>NC_047102.1:0-600000 GCF_902459505.1 Geotrypetes seraphini
ACCCTGACCCTGACCCTGACCCTGACCCTGACCCTGACCCTAACCCTAACCCTAACCCTAACCCTAACCCTAACCCTAACCCTGACCCTAACCCTAACCCTGACCCTGACCCTGACCCTGACCCTGACCCTGACCCTGACCCTGACCCTGACCCTGACCCTGACCCTGACCCTGACCCTGACCCTGACCCTGACCCTGACCCTGACCCTGACCCTGACCCTGACCCTGACCCTGACCCTGACCCTGACCCTGACCCTGACCCTGACCCTGACCTTCAACCCCCATGACCTTTGACCCCCCCATGACCTTTAACCCTTGCCCTTTGACCTTTAACCCTCGACCTTTAACCCCCTCTGACCCTTGACCTTTAACCCCTTCTGACCCTTGACCCCTGACCCCTGACCTTTAACCCCTGACCTTTGACCTTCAACCTTTAACCCCCTGACCCTTGACCTTTAACCCCTGACCCCTGACCCTTAACCTTTGACCTTTAACCCCTGACCCCCTGACCCTTAACCTTTGACCTTTAACCCTTGACCTTTAACCTTTAACCCTTGACCTTTAACCCTTAACCTTGACCTTTGACCCTTGACCTTTGACCTTTAACCCTTGACCTTTAACCTTTAACCCCCCCAACCTTTGACCCTTAACCTTTGACCCCCTGGCCCTTGACCTTTGACCTTTAACCCTCGACCTTTAACCCTGACCCTTGACCTTTGACCCTTGACCTTTAACCCTTGACCTTTAACCCCCTGACCCTTGACCTTTAACCCCTGACCCTTGACCTTTAACCCCTGACCCTTTACACTAACCCTGGCACTACCCCTAGCAATTCTACACTAACACCATAAACTTACTAACACTTTAACATATTCTAACATATTCTCAGAATTCTACAATATACCAATACCACATTTCTACCACATAACATTTATACAAACTATTTTTCAAATATCTAACATTTCTAATAATTTTCTACTAAAATTAATTTCAAAATATCTTTAAAAATCACTACTACAATTTCTTTAAAATTACCACTAAAAATCCCCTATAAAATTGCCCTACAACCTCTCTACATTTCAAATCAAATTAAAACCTCTCTGAAATTCAAAAAAACCTCTTTAAAATTCAAATAAAATTAAAATCTCACATTACACAAAAATTAGCATATTCGAGATAGGTTCTGGCCCGGGGTCCTGCATTCCAAAAAAAAATTTTTCAAACCCCTGGGCTGCCTGCAACCCTCAAAAGCAAAAAAACTAAAATAACAAACCAAAATAAAAAAATTAGGAGTCAGGGATACAAGCAGCCCAGGGGGTTTCAAAAATTTTTTTGGAATGCAGAAAAAGTTTTTACAAAATTCACGGTTCTTAGAAAAAAATTCTACAAAAAATTCAGGGGTCTTAGAAAAAACCCTGGAAAATATTCTGGGGTCTTAGAAAAAATTCTACAAAAAATTCAGGGGTCTTAGAAAAAACCCTGGAAAATATTCTGGGGTCTTAGAAAATATTCTACAAAAAATTCAGGGGTCTTAGAAAAAACCCCAGAAATTATTCAGGGGTCTTAGAAAATATTCTACAAAAAATTCAGGGCTCTTAGAAAAAAATTCTACAAAAAATTCAGGGGTCTTAGAAAAAACCCTGGAAAATATTCTGGGGGTCTTAGAAAATATTCTACAAAAAATTCAGGGGTCTTAGAAAAAACCCCGGAAAATATTCTGGGGTCTTAGAAAATATTCTACAAAAAATTCAGGGGTCTTAGAAAAAACCCCGGAAAATATTCTGGGGTCTTAGAAAATATTCTACAAAAAATTCAGGGCTCTTAGAAAAAAATTCTACAAAAAATTCAGGGGTCTTAGAAAAAACCCTGGAAAATATTCTGGGGTCTTAGAAAATATTCTACAAAAAATTCAGGGGTCTTAGAAAAAACCCCGGAAAATATTCTGGGGTCTTAGAAAATATTCTACAAAAAATTCAGGGCTCTTAGAAAAAAAATTCTACAAAAAATTCAGGGGTCTTAGAAAAAACCCTGGAAAATATTCTGGGGTCTTAGAAAATATTCTACAAAAAATTCAGGGCTCTTAGAAAAAACCCTGGAAAAAATTCAGGGGTCTTAGAAAATATTCTACAAAAAATTCAGGGCTCTTAGAAAAAAATTCTACAAAAAATTCAGGGCTCTTAGAAAAAACCCTGGAAAAAATTCAGGGGTCTTAGAAAATATTCTACAAAAAATTCAGGGGTCTTAGAAAAAAATTCTACAAAAAATTCAGGGGTCTTAGAAAAAACCCTGGAAAAAATTCAGGGGTCTTAGAAAATATTCTACAAAAAATTCAGGCCTCTTAGAAAAAACCCTGGAAAAAATTCAGGGGTCTTAGAAAATATTCTACAAAAAATTCAGGCCTCTTAGAAAAAACCCTGGAAAAAATTCAGGGGTCTTAGAAAATATTCTACAAAAAATTCAGGGCTCTTAGAAAAAACCCTGGAAAAAATTCAGGGGTCTTAGAAAATATTCTACAAAAAATTCAGGGCTCTTAGAAAAAAATTCTACAAAAAATTCAGGGCTCTTAGAAAAAACCCTGGAAAAAATTCAGGGGTCTTAGAAAATATTCTACAAAAAATTCAGGGCTCTTAGAAAAAACCCTGGAAAAAATTCTGGGGTCTTAGAAAAAAATTCAAGAGACAAGAAAATCTGGAAAAAATTCAGGAAACTTCAACAAAATCTGAAACTTGGAGAAATAGATACAAATTGAGATAAAATGCAGACAAAACAGAAAATGCAGAGGAAACTTAGAAAATTCTGAACAAACATGGAGAAGAGGAACACTTGGAGAAAATGCAGAGCAAATTGCAGAAGAAAACTTTGAGAAATAAAAAAACTGATAAAATAAAATGAGCAGAACTTTGAAAAATAGCAGATGAAAACTTGGAGAAAATGCAAAAGAAAAACTAGAGATAAACATAGGAAAACACAGAACAAAATACAATGGAAAACTCAAAGAAAATTGAGAAAAAAGCAGAACGCCAAGAAAATGCAGGAGCAGAATCAAACTTGAAGAAACCTGAAAAAGAAAATTTGGATAAACTAGACAGAGGAAAAGGAAAATGTGGAGAAACCTGAAAGGGCAGAGGAAAAACTTGGAGAAACCTGAAAGGGCAGAGGAAAAACTTGGAGAAACCTGAAAGGGCAGAGGAAAAACTTGGAGAAACCTGAAAGGGCACAGGAAAAGGAAAATGTGGAGAAACCTGAAAGGGCACAGGAAAAAGAAAATGTGGAGAAACCTGAAAGGGCAGAGGAAAAACTTGAAGAAACCTGAAAGGGCACAGGAAAAGGAAAATGTGGAGAAACCTGAAAGGGCACAGAAAAAGGAAAATGTGGAGAAACCTGAAAGGGCAGAGGAAAAACTTGAAGAAACCTGAAAGGGCACAGGAAAAGGAAAATGTGGAGAAACCTGAAAGGGCACAGGAAAAAGAAAATGTGGAGAAACCTGAAAGGGCAGAAGAAAAAACATGGAGAAACCTGAAAGGGCAGAGGAAAAGGAAAATGTGGAGAAACCTGAAAGGGCACAGGAAAAGGAAAATGTGGAGAAACCTGAAAGGGCAGAGAAAAACGTGGAGAAACTAGAGACGAGAAACCTGAAAGGGCAGAAGAAAAAACATGGAGAAACCTGAAAGGGCAGAGGAAAAGGAAAATGTGGAGAAACCTGAAAGGGCACAGGAAAAGGAAAATGTGGAGAAACCTGAAAGGGCAGAGGAAAAACTTGGAGAAACCTGAAAGGGCAGAGGAAAAACTTGGAGAAACCTGAAAGGGCAGAGGAAAAACTTGGAGAAACCTGAAAGGGCACAGGAAAAGGAAAATGTGGAGAAACCTGAAAGGGCACAGGAAAAAGAAAATGTGGAGAAACCTGAAAGGGCAGAGGAAAAACTTGAAGAAACCTGAAAGGGCACAGGAAAAGGAAAATGTGGAGAAACCTGAAAGGGCACAGGAAAAAGAAAATGTGGAGAAACCTGAAAGGGCAGAGGAAAAACTTGAAGAAACCTGAAAGGGCACAGGAAAAGGAAAATGTGGAGAAACCTGAAAGGGCACAGGAAAAAGAAAATGTGGAGAAACCTGAAAGGGCAGAAGAAAAAACATGGAGAAACCTGAAAGGGCAGAGGAAAAGGAAAATGTGGAGAAACCTGAAAGGGCACAGGAAAAGGAAAATGTGGAGAAACCTGAAAGGGCAGAGAAAAACGTGGAGAAACTAGAGACGAGAAACCTGAAAGGGCAGAAGAAAAAACATGGAGAAACCTGAAAGGGCAGAGGAAAAGGAAAATGTGGAGAAACCTGAAAGGGCACAGGAAAAGGAAAATGTGGAGAAACCTGAAAGGGCAGAGAAAAACGTGGAGAAACCTGAAAGGGCAGAGGAAAAACTTGGAGAAACCTGAAAGGGCAGAGGAAAAACTTGGAGAAACCTGAAAGGGCAGAGGAAAAGGAAAATGTGGAGAAACCTGAAAGGGCAGAGGAAAAGGAAAACGTGGAGAAACCTGAAAGGGCAGAGGAAAAGGAAAATGTGGAGAAACCTGAAAGGGCAGAGGAAAAGGAAAACTTGGAGAAACCTGAAAGGGCAGAGGAAAAACTTGGAGAAACCTGAAAGGGCAGAGGAAAAACTTGGAGAAACCTGAAAGGGCAGAGGAAAAGGAAAACTTGGAGAAACCTGAAAGGGCAGAGGAAAAACAAAACTTGGAGAAACCTGAAAGGGCAGAGGAAAAACTTGGAGAAACCTGAAAGGGCAGAGGAAAAACTTGGAGAAACCTGAAAGGGCAGAGGAAAAGGAAAACGTGGAGAAACCTGAAAGAGCAGAGGAAAAACTTGAGGGCAGAGGAAAAAAACTTGGAGAAACCTGAAAGGGCAGAGAAAAAACGGAGAAACCTGAAAGGGCAGAGGAAAAACTTGGAGAAACCTGAAAGGGCAGAGGAAAAACTTGGAGAAACCTGAAAGGGCACAGGAAAAGGAAAATGTGGAGAAACCTGAAAGGGCAGAGGAAAAGGAAAACTTGAAGAAACCTGAAAGGGCAGAGGAAAAGGAAAATGTGGAGAAACCTGAAAGGGCAGAGGAAAAGGAAAATGTGGAGAAACCTGAAAGGGCAGAGGAAAAGGAAAATGTGGAGAAACCTGAAAGGGCACAGGAAAAGGAAAATGTGGAGAAACCTGAAAGGGCAGAGGAAAAGGAAAATGTGGAGAAACCTGAAAGGGCACAGGAAAAGGAAAATGTGGAGAAACCTGAAAGGGCACAGGAAAAACTTGAGGGCAGAGGAAAAACTTTGGGAATCCCAAGGAAAAATAGAAGAAATTCAAAGAAAATGCAGCAAAAAAACACTAAGTAGCAGGAGAAGAAAAACTAGAGGAAAAAAGCAGAGAAAATAGAGAAAAAAAGCAAACTCAAAAAGTAGAGAAAAAAGCAAGTTGAAGGTTGAAGAAAACGGCAAAGTAAAAGTTAGAGAAAAATCCAATACAAAAGTTGAAGGGAGAGAAAATAGAATACAAAAAAGCCAAGTTGAAGATGAAAAAGGGCAAACTTTTAAAGCAAAAGATAAACTACACCTTAAGTTTGTAAACTGCATCATCTCCACAGAAGTAGAGCTCAACACAGTTTACAGGAATAGAAATAACTCCAACGAAAGTTAAAGGACTTAGTAAAGAGAAAGTTTAGAGGGACTTCGTATATTGAATAGGGAGAGGTCAATTATATTTTAGAGTAAAGCCAAGTTTTCAAATGTTTTTGGAAGAGTTGGGAGGCTAGACTCTTAAGCGGGGCAGTAAAGCTGTTCCACAGTTTGGTGATCCTGAAGACGATGGACGTCCCTAATTTTCCTTAATGGGATATGCATTTTAAAGAAGGGAAGAATAGTTTGAATGTTTGCGTGGATCTGGTGGTGTTTGGATTTGAGGAGTTCCAGGATAGTGGAAAAAGGGGAGGATGGATGCCGTGTAGAGATTTTAAGGTTAGGCAGGTGCATTTGTAGTGGACCCTAAGAATTACTGGGAGCCAGTGAAGCTTAGACATAAGCGGGGAGACGTGGTCAAATTTGCTTTTTACAAAGGGATTAGTTTAGCCGCAGCGTTCTGAATCCTTTGAAGTCTAGGAAGGCTTTTCTTTTGTTAGGCTTAAGTAGATGGAATTACAGTACATCCAGTCTGGAAAGAATGATGGATTGTACGAGGACAGCAAAGTGTTGTTGACAAAAGCAGGATCTCATCACTTTCCTTAACATGTGAAGATTGAAAAAGCATTTTCTTTACTAGGGAGTTAAGGTGGTCGTTGGACAGTGTAGAATCGATGATGCCCAGAACTTTGCTCGAGTGCTCAAGCTGCAATGTGGGTAGCTGATCTAATTTTGGGCCGAGCCAAAGTAGTTTTGTTTTGGTCTCATTTGTATAGTGAGAGCCTAGGATTGGAGGTTCCAAATACATGAAGAGATGTTCTCAGAGAGATTGGTGAGATTAGAGTCGGTCTCGAGGAGCACAAGAATGTCATCGGCGTAAGTGTAAAGTGTTTCCAAGGGGGATAGTTGGGAGGACATATAAATATTGAAAAGAATCAGGGATAGAGGTCAGAGTAGGAGAGGGAACATAAGAATTTTCAGAACCAATCTAAGACTGTTGAGTTTATGCCAATTTCAGAGAGTTGGATAATTAGTATATCATGATGGACAATGTTGAAACCTGCAGAAAGGTCAAATTGAAGAACAGCAAACTTATTGCAAGAGTGAAGTTGTTGGACCTTTGAGATTAATGAGGCCAGTAGGGATTTGGTGCTGAAGCCATGTTGGTAGGGTAGGAGAATGGAGAATCTCAAGATAGGATGAGAGTTGGGTAGAGATGGACTCCAGCATCTTGGTCAGGAGAGGGATGTTTGCTATTGGGCACTAGCTGGATGGTGTAGAGGGGTCTAGATCAGCTTTTCAGTAGTGGGGATAAGGCGATATGTCCCATTTCAGCAGAAAATAGGCCTGAAAGTAGGGCAGAATTTATAAGTTTGGTGAGAGATGAGATGGCTTGTGTGGGAATTTTCTCATATAGGTAGGAGGTGAAAGGGTCCAAGGTACAGTTGCAGGATTTCAACTTGAGGCAGAGTTTAGCAACCTGGGAATTGGATATGAGCTCAAAGGCAGTCCAGGATCTGTCTACTATGATATGGTTGGCGATGGTTAGTGTACGGTTAGAGTTGGTGGGCACAGAGTTGTAGGAGGGTGTTGGTGGGAACGATAATCATAAGGTAGTGACTTTTGTTGAAAATTTTTCTAAATTGTCAGCAGGAGGAGGGGACTATGGAGTCATTTTTGGAGGATATGGAGCACCAAATGTTAAAGTATTACTTTGGTTGTTGGATCTGGAGATTGTTACCATAGTAGTTCTTCCTTGCTTTTTTTAGTTCAGAATTGTTGGACTTGATATTAATCCTCCAGGACTGTGTCTGTGGGGGGATTTAGATTTTAAAATCTGAAGGCAAAGAGACAACACAAAAGTTGAAGGGAAAGGAAAAATGCAATACAAAAGTTGAAGAGCAAAAGACAAAAAAAGTTAAGGAGAGAAAGCTGCAAGAGGTGGAGAAGAAAAAAACAGACACGAGGCAAACTTTTATTGGTTATACACTAAAAAAAGGAAAACAGACTTTCTGCTGAGTCTGGTTCTGGTGTATTCTGCATGGATGCTTCCAGAGCTGCAGTCCGGCATCAACTGCTTCAAGACTTCCTCCTCTAATTCTAGCCACTGCAAGAAAACCTACAAACAGAGAAGTTCCTTTAACTTTGTTTTCCTGTGTGCACACGATACGATACATTTCATTTTATTCAAATGACATTTACCTGAGAAGCTTCAGTAGGTTCCTGCACAGAAAACAATTAAAATTAACAAAGACAATACAAAAGAGAGTGAAGACAAAGGTCAAAGGAAACTGAAAATGCTTACCCGAAATACTCCTGCATGCTGCTTATCTGCAAGACAAAAAGACAGTGTCAGCGTTATAGAATTTAGAACTACGTTCAATTAAAGAAAGACATAAAAAGTTGAGCAGAGATAAAATGAAAGAGGGATGCTTACCTGCAATACTCCCGCATGCTTATCTGTAAGACAAAAAGATGGTGTCAGCGTTTTAGAATTACATTCAATAAAAAAGTATAAAATGTTAAAATGACTACCTTATGTTATTTAAAAAGGCAATAGCTAGAAACAAAGAAATAAGGCATACCTTTTTTATTGGACTCGCTCGCTCTAACTCGCTCAATAAAAAAGGTTCTGCGTTATTTCATACATAAATTTATAACAGAATGCAAACCGTCCTCCAAAAAACCCCCCAACAAATCAGCATTGGGAAGCAAAGGAGACTATGGACTCTGAACAATTGCCTTTTAAGTAGTTTCCTAAATTTGCCTCTCGTGTCCTAAACCCGCCCCAGCTTTAAATTTTATATTTTTGACTATCTGCAAAACTTCAAGACATAACAAAATATATAAATTATGCAAAGGCTCTATCGCAGACATATTGTATTAGAGAAGTGTGGTGAAAGGCAAACTTTGGAAAACATTTTGTAGTTGCCTTTGCTTCCTATTGCTGATCATCCCCAAGGATTTCCCTTCTGTTTTATAAATTTATGTCAACCAGAGAAAACCCTCTTAAATTGTATAGCCAATAGAAACTTAGTCAAAGTACTGCTAGAATTGGCTAAACCCCCTTTAAACCTGAGATGAGTCTAAAAATATAATATTTGCTGAGAAGACACTGGAGTAGAGATCAAAGACATCAGTATGAGCCCGCCATAAATCGTGGAAACCTCTGGCTCGGGTCTAAATGAGAATTGCCTCATACATCATAGTCTATGATAGTCTCCCGTGAACAAAATAGTTATATTTCCAAGTGAGAAAATACAGGCTTAACACTCAGGAAGGAGGTAAAGACATCAAATACCCCTTCAAAGACTAAACCAACACAACTACAATAAGTAATAATAAATAAGGAAACTATGTGAATGGCAATCAGTGATTTACACATGCGAGATTCTAAATATTAAATTTTAACAATACATACATAGACATTGACATTAATAAATAAATACATATTATCCAATAAAATTAGTGCAAAATATCTAATAAATAATTCACTGAATAAATATGAAATCTTATACAAATATATAAAAGCAATGTATGAATGAATTGTGTAAATATAACAAAGGCCCCTGAGAACTTAATTACTATAAAGAGATTATATACTCATGAAAAGTGCCGGTGCAAAAGTTCCTGTCTAAGATAACAGCCAATTCTAATTAAAAACCTTAAACATCCACTAAAAGTAAAGTGCAACTGCTAAAGTGCAAATGCTGAAACACTAAAGTACAAGTAATACCACTCATAACAGGATTGCAACAGCTATTAAAGCACCAACACTGCAAAATATTACTGGGGTCCCAAACCATTACTAACCCCCAAACATACACACACTACACCACTCAAACCATATACATATCGCCACTCGACAGAGCTCTGTTTCGCGTCTTCATCAGGAGCGGGATACAAATAAATTGATGACCCAGTGAAAAGACAACAAATTTCTCAGGAAATCTGTCAAGTCATGAAAAAATAAATTGATACAAGTCATAAAAAATAAATTGATGACCCAATGGAAAGATAGACAACAAATCTCAGGAAATCGGTCAAAAGTCATGAAAAAATGAAAATGAACGGCATGTACAAATCAAACAACGCTAGCGTTGTTTGATTCGTACACGCCGTTCATTTTCATTTTTTCATGACTTTTGACCGATTTCCTGAGAAATTTGTTGTCGGTCTTTCCACTGGGTCATCAATTTATTTGTATCCCACTCCTGATGAAGACGTGAAACGGAGTTCTGTCGAGTGGCGATATATATATGGTTTGAGTGGTGTAGTGTGTGTATGTATGTGTTTGGGGGTTAGTAATGGTTTGGGACCCCGGTAATATTTTGCAGTGTTGGTGCTTTAGTAGCCGTTGCAGTCCTGTTATGAGTGGTATTACTTGTACTTTAGTGTTTCAGCATTTGCACTTTACTTTTAGTGGATGTTTAAGGTTTTTAATTAGAATTGGCTGCTATCTTAGACAGGAACTTTTGCACAGGCACTTTTCATGAGTATATAATCTCTTTATAGTAATTAAGTTCAGGGTCCTTTCTTATATTTGCACAATTCTTTCATACATTGCTTTCATATATTTGTATACGATTTCATATTTATTCAGTGAGAATTATTTATTAGATATTTTGCACTAATTTTATTGGATAATATGTATTTATTTATTAATGTCAATGTCTATGTATGTATTGTTAAAATTTAATATTTAGAATCTTGCATGTGTAAATCACTGATTGCCATTCACATACTTTCCTTATTTATTATTACTTATTGTAGTAATTGTGTTGGTTTAGTCTTTGAAAGGGTATTTGTTTGTGGTGTCTTTACCTCCCCCTTCTTGAGTGTTAAGCCTGTATTTTCTCACTTGGAAATATAACTATTTTGTTCACGGGAGACGATCATAGACTATGTGAGGAAATTCTCATTTAGACCCGAGCCAGAGGTTTCCATGATTTATGGCGGGCTCATACTGATGTCTTTGATCTCTACCCTGGTGTCTTCTCAGCAAATATTATATTTTCAGACTTTCATCTCAGGTTTAAAGGGGGTTTAGCCAATTCTAGTTATAAATTTATGTAACATTATGTAAACCGTTTAGGTTTTTATTGCTATAGAAATTTAATCTGATAGTTACTCAGTCTTTAAATAAATAGATAAGAGGAACTAAGATAACACCTTTTTTACTGAGCGAGCGAGCCCAATAAAAAATGTTTTGCCTTATTTCCTTGTTTGTTTATCTACTGCCTATTTAAAGAAGACCGATTTTAAAAATGTCTATAGCGATTAAAACCTAAATAGTTTACATGTTACATACATAAGTTTATAAAACAGATGCAAACCATCTTCAGAAAAAGATAATAGCCAAAAGAGGCTTGTAAAAACTAGACGATTGCATTTAAAGTAGATTCCTACCACATTTCTGTAATATGATCGTATTTCAGAGAAAGCCTCGTGCAGATACAGCCAAAATATATAAAGATTAGCTGCAGTGGATCTGCACAAGGATTCAATACATAAAAAATGTATGTTGGGCAAAGGCTCTCATATTATATTACAGAATTGTGGCTATAAAGGCAAAATTTACCCCCTATTTTACAAAATTACAACTGCAGTTTTGTAAAAAGAGTCCTTAGGAACGTACTTAAAATGCAATAAAATATGGCTAGAAGCTAACTTGGCTTCAAATCAAGTCAACGGGTATAATTCCATTAAAGTCAGTCTTCTTCAAACAGACCATATAGAAATAAAGGAAATAAGGCAACCCCTTTTTTACTGGACTCGCTCACTCACTTTACTCACTTACTTGCTCAATAAAAAAGGTCTTGCGTTATTGCATTCATTTCTATCTATTGCCTATTTAAGGAAGACTGACTTTCATGGAAATACCTGTTGACTTGATTTAAAGCCAAGCTAACTTCTAACCGTGTATTTTAGAAATTTCTATAGTGGTGAAAATCTAAACAGTTTAAATTAAACAGAACCAAACGATCCTCTGGAAAATCAGTACTAGCCAAAAAAGGCTTGTACAAACAATGATGAACAAGTTCCCGAAACAGTAGAAAAAAAAGAAACTAAACAATTGCGTTTAAGTGGACTCCTACCTCATTTCTGTAATACGATAGGTAACTAAGAAAGCCTCTACCTGATTTATACATCTCTAATGTACTGAAGCCTCATGCGGATAGATCTCAAAAATTTATAAAAAATACCCCAACTTAAAGCTAGGATGGATCTACATGAGGCTTCGGTACATAAAATGTATAAATTGGGCAGGGGCTCTCGCTCACGTATCGTATTACAGAAATGTGGTGAAAAGGCAAAATTTAAGCAAATTGAAGAAATGACTTAAAGGCAATTGTTAGCAGTTTTTCATCGCTATGGAAATTTCACACAAGTATATGGCTATAATCTAGCTTGGCTTTAAAACGACTCAACAGGTATAGTTCCATTACAATCAATCTTCTTTAAATAGGCAATAGATGGAAATAAAGGAAATAAGGCAACCCCTTTTTTACTGGACTCGCTCACTCACTTTACTCACTTACTTGCTCAATAAAAAAGGTCTTGTGTTATTTCCTTCATTTCTATCTATCGCCTATTTAAAGAAGACTGATTTTAATGGAACTATACCTCTATCCTATAGCCATATACTTTAATAAAATTTCCATAGTAATGAAAACCTCAATGATTTACATAATACATACATAAATTTATAAAAAAACAAAAATGAGCAATAAGACAGTAGCCAAGAGGCTTGTACAAACAATAGTGAAAATCAGGAGTGTCCAACCTTTAAGCTTCCCTGGGCCGCATTGGACGAAAAAAGTTTCTGGGGCCGTGCAAATGCTGCAGCGAGATGGAAGAGTGATGGTAAACACCAGGGGGGGTGGGAGTGGAGGAAAACGCTGCGTCGCCCTCAACCGGGGCCGCAGGTTGGACACCCTGGTCAGTAGTATCATGAAGCGACAATATCTAGAAAAAGGCCAACTATGAACAATTGCGTTTTAAGTAGCTTCCTCAATTTGCCTTTCACTGCATTTCTAAGAGAGCCTCTGCCCGGTTAATACATTTATGTACTGAAGTCTTGTGCGGATCCACCCCAGCTTTAAGTTTATTTATATTTTTGGGCTCTATCTGCACGAGACTTCAGTACATAACAAAAATGTATAAATGAGACAGAGGTTCTCTTGCTGAAATATATTACAGAAATGTGGTGAAGGCGGCAAATTGCGATAACGGTTTCTAGCGTGGGGGAGCTGTGCCGAATGGCCTGCGCTGCTCCCGACACTCATACAAACTCAATGAGCGTCGGGAGCGGCTCAGGCTGTTTGGTGCGGCTCCTTGAGCTAAAAACTGCTATCGTGGTTTTGTAACAGGAGACCTTCGGAAACTACTTAAAATGCAATAAAATATAAGACTAGAGGCTAGCTTGGCTCTAAATTGAGTCAACAGGTATATTTCCATTAAAATTAATCTTCTTTAAATAGGCGATAGAAATAAAGGAAATAAGACAACCCCTTTTTTACTGGACTCACTCACTCACTTTACTCACTTACTCGCTCAATAAAAAAAGTTTTGCGTTATTTCCTTTATTTCCATCTATTGCCCATTTAAAGACTTTAATAGAAATATACATGTTGACTCGATTTAAAGCCAAGCTAGCTTCTAGCCATATATTTTTAAAATTTCTATACTCATTAAAATCTAAACAATATACATATTATACATCAATTTATAAAAAACAGAACCAAACAAACCTACAATTGATCCTAAAAAAACAAAACCAGCAGTAGGAAAATAAGGCTTGTACAAATTATAAAAAAAATTCCCAAAGGTCAATAGTCAAGAAGCATCAATATCTAGAAAAAGGCCAACTATGAACAATTGCGTTTTAAGTAGCTTCCTCAATTTGCCTTTCACAGCATTTCTAAGAGAGCCTCTGCCCGGTTAATACATTTATGTACTGAAGTCTTGTGCGGATCCACCCCAGCTTTAAGTTTATTTATATTTTTGGGCTCTATCTGCACGAGACTTCAGTACATAACAAAAATGTATAAATGAGACAGAGGTTCTCTTGCTGAAATATATTACAGAAATGTGGTGAAGGCGGCAAATTGCGATAACGGTTTCTAGCGTGGGGGAGCTGTGCCGAATGGCCTGCACTGCTCCCGACACTCATACAAACTCAATGAGCGTCGGGAGCGGCTCAGGCTGTTTGGTGCGGCTATTTGAGCTAAAAACTGCTATCGTGGTTTTATAACAGGAGACCTTCGGAAACTACTTAAAATGCAATAAAATATAAGACTAGAGGCTAGCTTGGCTCTAAATTGAGTCAACAGGTATATTTCCATTAAAATTAATCTTCTTTAAATAGGCGATAGAAATAAAGGAAATAAGACAACCCCTTTTTTACTGGACTCACTCACTCACTTTACTCACTTACTCGCTCAATAAAAAAAGTTTTGCGTTATTTCCTTTATTTCCATCTATTGCCCATTTAAAGACTTTAATAGAAATATACATGTTGACTCGATTTAAAGCCAAGCTAGCTTCTAGCCATATATTTTTAAAATTTCTATACTCATTAAAATCTAAACAATATACATATTATACATCAATTTATAAAAAACAGAACCAAACAAACCTACAATTGATCCTAAAAAAACAAAACCAGCAGTAGGAAAATAAGGCTTGTACAAATTATAAAAAAAATTCCCAAAGGTCAATAGTCAAGAAGCATCAATATCTAGAAAAAGGCAACTATAAACAATTGCATCTTAAGTTGTTTCCTACCCCATTAGTGTAATATGATATGTGAGCAACACAGCTTCTGCCCGATTTTTACTTCTCTTGTATAGTGAAACCTCATGCAGATAGCTCAAAAAGAGCCAAAAAAAACCAAAAACCTTAAAGCTGGGATGGATCTGCACAAGACATTGGTACATAAGAGACATATCACATATTACAGAAATGTGGGTGAAAAGAAATTGAGGAAACTACTTAAAGGCCTTTTTGACCTTTGAGAATTTTCATCATTCTTTGTACAAGCCGCTTTGGACTAGTGTCTTCCTATTGCTGATTTTCCTGATGATTGTCTATTTACTTCTATTCTGTAAATGTAAGTAACATTATTATGTAAACTGTCTAAATTCTCATCACTATAGAAAGTTTTAAAATATACAGCTAGAAATTAGCGTCGCTTTAAATCGAGTCCATGGGTATAGTTCCATTGAAGTCGGTCTGCTTAAAATAAGCAATAGATAGAAAAAAACCAATAAAGGAAATAAGATAATCACTTATTTTACTGAGCGAATTAGTGAGTAAGTGAGTGAGCAAGTCCAATAAAAAAAGGTATTAACTTTTCCTTTATTTTTTTAATTATATCTATTGCCTGTTTAAAGAACACCGACTTCAATGGAACTATACCTGTTGACGCGATTTAAAGCGAAGCAGACTTCTAGCTGTATATTTAAAATGTTTCTATAGCGATGAAAACCTAAACGGTTTACTTTAATAATGTTACTTACAATTATAAAACAGAAGCAAACAAACAATCCTCAGGAAAATAAGCAAGAGTGAGACAATAGCCTCGTACAAATGATTGTGTAATTCAGCCAAGAGCTGAAGCAAAAAATAAAGTTTCACTTAGCTTTTGGGTTGTCAACAGGAACCGACGTAAGCCGTGTAAGATTTTTCCAGGAATCCAGAAATAAAGGACATCTCATTTCTATACCGTTCAAGTGATAGAGGTGCGCTGTGAAAAAAAAAACAGAACCAGTGTCAAACAAATTGGAAAATTTAAATTACATAAATTATATACAGAAGCAAAAAAAAAAAATAAAAAAAGTACATCCTTAAAGTATCAGTACTAGGAAGATAGCCATAAAATGCTTGTACAATTATGAAAAAATTCCCAAGGCTTAAAAGTAAAAAATCATCAATATCTAGAACAATTGCTTTTAAGTTCTTTCCTACTGCATTTCTGTAATATCATGTGAGCGAGAGCACCTCTGTCCGATTTATAAATTTCTTATGTCCTAAACCCTCATACAAATAGAGCTCAAAAATTTAAAAAATAAAAACTTAAAGCTGGGATGGATCTGCACAAGGTTTTGGTACATAAGATATGTATAAATCACATATTACAGAAAATGTGGTTAAAGGGAAATTGAGGAAACTACTTAAAGGCCTTTGACCTTTGGGAACTTTATCATTCTTTATATAAGCCGCTTTGCGCTATTGTCTGCTTCTATTTTATAAATGTAACTAATGTTATTATGTATACGGTTTGAGTTTTCATCGCTATAAAAAGTTTTAAAATATACAGCTAGAAGTTAGCGTCGCCTTAAATCGAATCGACTGGTATAGTTCCATTGAAGTCGATCTGCTTAAAATAAGCAATAGATAGAAAAAACCAATAAAGGAAATAAGATAATCACTTATTTTATTGAGCAAATTAGTGAGAAGTGAGTGAGCAAGTCCAATAAAAAAAGGTATTAACTTTTCCTTTATTTTTTTAATTATATCTATTGCCTGTTTAAAGAACACCGACTTCAATGGAACTATACCTGTTGATGCGATTTAAAGTGAAGCCGACTGCTAGCTGTATATTTTAGACGTTTCTATAGTGATGAAAACCTAAACAGTTTACTTAATGTTACTTACAATTATAAAACAGAAGCAAATAAACAATCCTCAGGAAAATGAGCGAGACAATAGCCCAAAGTGGCTCGTACAAACGATTGTGTAATTCGGCCAAGAGCCGAAAGAAAAAAAATAAAGTTTCACTTAACTTTTGGGTTGTCGACAGGAACCAATGTAAGCTGTGTTTTGAAGATCTTTTGCCAGGAATCCAGAAGTAAGGACAGCTCATTTCTATACCGTTCAAGTGATAAGAGCTGCGCTGTGAAAAAAAAAACCCAGAACTGGTGTCAAACTCATTGGAAAATTTAAATTATATAAGTTACATACAGAAGCCAAAAAACTGAATTGATCCTTAAAAAAATCAGTACTAGGAAGAAAGCCATGAAATGCTTGTACAATTATGAAAAAATTCCCAAGGCTTAGCAGTCAAAAAACATCAATATCTAGAAAAAACTACAACCAATTGCGTTTAAGTTCTTTCCTACTGCATTTCTGTAATATCATGTGAGCGAGAGCACCTCTGTCCGATTCATAAATTTCTTATGTCCTAAACCCTCATACAAATAGAGCTCAAAAATTTAAAAAATAAAAAAACTTAAAGCTGGGATGGATCTGCACAAGGCTTTGGTACATAAGATATGTATAAATCACATATTACAGAAAATGTGGTTAAAGGGAAATTGAGGAAACTACTTAAAGGCCTTTGACCTTTGGGAACTTTATCATTCTTTATATAAGCCGCTTTGCGCTATTGTCTTCCTATTGCTGATTTTCTTTGTCTGCTTCTATTTTATAAATGTAACTAATGTTATTATGTATACGGTTTGAGTTTTCATCGCTATAAAAAGTTTTAAAATATACAGCTAGAAGTTAGCGTCGCCTTAAATCGAATCGACGGGTATAGTTCCATTGAAGTCGATCTGCTTAAAATAAGCAATAGATAGGAAAAAACCAATAAAGGAAATAAGATAATCACTTATTTTACTGAGCGAATTAGTGAGTAAGTGAGTGAGCAAGTCCAATAAAAAAAGGTATTAACTTTTCCTTTATTTTTTTAATTATATCTATTGCCTGTTTAAAGAACACCGACTTCAATGGAACTATACCTGTTGATGCGATTTAAAGCGAAGCCGACTGCTAGCTGTATATTTTAAACGTTTCTATAGCGATGAAAACCTAAATGGTTTACATAATAATGTTACTTGCATTTAAAAGACAGAATCAAACAATTCTCATAAAAAAATAATAAGTTTCACTTAACTTTTGCATTGTCGACAGGTACGTCACTCAAGTTTCACAGATCTTTTTCCAGGAATCCAAAAGTGAAGACAGGTCATTTGTATAATATTCAAGTGATAGGTGCACTGTGAAAAAAACCAAATTGGCGTCAAACTCATTGGAAAATTAAAATAAAGAAATTCATAGTAAAGATTCAAAATGAATTAAGGACAGGGGAATACCTATCATACGCAACCTTCACACAATGAAACAGTCATTCCTGCACTGCTCTTTCCTTTTTATAATGGACCAAAAAAGCAGACAGATTTAAAATGAAGAATCAGAAAAGGACTGACAGCCTTGGGAGGTGACACATCACCGAACCTCGTATTCCCTCGCTCCATTTCACTACCTAGTGAATATTCCCACCCTAGAGGGCCTAGAATTTGCCACAAGCACAAAGTCATCCTCATCCTACTCTACAGAACCCCCCTGCTCCCGAGCAGAAGCCCTAGAATCCCTACTCAAATTCCATCAGCGAGCTATCCATCTCCCACAAACATGTGACCATCCCAGGACACTTCAACTAAAATTCCAACTGCAAATCAACCCCCATCGCCTCCCTTAAACTCGCCTTCCTTTCTGCACTAGCTTCTCCATTCTTAACCTTTACTTAAGTCACTGTAAAATCTTTTGACTGTCTAACTGTATCCCACTGTGAATGTTTGCTTCTAACCCATTCAGAGCTACTAGGAGGGGATAACAAACAAATTAAATATTTGCCACTTCCCTCCTTACCTTTACATTTCTGCCAAAGCCAGACATGCATCCTCTTGTCAGAAATCCACAAAGGTCAAACAGAAAACACCTCGTCTTCCTGCGTAAGACCTAGGCAGAATACATACATGAAGTTAAAAGAAACCATGGAATCCATACCCTAACAAAAAGAAGAAACACCATATTCCAATATGGCAGTGCAGCCAACCGCAAGTCTTAGACAGGATGTATGCCCAAATTATTTGCTCAAATGTCAACTCTTCTATAACCATTAATTCCAGGCATAATGAGATTACAAATTTAAGGCTACAATTTCATGATCTACAACTCAGGTTGATAAAGTACCGCCTCATTTTGAGAGGGGGAGAGATCAGAATAAGCGGATTGTGGCCTCTAGAACTCCCCTACCTCCTCTTCTACACAATCTGGACGCAGTCCAATTACATTAGTGGGAAGAAATTTTATGATCGCTTGCGACACAGCTGTTTAGGACTTTAGAGTAGACCACCACAAAGTGAACACACCCCAAGGCAGTGTACACCAGGGCAGTGATCAACCCCCCCATAGCGGTGTACACCAAGGCAGTGATCAACCCCCCCATAGCAGTGTACACCAAGGCAGTGATCAACCCCCCCATAGCAGTGTACACCAAGGCAGTGATCAACCCCCCCATAGCAGTGTACACCAAGGCAGTGATCAACCCCCCCATAGCAGTGTACACCAAGGCAGTGATCAACCCCCCCATAGCAGTGTACACCAAGGCAGTGATCAACCCCCCCATAGCAGTGTACACCAAGGCAGTGATCAACCCCCCCATAGCAGTGTACACCAAGGCAGTGATCAACCCCCCCATAGCAGTGTACACCAAGGCAGTGATCAACCCCCCCATAGCAGTGTACACCAGGGCAGTGATCAACCCCCCCATAGCAGTGTACACCAGGGCAGTGATCAACCCCCCCCATAGCAGTGTACACCAAGGCAGTGTACACCAGGGCAGTGATCAACCCCCCCATAGCAGTGTACACCAAGGCAGTGATCAACCCCCCCCATAGCAGTGTACACCAAGGCAGTGATCAACCCCCCCATAGCAGTGTACACCAAGGCAGTGATCAACCCCCCCCATAGCAGTGTACACCAGGGCAGTGTACACCAGGGCAGTGATCAACCCCCCCATAGCAGTGTACACCAAGGCGGTGATCAACCCCCCCATAGCAGTGTACACCAAGGCAGTGTACACCAGGGCAGTGATCAACCCCCCCATAGCAGTGTACACCAAGGCAGTGTACACCAGGGCAGTGATCAACCCCCCCATAGCAGTGTACACCAAGGCAGTGTACACCAGGGCAGTGATCAACCCCCCCATAGCAGTGTACACCAAGGCAGTGTACACCAGGGCAGTGATCAACCCCCCCATAGCAGTGTACACCAAGGCAGTGTACACCAGGGCAGTGATCAACCCCCCCATAGCAGTGTACACCAAGGCAGTGTACACCAGGGCAGTGATCAACCCCCCCATAGCAGTGTACACCAAGGCAGTGTACACCAGGGCAGTGATCAACCCCCCCCATAGCAGTGTACACCAAGGCAGTGATCAACCCCCCCATAGCGGTGTACACCAAGGCAGTGTACACCAGGGCAGTGATCAACCCCCCCATAGCGGTGTACACCAAGGCAGTGTACACCAAGGCAGTGATCAACCCCCCCATAGCGGTGTACACCAAGGCAGTGTACACCAGGGCGGTGATCAACCCCCCCATAGCGGTGTACACCAAGGCAGTGTACACCAGGGCGGTGATCAACCCCCCCATAGCGGTGTACACCAGGGCGGTGATCAACCCCCCCATAGCGGTGTACACCAGGGCGGTGATCAACCCCCCCATAGCGGTGTACACCAAGGCAGTGTACACCAGGGCGGTGATCAACCCCCCATAGCGGTGTACACCAAGGCAGTGTACACCAGGGCAGTGATCAACCCCCCCATAGCGGTGTACACCAAGGCAGTGTACACCAGGGCAGTGATCAACCCCCCCATAGCGGTGTACACCAAGGCAGTGTACACCAGGGCGGTGATCAACCCCCCCATAGCGGTGTACACCAAGGCAGTGTACACCAGGGCGGTGATCAACCCCCCCATAGCGGTGTACACCAGGGCGGTGATCAACCCCCCCATAGCAGTTTACACCAAGGCAGTGTACACCAGGGCGGTGATCAACCCCCCCATAGCGGTGTACACCAAGGCAGTGTACACCAGGGCGGTGATCAACCCCCCCCATAGCGGTGTACACCAAGGCGGTGATCAACCCCCCCATAGCGATGTAAACCAGGGCGGTGATCAACCCCCCCATAGCGATGTACACCAAGGCAGTGTACACCAGGGCGGTGATCAACCCCCCCCCCCCAAAGCGATGTACACCAAGGCAGTGGTGAACACCAAGGTAGACCAACAAGTAGTTAACATCCTAAAGTTGACCACTGCTGTTCTTATGGAAAATCTGCTCAGCCAAAGCCTCCAAATATTCCTGTCTTCAGTAATAAATTCCCACTAATGTAATTGGACTGTGTGCGAGTATATAATGTTCTTAATACTCTTATGATAAACACTTATCTTTCCCAGCACTGTGCAGGATCGGTCCATGTGTCTTTCATACACACTGGCTGTTCTTGTGACAAGTCCGCTCAGTCAAAGCCTCCAAGTATTCCTGTCTTCAGAAATAAATAATTTTTCAATAAACACTTTTCAAATTTCAATTCATTTCTATCCATTTTTAAGAAATGCGTTTCCCCAAAAATAAGACTCATTCATTTTGAGCCCAAAAAAGACACTAGATTTTTCCCATACACAATGATCATCTCTTCCTTCTTCTCCACCCCAATTCTTCCTATTTCCTTTCTATCCCTCCCTCCCATCCCTTGTGCAGCAAAACCCTTCCAGCTTTTATCCCTCCCTACCTCATGTAGTATCTTTCTATCCCCCCGGTCCCAATGGCCTCAATCTATTTAATGTAGCTTGGGCAATGGAGGGATTAAGTGATTTGCCCAGGGGTCATCAGGATCAGCGTGGGTTTGATCCCAAAGCCTCTGGATGCTGAAGCTGTAGCTTTAACCACTGCACTACACTTCTAAAAACTTCCTATTTTAAAAATGCAGCATGGTCCCTTTTGAATTGCATGGCTTCCATCTTGTGTATAATTCGATTCTCAACTCCAAAGTTCTCCTTGACCAATCACTGCCAACCAATTTACCATTTGGGAGTCAGGAAATTCTTACCTGCCATCCTTCCTGTAAAATTTCAGTGATCAGGTAACTCGCATCCTAGGAATCCCTGCAGTACAAAACAAACTAAATATGTAAGTGAGGGAAGGAAGGACGTGTTAGGACTTGAGGGAGCACAAACAGGGTCATGAACTTGGAACACACAATGAAAGGAAAGAGTGAGGGGTGCACAAGCCATAATATGGAAGAATGGAGGGAGTGAGGAAAAGATGATGAAGACACAGACAAAGAAAGAATTATTGGTCACGGGGGAGAGGAGTGAGGTAGAGATATGAGCGTGGAGAGAAGGGAGAACATACTGGGCCTAGGAAGCCTCCCGCACTTTTCTTTTTAACTACAGAGGGGGAGGGTATTAATGAAGTGCTATTTTAGCTGTGAAGGGGGGGGGGGAGAGCTTATGGGGCCAGAAACAGAGAAAAATGGTGGGCAATAGTCTTAAGGGAAAGAAATTGGACCTGGGATGGTGTGGAGGAAGAGGGAAAGATACTTCAAGGAAAAACTGTTGGGAATAGAAAGGGAGATATGGTGGACCTGGGGAAGGGATGCAGGCAGGGGGAGAGATGGGATGGGGCATTTGGGAAGAGGAAGGAAGAAAAGTTGGATCCGGGGATGGAAGGGTAGGAAGGAGAAATGATGGGATAGGGCATTTGGGAAGAGGAAGAGAAGTTGGATCCGGGGATGGAAGGGAGGGAGGGAGAAATGTTAGGTCTGTGGATGGAAGGCAGAGATACAGCATCAAGGAGGGGGAAGGGAAGAAAAACAGAAGAGAAAAACATTGGACTGTGGGGATAGAGGAGCAGAGTAGAACCCATAGGAGGGCAGGAGGGAAGAGCTGGGATAAGATGCTAGGGGATGGAAAGAAAGCTAGGCAGTTACAGCCTGAGGGGAGAGGGAGGGGGATTCTGAAAGTGGTGACCCATGTAGATAAGGTCAAAAGGGAGATGACAAGAAATGAGCAGCGAGTACAGTGGTATTATGGTAATGGGGAGTAGAGATCAGGAAAAAGGAGGCTGGGAAAAGAGTGAGATGGGAAATGGAAGAGCTAGGGATAGAGAAAAGATGGAAAACTGAGGTAGCGGAACATTTAAAAAGGGTGAGAAAGGCAAGATTTGAGTGGAAAGAAGCAAAAAAATAAAGTTAAGAAAGCTGAAAGGGAAAAATACATTGGACATAGGCATAAGGAAAAACAATGGAATGAGAGGAGAAGAGAAAATAAATGGACAGCAGACACTAGAAACAGACTTAGTTAAAGATGGGCAAAATGCAAAAAGAAACTAGGACCGAGATGATGGAAAAACAAAACATCCAGACAAGGTAGAAAAAATTGTTTTAATTTGAATTTAACAACTGGAAATTCTTACCTGCCATCCTTCCTGTAAAATTTCAGTCGACTCCTTTCGGTGATCAGGTAACTCACATTCTAGGAATCCCTGCAGTACAAAAAACAAACAAAATATATAAGTAAGTGAGGGAAATAAGGAAGGAGGATGTGTTGAGACTTAAGGGAGGGAGCACATACAGGATGAAGGAAGGAGGGGCATGAACTTGGGACACAGAATGAAGGGAAAGAGGGAGGGGAGCATGAGCCTTAATATGGAAGAATGGAGGGAGTGAGGGAAAGAGATGCGGGAGAGAATAGAAAGGGAAAGATGGTGCACATGAGATGAAGAGAACTGTTAGGCAGAGAGAAGGGAGGGAGTAGGAGAGGAGTGAGGTAGATGCATGGGCACAGAGAGAAGGAGGGGAGAACATACTGGGCTTTCTTTTTTTTAAAGTACAGAGGGGGATGGTATTAAAGAAGTGCTAGATTGGGCTGGGGGGAGGTGGAGAGCTTATGGGGCCAAAATATAGAGATGGTGGGTAATAGTCTGAAGGGAGAGAAGTTGGACCTGGGATGGTGTGGAGGAAGAGAGAAAGGAAGAAATGGTGGACCTGGGGAAGGGAGGCAGGCAGGGGGAGAGATGGGATGGAGCAGTTGGGAAGAGAAAGGGAGAAAAGTTGGATCTGGGGAAGGAAGGCAGAGAGATGCTAGAAGATAGAAAGAAAGGAACAGGGAGTTATAGCCTGAGGAGAGATGTGACCCATGTGAATGAGGTCAAAAGGGAGATGACAAGATAAGTGAAAGAGCAGCGAGTACAGTGGTATTAATGGGGTAATGGGGAGTAGAAAACAGCAAAAAGGAGGCTGTGAAAAGAGCGAGATTGGAAATGGGAGAGCTAGGGACTGAGATAAGATGGAGAATTGTGAAGTAGCTGAACATTTAAAAAGAAGAAGGGTGAGAAAGAAGGCAATATTTGAGTGGACACAGGCAAAAAATTAAGCTGAAAGGGGAAAAAATACATTAGAGACAGGCATAAGAAAGAAATGGAATGTTACAAGAGAAGGAGAAAAAAAATGGACTAAACGCAAAAAGAGAAACTGGGACCAAGATGATAGAAAAACAATACATCCAGACAAGCTAGAAAAAATTGTTTTATTTTGAATTTATTAACTGGAATGTTAGCTTTGGGATATGCTAATCACAATTATTTTTGTATTCAGTGGTGTAGTCTTATACAGCTGATTTGGGGGAGGAACTGGAGCCCTAAATTAGTGGATGGGCACCAAAGTTTCTCCCTGCCTTGTGCAATTTATAAATACTTGAGCTAGTGTGGACTCCCAAGCCCTGCCGACTGAAGACATCTTCCTCAGCCAATGGCAATATCCACAAGCTGCTACTGCGTTCATGAAAGCCAAGGTGGAAATTTCAGACATAATTTCAATTGTAATCATGTTATTGAAGCCTTAAAAAAATAGAAAAAAAGAAGATCAATACCCTCATTATTTGCAACATAATATTTTATTGTTAACGCTTTAAACTTTAGTTACTGCAAGAATTCTAATACTGTATTATAATAAATTTCCAATTACATTTCTAAACATTCTTATTGCTTGTCAAGTAGCTATTTAAATCATCACAATATAATCTATAGAATTATATTAACAAAATATATAAATTTTGATTTAAACTAATGTCTTTATTACTGATTCATAATCATCTTTGTAAATTGAATCCCCTATGTTATAGGGATCTTTATAATCAAAAGCTAGATCAATCTGGTGCCTCAATTGAAGCACTTAAAAGTATGCTTTTAATTTGTTCTCTTATTCCTTCACTAGTTAACCTCTTATTCACTAATTAGAATAAACAAATTATATTATAGCAATCTTTATAATCAAAAGCTAAATTAGTATAAGTTACGCTTCAACTTTTAATATACTATCAATTACCAGATCAACTATTTATCAATCAATTATAGTCAGCAATAAAAATCATTGTGTTCACAAAATACAAATTATTTGAAATCACATCTTATTAAAAAAAATCTCATTTTCTCTTTGAATTAAAACTGTGCTAATTTTTAATGTGCATATTAAATTTTTTATAACTTTTAAAATCTACAACATTAATAGTACCACATGGTACATAATACAATAATGAATCTATTGGCAACGTGATTTTAAGACCGTTTCTTAAATTGCTTTTTCATTTAATTGAAATCATTCTACCGCTTCTAAAGTTACTTTTTTTAATCAGTTAAATCATTGTGGCTGTTTTAATTTAATTCAAGTTATACCTTCCGTGAAGCCTGAAAAAACTGTCGGCCTCGGCAGTTATTCAGCTACTTCCCCCGCGGCTCCCCTTCCGCGCTTTTCCGGGAGAATTGCGCCAGAGACAGACACGAAAAGCGCGGAAGGGGAGCCGCGGGGGAAGTAGCTGAATCACTGCCGAGGCCGACAGTTTCTCCGGGCTTCACGGAAGGTAAAAGACCATCGGACAAGAGAGCAGTCTGGAAACATGCTGGATCACGGCACCGGAACCGGGACCAAAGCCTTGGAACCGGGTCCTGAAAAGTGAAGTTCCTGGACCGTGACTCCAAACCCAATAACACCACCCCTCATAGCTTGCACCTGGAAAAACATTATTAAGTCTTTTTTTAGATAGGGGGGGGGGGGTGTGGGTGTAAAAACAAACAAACAGTGGGCCCCGGGTATCGTAGACCCTAGGTACGCCACTGAGCGGATCCTAAGCGTGTTAATTCTTAAAATTACCCCTCCAAAAACAAGCATCGTACGGGAAACGCTAAAACAAAGCTTCGGTTTAGGAATACTGAAGGCAACGACTATAGTTAAATTTAAACACAAGCCTTAATCTCTAAGTTCAAAATTTAAACTTTCAAACTCATTCTAACCGCTTACATCTTAAAACAGCATCTAAAAACTTACCCGCTGTAGCGCGGAACCTCTTCCCTCCAAGGTTACAGCATCGCAAAGATTACCGAGCGCAGTCACACCTCCTCATTCCAACGTTGCATTCTCAAAAGTGGCGAATACCGTGAACTTTATACGCTCAGTCATTAGGCTCCACGTCATCGCTCACCTGATTGCCATATGATCATTTACGCTAGCTTTGGTCATCACCCCTCATAGGGTGGTAGATGTTACGTAAACTTCGTGCGCTGGTGACGTGCACCCGATTAATCGTCCGGTTACAATTCTATCCCGCACAAAGGGAGGACGATTTTATACCTCATAAAATGCTTTAATGAGCGTTTATAAGTAGAATAAGCTTCTTAATGTATATAGACTATGTTGCAAAATTTAATTCTGTACACCAAGTTAAATGATCTTGGTATCAATTATATATCCCATGATGAACTTTAAATAAATTATATTTTTCCATCAAATGTGAACTGTTTTGTTCTCATTGCCAGAACCTCATTTAAAAAAAAAAAACCAACTTAATTTTGCAGGAACTCAGCTGCTGCTTCTTGGGCCAAGCACCAAGAGCATAACTTTCCTTTCTACGTCCCATGGCCACCATCTCCTTCTATAAATCATCTGCCCCCTCCCCTTTCATTTTCCCCTTCCATCATCTTCCACCTATCTCTTCAACACACCATCTGCCTAGTCTAAGTTAAGGCACTGGTCTTTGACCTGGGGGCCGCTGCGGGAGCAGACTGCTAGGCAGGTGGACCCCTGGCCTGACCCAGCAGTGCCAATTTTTATGTTCTTATGTTCTCTTCCATCTTTGCATCCCTTTATATAAAGCATCATCCCCCTTCTTTCTTACCATCCGGTATCTGTCCCCTCTCTCCCCATCCCCTTCTATAAAGCATCTGCCCCCCTCGCTCCCTTTCCATCCAATGTCTTCCTCGCTCTCACCTGACACCCTGCTGCTGCTTCCTGCCCCTCTGAGGTTACAGGCCAGAGTCAACAGCTGATTATATTGAGGTAGCCTGTTTTGCCACAGCAGCAGAAGTGGCCTGGGGTGGGGAGGTGCTGCTCTTGCTGATGGGGGTCTTCACAAGAGGTGTTAGTGTTCACTCTCTCTAAGTGTTAGTATTTCCTATCTCTTAGTGTTAGTGTTCTGTCTCTCTTAGTATTCGTGTTCTCTTTCTCTCAGTGTTAGTGTTCTCTCTCTCAGTGTTCAAGTGTTCTCTCTGTGTTAGTATTCTCTAGCTCTTAGTGTTAGTGTTCTGTCTCTCTCTTAGTGTTAGTGTTCTTTCTCTCTTAGTGTTAGTGTTCTTTCTCTCTCAGTGTTAGTGTTCTCTCTCTTAGTGTTAGTGTTCTTTCTCTCTCAGTGAGTGTTCTCTCTCTTAGTGTTAGTGTTCTGTCTCTCTTAGTATTCGTGTTCTCTTTCTCTCAGTGTTAGTGTTCTCTCTCTCAGTGTCCAAGTGTTCTATCTCTCTCAGTGTTAGTGTTCTCTCTCTTAGTGTTAGTGTTCTTTCTCTCTCAGTTAGTGTTCTCTCTCTTACTGTTAGTGTTCTCTCTCTTAGTGTTAGTGTTCTGTCTCTCTTAGTATTCGTGTTCTCTTTCTCTCAGTGTTAGTGTTCTCTCTCTCAGTGTCCAAGTGTTCTGTCTCTCTCAGTGTTCAAGTGTTCTCTCTCACTTAGTGTTAGTATTCTCTATCTCTTAGTGTTAGTGTTCTATCTCTCTCAGTGATCAAGTGTTCTCTCTCACTTAGTGTTAGTATTCTCTATCTCTTAGTGTTAGTGTTCTATCTCTCTCTAAGTGTGTTCTGTCTCTCTAAGTGTTAGTATTCTATCTCTCTCAGTGTTAGTGTTCTCTCTCTTAGTGTTAGTGTTCTGTCTCTCTCAGTGAGTGTTCTCTCTCTTAGTGTTAGTGTTCTGTCTCTCTTAGTATTCGTGTTCTCTTTCTCTCAGTGTTAGTGTTCTCTCTCTCAGTGTCCAAGTGTTCTGTCTCTCAGTGTTAGTATTCTTTCTCTCTTAGTGTTAGTGTTCTCTCTCTCTCAGTGATCAAGTGTTCTCTCTCACTTAGTGTTAGTATTCTCTATCTCTTAGTGTTAGTGTTCTATCTCTCTCTAAGTGTGTTCTGTCTCTCTAAGTGTTAGTATTCTATCTCTCTCAGTGTTAGTGTTCTCTCTCTTAGTGTTAGTGTTCTGTCTCTCTCAGTGAGTGTTCTCTCTCTTACTGTTAGTGTTCTCTCTCTTAGTGTTAGTGTTCTGTCTCTCTTAGTATTCGTGTTCTCTTTCTCTCAGTGTTAGTGTTCTCTCTCTCAGTGTCCAAGTGTTCTGTCTCTCTCAGTGTTCAAGTGTTCTCTCTGTGTTAGCATTCTTTCTCTCTTAGTGTTAGTGTTCTGCCCCTCTAAGTGTTAGTCTTCTATCTCTCTCAGTGTTAGTGTTCTCTCTCTTAGTGTTAGTGTTCTGTCTCTCTTAGTATTCGTGTTCTCTTTCTCTCAGTGAGTGTTCTCTCTCTCAGTGTCCAAGTGTTCTGTCTCTCTCAGTGTTCAAGTGTTCTCTCTGTGTTAGCATTCTTTCTCTCTTAGTGTTAGTGTTCTGCCCCTCTAAGTGTTAGTCTTCTATCTCTCTCAGTGTTAGTGTTCTCTCTCTTAGTGTTAGTGTTCTGTCTCTCTTAGTATTCGTGTTCTCTTTCTCTCAGTGTTAGTGTTCTCTCTCTCAGTGTCCAAGTGTTCTGTCTCTCTCAGTGTTCAAGTGTTCTCTCTGTGTTAGTATTCTTTCTCTCTTAGTGTTAGTGTTCTGTCTCTCTTAGTATTCGTGTTCTCTTTCTTTCAGTGTTAGTGTTCTCTCTCTCAGTGTCCAAGTGTTCTGTCTCTCTCAGTGTTCAAGTGTTCTCTCTCTTAGTGTTAGTGATCTCTCTCTCTTAGTGTTAGTGTTCTGTCTCTCTCAGTATTCAACTGTTCTCTCTCTAATAAGAACATAAGCATTGCCCCTGCCGGGTCAGACCAGGGGTCCATCGTGCCTGGCAGTCTGCTTCCGCGGCGGCCCCCCAGGTCCATGTCCTGTAAGTGCTCCTAACCTACAACTTCCATACCCTGTTCACCTAATGTCCAGTGAAGTAACCCTCTATCTGTACCCTGCTATCTCCTTTGCTTCCAGGAAGTCATCCAGTCCCTTTTTGAACCCCATTATTGTACTCTGTTTTATCACCTCTCCTGGAAGCGAGCTCCCGGTGTCCACCACCCGTTGAGTGAAGAAGAACTTCCTTGCATTTGTTTTGAATCTGTCTCCTTTCAGTTTTTCTGAATGACCGCTTGTTTTAGTTGTCCCCGCTAGTCTAAAAAATCTGTCCCTCTCCACCTTCTCTATGCCTTTCATGATTTTATAAGTCTCTATCGTGTCCCCTCTCAGTCTCCACTTTTCCAGGGTAAAGAGTCCCAGCTTGTCCAACCGTTCGGCATATGAAAGGTTCTCCATGCCCTTTATCATCCTTGTTGCTCTCCTCTGGACCCTCTCAAGTATTGCCATGTCCTTCTTAAGGTATGGTGACCAGCATTGGACGCAGTATTCCAGATGTGGGCGCACCATTGCTCGATACAGTGGCAGGATGACTTCCTTTGTTCTGGTAGTGATACCTTTTTTGATAATGCCCAACATTCTGTTCGCTTTCTTTGAGGCCGCTGCACATTGCGCCGCCGGCTTCATTGATTTGTCCACCAATACCCCCAGGTCTTTTTCTAGGTTAGTGTTCTGTCTCTCTTAGTATTCAAGTGTCCTCTCTCTCTCTTAGTGTTAGTGTACTGTGTCTCTTAGTGTTCTCTCTCTCTCAGTATTTTATGTGTTCTCTCTCTCAGCATTAGTGTTAGTGTTTTGTCTCTCTCAGTGTTAGTGTTTTCTCTCTCTCAGTGTTAGTGCTCTCTCTCTCTCTCTCTCAGTGTTAATGTTCTCTCTCTCTCTCTCATTGTTAGTGTTCTCTCTCTCTCAGTGTTAATGTTCTCTCTCTCTCAGCATTTGTGTTCTCTTTCTCTCTCAGTGTTAATGTTCTCTCTCTGTGTGTTAGTGTTCTCTCTCTCAGTATTCATGTTCTCTTTCTCTTAGTGTTAGATTTTTGTCTCTCTGTGTTAGCATTCTGTCTCTCTCAGTGTTCAAGTGTTCTGTCTCTCTCTCAGTGTTAGTGTTCTGTCTCTCCCAATGTTAGTGTTCTCTCTCTCTCTCTGTGTTCGTGCTCTCCCTCTTTAAGTGTTAATGTTCTGTCTTTCAGTGTTAGTGTTCTCTCTCTCTGTGTTAATGTTCTCTCTCTGTGTGTTAGTGTTCTCTCTCTCCCAGTGTTAGTGTTCTCTCTCTCCCAGTGTTAGTGTTCTCTCTCTCTCTCAGTGTTAGTGCTCTCTCTCTCAGTGTTAGTGCTCTCCCTCTTTAAGTGTTAATGTTCTGTCTTTCAGTGTTAGTTTTCTCTCTCTCTCAGTGTTTATGTTCTCTCTTTCTTAGTGTTAATGTTCTCTCTCTCTCTCTCTCTCTCTCTCATTGTTAGTGTTCTCTCTCTCTCAGCATTTGTGTTCTCTTTCTCTCTCAGTGTTAATGTTCTCTCTCTGTGTGTTAGTGTTCTCTCTCTCAGTATTCATGTTCTCTTTCTCTTAGTGTTAGATTTTTGTCTCTCTGTGTTAGCATTCTGTCTCTCTCAGTGTTCAAGTGTTCTGTCTCTCTCTCAGTGTTAGTGTTCTGTCTCTCCCAATGTTAGTGTTCTCTCTCTCTCTGTGTTCGTGCTCTCCCTCTTTAAGTGTTAATGTTCTGTCTTTCAGTGTTAGTGTTCTCTCTCTCTGTGTTAATGTTCTCTCTCTGTGTGTTAGTGTTCTCTCTCTCCCAGTGTTAGTGTTCTCTCTCTCTCTCAGTGTTAGTGCTCTCCCTCTTTAAGTGTTAATGTTCTGTCTTTCAGTGTTAGTGTTCTCTCTCTCTCAGTGTTTATGTTCTCTCTTTCTTAGTGTTAGTGTTCTCTCTCTCGCTTAGTCTTAGTATTCTCTCTCTCTCAGTGTTTAAGTTCTCTCTCAATGTTAGTGTTCTATTTTTCTTAGTGTTAGTGTTCTGTCTCTCTCACTGTTAGTGTTCTCTTTTTCTTAGTCTTATTGTTCTCTCTCTCTCTCTCTCTCATTATTAGTGTTCTGTCTCTCAGTATTCATGTGTTCTCTCTCTCACTGTTAGTGTTCTGTCTCTCTCAGTGTTAGTGTTTTGTCTCTCTCAGTGTTCAAGTATTCTGTCTCTCTCAGTGTTAGTGTTCTGTCTCTCCCACTGTTAGTGTTCTCTTTCTCTCACTGTTAGTGTTCTCTCTCTCTCAGTGTTAGTGTTCTCTCTCTCAGTGTTAGTGTTCTCTCTCTCTGTGTTAATGTTCTCTCTCTGTGTGTTAGTGTTCTCTCTCTCCCAGTGTTAGTGTTCTCTCTCTCTCTCAGTGTTAGTGTACTCTCTCTCTCAGTGTTAGTGCTCTCCCTCTTTAAGTGTTAATGTTCTGTCTTTCAGTGTTAGTGTTCTCTCTCTCTCAGTGTTTATGTTCTCTCTTTCTTAGTGTTAGTGTTCTCTCTCTCGCTTAGTCTTAGTATTCTCTCTCTCTCAGTGTTTAAGTTCTCTCTCAATGTTAGTGTTCTATTTTTCTTAGTGTTAGTGTTCTGTCTCTCTCACTGTTAGTGTTCTCTTTTTCTTAGTCTTATTGTTCTCTTTCTCTCTCAGTGTTAATGTTCTCTCTCTGTGTGTTAGTGTTCTGGCTCTCCCAGTGTTAGTGTTCTCTCTCTCTCTCAGTGTTAGTGTACTCTCTCTCTCCCAGTGTTAGTGTTCTCTCTCTCTCTCAGTGTTAGTGCTCTCTCTCTCAGTGTTAGTGCTCTCCCTCTTTAAGTGTTAATGTTCTGTCTTTCAGTGTTAGTTTTCTCTCTCTCTCAGTGTTAGTGCTCTCTCTCTCAGTGTTAGTGTTCTGTCTCTCTCTCAGTGTTAATGTTCTCTCTCTCTCTCAGTGTTAATGTTCTCTCTCTCTCTCTCATTGTTAGTGTTCTCTCTCTCTCAGTGTTAGTGCTCTCTCTCTCTCAGTGTTAATGTTCTCTCTCTCTCAGCATTTGTGTTCTCTTTCTCTCTCAGTGTTAATGTTCTCTCTCTGTGTGTTAGTGTTCTCTCTCTCAGTATTCATGTGTTCTCTTTCTCTTAGTGTTAGATTTTTGTCTCTCTGTGTTAGCATTCTGTCTATCTCAGTGTTCAAGTGTTCTGTCTCTCTCTCAGTGTTAGTGTTCTGTCTCTCCCAATGTTAGTGTTCTCTCTCTCTCTGTGTTCGTGCTCTCCCTCTTTAAGTGTTAATGTTCTGTCTTTCAGTGTTAGTGTTCTCTCTCTCTGTGTTAATGTTCTCTCTCTGTGTGTTAGTGTTCTCTCTCTCCCAGTGTTAGTGTTCTCTCTCTCTCTCAGTGTTAGTGTACTCTCTCTCTCTCAGTGTTAGTGCTCTCTCTCTCAGTGTTAGTGCTCTCCCTCTTTAAGTGTTAATGTTCTGTCTTTCAGTGTTAGTTTTCTCTCTCTCTCAGTGTTTATGTTCTCTCTTTCTTAGTGTTAGTGTTCTCTCTCTCGCTTAGTCTTAGTATTCTCTCTCTCTCAGTGTTTAAGTTCTCTCTCAATGTTAGTGTTCTATTTTTCTTAGTGTTAGTGTTCTGTCTCTCTCACTGTTAGTGTTCTCTTTTTCTTAGTCTTATTGTTCTCTCTCTCTCTCAGTGTTAATGTTCTCTCTCTGTGTGTTAGTGTTCTGGCTCTCCCAGTGTTAGTGTTCTGGCTCTCCCAGTGTTAGTGTTCTCTCTCTCTCAGTGTTAGTGCTCTCTCTCTCTCAGTGTTAATGTTCTCTCTCTCTCTCTCTCATTGTTAGTGTTCTCTCTCTCTCAGTGTTAATGTTCTCTCTCTCTCAGCATTTGTGTTCTCTTTCTCTCTCAGTGTTAATGTTCTCTCTCTGTGTGTTAGTGTTCTCTCTCTCAGTATTCATGTTCTCTTTCTCTTAGTGTTAGATTTTTGTCTCTCTGTGTTAGCATTCTGTCTCTCTCAGTGTTCAAGTGTTCTGTCTCTCTCTCAGTGTTAGTGTTCTGTCTCTCCCAGTGTTAGTGTTCTCTCTCTCTCTGTGTTCGTGCTCTCCCTCTTTAAGTGTTAATGTTCTGTCTTTCAGTGTTAGTGTTCTCTCTCTCTGTGTTAATGTTCTCTCTCTCTGTGTTAGTGTTCTCTCTCTCCCAGTGTTAGTGTTCTCTCTCTCTCTCAGTGTTAGTGTACTCTCTCTCTCTCAGTGTTAGTGCTCTCCCTCTTTAAGTGTTAATGTTCTGTCTTTCAGTGTTAGTTTTCTCTCTCTCTCAGTGTTTATGTTCTCTCTTTCTTAGTGTTAGTGTTCTCTCTCTCGCTTAGTCTTAGTATTCTCTCTCTCTCAGTGTTTAAGTTCTCTCTCAATGTTAGTGTTCTATTTTTCTTAGTGTTAGTGTTCTGTCTCTCTCACTGTTAGTGTTCTCTTTTTCTTAGTCTTATTGTTCTCTCTCTCTCTCAGTGTTAATGTTCTCTCTCTGTGTGTTAGTGTTCTGGCTCTCCCAGTGTTAGTGTTCTCTCTCTCAGTGTTAGTGTTCTCTCTCTCACTGTTAGTGTTCTCTCTCTCTCAGTGTTAGTGTTCTCTCTCTCTCAGTGTTAGTGTTCTCTCTCTCAGTGTTAATGTTCTCTCTCTGTGTGTTAGTGTTCTGGCTCTCCCAGTGTTAGTGTTCTCTCTCAGTATTCATGTGTTCTCTCTCTCAGTGTTATTGTTCTCTGTCATTGTTAGTGTTCTGTCCCTCCAAGTGTTAGTGTTCTCTCTCTCTCTCAGTGTTAATGTTCTCCCACTTTAAGTGTTAATGTTCTCTCTTTCATTGTTAGTGATCTCTCTCTCTCAGTGTTTGTGTTTTCTTTCTCTCTCAGCGTTACTGTTCTCTCTGTCTCTCCCAGTGTTAGTGTTGTCTCTCTCTTAGTATCAATTGGATAAATATGCTCTAAAACACAACGATCAAACCGTTGCTCCGAATCTTGTGACGCTAAAAAGCAACACGACCTTGCAGTGAAAAAAGAGCATATTTATCCAATTGATACCCAAAGACTACTAAGACTCCCGATGCAGGCCGGGTGGCCGAAACATGATCATGTCGAGTCATTGAGTTACTTTGGATGAATAAAGACATTTGGATTTATCAGATGAGTTGAAAGACACTTTTTGTGCACCATTCTGATTGGACATTTCCACTTTTGCTCTTGCTTGAGAAAGAAAATGTATACATATGTGATTTTCAAATATATCAATGCATTTATCTGTGTCAGATAAATCAGGTGCAAATCTGCTGCCCATTTGGAATCACAAAACTTCTGAAAGTTAACAGTACCTGTGAAATATTCCTTTGAAAATCAGCTGCAAGAACCTGTAAGGACCCATGTAATTGATATTAAGATTTACTGATGAAATAGATTTACAGTGGGATGTAGTTCAGCCTAAGAATAAAACGGTTTATGTAGCTACTGCTGATGTCAGTCACATACGAGTAAGTCCCTTGTACATGTAAAACGCAGGAGTTAATCAGGAGATGGGGTTAGGGGCAGGAGAATAGTGAAATTAAGCCACTTTCTGCATAACTTCAAAGCACAAGTTGGTGTAGTAAAAACCGGCCTTACTTATGCATAGAAACAGTCATACAGTCACCACTGATATGTATATAGTAAAACACCACTACCAGCATGTTACTTTACCCAGAGGCTGTGGCTGCTGAAAATCAGCCCACATAATCTTTCCATAGATTTAGCCAGGCTAGATAATAATAGCAGTAAGTGGATGCAACCTTTCCAGCTTTAGTGATATGCATTCTAGAACAAACTTCCCACACAAAAATCATCAATATATAAATTCTGAGTAGAGACCATAAAGAAAAAAAAAATACTTAAAGGCTAATATTCAGGACAAAAGATTAACTTTATTTGGCTATTCAGTAGCACTTTAGTAACACTCAGGTCCATAACAAGGGGACAATTAGCCTGGTACAAAGCCTCTTAGGAAGTGAAAAAGTACTTAAATGATAGTTCTCCATCTAACACTGAAGATGAGAGAAGAGCATGGACTGGGAGACAAGATACACAGCAATTAAATACTGGGAGTGAGGCAGAAGTGGGGATAAGGCTTGGGATAGAAGGCTCAAGTCACTGAAGATCGCTGAATAAAGACAGCTCACAAGCGTGACCAAAGTTATTGAACTAGGCCACTGAAACACCTGTAGTTTCACTTCTTTTGTGGTGGCTAAACTTTCTCTGTTCAAGAGTTGGCCAAACAAATTCTAAGCACTGTGAGGATTCTTTGAAAAGCCATGTCACATCTGGTTAACTCTTGAAGTTGGCATAGTTCTTGGAATAATTAGTTACCGACCAGGAAGAATATGTGCTGTTTTTCTGAACTTCAACAATGTAGATTCTTCCAACTGATGCATCTTCATGGAGATGAAGGTCCTTTAATGGAATTATATGACCCATGACCTCCGACTGTTGACTGTCCAACCCACTACATTGGAATGAAAATAATTGTAATTTTTTTTTTTTTTTTTTTAGAGAAAACATACAAGACCTAATGAACATTTACACACTATCTCCCATAATCTATAAATGGTGCTCAGATTTTAGTCCCAAACTGGGAGCAATCCTGAGATCTGCACGCAAATACATTTGTGAACAATTGGAAACTGGCTGTTAACAATTATTGATGTCAATTGGCCATCACTTGCATTTGCATGTCCAAATCTTCTCCTGCATGAAAAGGGGTGTGTGGCTATGAGTGCAGCATGACAGGTCAGGGCATTCCTATGTATTTTATGATTCATTCTTCGCACCCACAGTTGGGTATCGGAATATATTCTATGTGTCTAATATAATAATACCCTAAGCGCGCATGCGCACTCCCACCTGCGTGTTCCGTTTTCCGTGCGCTGTAGTCTCCCGCAGGTAGGAGTGCGCATGCGCGAGAATCCCCCGAGGCGGATGTCGGCTGTGGAGGCTGTCAGCGGCTGCAGGCTGCAGCGGTGGCAGGCCTCGGCTGCTGAAGGCCACTGAAGTCTGGCTGGAGGAGGACGAGGAGGAGCTGCAAGATCTCTGCAGAGGCAGGAGGTGAGGAGAGAGACAGAGACAGATGGATGAGGACAGAGGGAAAGGGGGGTAGGGGAAACGCTACTGCTGCACAGGGAAGTGGTGTGGGGGGAGGGAAATGGAGGGGGAGGGAATGCTGCTGTGGCTGCTGCACAGGGAAGTGCTGGGAGAGAAGTGCTGCTGCATAGGAGGCAGGGAGAGAGACAGATAGAAAGATACAGGGGCAGGGAGAGACAGACAGACAAAGGGGGCCAGGGAGAGAGACAGACAGAAATAAAGACACACAGACATATATTCTAGCACCCGTTAATGTAACGGGCTAAAATACTAGTTATTTTATAAAGAATGTTCAATCACAGTGCTCTTTATAGAATAACACTGAGTGCACATTTTTCCCGGTACCTATTTTTCAGCACCATTTACTGAATTTTAATTTAATTAAAAAAATGTCTTATATACTGCAAATCTACAAATCTAAGTGGTTTACAACACACATATATAAAATATATCAAATTAATACATAACAGTTCTCAAAGCATTCACAAATACATATTCAATGTTTTACACCTGACGTATCTAAAACATTTTGTTTCTCATAAGAATGACTGTGAAAACAAATATGTTTTTAAAGATTTTCTAAAAGTACTCAGAGACTCATTCAGTCTTAATTCCATAACTGGGCTCCCACAACCATAAAAATTGAGTCTCTGTACATCTCAAGTCTTATTTGTTTAAAATATGGAGCATCAAGCAATGCCTGATTACTTGACTGTAGAGGACATCCTAGCATATGAACCTTTAAGGTTACAGACAAACAAATGAGTTGTTAAAATGCCACTTTGATTTCAGGTATTTACATATACACCAGTGCCAAAATTGTTCCTGGCAATATTTTAATGATTTCTGAGAGGCTCCTCTCTTCAAACCCATTATGCATCCAAAAAGAGGGAGAAAAAGGCCTCAGACTAAAGTAAGGTACACAGCAAACTGCTTTAAATACTTTCACTGGCAAAAAACACTCCCTCACAAAACAGCACAGGTTTAGAAAAGGGCAAAGTCACCCAGAGGCACGTTCAAGGACTTAGCTTTACTAAACCTGTGAAAGTATTTAAAGCAGTTTGCTGTGTACCTTACTTTAGTCTGAGGCCTCTTTTCTCTCTTTTTGGATGCATGCTGGGTTTGAAGAGGGGAGCCTCTCAGTGCCACGATCACACAACATTTTGTATGTTCATATTAATATATTATATGTTGTTAGTTCTTGTTTAATTTGATAACACAATATTTTAATGGTGTAAAACAGGGGATCAAGAAATCTTTGATAACTCCACATAATTTGTGTTCATTCTCTGAACACAAGAGCTAAGCAGATAAATCAGCACTGCTGAATTTCCAGTGCTAGCTAATAAAGAGCAGTCAGTACAATGTTAGCAGCAATGCTGACCATATAAGCATTTTCTACAAGTTCTTCATCACTTAAGTATATAACTTTAAACATATGGAGGATAATTTTATGAGGGCGCACCACTTTAAGGATGAAATGAGATCCCTATTTAACTCTTATTTCATAAAGAAGAGTAGGGGGGAGGGGCAATATTCAGACCATGGTGCTGAGCCTAGATATCCAATTCCGGGCTGATTCAAGTGACCAGCATTGAATATCCTGTTTATTTTTGGCCACTATATACTTAGCTAGGTTTATAGTGGCCAAAGCTAGACCAGCTATTTTAGTGGCCCGATTTGACTGCTAAACATAGCTGGCTAACACTTTAAATTTCACGGACAGTCAATTAGGTCAGTGGTAGGCAATTCTGGTCCATGAATATATATGAGATGGATTTGCATGCACTGCCTCATTGAGATGCAAATCTATCTCATATATATTTATTGTAGATATCCTGAAAACCTGACCTCCCTGTGGCTCTCGAGGACCGGAATTGCCTACTCCTGAGTTAGGTCATACCTCATAGCTTACTATCTGCTAGCTACTAAGGGGGGGAATTCTATAAGAGATGCCTAGGTTAGGCACCACCAGGCAACTACATTGAGGACGTCTAGTTGGTTTTTAATGGGTTAACTGGTGTGCTAATTGACCATGTATGACAGCATGGAGTAGCTGTTACTAGCCAGCAGATGGAGTCCAAACAGTGGAGCTCATTGAGCTAATCTGCATAGAGCTGCAAGTGCTGCTGGGAGCTGTCCACTCATCCTGAGTAGATAGTGGTGCTGAAAAGAACAGTTCCCAGCACAGCGAGCTCAGAAGGCAAGAAGCTTGTTTTTGATTTTAAGTTGTTGTCTTATGTTTCTTTTTGATTGTTTGGGGTTGTTTTAAAAAGAATATGCTTATGTTTTTTAAGAGTTTGTGTAATATTACCAATGTGAATTGTCTTGTTTAATGTCTTGCGTGTTTTTATTTTTAGTTGCCTTTTACTATATGTGTTATATATGTGTTACCTGCATAGAATTGTTGGATACGTGGGCCATAACTTTTTTAATTAAATAAATAAAATAGAGCTCCAGGAGCTGAGTGACCCTCAGGAGAAGGAATGCTGGCTTTGGCCTAACTTCCGATAAACCCTGAAGGCCACTGCTGACTAGTGCTGATATGGGGCCTCATGCAGCAAAGTAGAGTGGCCAGACTGACTAGTCTTGACAGGGGGGAATGGTGCAGTGGAGAATGGAAGTCCAGTGGTGGAAGGGGCCATGGGGACCTATACAGCAGCAGAGAGAGAGTGATAGATCTGGGAAAGAGATCTAGTCGTGTGTGTGCTGACCAGTCCTGACAGGGGGGGTCTAGTGCAGTGGAGAAGCCTGGAGGTGAGAGAACCCACAGGGACCTATACATCAGTGATGAGAACTAGAAGTAGATGGGGACCAGGTAGAGCCTGGAATCAAGCGGTTTAAGCTTGATGACCAGAGATGGTACTGGTGAAGGAGAATCCAGAAAAGTCCTCAGTGAGTGTATCAGTAAGAAGATGACTGAGGGGCTGGGAGAGCCCTTAGGGTATGTGTGCCAGATAAGATGACTGGGCGACGGAGCAGCTAGGAGTTCTCAGTGCATGCATCTGTGATAAGATGACTGAGGGGCTGGGAGAGCACTCAGTGCGTGAGTGCAGGAAAAGACAACTATGTGATGGAGAAGCAGGGAGAGTCCAAGGACCCTAAGAGCACTGGCCAAAGGATGGAGGAGTGGTCCAGTGGAGGGAGCGGCTGGGATGGAGGCAACCAGAGGAGTGACCGGTAATGGTATCAGATGCTGCCAAAGACCTGGAGGGCTAATGGAGGGTCAGGAAGGACTCTGGAGAAGCCTGTAGAGATGAGGAGTCCAGGGAGAACCTTGGGACGACCTGATCAGAGATTTTAAGGGAATGAATCTGGTATGTATGTGTAACCCTGTATTCACGTATTTAACAGAGAACCATGGTACCTGGAGATGTGGAGATGTGACGGGTAAACCGCTCAGATCGGTTAGATGATGACATATTGTGGCAGTGGTGGGATAATGGAAATGCCCATCATGATGAAGTAAGGAGATTTTGGAATGCCTGAAGAATAACACCCCAGGTGAGGAGGAAAGCGGGTGGCCAAAGGGGAGGAGGAGGCCACAAGGGGCCCTGTAGGACAGGGGTGTCAAACTCAATCTCATAAGGGGCCGAAATCTGGAAAAAAAAAGGCTAAGCCGCAGGCCATATTTTTAATTAAGATAATTAGGGGTCATTTAATTAAGGTATGCTAACTGATTTAGCACGCGCTAAATGCGTACCTTAATAAAAGGGCCCCTAAGTGACTAAGGCTTAGTCTTAGTAGAAGTATAGGGTTACGTCTCCAACCCCACACCAGCTTTGTGGTGTAAACAAAAGAAATATTGTAATCACAAAACAGAAAATAAAATTATTTTTTCTACCTTTTGTTGGTCCCAGGCTCTGGTTGTCTTCTGATAACTCGCTTACCAGGGTCTCCTGCCTATTTGTCATTTTCTTCTTTCTCTGTGCTAACCATCTATCTTCTATCTCTGTCCTCCCCTTCCGTTTCCCTTCCCTCCCCTGGAGGTCTGGCATCTTTCCTTTTTTTTGTGTCCATATCCGCATCTGCAGCAATGGACCCCACCATCCCCAGATCCACCATCTGTCCTTTTCTCAACTACCCTTTCATCTAGCATCTCTCCCTGCTTCCCCACCACCCCAGGGTCCACCATCTCTCCATTTCTCTTCCTATCCAGTATCTCTATCCCTCATTCCTTGTGTCCAACTTCTTTCTTTCTGTTCCTTCCCTCTCTCCCTCTCCTCTGTTTTATTTCTTCCCCACCCTACCCCACCCTCCACTCAGTCCGGCATATGCACATCTGGCCCCCTTCTTCTCTCCCTCTGGGTAATTCTATACCAGGGCCCGTCCCTGTTCCGAAGGCCTGTATATTCCTCCCCCCTCCTTCTTCTTCCCAGTCTCACCTTCAGAATAGGCCCACCGTTCCTACCCTCCCTCCATTCTGCTACCACTGCTGCTATTCATTCGCGTCTGCCTTCACCTGGTCTCCTCTTCAAAGAAGCCTGCTGAGGATCACCGGCCACTGTAGCGAACCTCGCAGGCCACTCTCCACCTCAGTAGCACGTTCCCTCTGACGCGATCCCACCCCTCCTCTGACGTATGGGATCGCTTCAGAGGGAACGTGCTACCGAGGTGGACAGTGGCCTGGCGATCCTCAGCAGGCTGCTTTGAAGAGGAGACCAGGTGAAGGCAGACGCGAATGAAGAGCAGCAGCGGCGGCAGCAATTTATGACGGTGGGCCAGATTCACTATGAAGTTAAAAATGTCTGGCGGGCCAATTTTGAACACTCCATGGGCCAGAGTTTAACATGTCTGCTGTAGGGGGTACCCACACAGGGTCTTATTGGGGAGCCCAGGATGAAGATCAAGAGCTCTCTGTACTTTGGAAATGTTAAGGTGACAAGCCCCACCTTAGTGAGAGAGGGAAACCTGAAGTGAACTAATAAGTTTCAAGTTTATTAGGATTTTATATACCGCCTATCAAGGTTATCTAAGCGGGTTTTTTTTTTTTTTTACAATCAGGTACTCAAGCATTTTCCCTATCTGTCCTGGTGGGCTCACTGTATAAGCAGTTTTTTTGTTCTGGGGGAACATACACCCTTTTAAGGAGAGGAGAATATGACATGGTGGAGTATCTGTCACTGGCCAGCAGAGGGAGCCCGAGCAGTGGAGCTCATTGAGCTCAAGTGAAGAGTTAATCTGCATAGAGCTGCAAGTACTGCTGGGAGCTGTCCACTCTCCCTAAGTGGATTGTGGTGCTGAGAAGAACAGCTCCCAGCACAGAGAGCTCAGAAAGTGAGAAGCTCCTTTGGGAGCTGGGTGATTCTCAAGAGCAGGAATGCTGGTTTTGGCTTAACTCCCAGTAAGCCCTGAAGGTCACTGCTGATAAGCACAGATGGGAACCTGGCTGACAAGTCCTGATAGGGGAGAACTGGTGCAGAGGAGAATGGAAGGGTTTGGAGGGTCTGCAGGAATCTATACACCAGCTGAGAGAGAGAGAGATCTGGCCCTATGTGTGCTGACCAGTCCTGATAGGGGGACTGGTGCAGTGGAGAAGCCCAGTAGTGGGAGGGTTCACGGGGACCTATACACTAGTGATGAGAGAGCTAGAAGTAGTCAGAGACCCAATAGAGCCTGGAGTCGAGGGGATTAAGCTTGACAACCGGAGGTAGGACTGGTAAAGGAGAATCCAGGAGAGTCCTCAGTATGTGCATTGACAAGATGACTGAAGGGCTGGGAGAGCCCTCAGGGTATGTGTACTTGATAAGACAACTGGGCAACAGAGTAGCTAGGAGTCCTCAGTGTGTGCATCTGCAATAAGATGGCTGAGAGTCTGGGAAAGCCATCGGTGCATGAGTGCAGGATAAGGCAACTGAGTGACGGAAAAGCTGGAAGAGTCCCCTGGAGCATTACAGGACTATTACAGGACTGAGGAGCGGGTCTGGCGGAGGGACTGGCTGGAATAATGGTAATTGGTGTGTGACCAGTAATGGCACCAGACATTGTCGAAGACCTGGAAGGCTAATGGAGGGTCGAGAAGGACTCTGGAGAAGCCTGGAGAGACAAGGAGTCCAAGGAGGACCTCGGAATGACCAGCCTGGCTCTCTCTGAAATCACTTCTGGATTGTGGGGTCAAGAAGTGACATCAGAGGAAAAGCTAGCATGAGTAGCAGGCTGGAGAATCTGCATATGCTGGCAAAGATTTTAAAAGGTACGGGGGTGAGAAGGGAGGGTGTGAGTGTGGCATGGGGAGCAGAAGTGCGCCTCCTACCCTCGCTATGCCACTGTTTAAGGTTATAAGTACTCTGCCCCAGAGGGCTTAAAATCTAAGGCACTGAAGGGTGAAGTGGGTTTCTAAAGGCCATAGTGATTATGAATGGAAGATGTGCAATTTGAGTTCTGGCTTCCTGGGTCTCTACCATTCCTCTAATTACTAAGATGTTCCTCTTGTTTGAATACTTTATAGGCTCCTATGACTCAAGAAAATGTAAATCTTACCTCTTTCAAAGGATGCCAATGAGCTATAGGTTTCCGAGGATATGCCAGCATTTCATTCCAGTGGTCTTGGCCCAGTCTTTCTGCACTGTTGCCTGCCTGACACATACCGATGACTTCATTGTGACCTACCCTGTGAAAATGTTTAGCATATTTTTTTCTTAAAGTATTTACATTCTCAAATTATATTCTAACATTTTTGCATGGCAAGGAGATGACTAATATTACAGGAACTGGTTATAATTTACTCTTGCAACGTCTTCAATCAATAGGTATAACTGAGCAAATTCTGGACTGGTTTATTTCCTATCTTGCTGATCGCTATTCCACAGTTGTTTTTAACAAAATATCTTCTAATCAGTTCCAGAATATGTTTGGAATTCCCCAAGGGTCAGTTCTCTCCCCATTGTTATTTAACATCTTTCTTGCACCTCTTCTTACTCTGGGCCAATCCATTGGTTTTTCCATTTATGCTTACGCTGATGATGTACAATTAATATATCCTTTGGACCCAGAGAACCCAGATGAGATACAAGAGATTAATTCAAAAATGGAATTAATCAGAAATTGGCTAAATGAGAATATGCTATCTTGAATTTTGAGAAATCTAAGACCATGCTCTTTGCGACCAAAAAGGGCATTGAGCTTTCCTCCCCTATCCAAATTCATTCAACCCCATTGCAAATAGTTACCTCAAAAAAATTATTACACATTATACTCAACTTTAACCTATCTTACCATGAATGAATCTGTGCAGTAGTAAGGAAGTGTTTCTACAGGTTGTGGATGATTCATTCACTGTCAAAAATTTTGGATACTTCATCTATTAACATTCTAATTCATTCATTAGTAATCTCTTGTCTCGATTACTGTAATGCCCTGTACAAGGGCATTACCCAAAAAGAGTTATGTCACTTACAAATAATCCAAAAAAAACTTAAATCAAGATCATCACCAACTCTAAAAAATATGATCACGTAATAAAAGCCCATTGGTTATCAATTAGTCAAAGGATTACATATAAAACTCTTCTTTTGACCTTTAAAACTAGTACCACTAACTGTCCTGAATTTATAAATAGGTTATTAATCCCATACAATCCCTCAAGATCTCTACAATCTGCTTCCCATCATCTTCTATCTATTCCTTCAATTAATCATATCTATACGATGTGCATACCCATTTTTTTCTGTCACTGCCCCATCACTGTGGAATTCTGCTCCTACTAATTTAACAGAAGAAATGTTACTGATCCGATTTAAATCTAAACTAAAGGCATTTTTATTTAAAGATACATATAACATTTGAATGTCCTTATCAGGATGACTTGTAATTTTAATAGGGTTTTTAGCAGACCTAAGAAATGCAAAACCTCCTCTCCTCATGTTCTTACCTGTCATGTTTCTTTTTTTTTTTTGCTATTGTACTTCTTCCTCTTTTTCCTATTGTACCGGTAAGTTTGTATGTTCTACTTGTGTTACTTTATGTATAAGTCTTTGTAAAATAACCTTTTTTATTGTACACCACCTAGAAACTCTATATAGGTGATTTACCAAATTTTTAAGAAAATTTGAAACTTAAAACAGGCTGATGTTTTCCAGTGAAGGCACCGGGAATACACGTGTATGTGTGGACATTCAAGCTCCATACATGTGTCAAAATGACAGATGATGTTTAATGTGAGCAAGTGCAAAGTGATGTATGTGGGAAAGAGGAACCCGAACTATAGCTACATGATACAGGGTTCCATGTTAGGATTCACTGCCCAGAAAAAGGATCTAGGTGTCATCAATGAGGATATGTTGAAACCCTCAGCTCAATGTGCGGCGGCTGCTAAGAAAACTAGAATGTTAGGAATTATCAGGAAAGGAATGGAAAACAAAGATGAAAATGTTATAATGCCCTTGTATCACTCTATGGTGCAGCCGCACCTCAAATACGGTGTGCAATTTGGCCACCGTATCTCAAAAAAGATGTAGTGGAATTAGAAAAGGTACAGGGAAGGGAGAAGAAAATGATAAAAGGGATGAGATGACTTCCCTATGAAGAAAGACTAAAGTGGCTAGGGCTCTTCAACTTGAAGAGACAGCTCAGGGGTGATACGATAGAGGTCTATAAAATACTGATGGAATGGAAAGGGTAGATGTGAATCACTTGTTTACTCTTTCCAAAAATACTAGGACTAGGGGGCATGCCATGAAGCTACTAAATAGTAGATTTAAAAGAAAACTGGAGAAAATATTTCTTCACACAGCGTGTAATTAAACTCAAATTTGTTGACAGAGAAGGTGCTGAAATCAGTTAGCTTGGGGTTTAGAAACAGACACATGATGGCAGATAAAGGCCAAATGGCCCCTCTAACTATTATCTCTTTCTCTATCGAGAGAACCCATGTGCCTATCCCAGGCCCTCTTGAATTCAGACACAGTCTCTATTTCCACCACCTGTTCCAGGAGACTGTTCCAGGCATTTACCACCCTTTCCTTAAAAAAGTATTTCCTCAGATTACGCCGGAGCCTATCACCTCTTAACTTCATCCTATGCCCTCACACTGCAGTTTCCTTTGAAATGAAAGAGACTCGACTCTTTATATTATGTAGGTATTTAAATGTCTCTATTATATCTCCCCTCTCCCCCAAAGTATACTGATTGAGATCTTTAAGTCTGTCCCCATACGCCTTATCACGAAGACCACACACCATTTTAGTAGCCTTCCTCTGGACTGATTCCATCCTTTTTATATCTTTTTGAAGGTGGTCTCCAGAATTGAACACAATATTCCAAATGAAGTCTCACCAGAGTCTTATAAAGAGGCATTAATACCTTTCTTTTCCTACTGGCCATACCTCTCCCTATGCAACCTAGCATCCCTCTAGCTTTTGCCACAGTCACCTTTTCAACCTGTTTGGCCACCTTAAGATCATCACATACAATCACACCCAGGTCCTGCTCTTCCGTCGTGCACATAAGTTCTTCACCCCCTAAACTGTACCATTCCTTCAGGTTTTTGCAGCCCAAATGCACGACCTTGCATTTCTTAGCATTAAATTTTAGCTGCCAAATTTCAGACCATTCTTTAAACCTCGCCAGGTCTTTCTTCATGTTATTTACACCATCTGGCGTATCTACTCTATTGCAGTTTTGGAATCATCCTCAAAGAGGCAAATCTTAACCAACAACCCTTCAGCAACATCACTTATAAAAATGTTAAAAAGAACAGGCCTAAGAACAAACCTTGAGGCACACCACTGGTAACATCCCTTTCCTCAGAGCAATCACTACCCTCTGTCACCTTCTCTCAACCAGTTCCTGATCCAGCCCGTCACTTTGGGACACATCCCAAGGGCACTCAATTTATTTATTAGAAGTCTGTGTGGAACACTGTCAAAGGCTTTGCTCAAATCTAAATACACCATATCTAATGCACATCCTCTATCCAATTCTCTGGTCACCCAGTCAAAGAAATGGATCGGATTTGTCTGACAACAAGACCTACCTCTAGTGAATCCATGTCCTGTAATCCACTGGATTCCAGAAACTTGACCATTCTCTGTTTTAAAAGCGTTTCCATTAATTTGCTTACCACAGTGACAGAAGTCAGACTTACCGGCCTGTAATTCCCTACTTCATCCTTACTTCCACTTTTGTGGAGAGGGCCACATCCGTCTTTCTCCAATCCTCCAGTACCACTCCCAACTCTAGAGACTCATTGAAAAGGTCAGTCAGCGCAGCTGCCAGAACTTCCCTAAAAGAAGGTTTTGATAATTTCCTAAAAAAGAAGTCCATAGGTTATTATTGAGTTGGCTTAGGGAACTCCACTGCTTATTTCTAGGTCAAGCAGCATAAAATCTGTTTTACTACTTGGGATCTAGCTAAGTACTTAAGACCTGAATTGGCCACTGTTGAAAACAGGATATGGGCTTGATGGACTTTCGGTCTGCCCCTGTATGGCAGCTCTTAAGTTCTTATGCAGGTGAGATATGTGCAGTTTGGATGGAGCATGTGCAGGGTGCATGCAGATTTTACAATACAATAATCGGGACATTATCTTTTGCCATTTAGATCAGATCTAGGGCAGCTAGATATATGCATGTGTAATATGACATAGTATTCTATCAATAAAAGTATATGTATTACTTTTCTTTGTAGGATGGGCTACAATAGGGATTGGGACTTGTATACTGCCTTTTTGTACTTTTACAACCATACGCAAAGTGGTTTTACATACAGGTACTTCAAGCATTTTCCCTTTCTGTCCTGGTGGGCTCACAATCTATCTAATGTACCCGGGGGAGTGGAGGATTAAGTGACTTGCCCAAGGTCACAGGGTGCTGAGGCTGTAGCTCTAACCACTACGCACATTGTAGACAGCTCAATTTAGACCCATTTACAGAATTACCCTCTGAGCGGTCATTGGAAATGCAAACTGTAAAAGTGCTTTTCTTTTAAATAAGGGTCACTTCTACTAATAACTTTCATTATTTTAGTTGGACAACAACCATAAGAACATAAGAACTGCCGCTGCTGGGTCAGACCAGTGGTCCATCGCGCCCAGCAGTCCGCTCACGTGGCAGCCCCCAGGTCAAAGACCTGTGCCCTAACCGAGACCGGCCCTACCTGCGTTCGTTCTGGTTCAGCAGGAACTTGTCCAACCTTGTCTTGAATCCCCGGAGCGTATTTTCCCTTATAACAGACTCTGGAAGAGCATGCCAGTTCTCCACCACTCTCTGAGTGAAGAAGAACTTCCTTACGTTCGTACGGAATCTATCCCCTTTTAACTTCAGAGAGTGCCCTCTATTTCTCTCTACCTTGGAGAGGGTGAACAATCTGTCTTTATCTGCTAAGTCTATTCCTTTCAGTATTTTGAATGTTTCTATCATGTCCCTCTCAACCACCTCTTTTCAGAGGAGAAGAGGCCCAGTTTCTCCAATCTCTCACTGTACGGCAACTCCTCCAGCCCCTTAACCATTTTAATCACTCTTCTCTGGACTTTTCTGAGTAGTACCGTGTCCTTCTACATGTACGGTGACCAGTTCTGGATGCAGTATTCCAGGTGAGGGCATAACATAGCCCGGTACAGCGGCATGATAACCTTCTCCGATCTGTTTGTGATCCCCTTCTTAATCATTCCTAGCATTCTGTTCACCCTTTTCACCGCTGCCGCGCATTGCGCAGATGGCTTCATTGACTTGTCGACTAGTACTCTCAGGTCCCTTTCCTGGGGGGGTCTCTCCAAGTACCACCCCAGACATCTAGGATGGTGCAAATTCAAAAAAATAAAAATAAAAAATGTGTCTATCAGCAAAATTCAGGCATGGAAGACAGAAATCAAGGGGGTATTTTTTTTTTAATTAATTTTGTTTCCTTGGGTAAACTCTATTTTACATGCAGAAATGGGCTTTTATAAAGCTGAGCAACTGCATTGGAGGATAAAAGCAGTGGTGATAAAAAAAAAATGCATACTTTATGCGACAAATATGTAAATATATTCAGAGGTGTAGATTGGACGGAGCACTGGTAGAACCATAAATTATGTGCGTAGTACAGTGGTTCTCAAGGCGGACTGCCCCTCTCAACCCCCCTTACTATTCCACTGGTCTTAGTAATTTAGAACAACTAATAAACTAAACTGTGTCTGTGTAAAGTTTTGTGCTAGATAAACCAGTGGCCTAAAAATCTCGAAGGGTATTACTCAAACCAGAGCACAAAGATCATTGAAGAGTCCCATGTACTATCATTAGCCACCGGGGACGGGACAGAGAGAAAAAAACTCCCATACATTACAGGGAGAAAAACGTCTCTGACCAAACAAAAAAAAAACCTCATTCAAATCTAAAGCTTCTACTGGTCATTTAACCCAAAACTGGAAGGCAAAAGCGTAAAGTCACTTATCTACCGAGCAGTCTTGAGTCTCACTGAGTTCCGAAAATAATCTTGATAATAGTTCAGAAGTGTATCCAGACTTCTTTCCAAATCAATTGATGATTGTAATCCAACTCATGCTGGCTTCACTATCTTTCCTTGAGGCCCCTACAGGACCTTGTTTCACGGGTCGCTGCGTCAAGAGAATACCCCTCAAACCTTCACAGGTCGGGATTTTGAAGCCAGTTTGTTAAATTAGCGCTACAGCTCACTGGTTTATCTAGCACAAAATTTTACACAGACACAGTTTAGTTTATTGTCTTTCCTTTATTACTATTGATAGCTTAATAATTTAGAAACATTTTCTTGTGTGCAAGTATGAAGAAATAGCTGCTGTTAAAAGATGTTGGTTTCACAATTTAGAAAGATTTGTGCTCCTTTGGATATTTTTGTTACAAACTCTTAACCGAACATAAGAATAGCCTTACTTGGTCAGACCAATGGTCCATCTACCCAGTATCCCATCTTTACAGTGGCCAATCCAAGTCACAAGTACCTGGCAAAAACCGAAATAGTGGCCTAAGTTATGCCTGGTGGTTTATACTATGTAGGGTGGGGAAGGGAGTTTTCTGTATTATTTAAAAATTTAATACAAAATAAATATTAAAGAAACATAAGCATTTACTTCTGCAGGTCACTGTTATTTTGTATCCTTGAGGGCATACCTCTGTTATTCTAGGGTCTGCATCTGAGGTTAACCAGGTTTCTGTGAGGAAAAGGCAGTCTAGGTTTTTGGTTTTTATCCAGTTTTTTATATATTCTGTTTTAGGTCCTAAGGCTCTGATGTTTACATAGGCACATGTTAGGGTAGTGATATCTGTTTGATGATTGTGAATCGTTTCAGGGTTGAGGTTCAAACATCCATCTAAGTTCTCTAAGGTTCAGCTTATGTTCTATATTGAGGTTGAAAAAGAAAAGTATTTTAATATTTGCAGCGCTATTTTTATATTTACTTAGATATTGTTTTTGTTCCCAGCAGCTTGAAGCTAATTGGAAAGTTTGCAAGGGCAATGGAAAGGGAAAACTGCCCTGTCTGAAAAGGACTCTTTTGTTTTTCCAAGTTTATTTGCTGCCTTGAAACACTGCTGAACTTTGAGAGCACTTGTCCGTGTTGTCTGCAGGACTTTGTATTGTGTGGTTTTTTTCCTGTTTTGAAGTTACAAGCCATTGATTGCTACAGTGAGGATTGTGGGGCAGAATCTATGTGAGAACCAAAGGGTTGGGATGGCAGGGCCTGGATTCAGAAATTCCCCATCCTCCCAACTTACTAGAGTTGGTAGGGGAAGCCTGACTACATTTAGGCAGGCACAGTGAGTTTTGTAGGGAAAAGTTTTGTGATTCAATGAACTGTGAAGTACTTACCTGTTTTGTATTTTTTATTTTGTCTTTCGCTTGCAAAATGTCTGAATTCCTGGACTTACCCAGAAGCAAGGGTGTTGCCAGGCCCAAGAGGCTGCAGTGCAAACTGCAGGAATAGGTGCATTATTTGGACTTTATTTTGGACACTTTTGTAGTCACCTGTTAGCAGAAACTGTAAGACCCTGATGTACAGGGAATTGAGGAACCTAGGCATGCCAAGATCATAAATTGCGTTCAGCGAGGGCACATGCCTCAGGACCCGGCACCCACGGCATGACAGTATTTAGATTTTAGCAAAGCCTTTGATAGTGTTCCACATAGGTGTCTAATAAATAAACTGAATGCCCTCGGTATGGGCCCCAAAGCGACAGACTGGATCAGGAACTGGTTGAGTGGAAGACGACAAAAGGTAGTGATCAATGGTGATCTCTCTTAGGAAAGAGATATTTGACTGGTAAAATTTGCCTATTTACGGATGATACCAAAATCTGCAATGGAGTAGACACCTCTGATGGTGTGAATAACATGAGGAAGGAACTGGTGAAGCTTGAAGAATGGTCTGAAATTTGGCAATTAAGATTTAATGCTAAGAAATACAAGGTCATGCATTTGGGCTGCAAAATCCTGAGGGAATGGTACAGTTTAGGTGTGAAGAACTTTTGAGCATTAAAGAGGAGCGGGGCTTGGGTGTGATAGTATGCAATGATTTAAAGTTGGCCAAACAGGTTGAAGATGCGATGGCGAAAGCTAGGAGGATTCTAGGGTGCGTAGGGAGAAGTATGGCCAGTAGGAAAAAGGAGGCCTCATTTAGAATATTGTGTATAATTCTGGAGACCACACCTTCAAAAAGATATTAACAGGATGGAATCGGTTCAGAGGAAGGCTACTAAATTGATTGGTAATATTTGTCGTAAGGTGTTTGGTGACAGACTTAAAGATCTCAATATGTATACTTTGGAGGAAAGGCAGGAGACGTTTAAGTACCTATGTGGCATAAATTTGCATGAGTCAAGTCTCTTTCATTTGAAAGGAAGCTCCATAATGAGGGGGCATAGGATGAAGTTAAGAGGTGATATGCTCAGGAGTAATCTAAGGAAAAACGTTTTTACAGAAATGGTGGTAGATGCGTGGAATAGTCTCCTGGTAGAGGTGGTGGAGATAAAAACTGTGTCTGAATTCATGAAAGTGTGGGACAGGCACATGGGATCTCATGTTTCTATTGGTTGATTATGCTTTTGGTATCCATATTTGCTTCAGCTTCTCCAAGTCTGCTATTCTAGCCTCCCTGAGTGCTAGAAAAAGGGAAAGTAGAGGGTGTAGATGGAGAAATGGATAGAACATGTGACATTTACCTGCCATTCACAGTGATTTACATGAGCAGGAGAGGCTTCTCACTTTAATTGCACTCAGCGGCTCAGCCACTAGTTTCCAGTCGCACTTAACCAGGCAATACTTCTGAATATGGGCACTAAGAGGTCATCTGTAATTTGGGTGGGTATGAGCATGGCGTTCTAGGGACAGAGTCAAGGAGGAGTGGAGAGTTTTGCAGGCATCAGCAATATTGTGTTTCTCTGTAAATGGCGCTCTGAGAATGCACCATTTAATATATTTTTTAAATAAACAATCAAAAATAAGATTGCTGGGAATTTCTATTATTTTTTTCTCCATTTGTCGTGTCTCTCTAGATCAATCCAGAATGAAGGGTGGCCATAAAATTTCTAAATGTCCAGGTTTTGACTAGGAAGTAAGCATTTCAAGTTATAGGTTCACAAAGCTGGACTTCACTTGCAATCGATATCCATTTGGAGCAAGAAACTTTAGGGATCTTTATCTTCAGAAAGAAATTGAAAACATATCTGTTTGGACTAGCTTATGATGCAAACTGATTTGAATATTTTTATTTTTGTGCTAGTTTATTCTTTTGTTATGTTATATGCTAGATGTGTTATTAGGAATGCATTTTTGTAAGACTCCTAGAAATATTTGGATAGGTGGATAAATTCATAAAATAAAAATGAAAAGAAATGAAAAGGTAAAAAGTAACTTCAAATGCTATCATTTGGATTTACTCAAAACATTTTTGGCATCCTTTATAATCTAATGTTTCTAAACATACATGTAGACAATTATTGGGCTGTAAAATTTGGCCTTCAGTATGACTGAATAGTCTTTAGGACAACTTGCAAAGGGGAAACTATATATGTTTTAAACAGATTGGTTAAGTAAGTCAAAAATGAATGCTTGATAATATATTAGTTTAAAAAATATACACAGAGGCCTTGATTCTATTAACAGTGTGTAGGCTGGCAATGCCTAGTTGAGTTCCGCACAGAACTCAAAATTGTTTAACTGGCTTAATTGGCATGGTAATTGAAAACACCATTAAAAGGCAATTTAAAAAAATTAAAAAAATGATTCTTTTAAGTTCCATGTGGAACTTGGCGAGGTGTCTAGCAGCACCTACCTGAAAAGTGGGCATGGTTAGGGTTGGAGAATGGGCATGCAGTGACTTAGGCATCGGTAGGCCTAAACCTTGGCCTAATAGCTACTCCTTAGGTTTTGGCCAGGTACTAGTGACCTGGATTGGCCACCGTGAGAATGGGCTACTGGGCTTGATGGACTATTGGTCTGACCCAGTAAGGCTATTCTTATGTTCTTAATATATGGGTGTCTATCATTATGATGCTGAGCTAGGCGACCGTCAGTGTGATTTTATAAAAGACTCCTAGCGGTTGATTGACAACTCTGCTGATTATCACCAGCCGTTTATAGAACAGGGCTAAAATGTCTTATTTATGTTTTCTGATAACTATGTACAGCTCACCGGTCATAATCCATAACAGCAACTGACAGGCTAATTTGGTCAATGTTTTCTGGAGGGACGTCAAAAACTATAGCTTCATTGTAAACAGGATTTAGAGTGTTCCTCTTTGTAGAGGTTTTTCTTTTCTTCAGTCGCCTTCCTTCACACATTAAAGAAACCTTCACATAAGGATCTGTTTAAATCAGAAGAATATACTGGAATTAAGAAAACTATTAATTCAAGAGGAGATATAAAATTATATCGCACCACATGCAAAGGATTTAACCTCATAACTTTGAGTTATACTCCTAATTTAGGGCTTCTTTTACTAAACTGCGGAAGAGTGTCTTACGCTCATTCAATTCCTACAAGTGTTGGAGCATTTACCTTGCCGACCTCTTCCATGGTTTAGTAAAACCCAGCGTAAGCCTTCCTTGAAAATTTATTAGGGCTGAGAGCAGTGGCGTAACGAGGGTGAGAGGTATCTGGGGTGGTGGTGCCCCTCCCCTCTTTTCCGCCTTCCTCGGGCCCCCCCCCCCCCCACTGTCACACGCGTACCGCTTCCCTTCCTCCGTACCTCTGTAAATTTCCTGACATGAGCAGCAACCCCCAACCTGCTGTCACGCCTATGTGAGCTCTCCCTCTGATGTCACTTCCTAGGTGTGGGTTCAGGAAGTGATGTCAGAAGAAGACCGTGAAAACAGAGCAAGTGGAACTGCTACACATCACTACACAAAAATAACTTGAGAAACGGAACATCGCAGCGGCACTGTGATCACATATGTAAAACATACTTAGACAGACCCTCACCAAATACAGAACAAGGGACCAGAGATTAGAAATAGAAATGTGAAGACAACAATTGAATTGGAAACGCCAAGAAGGCAGATTCTGTATGTATTTCTTCTTGTTCTGAACAAAATATGAAAACATCAGTGATGCTGTCCAGAATGGCCAAGGGAACAGTTATCCAATGTGTACCAACTTGTGTCTACTGGCTTTCTCAAGGTACATCCCCTGTTAAAGCACATAGTAATTAATATAGTAGCGTATGAATTATTGCATGCTTTGACAGGGGATGTGCTTGTCATGAATTAAATTAGTCCTGGATATTCAATGGCAGGCCATTTGTGAGTACTGAGATTGGATATCCAGGCCTGGCTGGATTGCTAATGGCCGCCACAGTTTATGCCGGTTTTCAGGAAATATTCAGCCAAGACTGACCTAAGATAATTATATGCTGAATATCAGCCAGGACCCCCAGTTTTTCTGCAAATCCCATAGCACATCACTTCCCCCCCCTCCCAATATACTTTGAGGGTCACAACAACCCCAGTCTACCTTAATAGGAATACAGCTGGGGAATCAAGAATAGTTGGTGGTCCTGGGGATAAAGTTAAAATTCTGAAGCCAGAGAGGATCATGGAGGTGCAACTATGAGTAAGACAGTCTCAAGAATATACCAAGACTGTTCATCAAATACCGTGCTTGTACTATTTGAAGCTTGCAAAGTATGCTAGGTGTTCAATGTTTTTAAGTAAAGATCTTTTTGTATGTGATTTCCAAATATGGTGCCTTAAAAGTGTTCTTCTGGAAGCTCAGATGAACCCTGGTGTGGCTCCTTGGCTGTTGAAACCTTCTGACACAGAAAATAGGTTAGACTAACAGAAATGCTTTTACCCGATGCTCCTGTGATGTCCATTGCTTTCAAATTTCTTGCTTTTATTATAGTGATGGTCAGTCTCCCGGCTGTAGGAAGATAGCATAGTGAAAACATCAAGTCTCCAAGATCCACACTGTCCTATCAAACAAGAGAGATTTTTTTATTGACTATGAAACGCAATTAACATCTTAAATATTTAGAATGTAATGAATCACTTTGTCAATTATGCTAGTTTTAATAACTGGTTTCCAATGTGTATCCAGAATTCAATCATATTTTCTAAAACAGGTCAAAATTGATAATCAGAGGTATATCTACTGTATATACTTGCATATAAACCAAGGTATCCTTTTCTTCCCGAGATTAGAAATATGGGTTATCGTGGTGAGCCAGTCTATAAAGACTGCTCACCTTCCCTCCTCATCAGCTATCTCATAAGTCACTGAACATAATATAAAGATCTGTGATAACATAACCGTGGGAGACTAGCCTGGCTTGCCCAGAGAGGTTGGCGTATATACAGTCAAGACACAATTGCATATAAAGAGAATTTGTATTTGTTATTGTTTGTCACACAAAGCAGAATGAAATTGGCTTACCTCAGTCAATCTTCTGCAGGCATCAATTTTTTCCAAGGCCTGCCTCCACCAATCTCTAGGGAAAACTTGAGAGTTCCTCTTTATCCCTCGGGGACCTTTCTAGAATAAACCCAGCCTCGGTAGAAATGGCTCTCTCCTGTGGATTCTGCCCCTGTGACTCAACACTGAGCTCCATAGCCAAGTGCATGTTGGGACCTATAGTTCCACATTTGATTAGTACCTCCTGCTGCCCGGAGATATAATATTTGCATGGGGGAGGGAAAACCCTTTAATCTGTTACATACCCTCCCCCTCAGCTCATTCTTAATAGGGTGAGTGTCTGCTTTTACAAGGGGCCCCTTTCCCAAGGCACTTCCCAGGGCACTTAGGACCTTATCCACTATTCTGAATTGCCAAGACCACCCTAGAGCCACAACCTCAACTGTTACTCTCCATGCTTCAAGCATGCATAAGGGAACAGGGCATCCCTTCTTCTTCATGTAGTTCATAATAGTCATAGGGATACCGACCATCAGTCTCTGGGTTCCCTCCCCTGTTGGAGAACCCCAGATCAATGCCACCTTTTGCTTTTGAAGTACTTGACCTTTTGACACTGCAGCACTTGAGTTTTGGTTTAAGAGTATGGTTGTTCCTTGTAACCAAATCAGAGTCCATTCCTCCCATTACCAGAGCTTGGACTTCAATTTCCCCCATCCAGGCAACCTTGTTTTGTCCTAAGGACTGAGAGTCTTTCTCATCTGCTGTTAATGTACTGGCACCTTGGTGCCTAGGTGCAAGGTAGAACAGAATGGCAAATCACCATGGGTTTTCACTTCTTGAGAATTCCACAGTGGCATTCTTCACCCGTACCCATTGCCTGGCATGTATGCCTGTCTTAACTCCTTTCAGAATTATGTAGAAGTTGCCAGGCCCGTCTCTTCAGGGTCATCTTGAATACTCTCTTCCCAGTTAGTCCCTCTCAGCCCCATAAGCTGCTTGCAGCACCAAATTTAATTTTTCTACTTGCTTCTGGCACTCCTACCCCACAGCAGTCTCAGTAGCTGAGTTTGGGTCTCCTCCACCTTCTGGGACAACACATCATTCTCCTTTCCTAGCCGAGTGCATCCCAGCCATCCTCCCATAGGTGCATCTCTTGTAACTTCTTTTGGAGCTTGACATTCGCTCTCCCAGCCTCCTTGCCTTGGCATTTATTGCCTCACAGTCTTGTTGCTACCAACTCCTGCTGCAGCTGATCCACTTTAATATTTGTAGCCTCTGCTATCCCAGGATAGTGCTAGATGGACCATTGATCTGACTCAGTAAGGCTAGTCTTATGTCCAGATGCTTTGATCAATGTAGCAAGTGGATGCCTGTTGATGCTCCATTTGTGTTATAAGATGGATGGATGAAAAGGCTTTATTTGGATTTTTCCTTTCATGATGATATATATTATTGACCACCATATAAAATAGCCCTTTTGAAAGATTTTACACCATTTTTGAAGCAGGTGCAAATGGTCCACCTAAGTGTATATCTTGCAATTTTGTTGTGGAAAAGACTTTTGGGTGATATTTTCTTTCTGTGGACTAATAACCAAAGCTGATTGTGGAGTGGTTAAATTCACTGAATGTATTCAAAACCCACCTTTTTGAGACAGCCTTCAGCTCGTAACCCTACTTCCCTCTGCCCGCCAGCAGTTTTGCCATTCTTTCCACCTGCAACCCTACCCTGACATCCTGTTTGTCTGTCTTGATTGTTTAGATTGTAAACTCACTCAAGCAGGGACTGTCTCCTGTGTGACTCTATACAGTAGTAGTAGATGTCAACTTGGATTTTATTATGACTTCTTTCTGGTTCCTTTTTGGTTGTTCTAGTGTAGAAAATACATTTTGGGATTTTCATAAGTTCCAGAGACAATCAAGATTTTAGGAAAATTTTCAAGCCTGGATACCATTATGTAGTATTAAAGAGAGTGGGAGTGTGTGGCACAGGGGTTAGAGCTGAAGCCTCAGCACCCTGAGGTTGTGGGTTCAAATCCCTCATTGTTCCTTGTGACCCTGGGCAACTCACTTAATCCCCTCATTGCTCCAGGTACACTACGGTAGATAGAATTTGAGCCCACCAGGACAGATAAGGAAATATGATAAAGGACCTGAATGTGAAACCACGTAGGATATAAGTGGTATATAAATAATAAAATACTGTAAATAAAAAACTGAGATTTAGATTTATACAATATAAGCTTCAGCATTGTGAGATATAACAGCAGGATAGGTTATTAGCACAGATAGGATGATACCACTGCAAGGCTCTTTATAGTTGACTAGTCTTTAAGCCCATTACATTAACGGGTGCTAGAATATATGTCTGTCTTTTTTTTTATCTTTCTGTCTCTCCCCCTCCATTTCCCTGTGTAGCGCTGTCTCTGCTTTCTTCCTCACTTTGCACTCTCCAGCCTTGCTTTTTCTTCTGCAAGCATGTCTGCTCTCTTTCTCATCCCCAGTCTCTTTGCTCTTTTCTCTTCTTGCAGGGGTCTTTGCTCTACTTTCTCTATGTGTTCCTTATTCCTGCAAACCTCTATGCTGTATTTTTTTTCTCTGTATGCTCCTGATCTTGTGTTTCCCTGTAGGCATTTATTCCTATTTTTTTTCCTTCTTCAGTCTCAGCCGTTCTTTCTCTGAACATTTCCTACCTCAGTCTCTCCAATTTTCTTTCCTTCTTCAGTCTCAGCCCTTCTTTATGTGAACATTTCCTTCCTCAGTCTGTCCAATTGCAGCTCTCTTGCCCTCTAAGCCCCTGCTGCAAGTGGCTGTGCATGTCTTCTCTCCTGCTCCCCTTTCCCGACAAACCTGCGACTCCAGCAGCATGTGCAGCACTCTACACACGCTGCTTCAGGGCCTTCTACTGCCCTGACTTACTCTGGCACGTCCCTGATGACATCATCAGAGACACGGCAGAGCAAATCAGGGCAGTAGAAGGCCCCGAAGCAGCGTGTGTAGAGTGCTGCACACGCTGCTTGAATCGACATTTGGAGTCTGGACTGCGAAGAAAGTAGCGGCTGGAGTCTTTTTTCGGCGCTTCCCTTCCCGCCCCTTGAGGTGTCGCCGCTGCTCTTCTCGATCCCCGCCAGCGTCGGAAGCCTTCTCCGACGCTGGTGCGGCTCGTGAGAGGAGCCGACAGGAGAGCAGGATGTCCAGCGCTGGAGTCCAGTCCTTCCGGCGAGTGTAGGTAGGTGCTGGGGATTCACGCATGCGCACTCCTGCGGCCACAGACCTACTGATCATGGAAGCATGCTGATAGGAGTGCGCATGCGCGGCTAGCGTTTTATTATATAGGATTCTCATCAGTGTCAATAAATCTAACAGTAATTTTATCTAGTTCATTTGCGTTCCGAGTCTGAAAAGAGGGTCCCCCAAGTGTCCAATTTGCAATCATGTTTCTTTTCCTTTGTCTGACAACAAGCTCCTTTACAAAACATTTTTGTCTGTTAGCATTAAGTATACTTATTCTTATGCAGGATTAGCTTAGAAACATGATGGCAGATAAAGGCCAAATGGCCCATCCACTCTGCCCATCCACAGTAACCATTATCTCTTTCTCTCTCTGAGAGATCCCACGTGCCTATCCCAGGCCCTCTTGAATTCAGACACAGTCTCTGCTTCCACCACCTCTTCTAGGAGACAGTTCCATGCATCTACCACGCTTTCCATAAAAAAGTATTTCCTCAGATTACTCCAGAGCCTATCACCTCTTAACTTCATCCTATGCCCTCTCATTGCAGAGTTTCCTTTCAAATGAAAGAGATTCGACTCGTGCACATTTATATTATGTAGGTATTTAAATGACTTCTTCCGTCTTTCCTCCGAAGTATACAGATTAAGATCTTTAAGTCTGTCCCCATGCCCCTTATCACAAAGACCAAACACAATTTTAGTAGTCTTCCTCTGGATCAACTCTGTCCTTTTTTATATCTTTTTGAAGGTACAACCTCCAGAATTGTACACAATATTCTACAAGAAATCTCACCAAAATCTTATAAAAGGGCATCAATACCTCGTTTTCCTACTGGCCATACCTCTCCATATGCACTCTAGCATCCTTCTAGCTTTCGCCATCACCTTTTCAACCTGTTTGTTTGTTTATTTATCCCCTGCTCTGATACAGGGCGAGTTATACATTTACATACAAAATAAAACATTACATTTAACATACAAATCACATCAACATAAACATCACTATAAAACAAATTGCACATATCGTTTCAGCCACAAGCATCATTGTAACCAATAAAACTGGCCAAACCATAAAATACATCAAAGTATAAAATTGCATGTAACATTCAAGTCGCCTCAACGACGAACATCACTATGCACTGGTCGCCATACATAAAGAAAGACATGGTACTATTCGAAAGGTCCAGAGAAGAGCAACTAAAATGGTTAAGGGGCTGGATGAGTTGCCATACAGTGAGAGATTGGAGAAACTGGGCCTCTTCTCCTTTGAAAAGAGGAGATTGAGAGGAACATGATCAAAACATTCAAGGGACTGAAAGAGATAGACTTAGTAGATAAGGACATGTTGTTCACCCTCTCCAAGGTAGAGAGAACGAGAGGGCACTCTCTGAAGTTAAAAGGGGATAGATTCCGTACAAACGTAAGGAAGTTCTTTTTCACCCAGAGAGTGGTGGAAAACTGGAACGCTCTTCCGGAGTCTGTTATAGGGGAAAACACCCTCCAGAGATTCAAGACAAAGTTGGACAAGTTCCTGCTTAACCAGAATGTATGCAAGTAAGGCTAGTCTCAGTTAGGGCGCTGGTCTTTGACCTAAGGGCTGCGGTGTGAGCGGACTGCTGGGCACGATGGACCACTGGTCTGACCTAGTAGCGGAAATTCTTATGTTCTTATTTGCCACACTTAGGTGCACACATAGGCAAAACTGGGCACACCTAAATGCACAGGCATTTCTACCAACATATGCTAATATTCTGAGCCCAGAGCTATAGTTTTGGCATATGTACAACATCTGGGGATGTAGTTACACAACTGCCTTTCCAGTGTTTTCTGAAAAACATATCACAAGAGTGTGGAGGAGGAGTGTGGAGGAGTGTGTGGCGCAGTGGTTGGATCTACAGCCTCAGCACCCTGGGGTTGTGGGTTCAAACCCCACGCTGCTCCTTGTGACCCTGGGCAAGTCACTCAGTCCTCCATAGCCCCTGGTATGTTAGAGAGATTGTGAGCCCACCGGGACAGAGAGGGAAAATGCTTGAGTACCTGATTGTAAAAACCGCTTAGATAACCTTGATAGGCGGTATATCAAATCCTAATAAACTTGAAACTTGATTGAAACTTGAAGCTACACTTAAACAATCAAATGTGGATAAAGCATAACATTTTTGAAACATCAGTTTTAATTTGGATCATGAAAGTAATTTCTAGAAACTCAAAAGTGATACTCACACTGGTGACATGATCAATATCCCTCCAAATATTACTTTCCCTGGGAAAGTCTGTCAAATCTAAAAGATTATCCATTATCACCTGGCCAATGACATCATGCCTTGAAAACCTGTCGAAGTCATAGACAGAAAAGTGCAGTTTTCTCATGGCCAGATCATTATAGGGAATAGGAAAAGAAAAGACTTCATCAAATACCGGATTAAGGGTCTTTCTATGTACTTTAGTCTGGTGTTTTGTTTTCCGATCTGGAAGCAGATACATTTTTACATAAGGATCTGAGGTGCCAGAGAAATCCTTTGCTGGCAAATTAACAGCTCTGTGGATCTTCACTATCAGCTGTTCTAAATCACAGTCATACTTAAGAATAAAATTCAGTTTCCCACAGCATCTGCTATCACTTCTCTGGCCATCATCAGTATCTACTGATCTCTGCTTATACAGCTCAGGTTTAAGACGTCCAATCCCAGTCAGCTGTTCCTGCTTTTGACATTGCTGGATATTGAAGTCTGGGCTAGAAAGATTGAGCTGTCTTCGTATTGAGTTGTGCCTTAAAAGAAGAGCAAAATACACTGAGTTGGTAACATTTTTCAGTTCATAATTTACTCTAGTAGTATGGTTTTATACGGAATAAAAATCAGTAAAAAAACAGCTCAGTTAATATTCAGAACAGATAACCAGATAAATTGTCTTAAATTTGGGGTCTTGCTGTCTAGATAGCTCAATTTTCAGTTAAAAGTTATCTAGATAAAGGGAGGAGATCAGGAATGCAGTTCTAATTTAACCAGATAGCACTGATTTAGGCCCTCTTGTACTAAGCTGCGCTAGAGGTTTCTGCTGCGACCCAGAGCGTTGGAGCAGCTTTGCTAGAAACCTCTACCCCATGAGTTAGTAAAAGGGAGGAGGGTAAGTTAGGATAGAAAAGAAAGGGTAAAAATGACTATATTTGTCAGTACTGAGCAGGGCAGTACAATTCCAACTCCAGCTCTGACTTCATATCCTACTCAGATTAGGCTTTATATTTTTTTATTCTGATCTAAAGTATTGATAAATATAACTTATATTTACCAGTACTTTAGATCCAGTACAAATATATATGTATAAGCACAAAAAATAAATTTACCATATATTACAATGTACATTTTTATTTTGAATCAGGATTTGGAGTAGGAACATTTTTACTGATTCAGACTCTGACTCAACCTAAAATTGCTCCAACTCTGACTCCACAGACCTGGTACTGAGTAACTAAAGTTAACTGGATAAGTTAACTAGTTTCAGCTAAATATTGACCTACAGAGAGTCAGAATTAAGAATGGTTATTGGAGTTAATCATATACCGTAATTCTTCTCTTTGAAAACTTAGGGTTGACTGAAAACATAATGACAAATATTTAGGTCAGACTTATCCTTATCACTTTGTATGGATAAGATATTTCTATTCAGAGATGGTCTCTGAATAGTGCCACAGTTGAATATACACTCAACTTTTGCTGGCCAGCATCGCCATCAAGATTCAAAGGTACTTTATGGATAACGCCATTGAGGGTCACAGCACCATCCAGATAGTAGCCAGTCCATGGACAGAGGCAGTAGTTATACTGGCATCACTGATATTCAATGCCAAAGAGCAGTGCTAACTTGCCCTGAAAATTATGTGGTTAGCCTTTAGATACTTCTTCATCTGAGAACTGCTTCCTAGTTGTTAGAGAATAGTCTTAAGCTTCATCTTCCAAATCTGAATTTATGACTTGTCCTGGTAACACTCCACTATCTGTATCTATTACTCCCTCTGTAAGTGGTGCAATCTTGCCAATATCTCATTCTACAAATCTGTTGGGCTTTAAAATTGATAATTCTTTGAAATTTCATTTGCAAATCTCCCAGTTCATTAAGTGATGCTTTTTTCACTCAGAAAATAAAATCAGTTTCTTCACTATTTGATACTTCATTATAAAAGATTGGCAAATGATCATGGTATGACCTTAAACTATATTTGCTTGATTTCACGTGTAATCAGAAATAGGCAACATCCAGACCATTCAAATTTTCAGGACATCCCTAATGGATATGCATGTGATAGATTTGTATGTCTACTTTTTCAATTCTAATCAAATATATCTCATGAATACAAAGAACATAGAAATCGCCCTACTGGGTCAGACCAATGACCCATCTAGCCCAAATCCAGGTCACAAACACCTGGCAAAAACCCGATTAGTAGCAAATTTCCATGCTACCAATCCCGGGGCAAGCAGTGGTGCCCCATATGTCTCAATATCAGGCTACAGTTCATTGTTTTGGAGCTAGACGTTCCTTACCTCTGTTCTAATTATAGTGTACTGATGCTGGATAATTGTTTTAATTTAATTATACTATGCTTTTTAATTGTAAGTGTATTCATTTTTACAAACACTTTATAACAAATACTCCAATCAGTCGAAAGCGTATTTAGAGATATTACAGATGTGGGTATTTGTTTTAGGTTTATTATTGTTTTGTTAAATCTTTGAATATTATCTGCTGTACATTACTGATATTGGCCAATATTACTTTGTTTGTTGTAAATTCTAAGCTTAACACTTTATCACAGACTTTTCAGTGTCAATGCCTTTTTTTTCTTGTATTATGAACTAGAACAAGAATACGTAGGCGCTCATTAGCATTAATAAATTGCTGGTACTGACCGAGCAGAGGGTGTTGGTTCTGTAATTTGCCGTTGCATTCGGGCATTATGTATACAGTTTCCCTTGGTGCTTGCCTCAATTTCTAAAGGGATGTCAGGAGAGGTGTGACTGATCTTCATAGATGACTCTGGGAGGAAAGAGGACTCTTTCAGGGATTCCTCTGTGTACTCAGGACCACTGAAGTTCAGCTGCTCACCGTTATTTTCTTTATTCATGAAAAACAGATTTCGTTCCCTCCAAGGAATCCAGCAAAGTTTCCAAGAAACAAACAAGGACACACTAAACAGAGCAAGTCCACAGGCTGTAACAAGTAGGGAAAGTAAACTCACTGAAATATCTGCAAGGAAAAGGAAAATTAAGTTAGTTTTCTTATTACTGAACGGTTTTAAACAAATCAAGAAAATGTACCACTAGGGTCAGTCCTTGATGACTTTCTTCAAATACTGTTACTACTCTACAGTATAAAGCAATGAAAGAAATATAGAAATTGATGACCGACTGAAGACTCCACAGTCTGCTTTTGTGAATTCGGAGCCAAGTCTTGTCTCTACCATATCCACTGGGAAGTTGTTCCTTTTCTTAAAGAAATATTACCTTAGATTACTCCTTGGTCTACCATCTTTCATCTTTGCTACAGAGCTTTGTATCAATTTAAAGAGGCCCACCTCCTGTTCATTTATACCAGAAATGTCTCTATTATCTCTCCCCCTTCTCAGTTCTTTTGAAGCATATAGATTGAAAACTTAAGTCTGTCTCCATATGCTTTATGATGAAAGGGTCATGGTGGTAGGGATGCTAAGCAGCACTGATCACAGTGTGCTCTAATTTGTCATCATTGGAAAGATACCACTGCTGTAGTGCTTAATTTTTGAAAACAAGACTGATAAAATGAGGACATTTCTTAGAATTAAATTTAAAGGGTGGTGGTGGTGGGGTTGTTCCATGTCAAAAGTTTGCATAAGGTACGGGTGTTATTTAAAAAGACCAGAATTGAACCTGGAGTTCACACGGGCAGCTCCACACCACCAGAGCTTCTCTGTCCCAACCTTGGCAGCGACCAACAAACCAAAACTCTCACCATGAACCCAAAGCCACCATCCATCTAAAGCCTCTCAGACAGATCCACCTCAACAGTAAGTAAAGTGAATTAGATCTATCCTTTAATTATTTTTGTGGTTGGTCTTACAAACCTAGAAGTTGTCCAACTCAATTCTCCGCACATCTTTTTGATAATGTGGTCTCCAGAATTGTACACAATATTCTAGATGAGGTCTCACCATGGATCTGTACAACGGCATTATAACTTCGGGCTTCCGGCTGATGAAACTTCTTCGGATACAACCCATCATTTGTCTAGCTTTGGATGAAGCCTTCTCCACTTGATTGGCAGTCTTCATGTCTTCACTAATGATCACTCCCAAGTCCAAGACAGCATCATTGATCACCTTGACGGACACGGGCTGATGAGGACCAGTCAGCATGGTTTTACCGAAGGCAGATCGTGTTTGACAAACTTGCTGCACTTCTTTGAGGGAGTAAACAGACAGATAGACAAGGGTGATCCGGTCGACATTGTATATCTGGATTTTCAGAAGGCGTTCGACAAGGTTCCGCATGAATGACTACTTCGGAAAATTGCAAGCCATTGGAATTGAGGGTGAAATACTCATGTGGATTAAAAACTGGCTAGAGCATAGGAAACAAAGAGTGGGGGTAAATGGACAATACTCGGACTGGAAAAGCGTTACCAGTGGGGTGCCACAGGGCTCTGTGCTTGGACCCGTGCTCTTTAACATCTTTATAAATGATCTGGACATATGTACGACGAACGAGGTGATTAAATTTGCGGATGATACGAAGTTATTCAGAGTAGTAAAGACTCAGGGGGATTGCGAAGATCTGCAACGTGACATAATCAAGCTCGAGGAATGGGCATCGACATGGCAGATGAGGTTCAACGTGGATAAGTGTAAAGTGATGCATGTCGGTAACAAAAATCTCATGCACGAATACAGGATGTCCGGGGCGGTACTTGGAGAGACCTCCCAGGAAAGGGACTTGGGAGTTCTGATCGACAAGTCGATGAAGCCGTCCACACAATGTGCGACGGCAGCAAAAATGGCAAACAGAATGCTAGGAATGATAAAAAAGGGGATCACGAACAGATTAGAGAAGGTACTGGGCCATGGTACGCCCTCACCTGGAGTACTGCGTCCAGCACTGGTCTCCGTACATGAAGAAGGACATGGTACTACTCGAAAAGGTCCAGAGAAGAGCGACTAAGATGGTTAAGGGGCTGGAGGAGCTGCCGTACAGCGAAAGATTAGAGAAACTGGGCCTCTTCTCCCTCGAACAGAGGAGATTGAGAGGGGACATGATTGAAACATTCAAGGTACTGAAGAGGATAGACTTAGTAGATAAGGACAGGTTGTTCACTCTCTCCAAGGTAGGGAGAACAAGAGGGCACTCTCTAAAGTTGAAAGGGAATAGATTCCGTACAAACGTAAGGAAGTTCTTCTTCACCCAGAGAGTGGTAGAAAGCTGGAACGCTCCAAGGATTCAAGACAAAGTTAGACAAGTTTCTGCTGAACAGGAACGTGCGCTGGTGGGACTAGTCTCAGTTAGGGTGCTGGTCTTGGACCAGAGGGCCGCTACATGAGCGGACTGCTGGGCATGATGGACCACTGGTCTGACTCAGCAGTGGCAATTCTTATGTTCTTATGAGAAATAAGAAAATACCATTTTATTGGACTAATCCCCGTAAGCTTGGTCCCCATCCCCGCAAACCACCTGATTCCATCCACACAAGCCTTGAATTGTTTTATATTGAACTTATTATATTAAAGTATAAAAAGAAACAATATTCTGTACAATTGTCAATTTATAAATCAGCGTCTTCTCCCCACTCTCTCTTCCCCATTTCCCTTCAGCGTCCTCAGCCAACTCTCTCTCAACTTTCCTTCAGCGCACACACATAAAAACAAGCAAGTAATTTTATATCATTTTTATTCTATTCATTCGTAGAAATTAAAGTCTAAATAATGCCAGTCACATAACAAAACATGATTTTACAAAAATAATTCCCTGCACAGTCAAGCCTGCAAGGATTACTAGATGTCTTTCAGCAGCTCCCCTTCCTCCCTCCCCCTTAACTTTGTGACCAATCAAAATGATCTACCAACAATAAAATTTTAAAAACACAAAGCATACTGTACGCACAGAAAATGTTAATTATCATTTATATTCCGCGGATTTTCAAAGAGGTCAGGGCAAATGACTTTTGCAATGTCACCTCAGTAACAACTATACAAAAATAGACAAATATATCCCCTCCCTTTTTACTAAACCACGATAGTGGTTTTTAGCGCAGGGAGCTGCGCTGAATGCCCCACGCTGCTCTCAACGCTCATAGGTTCCCTGCGCTAAAAACCGCTATTGTGGTTTAGTAAAAGGGGGCCATAGTGCAAAATATAGACAGCATATATAAATTCTCAAAACGGACACATTTGATCACTAAATTGAAAATAAAATCATTTTTCCTACCTTTGGTAATTTCATCAGTCTCTGGTTGCACTTTATTCTTCTGACTGTGCATCCAATATTTCTTCTCTTCTTTCAGCCTCCTGTATGCTTCCTCTCCTCCAGACCTCATTCCCTCCCCCAACTTTTTCTTTGTTTCATCCTGCCCCCTTCTTTCTTTCTCTCTCCATGCCCCCTTTCTTTCTGTATGTCTGGCTTTCTCTCTCTCTCTGTGCCCCATTTATTTATTTCTTTCTCCATGCCCCCTTTGTTTCTCTATGTCTTTCTCTCTCTCTCTCCGTGCCCAATTTCTTTCTTTCACCCTGCCCCCTTCTTTCTTTTTCTCTCTATGCCCCCTTTCTTTCTGTATGTCTGTCTTTCTCTCTCTCTCTCTCCATGCCCCATTTCTTTCTTTCTTTCTCTCTCTATGCCCCCTTTCTTTCTCTATGTCTGTCTTTCTCTCTCTCCATGCCCCATTTTTTTCTTTCTTTGTTTCACCCTGCCCCCCTTTCTTTCTTTCTGACTCCCTGTCCCCCCCTTTCTTTCTATCTTTCTCCCTGCCCTCCCCCATGCCACCACCGCTGGGGAAAGGCTGCCACTGTCGCCATTGGGAACAGGCTGGCGCCGAGTTCTCCCTCCCTGCTTTTCTTCCCCGAGGGGCCAACCAACTCTCACCTCGATGTCAATTCTAATGTCAGAGAGGACGTTCCGGGCTAGCCAGGCAGCAATTGGCTGGTCCAGAACGTCCTCTCCGATGTCAGAATTGACCTCAGGTGGCGAGAGTTGGTCGGCCCCATGGGGAAGAAAAGCAGGGAGAACTCAGTGCCGGCTTGTTCCTGATGGCGGCAGTGGCAGCCTATTCCCCGGTGGGTGGCCGGCTGTGCACCCCCTTGGGGTGTGCACCCGGGGAGGACGCCCCCCCCCTTGGTACGCCAATGCAAACTGGTTTACATACAGGTACTTCAAGCATTTTCCCTAACTGTCCCAGTGGGCTCACAATCAATCTAATCTACCTGGCAGGGCTGGTTTTGCATATGCTGGGACCCAGGCCAGAAATTAAGGAGGGGGCCCCTCTTCTAACTGGTCCCTCTTCCAATTCCACATAAAAAACAACTTTAAATGATTTCTTCACAAATAAAACACATACAGATCTTCACCAAATACCTGTCGTTAAAATCGACTGTAGTACCTGAAGATTGGAGGGTGGCCAATGTTACTCCGATTTTTAAAAAGGGTTCCAGGGTTATTACAGACTGGTAAGCCTGACTTCAGTGCTGGGCAAAATGGTGGAAACAATTATAAAAAATAAAATGGTGTATCATGTAGACAAACATGATTTAATGAGACAGAGTCAGCATGGGTTCAGCCGAAGGAGGTCTTGCTTCACCAATTTGCTTGGCTTTTTTGAAGATATGAATAAACATGTGGATAAAGGTGAACCAGTTGATATAGTGTATCTAGATTTCCAGAAAGCTTTTGAAAAAGTTCTTCATGCGAGGCTCCTGATAAAATTAAATGTAACTTATGTGGTGCTACGACTGCCAGACATCAGCTAAATGCAAATGCAAAAGTGAAAATAAATATGGTTCAAGGCAGGGGTGCCCACACTTTTTGGGCTTGCTAGCTACTTTTAAAATGACCAAGTCAAAATGATCTACCAAAAATAACATTTTTAAAAAAATACAAAGCACACTGTACGCACAGAAAATGTTAATTATCGTTTATATTCCGGGGTTTTTTCAAAGAGGTCAAGGCAGATGACTCTATGCAATGTCACCTCAGTAACAACTATACAAAAATAGACATTTTTTTATTAAACTGTGATAGCAGTTTTTAGCGCAGGGAGCTGCGCAGAATGCCCCACGCAGCTCTCGACACTCATAGGCTCCAAGCGCTAAAAACAGCTATCGCGGTTTAGTAAAAGGGAGCCATAGTACAAAATATAGACAGCAGATATAAATTCTCAAAACTGACACATTTTGATCACTAAATTGAAAATAAAATCATTCTCAGTCTCTGGTTGCACTTTTCTTCTGACTGTGCATCCAATATTTCTTCCCTTCTTTCAGCCTCCTGTATACTTCCTCTCCTCCAGATCTCATTCTCTCCCCCAATTTTTTATTTCTTTCTCCCTGACCCTTCTTTCTTTCTGTCTCCCTGCCTCCCTTTCTTTCTCTCTCTCCATGCCCCTTTCTTTCTGACTCCCTTCTTTCTTTGTCTCCTTGCCCCCCCCTTTCTCTCTCCCTTCCTGCCCCCTTTCTTTCTTTCTCCCTGCTCTCCCCCAAGCCACCAGTTTGCCACTGCTACCATCGGGGAACAGGCCCCCAAGCCACTGCCGCCCCAAGCTCTCCCTGTAGAAGCAGCGTGCTGACCAGCATTCCGCTCCCCGACGTCAATTCTGATGTCGGATAGGAGTTCCGGGCCAGCCAGGCAGCAATTGGCTGGCCCAGAACTTCCTCTCCGACATCAAAATTGACGTCGGGGAGCAGAATGCTGATTGGTCCGACGCTTCTGGAGGGAGGGTGGTGAGGGACATCGGGGAGAGGAAGGCTGATCACCCAGTAGATTGGGATGACACCACGAGTCTATCACAGAGCCCGGGATGGGCTCAGCGATCGACTCACGTTGCTTTCCCGATCTACTGGTCGATCGCGATCGACGTATTGGGCACCCCTGGTTCAAGGCAAAATAATCCTCAGCTCAATGGGACCCAATGAAGAATTAAAGAAATTGCTTCCCAATAATTTTTATTCCTTGAGGATGGTGGTACCCTTATGGTGTTGGATCGCTAGTTACAAATGTTCTTTGCTTAATTTAATGTGGGGTTGTTTTTTTTTAAATTAAAAGAAGAAAGCTTCTAACTCTCAGGATAGTGACCATAAGAATAGCCTTACTGGATCAGACCAATGGTCCATCAAGCCCAGTAGCCCATTCTCACGATGGCCAATCTAGGTCACTAGTGCATAGCCAAATTGCTTTCATCTCACATCTGGCCTCACCATCTTAGTAGTAAAATGTGTTGTATGTGATAATTGCAGTTGAAAGTGCACTGTGAGTTATTTTTCAGAACTTCCTTCCTTGATGTTTCCTGTTTATTAAACTAAACAAATCATTGGTATCTCATTTCTTCAACTTCAAAAGCCAAGGTCAGCAAGCGACTCTATGAAACATTTTTAATGACTCATAATTTACTATTAAATAATAAATAAGTGATGTTTTAATGACATGCATAATTATATTCTAGAGTTCCTAATGGTTTCATGCCTTCTAATAGCCAATTACCCATAATGCTGTTCATTAAAATTAAAAATTGCAATGCAGCTGTAAATACTCTGGACGTAATTCTGCTCTCTATCAGGTGTATTTTGTTTGCATTCTTTTCTTCAAGAACCAAGCAACAATTTTTCTAAAGAGGTTACTGAATATGGCACACCAGCAATAGCTTACAATTGTGTTGAGTGCTTCCACCCATATCAAAATAGTAAAATCCAAACAGTTAGAACTATATCAAGCTCTATCCTATTAAAAAACAATGTCCAGGCTATGATTATCCTTAACTCATTTCAGACATGGCATTCCACTAAGAGAAACATCTCTTATCTAGGAATTGTGGAGTTATACAAGGAGTGTGTGGTGCAGTGGTTAAAGCTATAGCCTCAGCACCTTGAGGTTGTGGGTTCAAACCCACGCTGCTCCTTGTAACCATGGGCAAGTCACTTAATCCCCCCCATTGCCCCAGGGACATTAGATAGATTTGGAGCCCAGGGAAAAATGCTCGAGTACCTGAATAAAATCATGTAAACGGTTCTGAGCTCCCCTGGGAGAACGGTATAGAAAAGTAAATAAAAAAATAACAATAATTGAGAAGTAGCACAGCTACATTGTACACTAAGACCAGCATGTGGTTAGCACATGAGCCCTTCCGGCCTACAAAATAGGGTCTTACATGCTAATGGAAAAAATTAGCATATGGCCATGAATTGAAAAACTCTGAAATTTGGCCTTAGCACACAGGAATGACCCACATATGCAGCGGTGTAGTAAAGGGGGATGGGAGCAGAACACCCCAGGTGCCATTTTGGTGGGGGAAACATGCCACTCCCTTCACCCCCGCACCTCCTGAAATCTCTGCCAGCACAAGCAACTTCTCCAAACTGGTGCTCACGCTGGCTTAGCTCCCTTCTGAAATCACTTCCTGTTCGTGGGGTCAGGAAGTGATGTCACAGGGAAAGCCAATGCTGGCGTGAGCAGCAGACCAAAGAAGCTTCTCACTCTGGCGAAGATTTAAAGAGGTATGAGGGGAAGGGAGGGCTCGAGTGTGGGGATGTGGGGAGGTGTGGAAGGAGTGAGGGGCAGAGAAGAGGGTGCGTGGGGGGGAGGGGGGGAGGCACCACCCCAGGCGCCTCCGACCCTAGCTATGGCACTGCACATACACATGCAATAATGCCACTTTTTACTACATTTTGATAAAAGGGTCTCTTCAGCTTGGAAAAGAGACAGCTGAGGGGAGATACAAAATCCTCAGTGGAGTAGAACGGGTACAAGTGGATCGATTTTTCACTCCAAAGACTAGGGTTCACTCGATGAAGTTACAGGGAACCAATAGGAGGAAATTTTTTTCTACTCAGAGAATAATTAAGCTCTGGAATGCGTTGCCAGAGGATGTGGTAAGAGCAGATAGCGTAGCTGGTTTTAAGAAAAGTTTGGACAAGTTCTTGGAGGAAAAGTCCAGAGTCTGTTATTGAGAAAGACAAGGGGGAAGCCATTGCTTGCTCTGGATCACTAGCATGGAATGTTGCTACTCTTTGGATTTTGGCCAGATATTAGTGACCTGGATTGTGTACCGTGACCATTGGTCTGACCCAGTATAACTATTTTTATGTTCCTATATGATTATATATCATGCACACCCCCCCCCCCCCCACAAGCCCCTATATTCCCTCCGCTGTCGCTTCCTTTGCAGAAACTCATGCTTTTTATTAACCTTGCTCTGGGCCCCAGAATCTATAGATCCCTAGCAGCACTCTGTTTAAAATCCTGCCATTGGTGTGTGGCTAAATTTACTGGGACCTGATGACTTCCTTAAGTCCTTCAAGTCACTGAATAGAATGATAATAACTAATGAACTACCGAGTCCATATTCAGTTGCTCCTGTTTATTAACAAGTTGTGTGTATTATGTACATCTGTTAGTGATGTTGACACTCAATCAGCAGAAAAAAAAGCACATAGCATCCCAGGCAATCTGCTTAGTGCAGGATTTATTTATATCCCAGTAATTTTACTGCATCTTGGCCAATTACAAAAAACATAAACAGCACAATCATAGACATATTAATATGAAAGAAAACTAAATTAATATATTTTGATTGGTATTTTGAAGTCATTACATTTTTTTGCTGATCTTCAGATGTAGATTAAAATAATGGACTGAAAGGAAAAGTTGCTAAATTTTAATGGATTCAGAGGGAAAACTGGGAAGGCTGACATGGGGAATAGATTCTGTAGAGCCATTTTATTTTCTCAAACGATCAATTTAGATGACATTTTCTTAACACCCGCTATGTTGCCACCTAAAATGCAGTTTACAGCATGCAACGTAACAAAAGCCAAAGTTTTCTACCTGGGTCTGCAAGCCGTGCTCTGGCTCGATCCCGCTGGTAGGACGTGAAATCCGGACAGTCCTCGGCTTCCAGCGTCCCGTCCGAGCAAAGCTGCAGCAGCAGCTGCAAAGCTCTCCGGCACACCTCGTCCTTGCGATCCGCAGGCATGTCCCCTCAGCATCCTTCTGCTGGTGCCTGGGCCTTTTCGGAGCCTCCCACTTACTGGTGCCACCAGTTGCTTTCCAGCCGCGACTCTCGGGCGCTCCCCGCGTTCACTGCTGGTATTAGCTTAGCTAGGCTAGATTTGGCAGGGGATGGTGCCGAGCTCTGCTGACAGTCTTCTTAATCTTAGGAAAGGGAGGTCTGCGTTTTGGGGGGGTTCAATCCGGGCTTGAACCCAGATCAGCAGGGCCCAAGCTAGCTGCCTTCCTACCTTGGGAAATAATAAACTTTTGCCACTTTTCGACTCAGCATAGGTCATAGCTCTGACAGCCCCTAATGCAGTGGTCTCAAACTCAAAACCTTTGCAGGGCCACATTTTGGATTTGTAGGTACTTGGAGGGCCTCAGGAAAAATGGGTGATGTCTTATTAAAGAAATAATAATTTTGTATGAGGTAACACTATAATTTATAAATCTTTCCTTTTGGCTAAGGTTCAATAATAATATTGTAATTTATAGCTAAAAAGACATATGATCAAGAAACTTTTATTTTACTTTTGTGATTATGAAAAATATACCGAGGGCCTCAAAATAATACCTGGCGGGCCGCGGTTTGAGACCACTGCTCTAATGCTTCTCCCTCCCTATGCTGAGACTAGGGTACAGTCTTTTGATTAATAGATAGCTTTTACCCCTTGTATTAATGGTGCAGCATTGGACTGAAACTCAGAGCCAAAAACCTGGTTTCCTTGCTGAGAGATGCAGTGGCTAGGGAGCTGGAGCCAAAGACAAGGAAACCACTTCTTCCAGTCTGGGAAGGCAAAGAACTGATGACCAAAAGGAGGCAGAAACTCCTCATGCCTGTTTATCTTTTTCTATGCAGCAAGTCAAAACAAAGGTAACAGGACTTCAAATCCCATGAAATCATAAATCAGGACTGGAACAGTTCCAGAACTGGTTTTGAGCCAGCTTAACAACCACCTGAGCTCAGAACTAAGAGCCAGAGAATGACACAGTGGCTGTTACCCGCGGCTAGCTGTGGGTAACCCGCCAAAATGGTGGGGAAAAAACTGTGTTCACCGTGGCTAAGGGGACAAGGCCATTCACTGCCCTGCTCTTTTTGCTGCATTAAACCTTAAGGAAAAGCTGCACAGCTGAAATCCAGGCAGGACTGGGGTGGTTGTTTTTTTTTTTGGGGGGGGGGGTTTCCTTGTGCTGTTTTGGGCAGTGCATGAAAAGCTGGTGAATGAAGACTAGCACTGCTAGTCACATGTCACTGTGGGGCTCATTATTCCAAATCTAGTGGGATCTTGGTTGGGACTTTTGGTACACAAAAATCTATAGGGTGGGTACAGATCCAAACACTTCTGGGGTGTTTTTGGTTAATAAAACTCAAAGGTGAAATTCCCCAGTGAAAGGTCTTGCAAGAGGTCGGTAGCAGCAAGTGTTTGAACAGGCCGGGTGGAAAGCAGTGAGCCAGGAAGGACCTTGCCCAGTGTGGCAGGCGTAGGCCAAAGGGCCTCGGAGAAGGCCACTAATAAGACTGGCCTAGAAGCCAAATAAAGGAAGCAAAGTGAATTGTTTCTTTATATTTTGTGAAGACTATTGTTTTGCCTGCATTTTTAAATCACTCTTGAATTTCTGCCAGCTTGGTTTAGATATACCTAAGCTGGTATGAAATAAAGATTTATTTTGTGGCACACAAGTATTTATGCACTATATTTTAATTTTATTGCAGTCCTTCCCAGCTACCTCATACCTTGCTCTTGCTTGGCTGAGGTCTGTGTGACTTAAGGTATTGGTCCCTGGACATGTCCAATTGGCCATGCCTGGTCACAGTATTTATACCAGTCCAGGTTTTCTCTCCTAGGGATGTATCCTCTTACCCTGTCGGTCATGAAGGGTGATACAACCCCTGTTCTAGAAATCGTGTGTGTGTGTGTGGGGGGGGGGGGGGATAAGAAAAAGGCTAGTTTACTTCTAAGGTTAATTGCATTATCTTTGGGACATTGCTGTGAACAAGGCTGCCCTGTGAACTTCTAAAAGCTAAGTTACTCAGCATTTCATAATCTGCTCTTTTGACTGGTTTTCAGCATTATATCTGCTTAATTTCTCTTCTCCTCCCTGTTTCTTACTAAAAAATATAAAAAAGCACAAAAATATAAATCCTTCTCTTTCCTCTGTTAAATCTTATTTCCTCTTCCTGCATTTTTGTTAAAAATACTGTGTTTTAGGTGGTATAGAGCCTATATTTCTGGTGCCTGTGGCTCAGGGTGACTAAAGTAGGGAAAATCCTGTTATAAATCCTGTGTTTTAGGGTAGCACTGATAGAACCTGCAGTTTTGTTTAAAATACTGTGTTTTAGGTAGTATAGAGCCTATATTTCTGCCTTACTAGTAGTCTTACTTATAGTCCCACCAACCCCAGGGACCACTATTCATATATAGAGACCCATATAATCAGGACTACTCAAATCAAGTCACTTCACAACCAATCAAGATGACCTTTATTCTATGCAATCACTGTGGTGCTTTAATTCAAAGACATACTATTTGGAGGCTTAAGGCTTGCCCCATCTGTCTTCAACTTGCCAGTATTAAGGAGGAGCTCTGCAAACTTAAACAGGAATTGAATACAATTAAAGCAGCTTCCATCACTCCACAAAATCATACCAACTTACCACCTCTACCTCAAAGAATAAAACAGCCCAGGAATAAATGGGTCACAGTAGGCTCAGGAAGACTGCGACATGTAACACAGAAACATCCACCTTCACTAATATTACCTCTACAGAATTCCTTCGCTCCACTAGTGCACTGCGATACTCAGGAAAATAGAAGGGAGGTGGGACTGGAACATAAGAACATAAGAACATAAGAACATAAGAACTGCCATCTCCGGATCAGACCTTCGGTCCATCAAGTCCGGCGATCCGCACACGCGGAGGCCCTGCCAGGTGTACACCTGGCGTAATTTATAGTCCACCATATCTTTATATGCCTCTATTAAGGAGATATGCATCTAGTTTGCTCTTGAAGCCTAGGACGGTCGATTCCTCAATAATCTCCTCTGGGAGGGCATTCCAGGCGTCAACCACCCTCTGAGTGAAGCAGAACTTCCTGATATTAGTCCTGAACTTGCCCCCCCTTAGCTTCATTACATGTCCTCTAGTCCGTGTCAAATTGGACAGTGTAAATAATCTTCTCTGCTCTATTTTGTCGATTCCTTTCAGTATTTTGAAGGTCTCGATCATATCCCCACGCAGTCTCCTTTTCTCAAGGGAGAACAATCCTAGTGTTATAAGTCTATCCTCATATTCCAGTCTCTCCATACCCTTCACCAGTTTTGTCGCTCGTCTCTGCACCCTCTCCAGCAGTTTTATATCCTTCTTTAGGTAGGGAGACCAATGTTGGACGCAGTATTCCAAGTGTGGTCTGACCATTGCCCTATAAAGCGGCATTATAACTTTCTCCGATCTACTCGAGATTCCTTTCTTTATCATGCCCAACATTCTATTTGCCTTCTTTGCCGCTGCCGCGCATTGTGCCGACGGCTTCAGGGTCCTATCTATCAGTACACCCAGGTCCTTTTCTTGTTCACTCTTCCCCAGAGTTGCACCTGACATTGTATACTCGTATTCCTTATTCTTATTTCCTAAATGCATTACCTTGCATTTCTCCACATTGAACTTCATCTGCCATTTCTCCGCCCATGTTTCTAACCGACACAAGTCGCTCTGGAGTTTCTCTCTATCCTCCTGCGATCTGATCGCCCGGCATAGTTTTGTATCGTCTGCAAACTTGATGATCTCACTGGATGTTCCTTCCTCCAGGTCATTGATATAAATATTAAAAAGGATCGGCCCAAGTACCGAGCCCTGGGGTACTCCACTAGTCACTTTCTCCCAGTCGGAGAACTTCCCATTTATGCCCACTCTCTGCTTTCGGTTTTCCAGCCATTTGCCTATCCATCTTTGTATATCTCCCTCTATGCCATGGCTTTGTAGTTTCCTGAGAAGTCTTTCGTGTGGAACTTTGTCGAACGCTTTCTGGAAGTCCAAGTATATTATGTCCACAGGCTTCCCACTATCAATTTGCTCGTTCACGGTCTCAAAAAATTGGAGTAAATTCGTCAAACACGATTTCCCTTTCCTGAATCCATGTTGACTGGGTTTCATCAAGTCGTGTGCGTCCAAGTGCCGGACTATGCTATCCTTGATCAGTGCTTCAACCATCTTGCCGGGGACCGACGTAAGACTCACAGGCCTATAGTTGCCCGGTTCCCCTCTCGATCCTTTTTTGAAAATTGGCGTGACGTTCGCTATCCTCCAGTCGTCCGGTATCTGTCCAGTTCTGATTGTCAGGTTTGCAAGTTTTTGCAATAACTCTCCGATTTCAACCTTCAATTCCTTTAAGACTCTCGGGTGAATTCCATCCGGTCCAGGGGATTTGTCACTTTTAAGTTTGTCGATCTGATAGTATATCTGGTCTAAGTCCACTTCAACTGTGGTGAGGCTGTCTTCTATTTCTCCTGGAAACACTTTCTCTGCTTCAGGTATTGTTGAGGTGTCTTCCTTCGTAAAGACAGACGCAAAGAAGGAATTTAGTTTGTCTGCGATTTGTTTATCTTCCTTGATGTACCCTTTTCTTCCCTGGTCGTCCAGGGGTCCCACTGCCTCTTTTGCAGGTTTTTTCCCTTTCACGTATCTAAAGAAGGGCTTGAAGTTTTTGGCCTCCTGGGCTATTTTTTCCTCATAATCCTGTTTGGCATCCCTCACCGCCTTGTGACATTTCTTCTGATCATCTTTATGTTTGTTCCAGGCTTCGGTTGTCTTTATGCATTTCCATTTTTTGAAAGAGTCCTTCTTTTCTTTTATGGCTTCCTTCACCTGTATGGTAAGCCATGCCGGTTCTCTTTTGCTGTTTGTTCTCTGATCTTTGGAAATCCTCGGAATGTAGAGATCTTGTGCTTCTGTGATAGTATTTTTCAGTAGGGACCATGCCTGATCTACCGTTTCAAGTTTGTCCACCATCTTCTCTAGTCGTTTTTCTACCATGGCCCTCATGCGATCGTATTTACCCTTTTTAAAGTTTAAGGTGGTGGTTAAGGTTTTGGCATGTTTCCCTTGGAAACCAATGAAGGTAACTCAAGAGAACAAGCGCACCCTAAGTACAAATAAAAAAGCCAAAAACAGAAAACTATTACTGTTGGGGGATTCCATCATCAGAGGCATTAACCTTGGAACACAGGGCGAGGAGACCAAAATAGTGAAATGTCTTCCAGGATCCTCAGCTACCAGGAGTTCCAGGCAAATACTGACTATAATTAAGGAAGAAACTAAGGATTTTAACACTGATGTTGTTATCCATCTGGGAACAAATGACCTGGCCAACAACTCCACACTTGCAGCACAGAAAGCTTTTCGGGAGCTTGGTGAGGGCGTGAAACCTTTTGTAAAGACTTTAGCTTTTTCTGAAATACTGCCTGCATATGGAAAAGGAGAGCAAAGAGTGAAAAACACAGAGGACTTTAATAGATGGCTCAGAGCCTGGTGTCATCAAGAAGGCTTCAGGTACATAGGAGGATGGGGAAATACATGGAAGGACAAGAAGCTATATTGCACTGATGGGCTACATATTACTACAGCAGGAAAAAGAAACCTTGCAGAGAAATTTAGACAATATTTTTCTAGGCATTTAAACTAGAAGGTGGGGGTGGTGTATGTACGAAGGACAATTATAGAGACCACCCCCGGCAAAAGAAAAAATGTGATAGTAGTAAAGGCTGTAACATAAGCAATATCAGCAACTCATTTCTTAGTATTGCAACGGAAAGTGAAACGACACAAAAATCCATATGAAAAAGGAGATTATCGCTGAAAAATAGCTGGAAAGCGATGACCACAAATGCTCGCAGTCTAAGCAACAAAGTTCATGATCTGCAAGCCCTGATATTAGAGGCAGATCTAGATATTGTTGCTATCACAGAGACATGGTTCAGTGAATCACATGGATGGGATGCAAACATACCAGGATATAATCTTTTTAGGAAGGACAGAGATGGTCATAAAGGTGGAGGAGTAGCTCTCTATGTAAAGATCAATATCCAAGCGACCGAAATGCAAGGGACCTGGGGAGAGGAAGAAACAATATGGATTGCTCTGAAAAGAGAAGATGGAACTTCTATCTACGTGGGTGTAGTCTACAGACCTCCGACTCAATCGCAGCAAATTGATAAGGATCTGATTGTGGATATCCAAAAGTTTGGAAGGAAAGAGGAGGTTCTCCTGTTGGGAGATTTCAACCTGCCTGATGCGGACTGGAATGTTCCGTCTGCGGAATCGGAAAGAAGTAGGGAGATTGTGGATGCCTTTCAAGAGGCTCTGCTCAGACAAATGGTGACGGAACCCACAAGGGAAAAAGCGATATTGGATCTGGTCCTCACAAATGGAGAGAGTATCTCTAATGTTCGAGTGGGTGCTCACCTGGGTAGTAGCGATCATCAAACGGTTTGGTTTGATATAACGGCTAAAGTGGAGAGCGGCCGCACGATACTTAAAGTCCTAGATTTCAAACGTACGGACTTTAATGCAATGGGAAAGTACCTGAAGAAAGAGCTGTTAGGATGGGAGGACATAAGAGAAGTGGAAAGACAGTGGTCTAAGCTGAAAGGAGCGATAAAAATGGCTACGGACCTTTATGTGAAGAAAATCAATAAAAACAAAAGAAAAAGGAAGCCGATATGGTTCTTCAACCTAGTGGCTGAGAAAATAAAGGCGAAAGAGTTGGCGTTCATGAAATATAAAAAAAACCAAGAAGAGGAGAGCAGAAAGGACTACAGGGTGAAACTGAAAGAAGCCAAGAGAGAGATACGTTTGGCGAAGGCACAGGCGGAAGAACAAATGGCTAAAAATGTAAAAAAGGGAGATAAAAATTTTTTAAGATATATTAGTGAAAGGAGGAAGATAAAAAATGGAATTGCTAGGCTAAAAGATGCTGGGAACAAATATGTGGAGAGTGATGAGGAGAAAGCAAATGTGCTAAACAAATACTTCTGTTCTGTGTTCACAGAAGAAAATCCTGGAGAAGGACCGAGATTGTCTGGCAAAGTTACACGAGAAAATGGAGTAGATTCTGCGCCGTTCACGGAGGAGGGTGTTTATGAGCAACTTGAAAAACTGAAGGTGGACAAAGCGATGGGACCAGACGGGATCCATCCCAGGATACTAAGGGAGCTCAGAGAGGTTCTGGCGAGTCCTATTAAAGACTTGTTCAACAAATCTCTGGAGACGGGAGTGATTCCTGGGGATTGGAGGAGAGCGGATGTGGTCCCTATTCATAAAAGTGGTCACAGGGATGAAGCAGGAAACTACAGGCCGGTGAGCCTCACTTCAGTTGTTGGAAAAATAATGGAAGTGTTGCTGAAAGAAAGGATAGTGTATTTCCTTGAATCTAATGGGTTACAGGATCCGAGGCAACATGGCTTTACAAAAGGTAAATCGTGCCAAACAAACCTGATTGAATTTTTTGATTGGGTGACCAGAGAGCTGGATCGAGGACACCCCTGCTTTACAGTCTGGTGGTTGTGTTTTTCAGGATGTGCTAAATCTATTTATAAAGTCTGCTAAAACCATACCATACATTTTTCTTCTATAGTTTCTGTATAGCATCCCCTACGTCTAAGTCCCTCCTTATCTCTCCACGTCCTCTTCCCCTCCTTCTTTGATCTGTCGCCTTGAGCCTGTATAGATATGTTGCGACTCACAAATGGAAGATTAGATTAGATTAGATTTATTGGTCATGACTGGATAACTTCCAGGCCGTACCAAACTCGGTAATATTCAGTGCTAAGATCTGGATCGGGGTCAGCACTAATTGTGTCTAATTCAGCTGCTGCAGCCGCTGACCACTGCTGGCTATAGAGTGTCCAGTAATTACGAGGGAATTTTTAAGCTTGATAGTTTTGTTCTTCAATTGAATGGTAATCAAAAAGCTGTTTCAAAGCTACTTTCTTAGGCTTTTTGAATAAATTCTCTCTCTGAAGCTACTTACTCTTGTTTCTTTAGCTGTCCAGATCCTAATGCCATATTGCATTTTGCTACGTTTTCTTCTGCTACTCTTGGCTGACCTGATTACATTCTTTTCTCTACTTCTGCTGAATCATTCCCAACACATTTCCACAACTCTTCGCTGTCTCTGTTAACAGGGGTGGTTGTTTTTTTTTTTTTTCGCTTTTTCTCACATTTCTGTTAACTCATTTTCTCCTTTTCTGCTAGAAAAAAAAGGAATAAAACTGTTGTGAAAACATACTTAGAAAACTTGGTTGCTAGTCAAAGGGGTCAGTATTCAGAAGTTTGAGTAGGAGAGTCCTGCTGACCTAGCCGGCTGCCAAAATTCAATGGCACAACCAGCTAGACTTTCTATCAGCTGTAACCGACCAGTCCTTAACAAGCTAGGTTAGAGGCAGACCAGAGACAGAGTTTGGGTGGAGCCACTACTTAGCCGATAGTGCTGATATTCTGTCCACTAACCAGCTATCTAAGCCAAAAGGCTGTTCTAAGTTTATCTGGCGAGTTAACTGAACACCAGTCGGTGCTCAGTTAACTTCCATGTTGCCGAAGAAGGGGGGAATCCAAGATGGCTGTTACATCTTTCGGATTAGCAAGACGCCGCGGATCTTACCTCTGGATTATTTTCCTTCAGTCATGCTGAAACGGAGGGGTAGAAGTACCGGTAATGCCTCCCGATGCTCTGCGATACCCCCAGTCAGCTCAATTGAGGAAATGCTGCGACGTCTTCAGAGGGAACCGCAGAGGTCGGGGATTCGCCCGCAGGAGACGCCGGCAGAAAGTGATGCTGTGCCTGGTCTCCCTGGGCTTGACGCCACCTTGAGCCCTGACAGCAATATACCATCCCCGCAAGCTCTCTGCATATGCTCAGCACATCCGAGGAGGCGGTAGATGAGCGACGGGAGGCTGGTGAGAGCTTGCTAGGAGCTCCTGAGGAGACTCTGATTTCCCCGGAGCAAATACCTGAGGAAGGGACACCCATGAAGATGAACCGAGGTGCTGAGGAGGTATGCCTGGAAGTTGAAACTTCCTTTTCACCACTTGTAACTTTTTCTATGGCAGCTAAATCACCTGAAGTTACCCTGGATGCCTTATGGGACTTGATAGTTAAACTTGGAAATTCTATAGTTCCACAAATTGTGAGCTTGCCGGTGCCGGGCTTTGCAACAGGCCACCGATCAGAGCTCAGCAACGACCGATCTTGACGTGCCTTCAAAAGAAGTTGAAGGTCCTGCTGGGTCTTATAAGTATGATAAAGAAAAATGTCAGGAACAATAAAGCTTTTCAATGAACTTGAGTCCAACTTTATTTCCTAAGTAGCAACTGCTACAGTTTAGTCTTTGAACTCAAAACATAAACAGAAAATCCGGGCTTACAAAAACATAGCCCACACCTTTCTTGCAGGTAAGTGTCCCAGTGGCTGAGTTGCAGCTCTGCCCTAACAGTCCCACAGTTAAAAGGGCAAAATAAGACTACAAAAACTACCCAGCCTTGATACTGGTTATTCACTGTGATTCCTAAACACTTGTAGAACGTATTGCTTAGGCCTGGTTTTTAACAGGCCTTCCCCAGCCAACTTAACAAGCTGGTGGTGGGGGAGGGGAGTAGCTGAATCCACTATAACTTGCCAAAATTGGCCCCACAATCCCGACCCAAGGATCTTCAGTGGATTCTCCCCACTACTACCCCTTACATACGGTCAGCAACAAAGTCCCATCCAAAAAGAAAAAGGTAAAAGTAAAAATGCAAAAACCACACTTCCTTCAATGTCCCACAAATAAGGTGCCAAATCCAGCCGTGAGCCTAGCACTGCTCACCCTACACTAGACTTGTGCTTCCAGATAGCCCAAAAGAAAAACCAAAAATTCAAAGCACACAAACAGTCAGGAAATTCCACTTAATTCTCATCCATGTGGATTTCTTCAGATTCCATGGAAGTATCCATAAGCTCTATGGCATCCGGGCTGGCTGTCTGGTTTGCCTCAGGGACAGAAGTTGCATCCAGCATTTCAATGTCCTGGTTCTGTTGGAGTTCAGGAGCTCACTCCTTCGAGCCTCCTTCCTGGGCTGGCCCAGGGTAGACTGACTTGGTCTTCCTAAGTCCAGCTTCTATAGAACTGAGCTGGCCATGCCCTAACCTGCGTGGGGGAAGGGCAAACTGCTGCTTCTGCTGAGTTTTCATTTGGGACTTAATTAGGCTCAACAGCTGTGAGCTCCCTGAGCTAGGAGCCTGCCTCCTGGGCTGTCCCTTTCTGCAAGACACCTCCTGTTGCTCCTGGCTGTTCTCCCAATATTCTTCTCCCCCCAGGGTTCTGGAACTTGGTTGTTCAATTTGAACCCAGAGTCTATATGTCTGTCTGAGTTGAAACTGTCACACTGATCAGCCCTTTTAAGGGTAAGGCCTGGGGGTCTTGAGGAGATCTATCTGGCACAAGCTTAGCTCTAAGGCTGGGGTTGTGACAAAATAAATAGACAAGGAGAGAGACTAAACATTCTTTGAAGGAATAAACAGCAAGATGGACAAAGGGGAACCCTTAGACATCATTTACCTCGACTTCCAAAAAGCCTTTGACAAGGTACCCTATGAGCGACTACTTAGGAAACTGCAAAACCACGGGGTGGAAGGGGATATATACAGATGGCTTAAACACTGGTTGGCAGGCAGAAAACAAAGGGTTGGGGTGAAGGGACAATACTCGGACTGGCGGAGGGTCACGAGCGGTGTTCCACAGGTGTCGGTGCTCGGACCGCTGCTGTTCAATGTATATATAAACGACCTGGAAACGGGGACGAAGTGTGAAGTTATAAAATTTGCAGATGACACCAAACTCTGAAACAGGGTTAGAACCGCGGAGGAATGCGAAGACCTACAAAGGGACCTAAACAAACTGGAAGAGTGGGCAAACAAATGGCAAATGCGATTTAATATAGAGAAATGCAAGGTCATGCATATAGGGAAAAAGAACCCGATGTTCAGCTACAAAATGGGGGGATCGGTGTTAGGGGAAAGCAACCTTGAAAAGGACTTGGGTGTGCTAGTGGATACAACAATGAAATCAACGGCACAATGGGCAGCAGCCTCAAAGAAAGCAAATAGAATGTTGGGTATTATTAAGAAGGGTATCACAACCAGGACCAAGGAAGTCATCATGCCACTGTATCGAGCGATGGTGCGCCCGCACCTGGAGTACTGTGTCCAGTATTGGTCGCCGTACCTCAAGAAGGACATGGCGATGCTTCAGAGGGTCCAGAGAAGAGCGACGAAAATGATAAAAGGCATGGAAAACCTTTCATACGCAGACAGGTTAGAAAGGCTGGGGCTCTTCTCCCTGGAAAAGCGGAGACTCAGAGGAGACATGATAGTGACTTTCAAGATCATGAGAGGTAGCGAGAAGGTAGACAGAAATAGATTATTTAGACTAATGGGGATCACAAGTACAAGGGGGCACTCGGAGAAGCTGGAAGGGGACAGGTTTAGAACCAATGCTAGGTAGTTCTTTTTCACTCAGAGGGTGGTGGACACATGGAACGCACTGCCGGAGGTTGTGATAGGACAGAGTACACTACAGAAGGATTGGATAAATTCCTGAAAGATAGGGGGATTGAGGGATACAGATAGAGGTAGAGATGGGATATAGAGAGAGTATAGATAGAGACCAAGGGGATTTAAGGGTTCAGACAATGATCATCGTACAGGTCATGGGCCTGATGGGCCGCCGCGGGTGCGGACTGCTGGGCGTGATGGACCTCTGGTCTGACCCAGCAGAGGCATTGCTTATGTTCTTATGTACCTGACAAGACGCATTGAGATCTGGAAACCTGCAGCAAGCATTAGGACTGAGATTTTTCCAATTGGCTGAAACTGGAAAAAGATAAGTAAAGGTAAATATTGGCGTTTTTGGCGTATTTTTAAGCCCATGGAAAGCATTTACATAAGAACATAAACATTGCCATACTGGAACAGAGCAAAGGTCCTGTTCCCAACAGTGGCCAATCCAGAAAACCAAATAGTAGCAACATTCCATGGAAAGAAAAAAAAATTTTTTTTACCAGCGTGGGACACCTCACAGCACCTGCACAACACCCTCCAGCCATTCCTCTAGGCGCCAGCTATAAGGAGTGAAACCGCCACCGCCACTCAAATGCCGCACGCGCTGCCAGCCGGCGCAAGCTGGCGCATGTGCCTCAGCCGCCACGCACCAAAAATAGAATACGGTCATAGAAGGACACAGCATGCTGTCAGGGATCACATCATATCGCAACACATCCTCCTAAGTGGGCAAAAAAAAAATAAAAAGTGACAATAGTGAATGAAGATGAAATTAATTTCAATGTGCAAAAATTGCATACTATCTGGTCTCCTAATTTTGTCTCCTAAATATCATACACATCTGCTTTTTCATATGACTCACTTTGATCTTTCTTAGATCAATACTTTGGTAATATAAAACAAACATTTATGAATAGATCACATTGAATTCCATTCAAAAAAATTACTTTAATTACAAAGATGCCATTAATTCAAATGAATATGTTAAAGAGACAAACATTTATACAAAGGCATTGGTAAGAAATATTAAAGTTTACACAATAAATCAAAAAGATAAAAAAATCTATAAAAGAAGAATCATATGACATACATGAAACCATTTTTGTTAAACTCTATATTTTGTTATTATATGTTTGCAAAACATCTATGACATATTAGAATAAAATCACAAAGTTAAACACTAAAAACAAACAGGCCGGAGGTGTGAGATGCTGGAATGATACCTGGGTTTTTTCCCCCAGTAGTCTGAGTAATTAAAGAAAGCTTCATGTTTTTTAGTATTTCTTTTCTTTTTGACATACTGTATCAGCAATGCAGTGAACAAGGTAGTATGAAATTTAAACTAAACCTGCATAACATATATGAGAGTGGCTTTGTTCTGAGTATAGAAAATCAACATTTTAAATTGTACTACTTTTTTAAACTAGTCCTTAAATATTTTTTATAAAATTATTTTGGTTCATATACTCTACTGATTGCAAAGTAAATGAGACAAGATCAGTGAAGAATGGACAGAGTAGGATTAAAGCAGAATTGATAGTGTGGTTGATAGGAGGAGGTGATGAAAAGTTCCCAGCCCAACCAACTTCCTTTTGTCACTGTAGCTGAAAAGAGTGGGGGTTTTTATGGGGTTTTTTTTTTTGGGGGGGGGTTTGCAAAATGCCACTTTGCAGAATCATAATGCTTTTTTCTGACATTGTTTCAGATCATAGGTTGAACCATGTCAATGAAAAGGGTGGAATTTTCAAGTGTGGAACTCTGAGTTGTCATGAAGTTCCTATTCCTGCAGAAGAAAACTCCAAAGGAAATCCACGAATGTATGATGCAAACATTGAATGACAAATGCCCATCATACGCCACAGTGAAGAAGCAGTATGCAAACTTTCAGCATGGAGATATCAAGACCAAAGATGCAGCAAGGTTTGGGAGGCCTCAAATGGTGTCAACTCCTGAAATTGTTAACCATGTTCATGACCTGATGTTGGCAGATCAGCAAATATCAGCTAAAACGATTGCCGAGACACTCTAGACATGCAGAAGTCGTCAGCCATGTGGGTGCCCAAATGTTTGACTACTGATGCGGAACAATGTTGAGTGGCCACTTTCAAGTTCATTTTGCAGCATTTTCAGTGAGCTGGTGCCAACCTCTTAGAACAACTAGTGATTGTTGATGAAACATGGCTACACCACTATGATCCTGAAACAAAACAATAGTTGGTCATGGCCAAGGAAATTCAAGACTTAAAAGTAAGCAGAAAGGGCCATGGCCACAGTGTTTTAGGATCATTACTAACATATTTCCAAGGGGCCAAACAGTTAATGCAGAATACTAGTGTAACTTGCTGTGCCGATTAAAGGAAGCATTGAAAGCAAAAAGGAGAGGGAAGCTGCGGAAAGGAGTTCTCCTTTTACGTGACAAGACTGGCAAAATGATGAATGTTTTGATGCAGCTACTCGCCAGATCTACCGGTAGTTCCATCTGACTATTTTCTGTTTCCAACCCTTAAAAAGAAAGTGATTCGGAGGTGATTGCAACAGCAGAGCAGTATTTCAGTGACAAGACATCAGAGTATTTTTGGAAGGGTTACATGATGTGCCACGTGTGTTGAACTTAGGGGAGACTATGTGGAATAACTTGTAAGTTTCATGGCTCCATGTCATTCCCTTCTTGGTTGGGCTGAGAACTTTTCAGCAACCCCTCAAAGGGTTTTGACTTGTTACTAAGCTGGCTGACTGCCAATATTCAACTGCAGTTAACGTGGCACTGGTTAGTCTCTAACTTACGCAGCTTTTCTTGATGTAAACCGCCTAGAACTCACTGGTATGGCGATATACAAAAATAAAGTTTATTATTATTGGTGGTGATATTCAGTAAGGTCATAGTTGCTATAACTTTATGTGCTAAATTAACCAGGATCTGGTCTGAATATTAGCTGGTGCCTAGTTAACTTCTGGGTCGGCACATGAGAGAAAAACTGTCAGAACATATACCCAGATATTCAAAGCTGAGTGCTAAGCATGTTCATCCAACAACTTGGAGTGGCTTACATGATGCTTAATGCCCCTTCTCCCGAATTAAGTTGATAACCTATTTTCTGTTTGTAAAGCATGATTTTATATGTGGAAAAAGGCTCTATAGATTTGCACAAAGGAATAGACGTGTAGAAACGGATGAACTGGAGGAGAGTATTTATCATGACATGATTTGTGCGTGTGATCTGGGGACATATGTCAACATGTATGTTATAAAATAGCATACACACATTTACACTTTCTTTGCAGCAGGTGTAAATTTATGCGAGAAAATCTAAACTGCTAGGCATCATGGGAGGCCTTAAGAAAAGAGGTGCATTTTTTTACATTTCCCCCAGAATATAATAATACAACAAGGTGTCTAGACAGGGAGGCAGGAGTAGAAATTATATAGGCATCCTGGCACCTTTATATAATAGCCTGTCAAAAAGCTGTGGCACAAATTTGTGAGATGCTTCGCAAGCAGAGTTAGTCATAGGGCCAGCACCTACAAACATGGTGCCAGTTATGTGTTAATGCCATTTGAAGAATTGTGGTTAACGTCAAAGGTAGATGCCAGAAATGTAGGCCAGAGTTTTGAAAGCCTACATTCCCAGTGCTTATGTTTAACATGAATTTCATCTTCACAGGCGCAAACCAAGCCTACTTTGAGCATAGGTGCTGTAGACATGATGTTGGCGCTCTTTTTGTAGGCACCTCCACACACCTACATTTTTTAAAATAAGTTTTGAATGGGTTTTTAATCAGCACAGTCAATTACTAAACCGATTAAATAAATTAAAACAATTAAGTGCGGTAGGGCGCCAACCGCTGCCTTACAGCGCCATTTAGAGATTGTGGGTCTTAGTGTAGAAAACAGTGTTCTACAGCCTAGTTTCTTATAAATTTAGCCCCAAAGTGGTAGAGGACAGCTGTAAACATCTGGGTTCTGAAGACCAGCTGAAATGCTCTCATTAGGGGAATCTCCCAGTTTGTATTCAAGTGAATCAGTATTGTCAACAAACTCCCTAAAGCAGTGGTTAAAAATTTGTCCAGGGATCTCACAGTTAGGTTTTCAGGATATCAACAATGAATATTCATGAGGTAGATTTGCATGCAGTGGAAGCAATGCATGCAGATTTCTTTCATGCATAATTCATCGTGGATACTCCTGAAATCTGGCCAGAGAATTTATGCAGCTGTTTAAAAAGAATGGCAAAGAAAATAGAATCGAGTAGGCTTTTTGAAATCTCTGATTTCTTTTTCTGAATCGATGATTTCATCAGGTGAAATCGACATTCAGCACAAGCGCAGACGATATTCAGATCGCAAAAGGCAGCTCAGGCTGGCACTGGATTCCCAGTTTCTTAAAGCTAATATTCACCAGCTGGCCAAAGATAGTTTTGCTATTTATGTGGGTCTATCTGACTATTGGTGTTAACTGGCTATGTTGCAAGAGCAGGCTAGCCGCTAAGCATCTCATGATGAATATGCATGCTTAGCCATTGGTCAGGAGCTGTTTTTGAATATCGTGTGGTTTGTGTTTATAGTTTGAATGTCTCTATTACGAGATGTATGAGACATTATTGCATCTTAATAGCACAAAGTTCAGCTGTCTTTTCTTTTTTAAAAAGAAACATTGAAAAATGTTTTATCTAGCATAATTAAAATAGAGAGACATTTCTAAATGTTGGTTCAGCTTGAAAGAGCATTTGATCACCTTTTCTAGTGAAAATGTGCAATGTGCCAAATCCCATCAAAACACTGCCATTTACTTTCAAACACAACAAGCCATTGAAAATGCGTTTCTTTGTTTCATAAGCACATGTAAATGCATCTCATGGTTTCAATGTAAATATTCGTGCTTATATGATATAATTACACTGGTATATCTAGGCTTTTCTGTGCCTCTATATGGTTTAATGAAGAAGTCACACACTCCAGTACAAAACAGAGTTTTTGCACCCTGCAAGACTCTGCAGAAGATCCCCCTGGAAAAGCGGAGGCTACGTGAAGTCAAGGTCGGCTTTGAATGTGTTCTTTCAGCCCTCCCGCCTGCTAACAAGAGTGAACATTACATGCTCGTAGCTCTTTCTTGTCTTTGCAGCTTGTGAATTGAGAGTTTTTGAACCTTTTCTTCACAGTCATGAAGCGCTCCTGAATTCCTCCTCCACATAATTTGGTGCATTCTGTCCAAGTAGTCCATGGCCTCATTTTACAACCTAGACATGACAATCATTGAGTCAATAATTTTAGGGTTGATGGGGAAGGTATACAAAGTACCATCAATTACAAACTTTTCTTCTTTCTACATCTCTTGCTTCCTATCAATTGCTTTTCATCCTTTGATTCAACTGAGCTTGCCTTGCTGTACGTTGAGGTCATCTTTACTCACCTTCTGTTGTCAGTACTGATGACTATCCTGGTTTCCGTTCTAAGGGACCCTTTTACTAAATTACAGTAAGCACATGCACTTTGTGTGCGCACAGCACATGCAACAAATGTAATCGTATTTTTGTGAAAGGGGACATGTCTGAGGGCAGGAATAGGCATGGCAGCAGAAATCAGTTAGCATGTACTAACTGATTAGTGTAGGGTTAGCAAGAGGGCCCTTGCCACCTACAGACAGCGTGCCAGACTTTAAGAATAAATGGGATACCCATGTGGGATCTCTACGAGGGTCAAGATAAGGAAATTGGGTCATTAGGGCATAGACAGGGGGTGGGTAAGCAGAGTGGGCAGACTTGATGGGCTGGAGCCCTTTTCTGCCGTCATCTTCTATGTTTCTATGTTTCCATGTAAATTAGGAAGCGGTAGGGGCTCGAGCACAGGGCTGTGTGAAATGTGGCCTTAGTGTATGGGAAAGACCACTTTTTGCTGCATTTCAGTAAAGGGAACACTAAGCTCTTCTTTGTTGGTTTGTCAGATCTAATTCTGTGTTGGTTCTCATCTTAACTCACTTCTTGTTTTCACTTTGATGATGTCATAGCTAACTCTCTGATATGCTAACAATTTGCTAAGCAAGATATACAGTGAGGCAGCCAATGCATAACTTGAGACAGGCAATACAGTATTAATTTATTAATTATTTTTAGTAGTTATAGACCACTTATAGCCTAAGTGGTTTACATTCAGATAGGTTATCGGATAGAAAACAGAGAGTAGGGTTAAATGGTCATTTTTCTCAGTGGAGGAGAGTAAACAGTGGAGTGCCGCAGGGGTCTGTACTGGGACTGGTGCTATTTAACTTATTTATAAATGATCTGGGAATTGGAACAACGAGTGAGGTGATTAAATTTGCAGATGACACTAAACTGTTCAAAGTTTTAAAAACACATGCGGGTTGTGAAAAATTGCAGGCAGACCATAGGAAATTGGAAGACTAGGTGTCCAAGTGGCAGATGAAATTTAAGATGGACAAATGCAAAGTGATGCACATTGGGAAGAATAACCTGAACCACAGTTACCAGATGCTAGGGTCTACCTTGGGGGTTAGTGCCCAAGAAAAGGATCTGGGTATCATTGTAGACAATACGTTGAAATCTTCTGCCCAATGTGTGGCGGCGACCAAACAAAATATTAGGAATTATTTTAAAACGGATGGTTAACAAGACTAGGAATGCTATAATGCCTCTGTATCGCTCCATGGTGCGACCTCACCTGGAGTACTGATCTCCTTATCTCATGAAAGATATAGCGGCGCTAGAAAAGGTTCAAAGAAGAGCGACCAAGATGATAAAGGGGATGGAACTCCTGTCGTATAAGGAAAAACTAAAATGGTTAGGGCTCTTCAGCTTGGAAAAGAGATGGCTGAGGGGAGCTATGATTGAAGTCTACAAAATCCTGAGTGGTGTAGAACAGGTACAAGTGGATCAATTTTTCACTCCGTCATAAATTACAAAGACTAGGGGCATTTGATAAAGTTACAGGGAAATACTTTTAAAACCAATAGGAGGAAATATTTTTTCACTCAGAATAGTTAAGCTCTGAAACACATTGTCATAGGTTGTGGTAAGAGCGGATAGCGAAGCTGGTTTTAAGAAAGATTTGGACAAGTTCCTGGAGGAAAAGTCCATACTCTGTTATTGAGAAAGACATGGAGGAAGCCTCTGCTTGCCCTGGATTGGTAGCATGGAATATTGCTACTCCTTGGGTTTTGGTCAGGTACTAGTGACCTGGATTGGCCACTGTGAAGATGGACCATTGGTCTAACTCAGTAAGGCTATTCTTATGTTCTTGTCTATCTAATGTACCTGGTGCAATAAGGGACTAGTGACCTGCTCAGGGTCACAAGGAGTGATGTTGGTTTGAACTCACAAGCTCTAGCTCTAACCTCTGTACCACAATGTATGACCATTTTGAAATAATGTGATTTACAGAAAGAGAAAACTTGTAACTTGTGGGTTTGAAGGGAGTGACATCCAGGAAAGATAACGAGAGACAGAGAGCAAAAACCAGAAACTACACTGCACAACAATTTTTTGGTTAAGTCTTGATTCCTGAAAAGTTTTTGGTGATTTTGACAGGTACCAACTTGGTATGCTCAAATATGGTTTTGGTTTTACTGCATCACGTAAGAACTATGAGAAATAGACATTTTTATGTTTACTGACAATAAAATATATAGTCAAGTTTACGTTTCGCACAAGCGACTAAATGAAACAGAATTAAAAGTGTTTTGCTCCCGAGTTTCTTTTATATTCAGTGTCTGGTGCATCACGTTGTAGCATCCAACAATAGTCGGCAAGCATTGACGGATTCCAATTGCCCTGGTATCGTTTCTCCATCGTAGCTATGTCTTGATGAAACCTTTCACCGTGCTCGTCACTCACAGCACCGAGATTTGCGGGGAAGAAGTCCAAGTGTGAATGGAGGAAATGAATCTTGAGTGACATATTGCACTTCATTCTCTTGTATGCTTTGAGAAGTTTGTCTACCAGCTGAATGTAGTTTGGGGCTCTGTAATTGCCCAGAAAATTGTCAACAACGTCTTTCAAGGCTTTCCAGCCAATTTTTTCCGGCCCAACTAACAGATCTTCAAATCGCTTGTCACTCATAACATGTCTGATCTGGGGGCCAACAAAAATACCCTCTTTGATCTTGGCATCAGTTATTCTTGGGAACATCTGTCTTAAATAACGAAAACCTTCCCCTTCCTTGTTCATTGCTTTCACAAAATTCTTCATGAGTCCCAGTTTAATGTGAAGAGGAGGCAAAAATATCTTTGTCGGGTCAACAAGCGATTCATGTGCTACATTTTTCTGTCCTGGAACTAACTTTTTACGGAGTGGCCAGTTCTTTCTAGAATAGTGCGACTCTCTGTCTCGGCTGTCCCATTCGCAGATGAAACAGCAGTACTTTGTATAGCCAAGCTGCAGTCCTAGTAACAGAGCAACGACTTTGAGGTCTCCACAGATATTCCAGTTATACCTGGTATACTGGACATACTTTAGTAACATTTCCATATTCTCATATGTTTCTTTCATATGTGCTGCATAGCCAACAGGTACTGAAGGATAAACGTTGCCATTGTGCAACAGAACAGCTTTCAGGCTTAACATTGACGAATCAATGAAAAGACGCCACTCTTCCGGGTTGTGATCACAACCAAAGACCGAGAACAATCCTTCAATGTCACAACAGAAACAGAGACTGTCGACTTGTGCAAAAAATTTGGTTATATCATGATGCCGGTCTCGAAACACAGAAATTTTCGTACCTGGTGATAGCAAACACCATTCCTGCAGTCTCGAACCTAGCAGCTCAGCTTTTGCTTTTGACAGACCCAAATCTCTGACCAAATCGTTCAATTCGGACTGTGTTATCAGATGTGGATCGCCTGATGAGGATGGTTCAAAATCCGGGTCAATGTCACTGTTAGAACCCTGCACTGCAGTTTCTTCATCTGGTTCGTCTAAGGTCCAATCCTCTGGTGGTTTCGGAACTGGAAGACTGTCATCATGTGGCATGGGTCTCATTGCTGAAGGCAGATTAGGATATTCAATTGACTTCTTGTTTTTGGCAGAGAAACCAGACACATTAGTCAAACAGAAATAACAGTCCGTCACATGGTCTTTCTGTTCTCGCCATATCATCGGAACAGCAAATGGCATCGTCTTTCGAGTACCTCTGAGCCAGGCTCTCAGACTAACAGCACATGTCGCACAGCAAATGTGAGGCGCCCATTGCTTGTCTTGATCACCTATTTTGCAGCCAAAATACAGATGATAGGCTTTCTTTACAAGGGCAGTCATCGAACGTCTCTGAGGCGTAAGTGTATATTCCCCACAGATATAGCAGAATGTGTCGCGGCTGTTACGACACCGACGAGACATATTGCCCGACACCAAAACGTCTATAGCATCAAGCTTACTTACTGTTATATTGCTACAGCTACTATACTACTATACTTTACTATACTGATACTATATACACACACGGACTATCTATATTAACCAAATGAGCAGGATCGGTGTATGGAAGCCACCATTATAGCATGGTGAGACAGCGCAAGCTCGTTCAGACCTGCCCAGACATGCCCAGGATGTCATCTTCCATAAAACAGCTTCCAACCTGGCTAGATTTTATGCATGGACATACCCAGGCGGCACAAACCGTTGTTGATAAGACACTTATGGGAGAAAAAATTGTTTGCATCCAAATATAAGAAAAAATCACGACAAAATTGAAGATTTCTCTGAAATGGTACGTGATGGGTAATTTTTGATGTAATATTCATGATCAGCACCCAAAATTCTATAAGAAACACCCAGCAGTGTTCAGGAAGCAAAAACTTTGTTGTGCAGTGCTATCAGACTTCTGGGATAGGACGGTATATGGAGAGAGTTATTATATGTGGAAGGAGTTCAACAGCATTTCAGAGCATCCAGCACTGGTTTAGTGATTAAAGTGAAAGTTCGGATCATTTCAGTAGAAACATAGAAACATAGAAAAAAGCAGCAGAAAAGGGCTATAGTCTGCCCATTCCAAGTATCCCCTCCACTGAATTTACTCCCTTAAAGATCCCACGTGAGTATCCGTACTGCTTCTATGGTCTGAATGTGATGACTGGATCCACTGGTCTTCACTGAAGGGTTTTGGAGAAAGAGGGTCACTTTTAAATACTGAGGGATAAAGGACAAGTAGGGTTATTATTATACTCGAATGTACTTAAACTGATCAATGCAAATCCTTAGAACAAGCTCTGACTGTGTATTAGGGAATAGAGGCACACAGTCTGAAACAGTGAAATTAAATTTCACGTTGGCCTTCAAACCCACCATTTAAATGCAGGCTACATGTAGCTTGCCTTGTGGAAGTGACAATTTTCAGCTCTAGACTCTGCCACTAGCCACCTCCGAAACCTAAGTACTGTGATTGCTTATTTTTAGAAAACTGTGAAATTATTCACAGTGAAAGTAAAACATGTTAAGACTGCAAATTATTCACATCTATAGCAGCATTAGGCCCATTGATTTCACTAATATTTCCATCCGCCAAATAAATGCTTACTTTTCATGTACCTTTTGAGGCCTATATAGGTAGGGTTTAAGCTCCTAAATTTGACAGTTAAACTCCTCATTTGGTTCCTTTAAAAATTTTCATTCCAAATTTTAACAGCCTCCTAAATTTAGAAACATAAAAAGTGGGTGGCAACAGCAGCAGATTTAGGATAGAGAAAAAGTTCACAGTTTAGTGCTCATAAATCTGCTAAAAATGGCCAGTTGGTAAGTCAAAACTGGCTATTTGGGGGGCTATTTACCATGTTTCTACGTTTATTATAGTCTCACTATCCCACGTTACGGTGAAACCTCCTAAGCAACTTACAATCTGAAAATTTAACCCTTTAATTGGCAGATGGTAAAGCCGGCTGCTTTACGTAACTTGATGTCGAACGAGGGCAACAGTGCCAAGTAACAGACTATGCCAAATAAAGGGTTAAGGGAGAGGGACAAGGGTGCGTGATTATATACAATGACACAAAAGTGAGGGCTTGAGGTAGAACTACAATTTCAAATAGAAAAGGGGGGTGGGATAAAACATTGGATGTACCGTGAGCCTAATCAGGATGCCTTCCAAACGAGGTTAGGAAGATTTTGGAAGCGGGTTATGACAATGCATCCTTAAAGTGGTCCAAGGAGGTCTGTAGTCGAAGTGGTAAGAGTAGAGAGTTCATGCCGGATATGTTCGTGAACTGAACTTACAGCATTTAATCTAATCTAATCTAATCTAAACCTTAAGTTTAGATACCGCCTCATCTCCATGAGAATGGAGCTCGACACGGTTTACAAGAACTTAAAATAGTGGGTAGAGAAGAAGAAAAAGGATTACATGAACTTATGTGTAGAAGGGGGGAGAGAAAGGGGGGAAGGATAGAGCTACAATTTGCTGAAAAGCCAGGTTTTCAGTTGTTTGCGGAATAACTGAAGGGAGCTCAGGTTCCGCAGCGGGGTGGTGAGGTCGTTCCAAAGACCTGTGATTTTGAAGAGAAGGGATTTTCCCAGTTTGCCTGAATAGTGGATGCCTAGTTTAAGGGAAGGCTAGTTTAAGCCTTTGGGCAGTTCTGGAGGAGTTGAAAGACAGTGGGATAAGAGGAGGCAGGATTTAACCACTTAAGATAACTATTACACTTAACTGGCTATGTTTTCACCGGTTGAGGGGCCCTTTTATTAAGGTGCACTAACCGATGTAAAGATTAACGCTTGCTAAATGCTAAGATGCCCATAGGATATAACGATGCCTTAGCTAAGTCGGTTAGCGCACCTTAATGAAAGCAGCTCTGAATGTCAGAGCCTGGACATGGCTCTATCAGATTTCTGAGTCTAATATGGTGGTGTGGATAACATGAGGAAGGACTTAGTGAAGCTTGAGGAATGGTCTGGAATCAAACACCTAACATGTAGGTACTTGTACTTATACTAGCCCAAACCACACAAGCAAAATGAGAAAAATAATCATGTAAACCACACTCTCAAAAATTCACAGCACAGCAAACATATAAACAATGAAGAACAAACAGAGCCCCCTAGAAAATATGTCTATACATTCAAATAAATCACCTCGAGGTAGGAAAAAGCCTCAGAGCCCCTCCTCCACCAGCCAAACAACAGAGGTCGTAAAAATTGGGAGGCTAAAACGGGCATAAAGAAAACCTCCTCAAATGATATTTTACTAGAGAACCCTAAGGTATCTGAATGAATCCACCATGAAAGTAATGCTCTTATAACTACAATGAAAAAATACTCATCTGAGATTAGAAGTTGGACACACCCCACACATCGATGATGGCCAACTGCCGCAGGATGTGGCGGGATTAATCTTTCACTGGAACTCCGCTTTACAACATGGCAGCTCCTCGTACTTATGACAGGCTTGGGGGGGTATAGATTATGTATATAAAAGGAATCCATGCTCAGCCCATGTATGGCTTCCTTGCAAATATACACGATGGAATAGATATTCAAAGGAATGTAAATGGCCAGGAGAGCAGTGATCTAACTGGCTAACGTGATATTCAGTTCAATCCGTCCTCCTTTTTCTGGAGTCATATGGTAACCCTAGGCCAAGAGGTCTATGAGGATTGGGGAAGAGGGAGTGTTTATTGAAAGGGGATTAGATTGATTTGAGGGGGATGTTTCTCTGGTTAGGAGGGAGTTCTGATCTTTAAAAACTGTATTCTTTAAAATTTGTGTGTTCTTGAGACTCCGAGATCTGTTTTCACCAACCAATTTTCGACAGGTTATGCAATGTTTTGTATCACTGCATCTGGCCTATTGTCATACCCTTTTGTGTGGAATACCTCAGAAGTCATTAAGGGATTGCCAAATGACCCAGAATGCAGCAGCACGTGTGACTGGGGGTATTTCACGAAAGGAACATGTGTCTCCATTATTGGCTGATTTGTACTGGTTTCCAGTTGTTTGAAGGATACAGTTTAAGATTAAAGTTCTAATTTATATAAAGTTACCATATTTGCCCCCCCAGGCCCCACCCTGTTCCGTCCCCACACAAACCTCCTCTCCTCTCCTTCCCTGAGCTCAGGGCCGCCTCTGGAGGGCTCTGAGCATAAATGTGAAACAACATACCTATCTGACCATAGACATATTTTGGACAGTACATGGCTCATACGTACCAGGATATTGCTCACCATCTGGGTCCTCTTTTCCTTCTTCACCCGCCTCTTTCAAACGCTTTTTTTCTACGCCTGAACCTCTTGAGCATTTTCTAATTCGGCACTTTTTACGCTGCACGGTTTCTGGACAAGGAGCTCCTCCAAACTGAGGCTCCATCTTGATCATTCGTGTCCTGATCATATGACCCTTCCCACATGACTTATTGCATTCAGACCAATGGGACCACTCTGTCAGCTCACAGTGCATAGCTGGGGAAGGAAGACGAAGCAAGATGAAGCAGAAATCTGCTCAAATCATTTATTCAGGGTAAAAGCATCACTGGATGGGCAACTCTGGATCTATTTCTGTCATCTTTGGGAGGAGGGGAAGGTGGGTGTCCAAACATAGGCCTAACCTTCTGTAAAAGTACGCACCAGCTTGCACTGCACACACAGTTAGACATTGGCCTAATTTTATAAGAAGCCTTTAGGTTCATAAAAGTGTTTTTATGTATGAAAAAGTTTAATAAAATTACTCTCCGTAGAGCTTTTTTTTTTTTTTTTGTTACTAAAGTTGACTAAATATTTATTTCCTGTACAAATTAGTAGCCAGTGCATAGCTATGAGAGGTGGAGGGGCATAATCAATAATGTGCCTAGGCCCGACTTTGGATGTGGAGTGCTAGACGTCCAACGCTCAGGACATCTAAATTTATACCCCGTTTTCAACCAAAATGTTGTCCAAATCCAAAGCACCTAGAACAAGGCCAATTGGACGTAGGAGGGGCCAGTCATGTAATGTACTGGCCACCGAGACACGGCAATGGAGCAGCGGGGCACCTGAGAGGACACTGCTGTGAACTTCACATAAAGAGTACTACATGTACATCTCACCACAAACCCCTTATAGTTCATAGTGAGCCCCCCAAAACCCACTATATTCACCTGTCTACCATCCCAATAGCCCTTATAGCTGCAGGTGGTACCTACATGGCAGTAGAATAGGGTTTGGGGGTTCTGGTGGCCCCAGCCATTCCACCATGAATGTAGTGGTTAGAGTTGCTTATGGGACTTGCTACTCCACTCTATGGTTCACTAGCCCACCTAACTGGCTACTTAAAACACCTGTGTGTAGGTTTACTAGGCTTTCCCATACCAGGTGCTGCTGTTCTGGAGACAGGTATGTACGTTTTTATTCTGATCTTTGTGGGGGTATGAGGGGGGTCAGTGAACACTGGCAGAGAGTGTGAGGGTCTTTACTTTGTCTCTGCAGTGATTATCCAGTCACTTTGGGTACCTTTTTGGCACTTTTACCAGTTTTAAAATCGTCTAACTCACAACATCTAGGTTTCATCCAGGATGTCTAGTAAAACATTCAATTATCCATGCAGGATGTTTAAGCCGGCTCTCAGCCCGCCCAGATACTACCCTGACCACTCCTCCTCATATACCCCTTTTAGCTCCAGACACACAGCGGCACAGAGTCCATTAGGACATCCAAGTGCTGACTTAGACTGGTTTTTGGACGTCGTGAAGTTTTGATGATGCCCCTCTTAGGGGGGAAATTACTAACATGAGCCTCTGTTAAATCAGGTCATTTTACCATAAAATGGGTCTCATTGCATAAGAGGGGACCCTGTGGTAAAATAACCCAACTTAACACATTCCCCCTATGCTGTACTGAGCTCTAATTCTTGTGGTTAATGATATCAGCTTGTGAATTGGGGCCAAAATTCAAGTAGCACTGTAGCTAAATTAAATGCAAGTGTCAGTATTTAACTTAATCAATACATTCTGGACAGCTGCCCACATAAGTAGTAGTGCTTGAGTATGAATAATATAAAGGGGTACAGTGGTGTGCAAAAGTCTGGAACCACTTGTGAATTTTGCATTCTTCCAACTTTGACCTTTTATTTGAATTTTTTCTTGACCCAATAGCTTATAAGAGATGCATGTGGCTATTAGAATCAACTTTTTATTCTGGCTTGGCCTTAAATTTCTGAGTTTGTTTGTTAAAGTTGCCATGTTAATCATTTTTCTGCGTAAATGTACTTCGCTGGCCAAAAAAGTACATTTGAGTGGCTATCTACTTTGGAATCGATCATTTGATCTGACGTCTTTTGTTTTTTTTAATTGGTGAATTTTGTTTTGACTTGATATACTGATACTTTATTTGGGGGGATGTTTATGATGTTGTCCAGACATGTCTATGTTATATGTGAAAATCGCAGGGAAACAAGATTTTATGTATGTGATATGGAAACCGCATAGTTGTATGTGGTATATAAATTTTTTAATAAATAAATTTATCCTTCAAAAAAAGGCCATTTCGTGTGGCTTAGTATTTGGAGGGCCACTTTCTGTTTGATGAGGTTCCAGGTTGCAATGAGTGACTCAATCAGCTCACGTTTTAATGTTGGATGCCTCTTGGATATCTCCCAGGCCACCTTGTATCACAAATTCTCAATTGGATTCAGATCCTGAGGTTGGGCAAGCCAGTTGATTGATTCGATGTTGTGGTGACGCTTCCAGTTGATCACCTGTTTGGAGCAATGGCAAGGTGCATTGTCATCTTGGAAAAGGATCTGGTCTGAAAACAGCTGCTAAGCACATGCTCTTGTGATGTACTTAGTCCTGTAGATCATTCCAGCGACAATGTGCAGACGTCCAACGTCACTGGCAGCTTTGCAGCCCCAGACCATGACCTTCAAAGGATGCTTCACAGTGAGGTTGAGGCACTTAGGCTTGAACTCCTCTCCAGGAAATCTCCTCGCATATGTGTGGACCTGGTTACCAAACAAGCAGAAGATGCTTTCATTGCTGAAAAGCACCTTTTCTCACATTGCATAGGTTCAGCTTCAGTGTTTCTGCACCTTTGCAGCCTCGCAGACCAAATTCATGCACTGGCAACAAACCGTTGATGAGTTGACACTGACATGACACTGAGGTCAACGAAATGCATCAAAGTGCACAGTCTTGGTGTGATGTTGATGCACATGGATGGCTTGACCCATCGTTCTTCATTTGTACAATCTTTACTACTCTGCTGTGACTGCAGCAGACTTTGCTGTTGATCTGGGTGGCATGAAAATCCTTCCTTGCTGATCACTGACACACAAACAGGTTTTGAGTCTTGTTCATGGTGTATGATACCAAAAAAAGCATACGCTTTTTATAGCTGCCCTGTTACCTACATGTCTGGACTGTGACCGGCTGATCAGAAATAGCGCATGCTGATTGGACAGTCTTGATCCAGTTTTGAAGCTATTTTCCAGTATCAATAAAATTGTAGAATTAGAAACAAGTGATCTTAAGAACATAAGAACATAAGAAGTTGCCTCCACTGGGTCAGACCGAGGTCCATCTCGCCCAGCGGTCCGCTCCCGCGGCGGCCCATCAGGTCTGCGACCTGTGAAGTGGTTTCTGACCACTTCTATAACCTACCTCAAGTTCTATCTGTACCCCTCTATCCCCTTATCCTCCAGGAACCTATCCAAACCCTTCTTGAATCCTTGTACAGAGTTCTGGCCTATCACTTCCTCCGGAAGCGCGTTCCATGTATCTACCACCCTCTGTGTAAAAAAGAATTTTCTAGCATTTGTTCTAAACCTGTCCCCTTTCAATTTCTCCGAGTGACCCCTAGTGCTTGTGGCTCCTCTCAGTTTGAAGAATCTGTCCTTATTTACTCTCTCTATGTCCCTTAGGATTTTGAAGGTTTCTATCATGTCCCCTCTAAGTCTCCTTTTCTCCAGGGAGAACATCCCCAGCATTTTTAACCTGTCAGCGTATGGAAAATTTTCCATACCTTTTATCAGCTTAGTCGCCCTCCTCTGCACTCCCTCGAGTACCGCCATGTCCTTCTTGAGGTACGGCGACCAGTATTGAACACAGTACTCCAGGTGCGGGCACACCATTGCGCGATACAGCGGCATGATGACTTCCTTCGTCCGGGTCGTGATACCCTTTTTGATGATGCCCAGCATTCTGTTTGCTTTCTTTGAGGCTGTCGCACATTGCACCGATGGTTTCAGTGATGAGTCGACCATCACCCCCAGGTCCCTTTCCAGGTTACTCACCCCTAGCAGTGTTCCCCCCATTTTGTAGTTGAACATCGGGTTCTTTTTCCCTACATGCATGACCTTGCATTTCTCTACGTTAAAACTCATTTGCCACTTTTTTGCCCAGTCTTCCAGTCTCGTTAGGTCCCTTTGTAGGTCTTCGCAGTCTTCCGTGTTTCTAACCCTGCTGCAGAGTTTGGTGTCATCAGCAAATTTGATAACCTCACATTTTGTCCCCGTCTCCAGATCGTTAATAAATATATTGAATAGTAGAGGTCCCAGCACCGACCCCTGCGGAACTCCGCTCGTGACCCATTGCCAATCTGAGTATTGGCCCTTGACTCCAACCCTCTGTTTCCTGCCCGCTAGCCAGTGTTTGATCCATCGGTAGATATCCCCTTGCACCCCGTGGTTCCACAGTTTTTTAAGTAGCCGTTCGTGAGGTACCTTGTCGAAGGCTTTTTGGAAGTCAAGGTAAATGATGTCTATGGATTCACCCTTATCCATCTGACTGTTTATTCCCTCAAAGAAGTACAGCAAGTTCGTGAGGCACGACCTTCCCTTGCAGAAGCCATGCTGGCTTGCCTTCAGTTGTCCATTGTTTTCTATGTGTTCGCAGATTGTGTCCTTTACCATTGCTTCCATCATCTTTCCAGGAACCGAGGTCAAGCTCACAGGCCTGTAGTTTCCCGGGTCACCCCTTGATCCCTTCTTAAAGATGGGCGTGACATTTGCTATTTTCCAGTCCTCTGGGATCTCCCCAGTTTTTAGGGAGAGGTTACATATTTGGCGAAGTGTCTCTGCTATTTCGTTTTTCAGTTCTTTTAGTACCCTTGGGTGGATGCCATCCGGGCCTGGTGATTTGTCGCTCTTTAGTCTGTCTATCTGTCTGTGGACATCCTCTATGCTTACCTCTAGTTGTACCAGCCTTTCGTTGTGTTCTCCATTTATAATCACCTCGGGTTCTGGGATATTGGATGTGTCCTCTCTGGTGAAGACCGACGAGAAGAATTTGTTTAACCTTTCAGCTATCTCTTTTTCCTCCTTTATCGCTCCTTTCCTGTCTCCGTCGTCCAGTGGTCCCACTTCCTCTCTGGCTGGTTGTTTCCCTTTCACATACCTGAAGAAGGGTTTGAAGTTTCTTGCTTCTCCTGCTAGTCTTTCCTCATATTCTCTCTATTAGATTCTAATAGCCAGATAACTAATGTCATAATAGCCCTTATAATGTGGTACACAGACAAATCTATTTGGTCAACAAAGAGATTCAAATAAAAGGTCAGAAAGAATGCAAAGAATGCAAAATTCACAAGTGGTTCCAGACTTTTGCACATCATTGTAACTCTATATAGTATTCACTAACATTTCCGCATACAGTAAATGAGAATACTGACATAGATATGCTCGTTAATGGCAAAACTGTACTTAAGCACGACTCATAAGAACATAAGCTGTGCCTCTGCTGGGTCAGACCTGAGGTCCATCATGCCCAGCAGTCCGTTCACGCGGCGGCCCATCAGGTCCAGGACCTGTAGAGTAGCCCTCTATCTATACCCTTCTATCCCCTTTTCCTTCAGAAAATTGTCCAATCCCTTCTTGAACTCCAATACCATACCCTGTCCTATCACTCCCTCTGGAAGCGCGTTCCAGGTGTCCACCACCCGTTGGGTGAAGAAGAACTTCCTAGCATTGGTTCTGAATCTGTCCCCTAATGTACACTAGGCTAATCGGATGTTCAAAGCAAGATAACTGAAAGGGGTTTCAGAAAACCTTTGGCACTTACGACACTCTGGCAGCATACACTTTTCCACTTGTTCTAGCTCTTCACTGCAGTCTCCAAGCTCAGCCGGGGATTTCAACATCCTTTGTCGGGTCCTCATCCCTTTGCCACAGGTTACACTGCAGTCACTCCACTCAGACCATGGGGACAACATGCATGGAATTGTATCTGAGACAGGAAAAGAACTCGTAAATAAAAAATGCGAAACACATTGGGGTTAGAATTTAGAACTGCCACCAGTACATAACACTATGGATGATTTATTCACTTATCTTTATACTAGTTTTTTAGCCCGTTACATTAACGGGTGCTAGAATAGATGTGTAGACTTAGGCATTTCTTTCTTTCTTTCTGTATGTCTCTTTCTTTCTCTCTCCCTACCCCCTTTCTTTCTTTGTCTGTCTTTTTTCTGTCTTCTCTCTCTGGCCCCCTGTCTGTCTGTCTGTCTTTCCTGCCCGATGTCTGTCTGTATTTATTTCTTTCTGTCTCTCCCCCCTGTCCAGTAGGAACCCTTCCCTGCTCCCCCTGTCCAGCAGTAGCCCTTCTGCCTTCTTTTTACCTCCCCCCTGTGCAACAGCAGCATTTCTCTTACCCCTTTCCCTGGTCTTCCTTCTCCTTCATTCCCTCTGTCTCCTCAAAAGGGTGCTGCTGCAGCATTCCCCCTGCATTCTCACACAGCCATCGGCAGCATTTCCCCCTCTCCTCCCTCCATGGTCTCACACAGCCATCAGCCGCATTTCTCATTACCCCCCCCCCCCTTACTGGGTCTCACACAGCTGTCAGCAGCGCAGCATTCACAACTTGCTGCTCCTGCTTGCTTCGGTCATTCGTTGCTGCGGGATACCACCTACTTTCTGTTTCAGCGAAGGCAGGATCTGGCAACAAGGAAGGCCCGAAGCAAGCAGGAGCAACTAATAGCCAATCTGTCGATCAAATCGGGAAAGATTCCAGAATACTGGAAGGTGGCGAATGTTTTGCCGATCTTCAAAAAAGGTTAGACGGGAGATCCGGGAAACTATAGACCAGTGAATCTGACCTCGGTACTGGGAAAGATGATAGAGGCACTGATCATCTTGACGGACCACAATCTGATGAGTACCAGCTAGCACGGCTTCAGCAAAGGCAGATCCTGTTTGACGAACTTGCTGCTCTTCTTCGAGGGAGTAAACAGGCAGATAGACAAGGGTGACTCGATCAACATTGTATATCTGGATTTTCAGAAGGCATTCAACAAGTTTCGGCATGAACGACTACTTCGGAAAATTGCAAGCTATGGAATTGAGGGTGAAATACTCACGTGGATTAAAAACTGGCTGGAGCATAGGAAACAGAGAGTGGGGGTAAATGGACAATACTCGGACTGGAAGAGGTCACCAGTGGGGTGCCGCAGGGCTCGGTGCTTGGACCCAAGCTCTTCAACATCTTTATAAACAATCTGGACATTGGTACGACAAGTGAGATGATTAAATTTGCTGATGATACAAAGTTATTCAGAGTAGTGAAGACACAGTGGGGATTGCGAATATCTGCAACGTGACATAATCAAGCTCAAGAAATGGGCAGCGACATGGCAAATGAGGTTCAACGTGGATAAGTGTAAAGTGATGCATGTCGGTAACAAAAATCTCATGCACGAATACAGGATGTCCGGGGCGGTACTTGGAGAGACCTCCCAGGAAAGAGACTTGAGAGTTCTGATTGACAAGTTAATGAAGCAGACCACGCAATGTGCGGTGGCGGCAAAAAGGGCGAACAGAATGCTAGGAATGATTAAGAAGGGGATCACGAACAGATTGGAGAAGATTATCATGCCACTATACTAGCCCATGGTGCGCCCTCACCTGGAGTATTGCATCCAGCACTGGTCACTGTACATGAAGAATGACACGGTACTACTCAAAAGAGTTCAGAGAAGAGCGACTAAAATGGTTAAGGGGCTGGAGGAGTTGCCGTACAGTAAGAGATTGGAGAAACTGGGCCTCTTCTACCTTGAAAAGAGGAGACTGAGAGAGGACATGATCAAAACGTTCAAAATACTGAAGGGAATAGACTTAGTAGATAAGGACAGGTTGTTCACCCTCTCCAAGGTAGGGAGAACGAGAGGAAACTCTCTAAAGTTGAAAGGGGATAGATTCTGTACAAACGTAAGGAATTCTTCTTCACCCAGAGAGTGGTGGAAAACTGGAACACTCTTCCGGAGGCTGTTATAGGGGAAAACACCCTCCAGGGATTCAAGACAAAGTTGGACAAGTTCCTGCTACACCGGAACGTACGCAGGTAAGGCTGGACTCATTTAGAGCACTGGTCTTTGACCATAGGGCCGCCGTGTGAGCGGACTGCTGGGCACGATGGACCACTGGTCTGACCCAGCAGTGGCAATTCTTATGTTCTTATGTTGAAGCCTCCCTCCCTGCCCTATTTTCCTTCAATGCCGCCCTAGCCAGGAAGCGACATTGGCCATGCTCCGGGGTCTCTAACACTGTGCTTGCCAGCTTCGCTTCTCTTCCCTCCCCCATCGGAGGAACAGGGTCGGAAAGCCGGCAAGCACAGCGAAGTCAGCCGGCGTCGGAGATCAGGAAATCAGTTGAGACAGGCATTGTACATGTGCGGACATAAGAACATAAGAACATAAGAACTGCCATCTCCGGATCAGACCTTCGGTCCATCAAGTCCGGCGATCCGCACACGCGGAGGCCCTGCCAGGTGTACACCTGGCGTAATTTATAGTCCACCATATCTTTATATGCCTCTCTTAAGGAGATATGCATCTAGTTTGCTCTTGAAGCCTAGGACGGTCGATTCCGCAATAATCTCCTCTGGGAGGGCATTCCAGGTGTCAACCACTCTCTGAGTGAAGCAGAACTTCCTGACATTAGTCCTGAATCTGTCCCCCCTTAGCTTCATTTCATGTCCTCTAGTCCGTGTCAAATTGGACAATGTAAATAATCTTCTCTGCTCTATTTTGTCGATTCCTTTCAGTATTTTGAAGGTCTCGATCATATCCCCACGCAGTCTCCTTTTCTCAAGTGAGAACAGTCCTAGTGTTATAAGTCTATCCTCGTATTCCAGTTTCTCCATACCCTTCACCAGTTTTGTTGCTCGTCTCTGCACCCTCTCCAGCAATTTTATATCCTTCTTTAGGTAGGGAGACCAATGTTGGACGCAGTATTCCAAGTGCGGTCTGACCATTGCCCTATAAAGCGGCATTATAACTTTCTCCGATCTACTCGAGATTCCTTTCTTTATCATGCCCAACATTCTATTTGCCTTCTTTGCCGCTGCCGCACATTGCGCCGACGGCTTCAGGGTCCTATCTATCAGTATACCCAGGTCCTTTTCTTGTTCACTCTTCCCCAGAGTTGCTCCTGACATTGTATACTCGTATTCCTTATTCTTATTGCCTAAATGCATTACCTTGCATTTCTCCACATTGAATTTCATCTGCCATTTCTCCGCCCATGTTTCTAACCGACACAAGTCGCTCTGGAGTTCCTCTCTATCCTCCTGCGATCTTATTGCCCGGCACAGTTTTGTATCATCTGCAAACTTGATGATCTCACTGGATGTTCCTTCTTCCAGGTCATTGATATAAACATTAAAAAGGATCGGCCCAAGTACCGAGCCCTGGGGTACACCACTAGTCACTTTCTCCCAGTCGGAGAACTTCCCATTTATGCCCACTCTCTGCTTTCGGTTTTCCAGCCATTTTCCTATCCATCTTTGTATATCTTCCTCTATGCCATGGCTTTGTAGTTTCCTGAGAAGTCTTTCGTGTGGAACTTTGTCGAACGCTTTCTGGAAGTCCAAGTATATTATGTCCACTGGCTTCCCACTATCAATTTGCTCGTTCACGGTCTCAAAAAATTGGAGTAAATTCGTCAAACATGATTTCCCTTTCCTGAATCCATGTTGACTGGGTTTCATCAAGTCGTGTGCGTCCAAGTGCCGGACTATGCTATCTTTGATCAGTGCTTCAACCATCTTGCCGGGGACAGACGTAAGACTCACAGGCCTATAGTTGCCGGACACGGCACCACGGATCACGGACCCACAAACTTTGCACGCTAAGGGAATTAGCAGATACAATATTCAATAGTTCTTTCTGTTTTTGTACACTTGCATTGTAAAGTCATAGAGCTTTATGATTATAGAAACATAGAAATATGATGGCAGATAAAGGCCCAAAGAAATTACAATAAAGGCCAACAGCTCATCCAGTCTGCCCATCTGCAGCATCCACTATCTCCTCCTCTTCCTAAGAGATCCCATTTGCCTATCCCACACTTTCTTGAATACAGGAACAGTCTTTGTCTCCATCACCTCTACTGGGAGACTATTCCACATATCTATCATCCTTTTGGTATAAAAAGTATTTCCTTAGATTACTCCTGAGCCTATCACCTCTCAACTTCATCCTATGTCCTCTTATTCCAGAGCTTCCTTTCAAATGAAAGAGACTTGACTCATGTGCATTTACATCATTTAGGTATTTAAATGTCTCTATCATATCTCCCCTCTCCTACCTTTCTTCCAAAGTATATATATTTTGAGATCTTTAAGTCCCCACATGCCTTATGATGAAGACCACTGACCATTTTAGCAGCCTCTTTCTGGACCAAATTCATCCTGTTTAAGTCTAATCTAATCTAATCTAAACCTTAAATTTATGTACCGCATCATCTCCACGAATATGAAGCTCGACATGGTTTACAAGAACTTAAAAATATAGGTAGAGAAGGAAAAGATTTACATTAACTTATATGTAGAAGGGAAGAAAAAGGGGGAGGATAGAATTACAATTTGGTGAAAAGCCAAGTTTTCAGTTGTTTCAAGTTTGTTCAAGTTTATTAGGATTTTATATACCGCCTATCAAGGTTATCTAAGCGGTTTTTACAATCAGGTACTCAAGCATCTTCCCTCTCTGTCCCGGTGGGCTCACAATCTATCTAACGTACCTGGGGCTATGGAGGATTAAGTGACTTGCCCAGGGTCACAAGGAGCAGCGCGGGGTTTGAACCCACAACCCCAGGGTGCTGAGGCTGTAGATCCAACCACTGCGCCACACACTCCTGTTTGCGGAATAATTGGAGGGAGCCCAGATTCCGCAGCGGGATGGTGAGGTCGTTCCAAAGTCCTGTGATTTTGAAGAGAAGGGATTACCCAGTTTACCTGCATAGTGAATGCCGAGTAGAGAGGGGAAGGCTAGTTTATACCTTTGGGCGGTTCTGGAGGAGTCGGGACTTGAGGAGTTGTAAGATAGTGGGATAAGGGGAGGAAGGATGCCGTGAATGATCTTAAAAGCCAGGCAGGAACATTTGAAATGGATTCTGGAGATCATTGGGAGCCAATGAAGTTTGGCAAGGAGTGGGGAGACATGGTCAGATTTGCGTTTTGTAAAGATCAATTTGGCTGCAGTATTCTGGATTAGCTGGAGTCTTTGAAGACTTTTTTTTGATAGGCTTAAGTAGATGGCATTGCAGTAACCTAGTTTGGAGAGGATGATGGATTGGACAAGGATGGCAAAATATTGTTGGCGGAAGTAGGATCTTTTCTCAGCATGTGGAGGCTGAAAAAGCATGATTTTGCCAAGGAGTTGAGGTGGTCATTGAGGGAGAGAGAAGAATCGATAATGATGCCAAGGACCTTGCATGAGAATTCAAGCTGCAGTGCATCGCCTGAGGGTAATGGGAAGAGGGTGGGCAGGTGTTCTAATTTTGGGCCGAGCCAGAGTAATTTTGTTTTTGATTCATTTAGTTTCATCTGTACCTAGACGGACCAGGAGCGGAGTCTCATTATGCAAGCTGTAATGTTCTCATGGAAGTTGGTGAGGTTCTGGTCAATCTTGAAGAGGACAAGGATGTCATCCGCGTATGTGTAGATTGTTTCAAGGGGGGATAATTGAAGGAGTTTTCAGGGAGGACATATAGATGTTAAAGAGAATAGGGGATAGGGGTGATCCCTGAGGGACACCGCAAGATGGTGTCCAAGGAGTGGACATGGTGCCATTTGTGTTGACGGTGTAGGAGCGAGAGCGTAAGAAGTTTGAGAACCACTTTAGGATGGTGGAGTCAATTCCTATCTCAGAACACTAAACATAGACATGGGCCACCAATCCTCAAAGATCAGAAAACCTCTACAGCACTAACATCCAACTACAGACCCATAGCAAGCATTCCCCTCTTCACAAAACTACAGGAAGGATTGGTCAACCTCCAACTGGGAAACTACCTAGACAAATTTAACATCCTCAGCGATCATCAATCAGGTTTCAGGAAAGGATATAGCACAGAAACGGTCATAGCCTCCATACTAAAGCACCTCTATGATCTCTTCAGCAAAAGCAAAAGTGCACTGATCCTGCAATTAGACCTCAGCAATGCGTTTGACCTAGTAGACCACGAAATCATGCTACTGTGCCTTGATGCAATGGGAATCTCGGGAAAGGTAAAGAAATGGTTCCAAGAATTCCTAACAAACAGATCCTACAGAGTAGCCAGCAATGGAAATCACTCCAACCCATGGAATAACCCGTCAGGGGTACCCCAAGGCTCCCCTCTATCGTCTACTTTATTCAACATTTACCTAGCATCCTTAGGTCGCCGACTACAAAAATTAAACTTAACACATTACATATACGCAGACGATATATCCATCCTAATCCCCTTAAATGATATCTCAACTGAAATTATAGGCATCCTTTCACACACACAATGAGATAAATCGAAAAATGGACCACCAATTTCAAACTGAAACTAAATACAGAGAAAACAAAAGTCTTCTTGGCAAGCCCCAACGACAAAATAACGAAAACATCATTAAAAATAAACAGCCGCGAATATCCGATTTCCAAAACCATAAAAATTCTAGGTGTCACTCTAGACACGCACTTGACCATGGCCGACCACACAAACATTGAAGAAATGCTTCTACATTCTATGGAAGCTAAGGACTATCAAAAAAATATTTTGACACAACATCCTTTCAGGTTACTGGTGCAATTGCTGATCCTATCCACCCTGGACTATTGCAACATCATCTATCTGGGTATCCCACAAAAAACCAATAAAAAAAACTGAGATTAGTACAAAAGACGTCAGTTCGCTTAATCTTCGGACTGAGAAAACAAGACCACATTAGCCCATACTACAAAAAACTGCACTGGCTACCAATGAAGTGCAAATTCAGTTCAAATTTGAATGCATCTGCTTCAAACAAATCTGGGGCCTAGCACCTTCCTACCTGCAAACACACTTTGCTTTACACAACCCCACACGAACAACCAAAAACAAAAACATCTTCGCCTATCCTAAAATTATTGGCTGCAAATACAAATCCTACCTTGACAGAACCTTCATGTTCCAAGCTAACAGACAACAATCCTGGCTGGGAAACTACATAAATAAAACCAGACAGACATACAACGCATTCTGAAAATCTATCAAAACCACTCTGTTTGACAAATTCATCACCTAAACAGACCAATCCGCGCTCACTACGCTTTTTCCCCCTACAACCCAAAGCAATCTTCAGGCAATTCCTACCCCTCTCACTTTCCCTCCCACTTTCAACCCCTCTTACATTTCCCTCCACTACTACTCTTTCTTCTGTAACTTTCCCCTCATGCATTTGTAATTTGCTGAATGTCTAGCCTTTTTTCGATGTTGAACCGCCTAGAAGTCATCTGACTATGGCGGTATAGAAAAATAAAGTTATTATTATTACTTCTTCCACTTTTGTGGAGCAGGACCACATCTGCCCTTCTCCAATCCTCCATTCTAGAGAAGTATTGAAAAGTTCAGCCAATGGAGCCCCCAAAACTTCCCTGAGTTCCTTCAGTGCTCTCAGATGTATACCATCCAGCCCCATTGCTTTGTTCACCTTTAGATTATCTAGCTCCTCACAAATACAATCCTCTGAAAATCGATCAGGGTCTACCACACCTCCATCCCCATTTGTGTTTGTCTTTTACGATCCCACTTCCAGCGCTTCAGCTGTGAACCAAACTGGAACCAGCCCATTAGACAAACTATTTTGAAAGTAGAATCTGGGTGAAAGACGAAGTTGATTAGGAGCAAAGTGGTTCAGAGTAAAGTATCTTCAGGAGATATTGGTGAAATGCAAAAGTTAGGATATTTCAATAGCAGAAGTTATATATAAAAAACAAACAAACAAAAACCAACCCAACCTGATGCAGTCTGCAATATTTAAATAACAATCAGAAAGAAAGAAATTATTCCAAAGTACTGCCATCAATTGCAACATAGTTTGTAATTAGAAATTAAAACCCAATCTTTAGATTGTCTATACAAATGCTAGAAATCTGAAAGAAAGGTGGGTCAATGTTCAACTCGATTGAACCAGCCAGAAAGACTAGGCCGGTTCAATCAGCTATTCAAGCCTAACTGCTAGTTTGCAGTAGCACTTAACAGCCACACCAACTGCATCATTCAGTTAGTAGACTTACGACATTCTGGCATCATGCATTTATCCACTTCTGTTGTTTCGGTTTTGCACATTGATCCATCAGGTGGCGTCATCTTAATCATCCTGTCTCTCTTTTTCATGCCCATTCCACAAGTGGCACTGCATTCTTCCCACTCTCCCCATTCCGTCACAATGCAACTGCTGGGAGCTAGTGAAAATTTGACACAAAGAAAGTTGATAGCAATCGCATCTTTTAAAAAGTATTAACTTTATTATTTATGACATACAGTATATCGAGCTGAAAAGATGCAATATGAAATAGCAGACAGGAAACTGTGCACAGCTATAACTGCCATTCCTACTACTTCTTATAACATAAAATTGTATTTATATACCAGTATACACCTGGTAGTTCATTGTGGTTAACAGAATTATCTAAAAGGTGAACAGAACCAGCACATAGTACAAGAACAGTGATCTAAAGGCTGGGCAAAGTCCGAGAAGTGTACAGATACATAGAGCAAGAGTCTATCAAAAACTTATTGTACAAATGAATTTTTAGGTTTATGGTTTATTCTGTTTTACTGTACTGCCAAATTGATTTAAATACTACACAGTTTGAAAAGCAGCTCCATTTCAAATTAGGATAGGCATATGGCATTAATACCAGGAAATCAGGGTGAGCACATAGGTACCTCATTAATAATACTTCATTCTTCTTCTTCACTGTGTTATACCTCCTCCAGGAAGGTGGGAGTTACCACCTCCTGTGGAAATATAAAGCACAGTAGCTGATAGGGCAGTTTGGGGGGACTGAAAAGTTCTCAGCCCAACCAAGAAGAGAATGATGTGGATATGGTTCAATCAATGATCTGAAACAATGTCAAAACACAGAATTTCATTTCTGCACATTGTCACTTAACAAAATAAGATAATTCTCTTTTCGGCTACAGAATTTAGGAAGTTGGTTGATTGGGCTGAGAACTTTTCATTACCCCCTCGTAGATGAAAAAGAAGCATGTATTCCATTGAAGATAGGAATTTTTAATTGAGTCACTCCTAAGGAAAGAAGAGACCGATTACAGCCAGAAATGGCCTTCTATAAAGCCAAAGCTCCCTACGAAGTTTCAGAAGGAAGCAGTTGAAGTTGAAGGCAAGAAGGACATCCACAAATATCTTATATTAAAATCAACACTTACAACATTCCTCATTTATAATGCACTTTTCCGTTTCTTCGGTGGGTGTTTTACATACAGAACCATCCTCAGGGAATTGTTTCACGTATCTTTCTCTTGATCTCATGCCCATGCCACAGGACACACTACATGGGGACCAAGCGATCCATTCTGACATCATACAAGTAGAAGAATCTAAGAGCACAAGAACTTCAGCTGTAACTAGCATTAACTTATTCCAAAAATGCACAATCATTTCATATGTTTTCAAGATCACCTTAGTAAATAGCCAAAAAGAATCAGATATTATGAAAAGCAAACAATATTGACGAAAACACTTTCACCAAACAAAATGATGTATTCATGAACAGCACAATGCAGGCAGATAGCAAACTACAAACGGAGGAAAAAGCCTCAGACAAGGTGGTTAGACGTTCACCTCACTGGCAAAAAACAACACAGTACAGTGCTTATTTCATAGTAAGTGAGGTGAACGCCTAACCACCGTTATTCCACCATTGTGGTGGTGGGAGGACCCTTGTCTGAGGCTTTTTCCTCCGTTTGTAGTTTGCTATCTGCCTGCATTGTGCTACATCTTTTGACATAGTGCATTTTGTTTGGTGAAAGTGTTTTCGTCTTTAAAGATCACCTTAAACATTCTTCATTCAAATACTGTTAAAAGACATAAGAACATAAGAATAGCCTTCCTGGGTCAGACCAATGGTCCATCAAGCTCAGTAGCCCGTTCTCACAGTGACAAATCCAGGTCCCTAGGAATAGTATAGCAACATTCCATGCTAACAATCCAGAGCAAGCAGTGACTTCCCCCATGTCTTTCTCAAAAACAGACTGTGAACTTTTCCTCCAAGAAAATGTCCAAACCTTTCTTAAAACCAACTACGCTATCTACTCTTACCACAACCTCTAGCAATGTGTTTCAGAGCTTAACTATTCTCGGAGTGAAAAAATATTTCCTCCTATTGGTTTTAAAAGTATTTCCCTGTAAGTTCATCGAGTGAACCCTAATCTTTGTAATTTTTGATGGAGTGAAAAATCGATCCACTTGTACCTGTTCTACTCCACTCAGGATTTTGTAGGCTTCAATCATATCTCCCCCAGTCGTTTCTTTTCCAAGATGAAGAGCCCTAATCTTTTTAGTCTTTCCTCATATGAGTGGCGTTCCATCCCCTTTATCATCTTGGTCACTTTTCTTTGAACTTTTTCTAGTGCCGCTATATCTTTCTTGAGATAAGGAGACCAGAATTGAACGAAATACTCCAGATGAGGTCGCACCATAGAGCGATACAGGGGCATTATAACATTCTTAGTCTTGTTAACCATCCCTTTTTTAATAATTCTTAGCATCCTGTTTGCTTTTTGGCCGCCACCGTACATTGGGCAGACAATGATACCCAAATCCTTTTCTTGGGTGCTAACCCCCAAGGTGGACCCTAGCATTCGGTAACTGATTCGGGTTATTCTTCCCAATGTGTATCACTTTGCATTTGTCCACATTAAATTTCATTTTCTAGTCTCTATTTCAACTTCAGTCCTTCTACACCAGCATTCTTCAAAGCAAAGCTTGTGGGTCAGTGGTTGTGGCCATTCATACTCTGATTCTTATGGGAGCCAAGGATAATGAAGCCATTGTGACATCACTGATGTGACTGGCTCTTAGGCACTGGTGGAATGAGGCATTATGACACCACAATATCTGCTCTGGATACCAGAGACTGTCATTCTTCAGTGTCTATCTCAACTTCAGTCCTTCTACACTAGCATTCTTCAGAGCAAAGCTTGCGGGTCAGTGGTTGTGGCCATTCATACTCTGATTTTTCCCTCTTTCCTTAAAGAATGACATGAAGATGGTTTCCCACGGTTATCCGTGGGGACGGGAACGGTGATGAATTTTGTCACCATGTCATTCTCAAACACTCCCCATTTGTAAGCACTAAGTCCTGTATGGCCCCATCCCATGTTGGTTCCATTACTAATTGCTAGAACAGTTCTTCTTGTAGAGAATCCAGGATCTCCCTCACAATAGGGATACCCCAATCAACACCTGGCATATTAAAATCACCTATTAGTAATACTTCCCCCTTTACAGCTATATTTTGAATGCCTTAAATTAAACCTCTACCACTTCTTCCATCTGAGAATAAGGCCTGTTTATCACACCAATGTAGATACATTTTCTATTTCCTCTTTCCAGACAGACCCACAGTGCCTCTTTCTTACCCTGCAGATCTTGCAATTGTGTGGCTTTAATATGATCTTTAACATATAATGCCACTTACCCTCGTTTTCTTCCTACCCTGTCTTTTCTGAACAGATTATAGTCCAGTACAACTATATTCCAGTCATGATTCTCTATGAACCACATCTCTGTGATTGCCACTAAATCCGAATCTGCATTTTCTATCATCTGGTAACTATGATTTGCAGATGACACTAGCCTGTTCAAAGTTGCTAAAATGCATGCGACTGTGAAAAATTACAGGAAGACCTTAGGTAACTGGAAGACTGGGCATCCAAATGGCAGATGAAATTTAATGTGGACAAATGCAAAATGATGCACATTGAGAAAAATAACTCAAATCATACTTACAAAATGCTAGGGTTCACCTTGGGGTCAGCGCCTAAGAAAAAGATCAAGTTGTCATTGTACCTAATGTACGGTGGCAGCCAAAAAGCAAACAAGATGCTAGGAATTATTAGAAAAGGGATGGTTAACAAAACTAATTGCTGAATTGCTTAACAAATATTTCTGTTCTGTGTTCACAGTTGAAGCTCCAGGAACAGGACCACAGAAAACAAGACCACAGAAGTGGTAGACCCTGATTGATTTTCAAAGGATTATGTTCATGAGGAGCTCGCTAAACTAAAGATGGATAAAGTACTGGGGCTGGATGGTATATCCAAGGGTGAGAGGTCACAGTAGCCATTTGCAGAGGGGGGGGGCGCTACGATCACTGGGGATACAGGAGGACTTGCCTTAATCTCAGGATGAGGGTTGGAGATGGGGAGATATTGTTCTAGGGGAGGAGGACTTTGAATCTGGGGGGCTTGAGGATTCTTAGAAATTAAAAACTTGTTATGCAGGCCCCAGGTAAATATTAGCCAGGACCCACAAAGGCCATCCCAACCAAATTTACCCCTGACATTCAATGCTGCTACCCAGATATGGCCCGGCCTTAAATATCTAACCAGAAACAATCAGAGTTTAAAATAATGCCGACTGCTGCCAGCTGAATATAGGACGGAAAGTTTCTAAATTTTGCAAAACAAGTATATTTTCAGATTTGATTTCAAGTCTGCAATTGATGCAGTAGAAAGTGAAGTAATTTGTCCAGTGTCAACAAGATTTGAGCCCTGGTTTCTTGTTGCTTGAACTTCCTTGCTGTAGCAAATTTTAGATGAGGTTATTATAATCTATTGAGTGGTTTCTTCTTCAAAGGTGTTTTTCAGGCTTAAAAAAATTATTCCTTAATGCATTTATTAGTTGAACTTCCTACATATTCAGTTGTCCTTCAATTACCTTCTTCACTACAACCTGGTCCCATACATGGTTCAAAGTCCTGGGTATCTGGGCAGAGTACGCTGAGGTCCAGCTGTGCTTTCAGCATCCGTTGCCTCATCCTCTTCCCTTTATCACAGGTAGCAGAGCTGCAGGCAGACCAGGGTGACCAGTTTGAATAGATACATGTTTCTGGCGTATCATCTAAATAATTAAAACAAGAAATATGTTATCCAGTGTTTATCAGGTTTGTTTGGGCTGTTTTTTGTTTTTTTAAAAAAAACCCTGTAAGATGCTGTTTCATTTAGTAAAGATAAACACATAGTTTTACTTTATGTGAAAAATGTATTTAATATCACAAATGAAATGATGAATGCAATAGCATTCTAAATTAAGAATTCCTGGGTCATTGGTGCTAACACAATGACAAGGATTGCGCCTGTGCCCTCAAACCAGCCAGGGCGGTAAGTGTGGATTGGCAGGGATAGGGCTGTGGGCAGCACTAACAGGCCACAGCGCAGGTACCCTAAATGGGAGTTCTGGGTGTCTTTTTTGATTTGGGGCAGCAGCTGGAACAATCGAGCTTTGCAAATTACACTCAGTTCAGAAAGAAATTGAAAGCTTATTTGTTTACATCGGATGACAGTTAAGATACAGGCCAGCTCTAGCTCTTTCTTGCCTTATTAATCCTGAAACAGAGGTTCTCTTAATTTTGTAATCTACATTGAAGCCAGAGAAAACTGCAAAACAGAACAGAACTGCTCAAGTTTCAAGTTTATTAAAATTTGATGCAAACGCTAATAATATTGTTTCCAAAGCAAATTATATATATTAAAATCAGGGGTAACAGAGACTCATAATTATACGTACAAGGCCAAATTCCGAAGACAGACAGACAGAAACAGGATGAGAAGGGGTAGAACGAAAGGCGACATTAAAGGGTAACATGATAGGTCGGGGAAGAAAGAAAGAGTAGATCATTTTTTAAAATAAAATAATGAAAAGGTATTTCAATGCTAATATTATCATTGAATGAAGGTTTTAATTTTCAAAGGCATCTTTATAAAGAAAGGTTTTTCAATGAACTTTTAAATTTGTCTAATGTAGGTTTTTCTCTAATATAGAGTGAATTCCATAATTGTGGTGTGATGACCGAAAAGATGATAATAGTGCAATTTTATAGGAGATACGATGGGGCATTGGCAGCCAGTGTGTATTTTTTAGAACATAAGAACATAAACATTGCCTCTGCTGGGTCAGACCTGAGGTCCATCATGCCCAGCAGTCTGCTCACGCGGCGGCCCAACAGGTCCAGGACCTGTGTAGTAATCCTCTATTTATACCCTTCTATCCCCTTTTCCAGCAGGAAATTGTCCATGGAATGTTGCTACTCCGGATTTTTGCCAGGTACTAGTGACCTGGATTGACCATCATGAGGACAGGTCGGACCCAGTAACACTACTCTTATGTTCTGTGCTTAATGCTATCTCTTCAGTTGGCATTAACATAGCAAATGATGTTCAGGTCTATATCTGCCATCATTTACTATGTTAACACTACCTGAAGACATAGCATTAAGGACAGTTAGTGTGGCTAATGCCCTAAACCAAAGACACCCACAATTCCTCCTTCCCTGTGATTTACATACACCCTGGCCCTACTGCCCAACTCATGATACACACCCTGACCTCCCAAAACTATTACCCATTCCCTGATCCAAGCCCTGACCTTCCCGCCCTGTGAAAAACCTCCACCCAAACCCTGAACACCCCTAAGCAATAATGCCCTTGCTCCAACCAACCTCACCACTGCCAAGGATCCAAACTGACTCTCCTCCATCTCCCAAGACTTACCTGTGAGTATTCCTGGTAGTCTAGTGAATGGGGTGTGAATGATTCCCCTCTGCTGCTGTAAGTTGCAAACTGGTGGCTATGACATCATTTCCAAATAAGCAGGTGGGGGAGAGAGGAAGTAATATTGGAGGGGTAGAAAGATGCATGGTTAAAAAAAAAAAGAAAAAAAACAACAACAACCCTATGCTGTGCCAGTCCCAGCCTGATTGACAGCTGGGGCCCACATAACTCTTATTGGTAGGACATTTCAGCCCCTTATTTATTCAACCCTTGACCTTAATTGTATGTCTCTTGAGTTATTTCTAAATGAGCCAGATAGAAGGCTGTGCAATCCAGCGTATCTCACCTTCTTCCTTTTCTTCAGGAACAAGATCTGCAACAATATCATCTACGTTATCAGGTACAATGTTACACTGTTCTCCCTGGTAAAAAAACAAAAACAAAAAAACCCCACAGTAAAAGTTAGGTAATGAATTCAGAGCTATTTGCTCAAAACTATAACAAAGAGAACTATAGAAATAAAAAGCATGAGCAATTTTTACATTAAGGTTTAAGAACATAAGAACAGCCCTACTGGGTCAGACCAATGGTTCATCTAGCCCTGTCTTCTGTTTCCACAGTGGCCAATCCAGAAACCCAAAGAGTAGCAACATTCCAGAGCTGAGATTGTGATGTCATAATGTCTCATTCCACCAATGCCCAAGAGCTAGCCTCATCAGTGATGTACAATGGCTCACATAAGAACAGCCATAGTGGGTCAGATCAAATGTCCGTCTAATAATCCAGGTCACAAAAAACCCAAATAGTAGCAACATTCCATGCTACCGATCCCAGGGAAAGCAGGCAGGGGACAATGGGTCTAAGCTACCATCTCTGGCTTCTTCTCCTTGGTCCTGCCCAGTATCATGAGATGAAGTGAGAGGTTGTGGCAGTCATTTTGAAAGTCTGCCATGAAGGGGCATGAGCAAGGGGGTTGTACTTCTACCCCTGAAGACCCCCACTCAACTACCCAGGTATGTAAGTAGGCCCAGGGTGCACACCCCTTTCCAGGGGGTATCATGGCCTGCAGGTGGGGGAGAGAGGAAGTAATATTGGAGGGGTAGAAAGATGCATGGTTAAAAAAAGAAAAAAAAAAACCCCTATGCTGTGCCAGTCCCAGCCTGATAGACAGCTGGGGACCACATAACTCTTATGCAGGCCTGGCTGAATATCATCCAGACTCATATAAAAGATTTGGGCTGCCTGGAACTATGCCCTGAAATTCAGTGTTGGTGCCCATATCTGGCTCCGCACTGAATACTGATGCATAATTTAGCACTTGAAAAACAGTGACCACAATCAGCTGAATATCCATGAGATAGACTGTAGACGCTCACCCAGCACTGTCCTTAGGGTCTTTGAAGCCCACTCCAACCTACACAAACCATTTTGTCATTTGAAAGACACAGACTGTAAAAGTCTGTCTGATACTGTGGTGTACCTATCATATGTGACACCCAGGGCCCATCATTTTTAAGGGTATCCTGATAAATGTATTAAGCGATCTTTCAAGAGAGTACTGTACAATCATAGAGAGCGACTGCTTGAATATTCAGAGCCAGAGAAGGACCAGGATTTGTTGGACTGCACCTTACAACATTCCCAGCAGGCTAGACTGTTCAGTAGGCCATTTCAAATTGTATTAAAATTCTGATGTATTGCAATATCATAAATTCAAAGAGATTGTATGTCATTGGAGCTGTACAGTCAAGGAAGCAGCTGGGGCTTTGGTAAAACCTACACATCTCCAGATGTTCTCGGCGCACTAGCAGTAGGTCTGAATATAAGGAACATCACGAGAAATATACTTGCTTGTCCCATATCTCATGTGGGATTCTCCATGTGAATTTGCTGGTCTGGTTGCTGCCTTGATTCCAGGTCTGGTTCATGTTCTGTGCTTGGATTTGCCTGTGATTCCTGATCCTGAGCCCTGTCTAGTTTATCTTATGGATTCCTGGCTTCTGTCCCACCACTGGTATTACCCAAAGACTTTATGGCTCCTGATCCATGCCCAGTACTCTGCTCTGCCTGGGCCTAGACTCTCCAAGTATGTTGCTTTATAAGGCATCAGGGTCCCACTTACCAGGGTGACTTATGGAAATGTGTAATAATACACAACTTAATTTCAATCTATACATTTTCTGATATCATGTCTTCTACTGCAATTATTTCTAGCCTGTAAAAAAGAATTTATTACCTTTCGTGCAATTCTTTCTAGGATAACTCTGGCTACAGGTATGATGGGCCCACCTTCTGGGTCATAAAAAGGACTCTGGGGATGATCCAAACTTGTTAATGGTCTGATTTTTTCTTGAGGAACTGTAGGATTATTTGGGGACTGCAATAAGAAGAGAATAATAGTCATTGACACAGGTGAAAAATATTCTGAGCAATTGGCAATAAAAACCTCCTATAGACATGGTGGGCCATACACATAAAGTGAAGGCACAGCATGGACTGAGTTATTATGTTATGCATATTATATATAATTTACAAGTATATTTGCAGAATATTGCACACTTTTACACTTTCTTTGGAGATGTTGTAAATTGATGCAAAGGCATTTGTGAGCTCCAGGTGGTTTATAAGCACCTATGCTGTCTTTATAAGATAAAATAGATCCCTTTTTGAACTTTTCATAAAGGTAACTTGTTATAAAATTAGCTCTACAGAGGTTACTAAGGCACAAAAATGCTTCTCTGGTGCTTTAACAAAAATAACCCAGGGAAAGTAGAGGCATGCACTGATGTCTGCGCCAGGACAGTATGGATATCTAATTGGCATTTTTTTGGACTTCTAAAGCATGAATAGAGCTTCTAAAGTAACGTTAAACAGACTATACAGGGCATATGGTCTTTATCTGCTTTCAACTTTCTCTGTGGTCCAGATTCTCTAAACATCGCCGGTAAGTGCCCAAGTTCAGTAAAAATCACTGTTTAAATGAGTTTCAAGGTACCAACTGGTACCTAAAAAATTGGCATTGGAATTGCGTCTCTGTAGACATTTTAGGCTGCCTAATGCCACTGTGGGCATGGTAAATGCCAGAAGTGACGTTAGGTGGACTAAAGCAATTCACATCCAAGGTAGACCTTGAAAACTCTGGCCTACATTTCCAGCGCTTACCTCTGATGGAAGCGCAATTCTGCATGATTGAAATTGGATTGGCAGCCAAAAATGGCACTGGTTAGAGAATCCAGGCCTATATGTGTATATTTATTTGATTTTATTTAATGTTTGATTTATTGTTTAAATTATACAGAAAATTATACAAGGGTGAATCAAAAATTAAAGGCAATTGTTAAATTACTTGATAACCGGAACAGAGCTAGCAAAATGCAACATATGTACTCATACATTGCCTGTTTGATAATTCACCCACGCACAGTGCAGGGCTCAGTCTGTAGTCATGTAGCAGCCACGAGGTCAGAAACATGGATGCTCCACTGCAAAAGAACATCAAAGAACATTGTGCAGTAGTATGCTTTTGGGGGGCAGAAAGAGTGAAACCTGTGGAAATTCGTTGTCAGATATTGACTCAGTATGGACATGGCACAATGAATCAACAAAAGGTATATGAGTGGGTAAAAAGGTTTAAAGTGGGAAGAACATTGTGTACACAAGAGCACATTGACAGGGTGGATGCCTTGATTAGAGAAGACTGACAGATAAAGGTGTCTCAATTGGCTGCAAATTTGGATATCAGCTATGGATCTGCATTTGCCATAATGCATATTGACTTGGGATACAGGAAAGTCTGCACACAATGGGTTCCCAAACAGCTTACTGATCTGCACAAGCAACAGCGTGTGGAGATTGCGACCCAGTTGCTGAGATGGTATGAAGAAGATCCAAGTATTCTGGAGAAAATTGTCATGGGTGCATCACTGCGACCAGGAAATCAAAAGATAAAGCATGATGAAGTAAAGGAAGTGGTGTTCACATGGCTTTTGGAGCAGCCAAAAAATTTCTTCTCTGCAGGAATTCAGAAGCTAGTTGAATGATACAACAAATGTGTCATCATGTGGACAAATGATATGTTCAATTGCTCACAGTTACTTCTATTAAAGCTATTCAATGTATTTTGCCTTTACTTTTTGATGTGCCCATGTAATAGCTCTGTTAGTCCACTGCTAATTGTTGAAATACCATTTTGTCTATAACTTTAGCTAAAAGTTTCAGATTAGCAATCAGCCTATAACCTTTTCTTTCTGAAATGCCAGAAGATGATACTTTCAGAATAGGATGAATTCCATCTGGCTGGATTGGCTTTGGTTAATCATCAATAATAATGGAGTCAAGCCATGTGTAGGAATTTTGTTCCAAGTAGATGGAACTGGATCAAGCTCACAATGAGGAAATTTAAGAGTTCAGAAAGTGAAGTCTCTTTAGGAACTGGTGAATTTTCTCGGTCTAGAAAATCAGATCTAATTCAAGAGACAGCGGTATCAAAATCTCTCATATCCTGAGTACAATTTTGATTGTTCTTGGATAATACATTACGCAAAGTGAGAACGCTGTCCAAAGTGCACCTACAGATGGAGAAGTTGAAAAACATAGATTTGTTGGAGTTATCTGTCAAGTTTTTAAGAAGATGGAACAATTATTGGATTCTATTATCATTTTCTAATATTATTGTGAAATGATTTTCTTAGCTAACCTTATTTCATTATTGTAAGACTCCTGTAAATTTCTACATCAAGCAAAAAGATCGGATGTATGGTGCTTACGTCAACATTGTTCTAAATGTCTAAGTTGGTTTGTTGTTGTTTTTTTTTAAGATAGAGACCATCGTGATAACACCCGTTCTGTCTACTTTTACCCTGGAGTTTCTTTTTGAGTGGCACAATAACATCAATTCCCTTTTCTAGTGTTTCATCCCAAATATCTGTCTGATCTTTTAACATTTATGAGCAGAGTCCTCTGGAAACACCTTAAACAATGTAGGCAATTGTTATGTAGTCTTCTGGTTCAAATTTAGCCTTACTGGGTCAGACCAATGGTCCATCAAGCCCAGTAACTCGTTCTCACAGTGGCCAATCTAGGTCATTAGTACCTGACCAAAACTCAAGATGTAGCAATATTCCATGCTACCAATACAGGGCAAGCAGTAGCTTCCCCATGTCTCTCTCAATAACAGACTATGGACTTTTCTTCCAGGAACTTGTCCAAACTTTCTGGAGGAAAAGTCCATAGTCTGTTATTGAGAGAGACCCAATAAGGCTATTCTTATGTTCAACTAAAAATAAATAAATCTGAACCAGAAAACTATATAACAATTGCCTACACTGTTGAAGGAGTTTCAAGTTTATTTAAAAATTTTATAAACCGCCCAATCAGCCTTCTAGGTGGTGAACATTATGTTAAAAACATATATGGGGTAACTATACATCCCTTAAAACAATAATCATTATTTAAAACATTTAAAAACAATACAAAAACAAACAGGAACAAAAAAGGGAAGAAGGATAGAACTACAATTTATCAAGTAAGAATTGGCATTGGAATTTATCAAGTAAGAAAGAGAACGTATAGGGAAAGAACAAAAGGGAGGGTATCTAAAAATAGAATAAAACTATGTAGCCCTAAAAAGGGCTTTTAGGTCTCGAAAGCATCAAGAAAAAGAAATGTTTTTAATTTCATTTTAAAATGGTGAAGAGTTGATTCTTCCCGTAAGTGGACCGGAATATTATTCCAAAGAGATGGAGCGCTGACAGAGAAATAGTAGACCTCATAGTGTTGTTAAACTTCAGAGACAGAACAGATAGCAGATTTTTAGAAGATCTTAGAGTCTTAGAGAGCTATAGGGAATAAGAAGGTTATTAATGAATTCTGATTGACTATTTTGTCTAGTTTTAAAGGTTAGTAAAATAATTTTATATATGATTCTATGTTCAACCAGCAGCCAATGAGCTTTATAAAGGAGGGGAGTAACATGGTCTAACTTCTTAGCATTAAATATGATCTTAACTGCAGTGTTCTGTATAATTTGGAGTCTTCTTATTTCTTTTTTAGTTATGCCCTAATAGAGCACATTACAGTAATCAATACAGGAAATCACAAGGGAATGGATCAAGATATTCAGAGAAGTAGGCTCTAACACTTTGGATATGGATCTAATCATTCGTAGACAGGGTGAAACATTAACTGCATGGGTTAGGGACTGGCTTAGAGGTAGACTTCAGAGGGTAGTGGTAAACGGTACCCTCTCCGATATGACGGAGGTGATCAGCGGAGTGCTGCAGGGCTCGGTCTTGGGCCCGATCCTATTTAACATCTTCGTAAGAGACTTGGCTGAGGGGCTTCGAGGTAAAATTACATTATTCGCCGATGACGCCAAACTATGCAACATGGTAGGCAACCGCACAACAGATGAAAGCACAGTGCCCGACAAAAGCTCAATGCCCGACAGTATGACGCAGGACCTACTCCTGCTGGAGCATTGGTCAAAGACTTGGCAACTATGTTTCAATGCCAAAAAATGCAAGGTCATGCACCTTGGCGGCAAAACTCCATGCAGGACTTACACCCTAAATGGTGAGATCCTAGCAAGGACTATAGCAGAACGTGACTTGAGAGTGATCATTAGCGAAGACATGAAGACTGCCAATCAAGTGGAGAAAACTTCATCCAGGGCTAGACAAATCATGGGCTGTATCCGTAGAAGTTTCGTCAGCCGTAAGCCCGAGGTCATAATGCCGTTGTACAGATCCATGGTGAGACCCCATCTGGAATACTGTGTACAATTCTGGAGGCCGCATTATCAAAAAGATGTGTGGAGAGTTGAGTTGGTTCAGCGAATGGCCACCTGGTTGGTCTCAGGACTCAAGGATCTACCGTATGAGGAACGACTGGGTAAGTTGCAGCTGTACTCACTCGAGGAACGCAGAGAGAGGAGAGACATGATCGAGACATTCAAATATGTCACGGGCCGTATCGAGGTGGAAGAGGATCTCTTTTTCCTTAAAGGACCCATGGCAACAAGAGGGCATCCGTTGAAAATCAGGGGTGAGAAATTTCATGGCAACACCAGAAAATATTTCTTCACCGAAAGGGTGGTTGATCGCTGGAATAATCTTCCACAACAGGTAATTGAGGCAAGCAGCGTGCCAGATTTTAAGAAAAGATGGGATTGGCATGTGGGATCTCTTCATGGAGGTAGTTAGGGGATGGGCCATTAGTGTGGGCAGACTAGATGGGCCGTGGCCCTTTTCTGCCGTCATGTTCTATGTTTCTATGAACAACTGTGCTGATATGAAGATGATAATTGAGTTTACTGTCGAAAGTGATTCCTAGTAATTTTAAGAAAGACACAACTTGAAGAGATTGAGTTTTAAATGTAATGGGAGATAAAAGGGAAAGTCCTTCTTTGTTGGGACTCTGCTCAAAAAATGCTAAAAGATCAGACAGATATTTGGGATGAAACACTAGAAAAGGGAATTGATGTTATTGTGCCACTCAAAAAGAAACTCCAGGATAAAAGTAGACAGAATGGGTGTTATCACGATGGTCACTATCTTTAAAAAAACCCGAAACAAACCAACAACTTCAGGAAATTTTTCCTTCCTTCCCTTAGATGATCAAAACATACTATTTTAATGACAGCGTTAGATACCTTAGCCCTCTAAATTTGTCCTCTCCCAATTCCAATTGGAGGAGAAACCCATGGTACCATCAAAGGCTTAGACTCCTAAAAAGACAGTACAGAAGAGCAGGTCACCTATGGAGAAAATCAAAATCTCCCACTGACCTGTTAATGTGTAGATGCCTCCACAAAAATTAAACTATCACCTGATGGCAGCAAAGAAATCTTTCTTCTCCAACCTATTGCTTAAATCCCCTAATCCCTCTAGGGACCTCTACTCTATTTCCCACCAACATATGGTCAGACCCTTCATGCCCTCAGCTCTTCCATGATAAAATAGCTAAATTGCATCATACATTAATATCCCTCCGAACCAAGACTGATTCTTCCCCTACTATCTCTCCTTCCACAGGTCAGCTGAGTTGGTGCTCATTCCAGCTCTAGACACCCATTACATTACATTAGTGACTTCTATTCCACTTATACCTTGCAATTCTAGGCGGATTACAGAAGAAGATAACTGGACATTTTTAGGAAAAGTTACAGGATAAGGTGCTAATTACATAATTGAGAATTTGATTGGAAAATTACAAGATTGGAAACAATTAAAGAGATGTTTTAGTTTTTCTTGATAAATTTTCTGAATAGCAGGGTTTTAATTTCCCTTCGGACTATTTTGTAGTCAGATGTGGTTGTCAGTATGTTTGAGAGGTGGTGGTCTAGTTTTGTTGCTTGCGTTGCTAGTAGGCTGTCGTAAATCTTCTTGCGCTGTGTGCCTTTGATTGGGGAGGTGAGCAAATGGGGTTTGAGTTCTCCTAGGTCTGGTTGATTTGTTCCGGTTTAGGCGATCGATTAGGTAGGAGGGGGCGGTTCTGTTCATTACTTTGAATAATATACAGTAAAATTTGAAAAATATTTGTGCATGTGAGAGGAGCCAGTGTGAGTCTAGGTATGCGGTGGTGATGTGGTCATATTTGCTTAGTGAGTAGATCAGTCTGAGGGCTGTGTTTTGTACTGTCTGCAGTTATTTTGTCATACTTGCGGGGCATGGCAGGTAGAAGATTTTGCAGTAGTTTAAGAGTCCCAGGACTAGGGATTGAACTATGAGATGGTATTGCTCCCTGACTAAGAATTTTCTTATTTGTTTGAGGTTGCACATGATTCCAACCTTGGTCTTGTTGATTTGAAGTTGCATGGTGCAACATCTGTCTAACATTACCCCAAGGAGTTTTAGGGCAAGCTGTATCAGGTACTTTATACTGTTTATTTCTAATTCTGTTATGGTTGGGGTTATGTCCTTTTCTAATAGTAGAAATTTTGTTTTGTCTGTGTTCAGCTTTAATTTGAAGTCTTTCATCCATTTTTCTACTGTTTCTAGTGTTTATTTTTGCAGTTTTTCTGTTGTGGTGGGGACTGGTAGGTCAGAGGGCAGGAGGATACATAGTAACATAGTAACTTAGTAACATAGTAGATGACGGCAGATAAAGACCCGAATGGTCCATCCAGTCTGCCCAACCTGATTCAATTTAAATTATTATTATTATTTTTTTTCTTCTTAGCTATTTCTGGGCGAGAATCCAAAGCTTTACCCGGTACTGTGCTTGGGTTCCAACTGCCGAAATCTCTGTTAAGAATTACTCCAGCCCATCTACACCCTCCCAGCCATTGAAGCCCTCCCCAGCCCATCCTCCACCAAACGGCCATACACAGACACAGACCGTGCAAGTCTGCTCAGTACTGGCCTAGTTCAATATTTAATATTATTTTCTGATTCTAAATCTTCTGTGTTCATCCCATGCTTCTTTGAACTCAGTCACAGTTTTACTCTCCACCACCTCTCTCGGGAGCGCATTCCAGGCATCCACCACCCTCTCCGTAAAGTAGAATTTCCTAACATTGCCCCTGAATCTACCACCCCTCAACCTCAAATTATGTCCTCTGGTTTTACCATTTTCCTTTCTCTGGAAAAGATTTTGTTCTACGTTAATACCCTTTAAGTATTTGAACGTCTGAATCATATCTCCCCTGTCTCTCCTTTCCTCTAGGGTATACATATTCAGGGCTTCCAGTCTCTCCTCATATGTCTTCTGGTGCAAGCCTCCTATCATTTTCGTCACCCTCCTCTGGACCGCCTCAAGTCTTCTTACATCTTTCGCCAGATACGGTCTCCAAAACTGAACACAATACTCCAAGTGGGGCCTCACCAATGACCTGTACAGGGGCATCAACACCTTCTTCCTTCTACTGACTACGCCTCTCTTTATACAGCCCAGAATCCTTCTGGCAGCAGCCACTGCCTTGTCACACTGTTTTTTCGCCTTTAGATCTTCGGACACTATCACCCCAAGGTCCCTCTCCCCATCCGTGCATATCAGCTTCTCTCCTCCCAGCATATACGGTTCCTTCCTATTATTAATCCCCAAATGCATTACTCTGCATTTCTTTGCATTGAATTTTAGTTGCCAGGCATTAGACCATTCCTCTAACTTTTGCAGATCTTTTTTCATATTTTCCACTCCCTCTTCGGTGTCTACTCTGTTACAAATCTTGGTATCATCTGCAAAAAGGCACACTTTTCCTTCTAACCCTTCAGCAATGTCACTTACATACATATTGAACAGGATTGGCCACAGCACCGAACCCTGAGGGACTCCACTAGTCACCTTTCCTTCCTTCGAGCGACTTCCATTAACCACCACCCTCTGGCGTCTGTCCGACAGCCAGTTTCTGACCCAGTTCACCACTTTGGGTCCTAACTTCAGCCCTTCAAGTTTGTTCAACAGCCTCCTATGAGGAACTGTATCAAAGGCTTTGCTGAAATCTAAGTAAATTACATCTAGCATATGTCCTCAATCCAGCTCTCTGGTCACCCAATCAAAAAATTCAATCAGGTTCGTTTGGCACGATTTACCTTTTGTAAAGCCATGTTGCCTCGGATCCTGTAACCCATTAGATTCAAGGAAATACACTATCCTTTCTTTCAGCAACACTTCCATTATTTTTCCAACAACTGAAGTGAGGCTCACCGGCCTGTAGTTTCCTTCTTCATCCCTGTGACCACTTTTATGAATAGGGACCACATCCGCTCTCCTCCAATCCCCAGGAATCACTCCCATCTCCAGAGATTTGTTGAATAAGTCTTTAATGGTGATGTCATCTGCGTAGCTATATGATGTGACTCCTAGTTTGTCTAAATTGGACCCAAGGGAGGCTATAAAGAGGTTGAAAAGCGTTGGTGATACTGTGTTTCCCTGAAAATAAGACAGTGTCTTATATTCATTTGGGGCCCAAAAAAGGTACTAGATCTTATTTTTGGGTAGGGCTTATTTTTTTCATGTACATTATCATCCCTCTCTTCCTCTCCTTCACCCCAATTCTTCCTCTTTGCTTTTCCCCACATGTGCAACATCTTTCCTCCCCTCTCACCCATCCCCTTGTGCCTTCTCTCTGCAGTATCTTTCTATCCCTCCATCCATCCCATCCCCCTGTGCAGCAGAACTCTTGTCCAGCTTCCATCCTTCCCTCCCTCCCTCCCATCCCCCTGTGCAGCAGAACCCTTGCACAGCTTCCATCCTTCCCTCCCTCCCATCCCTCGTGCTGCAGAACCATTGAGCACCCGCCGCCATCTGTGCCATGCAGCAGAACCACCGATGACCCTCCATTCTTCCTTCCCAACCGATTCCCGCTGACCGCGACCATAAATACCTTTCTGCAGAGGAGCGTCAGGCCAGCAGCACTCACAGGCTGCTTCATGGCCTTCTCGCTGGGGCCGTCTGTGTACTGATGAAATGCAAGGTTATGAATTTGGGCTGTTTAGGGCGTGAAGAACTTTTGTGCATGACAGAAGAGCGGGATTTGGGTGTGATTGTATGTGATGATCTTAAGGTGGCTAAACAGGTTGAAAAGATGACAGCAAAAGCTAGAAGGATAGGTTGCATAGGGAGAGGTATGGCCAGTAGGAAAAAGGAGGTAATGATGCCTCTGTATAAGACTGGTGAGACCTCATTTAGAATATTGTGTACAATTCTGGAGGCTGCACCTTCAAAAAGATATAAAAAGGATGGAGTTGGTCCAGAGGAAAACTACTAAAATGGTATATGGTTTTCATCAGTGGGTGTATGGGGACAGACTTAAAAGATCTCAATCTGTATACTTTGTAGGAAAGGCGGAAGAGGGGAGATGATAGAGACATTTAAATACCTACATAATATAAATGTGCATGAGTTGAGTCTCTTTTATTTGAAAGGAAACTCTGCAATGAGAGAGCATAGGATGAAGTTAAGAGGTGATAGGCTCCGGAGTAATCGAAGGAAATACTTTTTTACAGAAAGGGTGGTAGTTGCATGGAACAGTCTCTCGGAAGAGGTGGTGGAAACAGAGACTGTGTCTGAATTCAAGAAGGCGTGGGAAAAGCACGTGGGATTTCTCAGGGAGAGAAAGAGATAATAGTTACTGCGGATGGGCAGACTAGATGGGCCATTTGGCCTTTATCTACCGTCATGTTTCTATGTTATTACAGTAGTACTGAAGATTGCATAGATTGTGTATTTTGCTGCTAAGCTATCAAACTGGTCCATGTGCATTAATAGTTTAACAAAAATAATTCTGAGCACCTTATAAGTCACCCCATTGTCAGTGCCTGCATCCCATGGGATTAGATCTTGGACCACTTTTTGAACCCAGCCACATTCTTTGGTACAGAGGTCCTCAGATGACAACCCTACGTTCCAGTCAGGACTTGGGCCAAGCATGGTGAGAAAGGACAGCAGATGTCGGGTCCTATCCACAGAAAATTCAGCTGAGGGTGCAGCTCTCCTGCAAAGAGAAATCATGAGGCAAAATGAGAACATAATTCGAAAATCTACACAGCATCAAATTGTACATTATGTCTGATTTATTTCATTCTATATTCTGCTTCTTGTTCATAGGGATCACAACAGATTATAAAGAATCAGTTAATCTGAAATAAACATTACAGACATCATAATGCAGATGGATGAGGTCAATTTGATTAAAGAGCTCAGAATGAGTTGTTTTTTAATGGATTTTACTGTTTCATCTTACTATAATTTAAAGATTCATCTTGAAGGTAAAAATAACATGAACTAAATAACTAGGTATGAATGCTGTATTAAAAAAAATCAATATGAGGCTTGGGATGCTGCTACTATTTGGGTTTTTGCCAGGTGCTTGTGACTTGCATTGGCCTCCGTGAAGATGCACCATTGGTCTGACCCAATAAGGCTATTCTAATGATCAATATGTTTTTCAAAGTACAAGGGTATGCTGAAAAGTTCTCAGCCCAACCAACCATCCTCCTAAATTCTAAGCATTATTTTGCCACTGTAGATGAATAATAATAATAATTTATTTTTATATACTGCCTAACCAGCAGTTCATAGCGGTTTACACAATTAGGAACTCAGCATACAACATAATAATAACATCATACATAATAAAATCTGAGAACTAATATAAGCATTAAAACTAATGAATAAGGATAACATAATATCAACTAAAATAAGTGCAGATAAAAAGATAAAAAGTACATATAACTACATGATAATATGAAAATTAATAATGTATATTATATTGTTTAAATAAGTGGGTTTTAAGATCTTTTCGAAATTGATAGTAAGTAAGAAATGGAGAAACAAGAAGATTCAAACATGAATTCATTAATCCTGCTTGGAATGCTAAGATCCTATCCAAAAAATTTTTGTGATGACATGCATTTGCTGAAGGAAAATAAAACCAACAAGATCTACGGATATTTTTCTTAAAAATATAAAAACTAAAATGAGAAACAAGGTAAGCCATTGCTAAACCAAATAAAACTTTAAAACAAATGCATCCAAATTTAAATAACACTCTAGCCTCAAACAGTAGCCAGTGAAGCTTTTGATAATATACACTGATATGATCGTGTTTTTTCAAATTAAAAATTAAACAAATAACTGTATATTGTATGGTTTTTAATTGGCTAATGGTTATTTTATATGATCCCAGATAAATAACATTACAATAATCCAAATAAATAACATTACAATAAATAACATTACAATAAATAACATTACAATAATCCAATAGTCCAATATTGAAGATTGGACCAGGATTTTAAATGATATAAAATCAAAATATTTCCTAAGAACATAAGAATTGACGCTGCTGGGTCAGACCGATGGTCCATCCTGCCCAGCAGTCCTCTCACGCGGCGGCCCCAAGGTCAAGACCAGTGCTCCAAATGAGTCCAGTCTCACCAATTTAGCATGAACTTGTCCAACTTTATCTTGAAACCCCGGAGGGTGTTTTCGCCTATAACAGTCTCCTGAAGAGCGTTCCAGTTTTCTACCACTCTCTGGGTGAAGAAGAATTTCCTTACATTTGTATGAAATCTATCCCCTTTCAACTTTAGAGAGTGTCCTCTCGTTCTCCCTACCTTGGAGAGGATGAACAGTCTGTCTTTCTCTACTAAGTCTATTCCCTTCAGTATTTTGAATGTTTCGATCATGTCCCCTCGCAATCTCTTCTTTTCAAGGGAGAAGAGGCCCAGTTTGACTAATCTCTTGCTGTACAGCAACTCCTCCAGCCCCTTAACCATTTTAGTTGTCCTTCTCTGGACCCTTTCAAGTAGTACCATATCCTTCTTCATGTACGGTGACCAGTGCTGGATGCAGTACTCCAGGTGAGGGCGCACCATGGCCCAGTACAGCGGCATGATAACCTTCTCGGATCTGTTCGTGATCCCCTTCTTGATCATTCCTAGCATTCGGTTTGCCCTTTTTGCCGCCGTAGCACACTGTGCAGTTGGCTTCATGGACTTGTCGATCAGAACTCCCAAGTCCCAAGTCCCTTTCCTGGGAGGTCTCTCCAAGTACCACCCTGGACATCCTGTATTCGTGCATGAGATTTTTGTTCCTGACATGCATCACTTTGCACTTATCCACATTGAACCTCATTTGCCATGTCGCTGCCCATTTCTCGAGCTTGATTATGTCCCATTGCAGATCTTTGCAATCCCCCTGTGTCTTCATTACTCTGTATAATTTCATATCATCCACAAATTTAATCACCTCGCTCGTCGTACCAATGTCCAGATCGTTTATAAAGATGTTGAAGAGCACAGGTCCAAGAACTAAGCCCTGCGGCACCCCACTAATGCTCTTCCAGTCTGAGAATTGTCCATTTATCCCCACTCTCTGTTTCCTATGCTCCAGCCAGTTTTTAATCCACGTGAGTATTTCACCCTCGATTCCATGGCATGCAATTTTCTGAAGTAGTCGTTCATGTGGAACTTTGTCAAGCGCCTTCTGAAAATCCAGATATACAATGCCAACCGGGTTGCCCTTGTCTATCTGCCTGTTTACTCCCTCGAAGAAGTGCAGCAAGTTTGTCAGGCAAGATCTGCCTTTACTGAAACCGTGCTGGATGGTCCTCATCAGATCGTGTCTTTCAAGGTGATCAATGATGCGGTCCTTTATCAGCGCCTCTACCATCTTTCCCGGTACCGAGGTCAGACTCATTGGTCTAATAGTACACAGCTTCTAGAGGACAATAAAACATCTCGTAACCAGTGAATCTGTATGGACCTTAAAAGATAAGGACCGATCTAAAATAATCCCTTAATCATGCTTATATAACTTCATTTCCAAAAGGTTAAGAACAGAAAAAAAGAGATACAGACCTCACCATGGCTTCTAGTTCAGAGCAAATGGATGTCTCCTTACACAATGGTGACCTCATTGTGAGATCATCAAGGTGCACCTGGAAGGTAGAATGCCACTAATAAAATAGGAATATGTGCGGGGTAGCTCAGGTTTTTATCAGATAGCATGAGAGTAAACCCAGGCTGAAAGCCCACTTTTATGAAGCTGCGTTTAAGTCTTACCCTGCCAACTTCTAAAGCACCCTTATCTGTTGTCATTCCCTCTTACTACCCTACCCTCTCTACCTTGTAATTCCCACCTAACTATCATGTATAAATTCACCTTTGTCTTCTATGTCTGTCATAATTAGATTATAAGCTCTTTTGAGCAGGGACCATCTCTTGCGTGTTTCATGCATCTGGTAGCGCTTTAGAAATAATAAATTGTAGTAATAAATACACTGGTAGAGAATTTCCATTTAAGAAGTCTGAGCAGTCAGCTAGTAGAAATTTTAAGCAGCTGAGTCATTACATACAAGCAGGGTTAACCCTTTCACTCTATTTAATTATTCTGGTTACATGTGATTTTGGATTACAGCACCATTTGGCAGCACCATGGATGCAGTTAAGATGCTGTTGGAGTCTTGGGGAGGATGAAGAGGTTTAGGAGTGGTTGATTTGGGCAGGTTCATTGCCTATTCCAAGCAGGGCACCATTTCTCATTCATTTTGTCTTTTTCTTATTTCATTTCATTTAGTTTTAATAAATTAAAGAAACAACAGAGGAAACAAGAAACTAAAATTTTCAGTGACGTTCCCAATCAAACACTATAGTAAAGAGCATTTTGAAAAATACAGGAAATACACTACAGAAAACCCTAGCAGCCATATGTGGAGAAATGTAGAGAAATGAATTGCTATCAACTTACACATTGAGAGGTTGCCAGGCAGGCCACTGCGCTTTGGCTTTCACAACAGTTAACACGTCATCTCCCTGCAAATACAAGAAAACAGTCTATCACCTTCCTTCTGCTAATAATCTCAATCTACAAAAATACACATGGGTCACTTTTCAAAGTGAAATGTATGGATAGCTGCTGCCTTACTAAGGTATTTCCCTTAGCAAGGACCAGCCATGAATATTCAGTAGCATCATCTGAACAGTGCCGCCGAAAATTCACATAGAATGCTTTGGCTTAACCTGGTATAACTTGGTCACTAGCAATATTCAGACTAGTCCATGGATAATAACCTGATAATGACAGAAATGCCTTTTTGTCATGTCGTCCTAAGTTTATCTGGGCAATTCCTGGATAGCAAACTAAACTAAACTAAACTAAACCTTAAGTTTATATACCACATCATCTCCATGGAAGTGGAGCTCGGCACGGTTTACAAGAACTTAAATATAAGAAGAGAAAGGAAAAGCTTTACATGAGCTTATATATAGAAAGGAAGAGTAAGGGGGAAAATAGAATTACATTTTAGAGAAGAGCCAAGTTTTCAGTTGCTTGCGGAATAATTGGAGAGAGTCCAGGTTCCGCAGCGGGATAGTAAGGTCGTTCCAGAGATCTGTGATTTTGAAGAGAAGAGATTTTCCCAGTTTACCTGCATAGAGAATACCGTGTAGAGAGGGGAAGGATAGTTTATATCTATTGGCGGGTCTGGTGGAGTCAGGATTCGAGGAGTAAAAGGATAGTGGGATTAGGGGAGGAAGAATGCCGTGAATGATCTTAAAAGCCAGGCAGGAGCATTTGAAATGGATTCTGGAAATCACTGAGAGCCAATGAAGATTGGACAGGAGTGGGGAGACATGGTCAGATTTGCGTTTTGCAAAGATCAACTTGGCTGCAGTATTCTGGATAAGCTGGAGTCTTTGAAGACTTTTTTTGTTAGGCATAAGTAAATGGCATTGCAGTAGTCAAGTTTGGAGAGGATGATGGATTGGGCAAGGACAGCAAAATCTTTTTGGCGAAAGTAGGATCTTACTTTCCTCAGCATGTGGAGGCTGAAAAAGCATGATTTTGCCAAGGAGTTGAGGTGGTCGTTGAGGGAGAGAGAAGAATCAATAATGATGCCAAGGACCTTGCTTGAGGACTCAAGGTTTAGAGCAGTGCCTGTGGGTAGTGCAAAGAGGGTGGGCAGGTGTTCTAACTTTGGGCCGAGTCAGAGTAAGTTTGTTTTTGATTCATTTAGTTTCATCTGTACCGAGAGGGACCAGGAGTGGAGTCTCATTATGCAAGATGTAATGTTCTCGTGGAGGTTGGTGAGGTTCTGGTCAGTTTCAAGGAGGACAAGGATGTCATCAGCGTATGTGTAGATTGTTTCAAGGGGGGAAAGTTGGAGGAGCTTCAGGGAGAACATGTAGATGTTAAAGAGAATAGGAGATAGGGGTGATCCCTGAGGGACACCGCAAGATGGTGTCCAAGGAACGGACATGGTGCCATTTGTGTTGACAGTGTAGGAGTGAGAGCGAAGGAAGTTTGAGAATCACTTTAGGACGGTGGAGTCAATTCCTATCTCGGAAAGTTGATAAAGTAGTATGTTGTGGTGGACGACATCGAAAGCTGCAGAGAGATCGAATTGTAAGAGAACAGCGAATTTGTTACGAGAATGTAGTTGTTGAACCTTTGAAATTAGGGAAACTAGGAGGGACTCAGTGCTGAAGCTGGGTCTGAAGCCATGTTGGTAGGGGTGGAGAATGGAGAATCTCTCTAGGTAAGAAGAGAGCTGGGTAGCGACTATGGTCTCTAGCAGTTTAGTTAGGAGAGGGATATTTGCTATGGGGCGGTAGTTCGATGGTAAGGAAGGGTCGAGATCGGCTTTTTTCAGAAGAGAGGATAAGGCAATGTGTCCCATTTCTGTGGAGAACAGGCCCGATAGTAGAGCAGTATTTATAAGACTGGTAAAGGAGGAGATGGCCTGCGCAGGAATGTTTTCATACAGGTAGGATGGGAAAGGATCTAGGATGCATTTGCAGGATTTCAGTTTGAAACAAAGTTTAGAGATCTGGGGTTCGGATACGAGTTCAAAGGATCTATCAGCAGGGATAGGGTTGAAGTCATTGGGAGGCAGAGAATTGTAAGAGACAGCTGGGGGGAAGAACTCCTTATGGTAGTAATCTTTTCGTTGAAAAATTTGGCTAGGTAGTTTGCGGATGGGGGGGGGGGAAGGGGGAAAGGTGGAGTCGTTTTTTGAGGTTAGGTTGCGCCAGATGTTGAACAATGTATTGTTTTGGTTTTTTGATCTGGTGATTTTATCTCCATAGAAATTCTTCCTTGCTTTTTTTTAATACAGTGTTATAGAACTTGATATTGTCTCTCCAGGATTGTCTGTCAGAGGGGATTTCGATTTTTTCCATTTACGTTCCAGGGCTCGACATTTCTGCTTCAATTCCCTGTGGTAAGGAAGATACCTAGGAGCCTTGCGGGAATAGGATAATAATAATAATTATTATTTTATTTTTCTATACCGCCATAGTCAAACTGACTTCTAGGCGCCAGAAAGGTGGCTTCATGGTGGAAATCAAGGAGAACCAATGAGATGGGGTTGGGATGGAGTTTGCCAGGCAGGAGGGAGGAGAGTTGAGTCGGGTGAGGACTGAGTGAAAACGGGAGAGGGACAAAAAATTGAAGAAGAATTTGCACCCAGTTGTTTCTAGTGAGATACAAACGGATGCCGCCGCTGATCTCAATGTGCTCCCCGTAGGATCGGGGGAGGGGCGGTGCTGGATTCAACCGCCCTGCTAGAGCTGGTCTCTGTGCAGTTTCGGTGCGGGAAGGAGGCTTCCCGTTGCCGACGCTGGACTCAATGTGCTACCCACAGGATCGGGGGAGGGGCGGTGCTGGATTCAACCGCCCTGCTGGAGCTGGTCTCTGTGCAGTTTCGGTGCGGGAAGGAGGCTTCCTGTTGCCGCCGCTGGTCACAATGTGCTCCCCGCAGGATCGGGGGAGGGGAAATTGTATATCACCACTAAGCAGACAAATGCCAGCTTAGCCCAATTCCATACCCAAACTATTTGGCAATTAGTTGGGTTTTCAATGGCTTTATGCAGATAATGCCTCCAAAAATCTGCATATGGGCCAAGTGAAGGGGACTTATCTAGGTGAGAGTAGTTCCTACTTGTAAGTCTGGCTGAATATTGATCCCATTGTTTCCTGACATAGAACAAATTCACTGCATGTAGTTTCCAAAATTCACTAAAATTCAAGCTCTCTTTATGGAATCCAGCTGTTTGTAAATACCTTCAGTGACAGCAATGATTTATACGTATGCGGTCAGAATTATATTACCGCATTGTAGACAAACACTCCTACTGCTTCATGATTGACTAACTTTATGGCACTTTTTATATGAATCTTTGCATCTCTCATAAAGAATAATTCGGCTCCAGTTGCTTAACTTCTAAAAGCCTCCAGTACTGGTACTAACTTTCTGCTTGACAAATTTGAAATTTATCAATCAAAGTCTAGAATAATCTTATTCCTAGAAAATGCATAAGAGCCCTAATTCAAGGGGGATTTCTTTCTAAAATCTATCAGCTCAATATTCAGCATCATTTTCGTGGGAAGGAGTGGCTCGGGATATAAGACCTATTTATTGGGCCATGACATTTTTTAGATATTGCCACTGCAAATCATTATTGATTGCTTCAGTGCTGTCAGGATAACACCACAGTGATCCAGGGGCCAAACAAAGATAGTGTTCTAACTTCCAGGAAGCTGATGGAGCTGGAAGCTATCAAAGTACCACCAATATCAATCGTTTGCAAGGGGTTGTGTATGCTCCTAGCAGCTCTGTGATAACTGCCTCTTGGTCACTTTCTCCAGATTGCAGACAGATGAGTGAAAAGGTCTGTGTGCCAGTTATTATCCTTTAATTGGTTTCTCCAAGACTATTACATTCTCCTGCAAACTTCCTTTCTCTGCTGTATTTAAAATTTCTCATGGTCGCTCTACAACTGCTCAAAGCCAGAATGCCAAACCCTTCTGCTAGCTCCAAGGTGAGCAAATGAAAACCTGACTTCTACTTTTGGTAATTGTTTTCTACTTTCCGGGAAAATATGTTTGAATATCAGAACTTATGAAGACCCAGTACAGCAGATCTAGCAATGCTATGAGAATTATTATTTTAAAAAGAAATTGAACACAACCATTTCAAATGGTGTAATGAGGCACTTACAGTTATTTCTGCAGCTCATCCTACTGTTTTTTTATTCTTATCTCTGAGTTTTTTGTAAGCTGCTTGGTTGAAGCAATACAAAATGTTCCCATTGAGTCTCTTCTGCTGTAATTGTCCTCATTTTGAATTGGGAGTTTTCATTCTAGCAGAGATGATCACTGGAGCCTTAGCACATATAGCTGCTCTGTCTTCCTTTTGGCATCCTACCTTCTCTTTTTCCTCAATACACCCCTTAGCAAACTTTCCTCACCTATACTCGTATCATCAAGATCTCTCTGCTTTCTAATGGTTAATTTAGAAACCCTGCTACATAGATGATCAGCAGATGTTTGCGGAGATTAAGGTGGGACATAATGGAATGGGGTTCTATTGGGGTGGGGCAGGCTAGAATGGGTGGGATGGTCAATATTGTGTATCTGGATTTTCAAAAGCAAATAGAATGTTAGGAATTATCAAAAATGAGAATGTTATAATGCTGAATGATTGGGATTTGAACCCATTACCTTTGGAAAATGAGAACAGGGCTTTTACCCATTGAGACATTTAGATGCCTCTTCCTGGCATTTGACATGATACCTTAGGGATCTCCTACAGCAGTGTCTTGAGCTGGGGCACACTAAAGGAAGTGGCCACGGCTTGAGGCATCCAGAAGTGCACGGACGTCGTCATGATGACATCACGCGTATGTGTGACATCATCACATCGACATCCGTACATGTGTAGATGGGCTCTGAGATGCCAGTAGGGGGTGCCAGCAGGGAAGAGGGTCGGAGAGAAGGAAAGCCACTGGCGCTAGCTGATTGCCTACAGCAGTGTTTCTCAACTACTTCAAGCTAAGTCTAGCAAATATCAACTGAATACCTCAACCACAGACCTCCCTAGGCCCACCCAAGCTCTGCCCCATATCCCACCCCTTTACTAATTGTAATGCAATTTTTTCCATTCATTTTTTAAATACACAACAATATACACAGCACAGATATAAATTCTCAAAACTGGCACATTTCAATCACTATATTGAAAATAAAATTATTTTACCTACCGGCGCTCCTCTGCAGGCTGCTGTAATTAGCTTTAAAGGTGAGACCGGGAGGCCGAGGGGAAGCCGGAAGCCGCTAGAGAGAAGGGGGAAACATGCAAGCTTTTGACGAATCGGGCAGCACTGGTGTTATACCGCATAGGGAAGTCAGCTGGCAGGCGTCTCTCTTCCTCCTCAATGTGCCGCAGCAAACTTGGAATCTCAGGAGGCACATGGTTTGCGATACACAGTCCTAAGGTATGATCTCCTTAGCTACCATATCACAAGTATGAGGAAAGACCAACGAGGTTAGGGCTCTTCATCTTGGAAAAGAGATGACTGAGGGGGAATATGATTGAAGTCTACAAAATCCCGAGTGGTGTAGAATGGGTACAAGTGGATCATTTTTTTACTGCATCAAGATTTACAAAGACTAGGGGACACTCGATGAAGTTACAGAGTAATACTTTAAAAACAAATAGGAAGAAATATTTTTTTCCTCAGAGAATAGTTAAGCTCTGGAATGCGTTGCCAGATGATGTGGTAAGAGCAGTTAATGTAGCTGGTGTTAAAAAAGGTTTGGACAAGTTCCTGGAGGAAAAATCCATAGTCTGCTGTTGAGACAGACATGGGAGAAGCCACTGCTTGCCCTGGATCAGTGGCATGGAATGCTGCTACTAGTTGGGTTTTTGCCAGGTACTTGTGACTTGCATTGGCCTCCGTGATGATGGGATACTGGGCTTTATAGACCATTGGTCTGACCCAGTAAGGCTATTCTTATGTTCTTTCTATTCTAGGGGGGGGAAATAAAAAGGAGACCAACTGATTTTCCTACCAAAATTCAAAATGGTGATCAGACTGCCCTGTTCCCAGTCAGATAAGTGGACCCACTATTTACAAAGACAAATTGCATGCCTAATAAAATAAAATAAATCTCCATGAAGAAATACTTCTAGATGTGACTCCTGAGTTGACACGCTGTTTTTCTTATGAGTACTGGTGCCTAGTTTGACATCCTCTACATGAGAATTTTTAAAGTGTTTAGCTCATCAAGATTGGAGGCCAGTTTGAATTCATAGACCTTATAATTTGCAAATGGATGTTCTACTGTGTAAAGCAAACTGTAAAACCACTTCCTAATGGATCTGCTACAAGATGCTATGTTTCTGAACATTAAGCATTTTGTTTCCAAAAAAGTTTACTAAGTGTTATTGTCGTGCACTATTTAAGCAGCTCACAGCTGAGAACCATCAAATTATTCGTGTTTTCATGCACAAGCAATCCAGAAGAAGAATTATGCTTTTTGTATATAATAATGATGTGTTGTGAATATAAAAGCCAGCTTCAGGTTCCTCAGCCAAGTTTATTCTACAGAGTTTTAGACTATCAAAATAAATTAAAAAAGGATCTGTTTTGTAAAGGGAATATATCAAGTTCTCCGTTTATGTGACATTTCTATTCTTAGCTTTAATAAGAGAGCAAACTGGCCCAATTCCTAATAAGATCCCAAATTTGGCAAAATAAGCATAGAAATGGCCTCATGACCCATTCCCGAAGGTCCTTGGATAGAGGCAAAGGTGAAATATGAATATAAAAGCTGCTTAGGCAGGGAATAAAGTTAATAAATAAATTACTATTTATTTGCATAGCTTTGGAAGAAACACAGAGCTGAAATATAATAGAAATCTTCAGCTATTCTTTCTTTCTCTCAGAGTGCAGGTGAAGAAAAGCTAATTTACATCCTCTGTATCACTTCAAAATGGAATTTAGGCCCAAAGCATTAAGCCTCAGACAGAAAAGTAATTTGGAATGAATCCTTCACATTTATATAATGGGCCTATCAAACGTAGCTGAAAAATTAGTACATTTAATAGGTTTCTAAGTGAGGCTGGTAAATGGGTTATGAAATTGATCTCAATTTAAAACATTTTCCATAGATGACAGTAGGAAAACCTAATATTAGTTTCTTCTTTTGATTCAGTCATACGGGGCAATAGGAACAGGTGGGATAATTAGGGCAAACACGGGTCATAATGACAGGACCAAAGGGCCTACGAACAGAACTTTGAGCTATTCAGCCATTTATTATGCTTTTTATAGATCTACCAAATAAAGTGGAGTGAACGTGACACATTTGAAAAATAGAAGGATTTGTAAATTATAAAATGAACTTACTATTAAACAGATATGGCTATAGTTTTGTACTGTCCTAAACCTGAATTTAAAGAAATAATTTCTAGTGCTACCATTTCCATTCCCATCTCTTATTGAGACATGGCTGATATATTATGATGGATGTGTCTTCGAATGATCATAAGCTTCTTAGTGGACAGTCATAGAAATTCAATTTATCACTGTATTCAGAAATAGCCATAAGATGATGTTTCTAATTAGAAAGTTAATAGAGTTTTCAAGTGTAATATTTCTTACAGCAGAATGCAGAAATCAGACTCTGAAGTTAATAATTAAAGTTAAACTCACTTTATAATTCTTAATTAAGCACAAAATGAATTAAAATGATTCCCAGAGAAGTGGAGAATAGAATGGCAAGCACTGCAAGCATGACAATGTTTGTGTGATAAGCTTCAATACTCTCCTTGGACTCATGGAAACAAAATAATTGAGACTAAAGTAAAGTAGAGAACAGCTGATAAGGATTAGGGAGGTTCTCAGGGTTAAAGGTAGCTCAAGGGAATCTGCTGCATGATGGAAATGAGAAGAAAGTGCCCCCTCTCAGGAGTGGGGGCCAGAGACCAACGAGGATGATGGTATGTGTGACAATTGACAGACAGAAGCTGTAGGTGGAAGTCTAGTACGGGAAGGAGGTAGGAGTGTGGTGTGAAGAGTTTTGAAGCATATCTAAGGCATGTAGGTATTATCTGGAGCGTGTGAGAGAGTGTGAGAAAAGTCCAAGTATCAATTTTGCAAAGGCAGAGAAGAGATGAACAACACTGCAGCACATCCAGCTAACAAGGGGATGTGTGACGGGCATGTGTTCGTGGGATCAGGGAGGGCCTGGAATATGTACATCTAACAGTGACTACTCAAGGGGAAGAAATATACATGTCTATAAAGGATGTCCTTATTTAGACCTGCTTCAGGCATGTCCAGGGTACAAAAAGGTAGCCTGGTTCCTGGAGGGAAATGGAAAGGCCATACTAGGTGTTATGGGCTATACCTTTTTTAAGATGCAGCAACCAGAATTGCACCCAGTATTTGAGGTGCAGCCAATATAAAATTCTCATATTTGTTTTCTATTCCTTTCCTGCTTTCTTAGCTGCCACCGCACACTGAACAGAGAATTTCAACATATCATCACCTACGGCACAAAGATCCTTTTTCTGGGTTATGACGTGGAACCCTGCTTCATGTAGCTATAGTTCGGGCTCCTCTTTCACACATGCATCACTTTGCTCTTGCTATTTTGATGCCCAGTCTCCCAAGATCCTCTTGCAAGTTTTCACAATCCTCTTATGATTTAATCACTTTGAACAATTTTATGTCATTACCAAATTAACATAAAAATAGAATGAAGGCTTGAAACAATGACCCAAGTTGGAGATGTACAAAACTAACTATCTGGTGGAACCTAGCAGGACCATCACATATCAGTATTCTGGGCTGGAGATAGGATAAGAAGTTGTGAATATCTGCTTTTTAGTAAGTGTTTTCCACAGGGTTCTTAAGGCCCTGAATTTGATAGAATCAAGTCCCCAATATGACACCCCAAATAAGATAATGTACAAAATAATGAAACACACAATAATTACATCAAAAATCTAAAGATGCATCAATTAAGATTTTGTTTGGAAAAATATTCTGCTTTCTACCTATCTTTGCCCCTTTCTCCCCTCTTTTGGAGGTGATCTGGGTCCCTTATGCCTCTGAAAGGAGTGTAGAGGATTCTGAGGCATCAGCTTCCATTTCCTGAAATGTTGAAAACCTGACCTGACTCTGGCTCTCGAGGACCGGAATTGCCTACCCCTGTATTAAGGCAACAATAAAGAAACAAAAAGAAAAGAATGAATGTCCCATGAAAGACTCACCAGGTAATTGAATTGAGGCATAGTTAGTTTAACTTGGGGATCTTGACTTTATAAAGTTCCTTTTGATTTCCTCCATTTATTTAAACATTTTTATACACTACCTCTTAAGAAATATCAAAAAGGCTCATAATTGACTCCTAAAAGCAAAAAAGAAAACAGAAGACCTTCTGCCCCATGATTCCACAGGAACCAGATGTTTTTCAGGCACGGAAGTTACCATACGTATTGTCTCATTAGATCCTTCATCCATTTCTCTCAAACTAATATTGTGTGTTATGATGCAATAAATATTATAAGTTATCAAGAGTTTATCTGTCTCCTAAAAGTTGTTGGTAATTCAATGGTGTTTCACCGGTCAGTGCAGTTGCCTCCTGTAACCTTTTCACTACCATGGCATTATGAAATAGGTTTCCATGGGAACTAGATTCTGCTGAATGCCACTGTCTTTGTTCACATTCTCTGAAATATCTTGGTTTTGGACAAAGAACATTATAATGCCTCTGAATTATTCCATGGTGTGATCTCACCTTGTGCATTCATTTCTGGTCACCATATCTCAAAAAAGATACAGCAGAATTAGAAAAGGTTCAAAGAAAGACAATGAAAATGAGAAAGGGGAAGAAACTCTTCTCACATGAGGAAAGGCTAAAGAGGCTAGGACTCTTCAGCTTGGAAAAGAGATGGTTGAAGAGGGATATGATAGAGCAGGCTTGTCCAACCTTTTGATATTTTGCCACACATTTCGTCAAACAGTGGCAGAATGCAAGTATGTCGTCCCCTCCCGGCCAGTCTCTCTCTCATCTCCATGCAGGCTTTACCTAGTCACTCTGTCATGTACTCCCAGACTCTTTCCCCTCACCCGGCTTCAGTTGCAGAACAATAGGACTCCTGCTTCTCCACTATTACTTGGTGCTCTGCAAGTCTGAGATACATGGGGATGGAAATTCAGGTTGGTCTCATGCCGCAAGACCAATCCGAACTTCCAGCACACAGAGATCTGAGTTGTGGCGGGGAAGCAGGAATCTTGCTATAAGCACCACATGAATTACAAGCTTCCAAAGACCAGATAAAAAGCACTCAGAGGGCAGAGTTCTGCCTCCTGGGCCATAGGTTGGGTAAATCTGTGATAGAGGCCTGTCAAATCCTGAATGGTGTAGAATGGGTAAATGTGAATTGATTTTTTACTCTTTCAAAGACTAGGGGACACTCAATTAAGTTACACAGCTTTAAAAAGAATAGAAGGAAATAATTTTTCACTCAGTGAATAGTTAAGTTCTGGAACTTGTTGCTTGAAGATGTAGTTACAACAGTTAACATATCTAGATTTAAAAAAAAAAAAGGTTTAGACAAGATTCTAAAGGAAAAGTCCATAGTCTGCTTGTCCTGGGATCAGTAGCAGGGAATCTTGCTACTCTTCTGGATTCTGCCATGTACTTGTGTTCTGGATTAGACACTGTTGGAAGCAAGAAACTGGACCAGATGGGCCATCAGTCTGATCCAGGACAACTGTTGTTATGTTCTTAAATTGCATTGCGGATTCAAGTCTCACTGAAGATTTTAAAATAGAGAGGGAGAGAGAGAGAGTAAAGGAGTAGATGCGTAGGCCATCAATATTATTGCTGACCCAAAGGGCATCTGACAGGTACTGGCAGATTCAGCTTCTTACCCCGTGGGGCTCCTTGCCAGTACCAAAGGATCACAGCATCAACAGACTGAATTATGTTTTGAATTATGTTATTACAAACATATCATGAATGCAGAACTGTTAGCTTACATAGAGTTGTGGAAAGCATATTTCCTTCTTCCTCTAGTCTCTCATATTGGGGAAGGAGGGAGAGTGCATGGGAGGAATGTCTGAGTAGAGTGTGGTACTGGATACAGGTTGAAATGTGTGTGTGTGTGGATCTCCTTGGCGGTGGTGTGCTGAGGAGACTGGTGGGTAATAGAAAATCGGGGTCTAGGAGAACGGGATGCACACTATCAGGGATTACTTTTATCCCTTTGTACACTGCCGGCACTAACCCTGGGCTGGGCAAGGCTTAGACCGGATAACACCTTTGGCTTATGGTCCTGTAGACTGGCCATGAAGTTGTCCAGACCCTGGCCAAACAAGAGCAAACCTTTAAAAGGCAATCTGCTCAGCATGGCTTTAGAAGATCAGCATACCACTAATGAATCCAGAGCATTCACCAGGTTGACCCTGAGTAAGCTCCAAGCTTAGCAAAGACCGTCATCATGTCATAGAGGACATCTGCCAAATCCACCTTAGATACCATGAAGTCTAGGTCTTGGAGGACTACATGCTCTGCAACAGGTGGAGCTCAGTGTGGCACGCATGGGTAACAAGGAGGTGGCAGCTGTTGCTCTTACTCCCACCACTGTGGAATCGAAAAGGCACTTCAAGATGAAATTCACTCGCCTTTTCTGAACATCCTTCAGGACTACCCTCACAAACGAGGGCAAGGAAGTGCACTTAGTGACCTGCGCCAAAGCCGAACCCACAGTCAGCGGGGTCAGGCATTTGGTGAATTCCAGGGCCATGGGATACAATCGCGCCATGGTCCTAGCGCATTTAAGGGCACTCTCCAGGGCCTCCCAAACCACTGAGAGGATTCTTGCCAAATCAGGACGGTCCGAAGCGGACAGCGGATGCTGATCACTTTTCATGGAAAATACCTGCTGGTCTGGATGGCCTGAATTCAGGTTCAACTGCCTGAGAGACTCAGAAATAAAGGTTGCCCGGCGGCTAGGCATAAAAAGCCTGTGCACAGCTGGGTCATCCCCAAGCTTGGGGGGACCCACTTACATGAGGATCCCAAAGATCTGTGAGAAGAAACAGCAGAAATACAGAGATTGAAGCAGAAGCGATGGCGGGAACTGCCCGCCTGCTCTCCTAGGGATCCCATAGAGAGAACAGAGAGACATGCTGAAATCCAGGAAAAGGGCAGATCCCCTCTGCCGAGCTGGACGCTGAGTAGAATAAAACAGACAAAATCCTGAAACATCATAAACGCAAACTCTGGGGGAAGGAAGTCACCTGCGACAAGGGCCACTCTGTGTATAGATGATTTATGAAACTTTTCCCCAGAGCTGCGCTTGGCTGTCACTGAAACGCCTTCCGCATCCATTTTAGGGACACCAGACACACCATTCGCGTCTCTGGTAGAAGTGGAGGCAAGGGGAGCCTTCCAAGATGGCTGCCGCAGGTGTCAGTTTTTCCCTTAAACGGCACGGGAAAATCACAGGGAACCCGGGAAAACGGTGATTTTTCAATCTTTTTAGTCTCAGCATAGGTTATGGCTCTGATGGATCCTAATGCTTTTCCCTCCCTACGTTGAGACTAAAAGTGCCAAAACTTTATTATTTCACAAACTAAGAAGGTAGCCTAGAGGTTAGGGCAGCTGTCTTGAGCTCTGCTGGTCTGGATTCAAGACCAGGTTGAACCAAGCAACAATACATTTTCCTGCTGCAGCTCTGGGATAAACCGCAGACCTCCCTTAGCGGAAGTGTTTCCTCAAATTGATTATTAATAAGACTGTCAACAGAGATCCTTGGGGTCAGAAAAAGCAGTAATGGAATGAGGGCCTAAAACGCAGACCTGGAGGTATGAAATCTGAAACCTCAGCTGTCAATAAATTAAGATTTTTAAGGATGTGTGGTTAAGATCCGCGTTTTACCCCTTCCCTTCAATCCCTTGTATGTATTTACTTATCGGGAAGTAGAACAGAATGTCATCAGCATAAATCCTATATTCCATCCCTTTCCCTAGGCTTGCCATGTAGAAGTTACACAGCAACGCAGACAAAGCTGACCCCTATGGAACTCCTTTCGTAACCGTCATCCTCCTTTCACACAGATAGATCTTCTCAGGAGGTAATATTGAAACATGCAAGCACTACATCCCCAATGCCAGCACTCTAATTATGTCAACAGTACAGCAAATGCTCCGGACACATCCAAAGAGAACATACAAATACCCTGTTTTCCATCCATCTCTTCTCTTAAAGTGTCAAGAACAGACAGCAGCAGTAGATCGACACTACATGCCTTCCAAAAACCAAACTGGAATGGATCCAAACATCCAGCATTCTGAATGTTGTAGTACCATTTTTTCAATCACTTTTTTTAAAAAAAGGCACAACTGAAATTGGCCCATAAGTATAACTAGACAATTGCTTTCTTCCTATAAACTCAAAAGATTTGTTTATCAAAGATTTCAAACGACCATATGAACTCATAGAATAGCTAAGCGTCAATGACCATTATACTGGGAGGTAGCTCTCTTTATTGGGAAAGTGACATACTTCATTAGACTTTCTGATCCCATTCCCTGCAACAATTTATATACAAGCAGAAGCAATTTAAAACTTACTGTCTATTATCAGTCTTCAAGTCCTCCTTCCAGGCTCCCGCAAAGCTCTATTGCCAAGTCAACCCTACCACCTACCACCTACCACCTCCCCCTCCTCCCCCACCCATCTTCCCTCTTCAAAGAGTCCTGTTATCAGAGAGAAGGCAGCCAGGGGAGGGTTTCAGAGGCACTCTAAAGCTTACAAGCCTCCATTTGATCTCACACTTGAGGACTCCACCGTCAAAGGACTGCTGTGTGCCATCTGGCACGAAAGAGTGGGACCACTAACCTAGATGTTAAGCGGTCACAAAAGGTTAGGCCAGGCACTGTAAAATGAAATTAATATTGACTTACAAAGTTCCACATTTGCTCATTTCTGAGTTGAAGAAATTGCTATTCCTTTAGATGTTTGATTAACTTTCAAAGGCAACATCTTATTCTCTTTTCTTTGTAATCTATTGATTACCTACAAAAGTGGACTAACACAGCTACCGCACCATTTTACCCCTCCTTTTGGGAAAATTCTCACTCTCTTGGAGTCATCTTTTTTCATATAAGATACAAATTGCAGAATTCAGCAAATAAAACCAAACATGTAATTTTCTAAATCTTGATGTTTAGAGGAATTGAGCCTAAATATTCCTGATTTACCGTCTATTTCAAAAGGAATTCATGTTACATCAGGGCCTAATAATGAAGCATTAGATAGAAGCCAAGTTACCACTTCATTTATCTCTACTGGAAAGCACGAAGCACTTAAAAACCACTGACCTTTAGTAGAGAACACCAAGTGCAGAGCCAGGCAGGCTCTCCCTCTCATTACAGCTATAACAACACTGAATAATTAAATCAAATAAACTCATTTCTGGATCACTTGACTTAATGTAGACTGCCATAAAATGTTACCATTATCGAAACTACAGTATCTACAAACTGATTTCTGCAAAGTTCTTTTATGCTTCATTGTAAAATAATATATACAAATATATTGACTGCATATAACACAGGGCCAGAGGACAGAAATGCATAAGGGATCTTCAAAACGTTTCCACAAAAATACCTCCCTTTTATTCAAATTCTTAATTAGAAACAGTGATGAAGTTTTCTCATATCAGACTTATCTCCACTGAAGTTCTTCATAGAGGAGAGGCCTCAGATCCCCCCCGTGCATTGTCAGTGGTTAACTATACAACAGCACTAGGTAGGGAACTAACCTCATCGGCACTCTCCCCCTCCTGCCTAATTTTAAGATGATGTTTTAAGATGATTTTTTTAATATGATCTCTCAGCTTCTGTTTTCTTTGCTACGGTCCGTTCCTGCCAATGGACCGCAGGAACGGACCAAAACAAAGAAAACAGAAGCTGAGAGATATAAGAACTCATAAGAACTCCCTGCCTAATTGAAGCTTTTTTAAAGTTTTTTGATATACATCATCTTAAAATTAGGCAGGAGGGGGAGAGTGCCGATGAGGTTAGTTCCCTATCTAGTGCTGTTGTATAGTTAATCACTGGCAATGCACTGGGCTCTGAGGCCTCTCCTCTATAAAGAACTTTAAATGTGTGATTAGTGGAGATAAGTCTGATATGAGAAAACTTCATCACTGTTTCTAATTAAGAATTTGAAATTTGAATAAAAGGGAGGTATTTTTGTGGATTTATGATTGATCTCTCTTTATCCTATATACATTGTTTTTGATCTTCAAAAAGTTTCCCACTTTTATTTTTTAAAATACTATTTATTAAATATCTCAAAAGCTAATTATATCACTTTTCCACAGGTGAGCCGACCAGGTCTAGCACAATTCATTGCGACCAATTCATGGCCATTTCACTGCAGTTGTTTCATCGCTGAATCAGCCATGATGAATCGTCCATGGCAGCACCTGACCTCTTGTGGGGGGGCTATACCCCCATGCCCCCCAAAGTAGTAGTACCCCTATACCCTCAAAATAAAAGTGCCCCCTCCTCCCATATCCATCCCCCTCCCCAAGGTAGGAGTGCCCCTCTGCCTCACATATGTCTTTAAAAGTTCACCAGTACAAGCACCCTCTTCCACCTCCTGCTCACACCAGTCTCAACTACCCTCTGACATCATGTCCTGGTCCTGCGACTACACCTCAAAGATCACTCCTCAATGCAAGTAGAAAACCTCCTCTCATTTTTCAAAGTTCTATCCTACCAGGTTCTAGACCCCCAAATCACACACGAAAGGCCACCAGCTAGATACAGCAGCCTACATAACACAACAAATTACTACACCTGAAATCCACATCTCCAATGGAGCATAGAACCGCTCCCTCTGGTCAGACCACTACGTGTACACCTTCAACATATACTGGGCACAATGTAAAACTAAACAAGAATTCCAAAGACTGACTTACAAAACATGCCAAACCATCAACGCATTTTGTTCTTCAGGGTTGTTCACACTGCCTTACCTTTTGGCGGATCTCTTCCTCCATTTTTACTGGAGAACCCAACTCAGCAACCTGCTTGACCCCTTCACTTGCGTATCCTCCATATTCCCACAAGACATAATTTTTAGAGTGAGACCCGCCTATGATTGCTGACCAGTGATTAGCTAGACCTAAAAATATGGAGGAAAAAAGGATTAATTGCTTTAAGAAATAAATGTCATTTTAAATTGCTGAACAACTTAACCTGCAGGAACTTTCTGCACTGGAGATAGAAAGATATAAAATAAGTCTAGGGACCACCCACCACAGCTCTACCTGGAAAGCATCATGGATGCCTGGAATACCCTGATGGATGCAACTGGAATCAAGGAGGAGTAGGAAACACCCAGTGGGTCCCTAATACAACAAGAAGAGCAATTTGTACATGCAATACTAATGCAAATGCTAGCAGGCCACCTAAGCAGTTTCTGTAAATACACAATTAACTTGTATAGTGTGTATTTGCATTTAGGGGTTTCTAGAATATGCTTCAACTGCACATCCTCAGGACACCTAAATGTAGATGTCCACTTATAGAATTGCCTCAATGACTTTTGTGCTTCTAAAATCCATGTGGAATGCAACCTATATTGTATGGAAAATGCAACTCCAATAACTCAAGCATGTAAACGTAACCTGGAAAGTGCAAACCTAATAATACAAGCAAGCTGAAGGTAACCTGCACTGAATAGACGATGTCATCGCAAAGAGCAAGCATGCAGAAATTGGCAGAACACAACTTGCCCTGTGTGGAAGGTACAAAGAAATAGAGAATAACAGAAAATGTGGCCCTTCTTCCTGAGCAGATTCGATAATAATAATAACTTTATTCTTTTATACAGTTCTAGGCAGTTGACATAAAAGAGAAACTGGACAATCAGTGATAATACAATCGCACAGTGAATACACTAATTACAATCTTAAAAGACTCCTAATTTAAGTAATGAATTTGTCAAACAAATTGGTCTTAACTAATTTTCGAAAAGAACAGTATGACAGGGCTTGATGGCCCCTAGGTCAAAGACCTGTGCCCTAACTGAGACCAGCCGTAGCTGCGTTAGTTCCGGTTCAGCAGGAACTTGTCCAACCTTGTCTTGAATCCCGGGAGCATGTTTTCCCTTATAACAGACTCCGGAAGAGCATTCCAGTGCTCCACCACTCTCTGGGTGAAGAAGAACTTCCTTACGTTTGTACGGAATCTATCCCCTTTTAACTTCTCTCTGCCCTCTCGTTCTCTCTACCTTGGAGAGGGTGAACAACATGTCCTTATCTACTAAGTCTATCTCTTTCAGTCCCTTGAATGTTTTGATCATGTCCCCACTCAGTCTCCTCTTTTCAAGGGAGAAGAGGCCCAGCTTCCCTAATCCCTAACCAAGATTGCAGTTTATCTGCTTGAAATGCCAATGTCTTACTGGGGAGAAGCAAGATAGCCGCGGTGCAGTGAGGACGCTTGCAACACGTTCTCCTGTCGAAATCTTTTTCATTCCTGTACTTTTTATTCTGATTAATTTTACTGAAATGTATGCACTGCCTTTTATTGTATTGTATTGAGATTTTTATTGAAAATGTATGTATGTACTTTTTTTCTCATGTTGTGAGCCGCTTAGAACCTCCCCGGTATGGCGGCATATAAATAAATAATAATATTAATAATACCCTATCTCATAATGTCTAAAAGAAGGGGAAGAGCAGCTGCCACAGCCCAGCAACCTGAGCTCACCTCGCAAAGGCAGGAGACGATTGTGGGCTTCTTTACATCTTCCCCTCAGGGCGAACCGGCTCTGCCGAGTCAAAGAGAAGTCGCGGGGCTCGGGAGCGAGGTATTGCTCAGCCCTGCAGGCCGCGAGAGAGGAAAACTACGGCAGCTCAGAAGGGACAAGAAGCAGTTTCCCTAGCTGAGCTGGAGGGCTTTCCGGCGTCCCAGAACTCTTAGGCAGAGACATCAACTATGGAGAAGGCAGAGTTGGCTCCAGCAGTTGGAGGACAGATTCCAGCATGAGTAGGAGGGAGATTTCTTTAGTCATGAGCTGGGGGCTCTTTTGAGGGGGGCTGGAGGGGACTCAAACTGCATAGAAAAAGTTAGGCAAATTTAGGCAGGATTTTGTATTTTCTCAAAGATTTTGTGGCCTCTTTGAACGTAAATTGCCTTCAACCTTTTTGGTATAGTGTGATTAATAAGTTGTGTATTAGATTAGATTAGGACTTGTATAGCTAACCCAATTAATTGGGATAGCTTTTGAGCTGTTGTTTGCAATGCAGGTCCCAACACTGAATATTGCTGGCAACCTCTCCCCCCTGCTGCCCTCTGTAATATTCAGAGGCTCTGCCAAGTTCAGTGCCACTGAGTATCAGCAGTTGGGCATTTCAAAGGGATTAAACCCTTCCTGCCCACTTGAATCACTGAATATCCGGTGAAAATCCCTCTAAGCAACCCACTGCTACCTGCATAGAGGAAGGACGGAGCACACACAGTGCAGTGCCGTGAAATTATCTGGATTGCAGTGATAAGAATCACATTGGGTCATTTTTAGAAAGCCTGTGATGCTTGAAGGTTTGCAAGAGCACTGTTCCCGCAGGCATTTATTGAAAAGGGAGCCCTGCAAATATGTTCACAGCCCTTATCACTTTCTGCTCTGACTCAGCTTTATGGGCATAGCTAGACACAGCCACTGGAAGGGGAAGGAAGCAGTTTTAAAATGGGCAAGAAAAGCTTTGAAGATTGCCTTCGTCTAGACTAATGAAAAGAATGCAGTCTAATTTGCAAGTGTGCATTAAATGAAAATTCTCCCAGGAAAAGCATCCAAATGCATTTCTATTTGTTAATTTCTGTGGGTTCTTTTTCTAAATCAAAATATGCATTGTTTGTAAACCCTGCCCCATTCTCACTAGCATGAATGCTTTCCTCTAGAGTGGGTAAATGTTTTCATGACCAGTCCATTTCTGCCAGTAAACCACTGTTTTAACTATGGAGAAAGCTTTGAAAATTAATTCTTGCTCTGGATTACTTGGCTAACTTATACAGATTATTATGCCAATAAGATTTCAAGAATCTGATCCATATCCTCAATGCAGCAACTGAAAATTGAACTATGCAGACATAAAATTTCACACACTCACGTGGGTATTCCTTCGGGTGCGTCTTTTCTGACCAGTTTCCATAAAATGTAAGTCTGTATTTGGCAGTGCCACAAGCACAGCAATTAAAGATTGGCTTCTCTGTCGACCCATTCAGTGTTGGGTCTAAAAAATAAAATGAAAAACTTTTCTCAATTGCAGATATGGTTAGGTCTGAAAATTAAACATGAGCAGTTCCAAACACTGTCTGAAATGTGGTAGGTAGTAATATGGTCTATATTCAAGAGGTGATAAATCTTTCATTTTGAAAATCCTCCAGCAACCTTACTGAGTGCATTAAGGGCCCGATTCTAAAAATGGCGCCCTAAGTTAGTTGCCAATTAAAAACCAATTAAAATGTCATTTAAAAAATTGGAGGTGCCTCAGAAAGAGCACAGTTATAACACCTATAGAAGCGCCTTATGAAGCCTAACGCCACTGTAGGCACGGTTAGCGCTTCTGTGGACATGATTCTCATGAAAGGTAGGTGCCGTTTACAGAATCCGGGCCTAACTGTTTTCAGCTAACCATTCCCCTTAACTGTATCCATAGCATCCTGTGTGTCTGTCTAGATTGTAAGCTCCTTAGGGCAGGGACTCTGGTGGCACTATAAAAATAATTCCTAGTAGTAGTAACTTGTTATGCAGAGAAAAGTGTGGGAGGAGGATGGGATATTGTAGAGGTGGAGTTTTAGAGTTTAGCTAGACAGTATTGAATTAATTGGACAAGTCTGATGATAGCAAAGTCATTTAATTTTATTTATATTCTACCATCCACATTTCTGAATAAGGAACAATATAACGTACACATGAAAATACACAAAAGATACCACACTACATAGAGCTGGATTCAGTAAATGGCAGAGTAGATCCTGGCAAGAACCAGGCCGAGTGCTTTTTCTAGCGCTGAATCCCATGATCCACTCTGGGGGCGTAGACTTAGACCACGTGTAATCCAGCCCGGAATTCAATTCCACCACACCTAAAGGGTCACCCCACCCCCATTTGTGGCTGCACATGAGACAATTTCTACAAGCACAAATCCAAGTAATTGCCAACTAACCCCAACAACTGACATTAGTTGGCATCAAATTGCAATCACCTTTTTAGAATCTGGGGGTTAGAACATAAAAATCACTAAATGTTTCAACCAAATTGCATGTAAAAAACATAGCTTTCAATTATTTTCTAAAACCTCCAATAACTTTAAGCAGTTCTGTTCAGCTGTAGATGTAAAGGTTGAGTCATAAGAACATAAGAATGGCCATACTGGGACAGGCCAAAGGCCCATCAAGCCCAGCATCCTGTTTCCAACAGTGGCCAAGCCAGGCCCCAAGTACGTAGCTAGATCCCAAGTAGCAAAAAAGATTCTATGCTGCTTATCCTAGGAACAAGAAATGGATTTCCCCAAGCCATGGACTTCTCTTTTAGGAAATTACCCATACCTTTTTTAAACCCCACTAAGCTAACTGATTTCACCACATTCTCTGACAACGAATTCCAGAGTCCTACTGAATATTCCGATAGCTCATCCAACTACATCCAACTCTCACTCTCCAGCTGAAATGTGAATAACGGTATCTTTTTTAAACCTATAGTCCAACTACTTTGAGAAGTAAAATAGACACACAAACAGGAGAGTGGGGCATACTGGTTAGAGCACACCAAAGAGGGAGCCCAAGGAGCCCTCAGCGACGAGACAATCAAGGCACAACAAAGGATGAGATGTCAATAATTCAGCCATGGGTGTAAAGTTCAAAGTAGTGGTTAAAGCTACAGCCCCAGCACCCTGAGGTTGGGGGTTCAAAGCCGACACTGTTCCTTGTGACCGAATCCTCCATTATTCTAGCTTCATTCGATAGACCGTGAGCCTGCCAGGACAGATAGGGAAAGTGCCCCTAAGTCGCCTTGAACCTGTTTAGGCATAGTGCGACTCAGAAACACTAGATTAGATTAGTACCTAATTGGTAACCTATTCTGATATCCTTTGGGACATATTCAGCTCTATGAAACTGGCCAGGAACAACTTCTGGGAGGTGAAATAGCTCTTAGCTATTCTAAGTTCTCACAACCAAAAAATCAAAAGAGAAAACAATGCATACAAACAGCCTGAAGAAAAGGGATATTAATGAATTGAATACATCTGTTTATTTGCATTAAGTGTTACTATCTGGTATCAGATGAGAGCTGAATATTTGCACTTAACAGCTTGCTGGCTAACTGCTTGCCCTGGATCGATAGCATGGGATATTGCTACTCTTTGGGTTTGGGCCAGATATTAGTGACCTGGATTGGGCTATTCTTAGGTTCTTATTTTCAACTCTGACCATCCAAGTTTAGCAGCTCTGTCTTTCACCACTATAATGTAACTAGCTGGCACTTCAAATCAGCTTAAGTGGCTCTGTTTGAGGCACAAGATATTCAATGCTGGTTGCCGGTTCCTGAAAATGGCCTGGAATTGATTCTCTGAGGTCACCATTTCCCAAGGGAGTTAATCAGCCTCCTTCCCACAGTCTCAATAGTAGCCCCAATATATTACTTGTATTATGACAGCATTTAACACCATGTGTAAACTATATTTCCTCAAAATTAATTATCTGTTGAAATATGCTTATACATTTAGCAGCAACACACAAAGTGGAAATTGAAGCCACACTTATCTTTTAATGACAGTCAGAACCCATTTCACCATCTTTACCAGCTTCATCAAGGGTCACATATGTGGCCTCTAAACAATCCAGTGCTTGCTTTAGCTCCTGGATTTGCAGAAAATATATGGATCAGCCCAATGCTACCTGCATAGTGAAGGGATGGAGGGGGGATGGAGCACACACAGTGCAGTGCCGTGAAATGATATGGATTGCAGTGATAGGAATCACGTTGGGGTCATTTTTAGAAAGCTTGTGATGCTTGAAGATTTGTAGGCGCTTTTTAAAAGGGAGCTCTCGGAGTACTATCATCTCTAACACTTTCTGCCTGACTCAGGTTTTGGTGCAGGGTCAGTGCCAAGACACTATTCTGAACTATGTATGGAGAGAAAAAGGGTCCTCAAGAACCAAGAAAACATGGCAGAAGGCTGAAGAAAGAGTTCCTTAGCCTTACTGGGTCAGACTGATCAGTTTTCGGGGTGGGGGGGGGGGGTCTTTTTCTTCTATTTTTGAGACCTTCTTCCTCTACCAGTCCTGCTCTGCTGTTGGAATACCCTGCTCTTTTTTCTATTTGTGACACTATACTGTGCCAATTTTTTGTTTCTAAAAGTGCTCTTTCTTTCTGGCATATGCAGCCAATGATACGATTCTGTGCTCCAGTATAGCTAAGGCTGCCATCTATGATTGTTGAGTCCCTGAGGCTGTTTTGAGTAATTTTTCAGTGTATTAGGTGGTTGCTGCAAAATGAAACCATCTGGAGATACCACCCCGAGACAAACCAACTCTTTATAGATTGCTGGACATGTTAACCTGAATCACTATTGCGGACACATTTCAAACATGCTTTTTTGTCAGTTCTTACCTTCTTCACATAATTTCTTGGTTAGAGAACCCTCATCTTGAAAATATATAATTCGTTTCTGTACAATGCTTGCTCTGTTGAAAAGTAAAAAGCAATTAAGTAACTTAGATTATCTTACTAGCTGTTTATCCCTAACTTAACCATCTCCAGTCTATTGTTACTTTCACTTTGAAACCTCTGAAATTTATTATTATTATTATTTTATTTTGCAGTTAAATTTGTTTTGTACACTCAAAAATACAATCAACACTTAGACATCACAACGGGGCAGCCACGTCCTACCTCAACAATATAGCATGCCACCCCAGTTTCAAGCAGTGTATCCAATCAGACCACCAGGGTGGCAAATTTGGGAGGGAGAGGTAGCACTGACATGTCCAGGAAAGGCTCAGAACAGCTACATAGGGGAAGGGAAAGAGAGAGATGTTTCATGGAGGAAGGGGAAGGAGGAAAGGAGGGAAGATAGTGAAAGGAAGAAAGCTGAATGTTTGTCTCAGGTGTCAGACATCATTTGGCCGGCCCTTGTTAGTTTCAGTGCTGAGCCTCTAGCATCCTTTTTTAAAATTTCATTCAGATTACAGCCATATTGATGTTTCTGCATGATTCAATGAGGTGTTTGAACATGTGCATGATTCAAGCAGCACATTGAAGCATGCAGGAAGCATTCAATCCCCCCTCCTCTCTCCAGCTGTAAGAAGAAATATGATGTATAAGCACTGAATGCCCCTTCCCTTGGGTTTCACCACCCTCCTGTCCTACCCTGACTTGCTACAATTGCTAGCTTTCTCCTCCCTTAGGCTACACTGAATAAATCTGAAGGCCCACATAAGCCAGAATGATCTTTTGAAAAGAGGTCTTAATTTACATCATCAGGGGACTTTGTGATTCGTTGATTGCTTTGGGAAGTGCTTGGTTTGGTGGGGAGAGGCTTGGATAAAATGTTTATTTTCAATGGGTCTTTTTGGATGGATTATTTTTATTCTCTCATCTTAAACTTAACTCTGCAGTCTGCATGGATCAGTTTTTCCTAAAAGGTCTAACTCCAATCCTTCATGAGTTTTGAATCTATATTTCCCATATAGGTTGGAGTGTTTGGGAGGGGGGTGTTGGTGTAAGATGTTCCCATCAACCTCCAGTTAGATCCTTCCCATCATAGGACAAAATGTAAGTACTCAGTGGTGAAGGGGAGAAATTTTTATCACACAGACAACATCTCTTCATTATCAACAGCTTAATGTTATGCCAATCAGGTTTTCTATTCCACCTTCACCTATTCAGTTCAAGGTCGGATTACATTACAAGAGGTTGTGTCAGTTACCGGTACTCGGGAAGTTACAATGGACAATTTGACAGAGACAGTCAATAGGGCTGCTAGTCCAGGTAGGTCAGTACAGATACTAATACAGTTAGGTCATAGTTACAAATTTACATAGTTACAAGTTCATGTAGGTCATCGTTGGCTCATCGTTATGTCCCACCTCTGACAATTAACTGCCTTAGTTTCTATATAGCTCCCCCTACTTCAATGTTCACTCCTCTAGCTTCTCCTTACCCCTTCCCCCCCCCTCTACTTTCCCTTCTCTTTGATCTGTCGCCTCGAGCCTGTATAGGTATGTGCGACTCACAAATGGAAGATTAGATTAGATTAGAAGTTGTTAAGGGTGCTTTATTTCAGTTGAGATTATTGTCGAGGGTAAAATCTATGATGGTCATATCAGATTTTCAGACTGTGGTTCAGTATGTGGTGATGTCCAAGCTCGATTTTTGTAACTCTTTGATGGTGGGTATTGCAAAATTTAAAATTAAAGCACTACAGATAGTGAAGAATGCTGCAGCGCAAATGATTACAGGTGTAGCTTGGAATGATCATATTACACCAACACAGAAAAGTCTACATTGGTTACCAATTCATTTAAGGACTGAGTACAAAATCTTGACAATTGTATATCAGGTGATTTATGGAGTTGACACCTTGGTACCTAGATGTTAAAACAGTATATACTTCCCAGAAACTTGAGGTCATAATCCACTATGAGGTTATCAATTGATACACATTATAAAGAAACGCAAACATCAGCAATTTCTGTTGTGGATCCACATTTATGGAACGCGTTGCCAGGGTCTTTGGAGATTGTGCAGAGAGAAAGTGTCTTTTAGAAAGCAGCTGAAAACGTATTTAATTGTTAAAAGCTTTTTATTAGTTTTGATGATGAATGCATTTTATAGTTTGTATTGTGTAAACTTTTTATTAGAGTTATGGCTAGTTTTTATTGGGATTTTGGAAGAACAGGACAAGATGATGTTTAGTCTTATAATATGTCTGAGTATATTTTGATTATGTATGTTTTTATTGTAACCCACTTAGGCATTAAGCGGGAAAGAAATTTCAGGGTTGGCTCCCTGGCTTGGTACGGAAATGTTTAAAAGTTTTCTGAGCCTGAGATAGTGGTCACAAGATTGTAGTGTTAAGTGGTAGTTGGTTCCAGCATTTTGGATGGATAATGGTCTACATCTCCATTTGTTCTTGTTCACAATCATACTTACTTTAAAATTACGCAACCAGTTCCAGTAGGAGGTGCTGTCCAGAGAACCTGAATGCGTGTCCTGCGCCTGGGAGTACTTTCAGTGACAGCCACAGGACAGTTACTCATGAACTGTGTATCTTCTTCATCTATAATCTAGAAAAGAGGTGTTACATATTAATGGTACCATTCAAATTATCTAATCTAAACCTTAGGTTTGTATACTGCATCATCTCTACATTCGTAAAGCTCGACACGGTTAACAAGAGTTAGGGTAGAAAGGAACTCCAGTGGAGGGAAGAGGCAAAATGAAGAGAAAATTTAGAGGACTAGAATAACCAGAGAGGGAGGAGGAGTTACATTTTTGAGAATAACCAGGTTTTCAGCATAACAGCTGCTATACTAGGACAGACCGCCCAGTTCACAAGATAAGAATGTTATAATGCCTTTGTATCACTCCATGGTGCGGCCACGTTTTGAATACTGTAAAGATGTAGCGGAATTAGAAAAGGTTCAGAGAAGGACAACAAAAATGATAAAAGGGATGAAAGGAAAGGCTAAAGTGGCTAGGGCTCTTAAGCCTCGAGAATAGGTGGCTCAGGGGAGATACAGTATGTTAGAAGTCTATAAAATACTGAGTGGAATGGAAGAGATAAACGTGACTTGCTAGTTTACTTTTTTCCAAAATACTAAGACTAGGGGACGTGCAATGAAGCTACTAAGTAGTAGATTTTAAACAAAATGGAGAAAATATGTCTTCACTCAACATGTAATTAAATGGTGGAATTCATTACCAGACAATGTAGTGAAAGCAGTTAGCTTAGCAGGATTTTAAAAAGGTTGGGCTATTTTCTTAAAACAAAAGTCCATAAGCCATTATTAAGATGGACTTGGGAAAATCCACTGCTTATTCCTAGGATAAGTACAGCAGTCTCTCACTGGATAGCTCTACAGAATATTTGGTAATCCAGTCAAATGGATATTGTGCTCACTATTACAATCTATGTGAACCCTCCTGTTTGCATAGGGGCACATTCCAGGTTGGAATGTTCATGTTTCCCCAGTATTTTGCAAAAGGCTCTGCTGAACATAGAAGCTTTTATGTAAATTTGCACCTGCCAGCAGACAGAGCCTGAGCAGCTATTTGCCAAATTGTATGAAAAAAAGAAAAGCAGCATCGTTCAGCACATGTGACTTCACAGGTTCCTTGTGGCTGTTGGCATATAAAACTATAATCTGCTAATTTCTTAAAACTGTACAAATTAATCATTGAAAATAGCTATCAAAGCTGCAAAAGAGGGGGAAGTGTTGGATTAAGTATAATGATCCTCTTAATCCCTTCATTTACAGCTCCCAGCTGATGCAAAAGCCTCTGGGTACATGTGTTTTATACGCATGGACTTCCACTGCAAAATGGGAACACATATATATATCTTTAGCCCACCTAAAATCCCCTTAAAATCTCTGTGCCCTAGTTATCTACCTGAATAAATTGTGGCTTTTGTACACGTAGCCAATCTGCATATACAAAGGAGCCAGTTGTGATATTTAGAAAAAGACATTTTCTTACTTGGAAAGTCCCCGCATGATCATCCTCCGAATCTCCCTCCCTGCCTTCCTTTACAGCAATCAACGTGAAGCCCCGGAAGTAGGAAGGCAAAGCAGCAGAAAGTGTCACTAGAAATGAATAAAATCTTTGGTCATTCATCTATTCACTGCTACTTTTAATAATAAACAACCGCTTCCATAAATTTTAACACATTCATTACTGGATGAATATTTGAACTGCACAGTTAATTGCAGGGTTTAAAAAATGCAGGTACATTCAGTACTTTGGAAGTATGGCCAGGCTGCCACTAGAGGTCGGAGCAGCTACATCGGGTAGGAATGAGTAGGAATCACTCCTGCCTGTATTCTCCCTAGACCACCAGGGGACTGCAAAGGTAGGTGGCGTGATCAGCCCAGGCCGAGCTATTACTTTAGGAGGGAGGAATGAGGAAACCAGGATTAGGGCAGAGGAAGGAGGAGATTGTAGAGGTTCAGGCACCTGCCATTATGTGTGTTCTGGCTTATATTCAATCAGGGTCAACCTAACCAATCTGTATGGACCAGTTTGGGCCCCCCTCCCCCTAGCAGTCCAGTATGTCCTCCTATCTCCAAATCCCCACCACCACCACATTAAAATCTTAAAACAGAGTTCTTTCATAGAGGACTCAGAGCAGCGGCAGCAATTTACATAGACCATCTGCTTCTGACCTGGAGTCTACTCTGTGTTGCATCCCACCCTTGAGAAAGCAAGAAGTTACATTAGGAGGCAAGGCTCAGCAGAAAGCAGACTCTGGGGTCAGCGACAGACAGCCAATGTGAATCGTAACTACTGCCCTTGGCCCTTTATGCAGAAACAGTGCTTTAAGGCAGGGTGGAGGGGGGTTCAGAGACAAATATTGGGGAGGGGCTCCTTGTTATCCTTACTGAATATTAGTTGGGAGCCACATAAGCTCTGGCAGCCTGTGCCCTGGTGCCCAGACATAGCCTGGCATTGACTATCTAAGGCCAATTCTGCCTGCAGAAGTCAGCATTTAGAAGATGCTGACCTCCATTAGTGGAATGCTGTCTGCTAAGTCAATTGCATGCAAAAGTCTGAATGTAAATGACCACTTCTAAAACATCGACCACCTAAGAGTCTGCACGTCGTTGCATGAACAGTAAGTATGCATGTAGCTTATAGAATACCAAAGCACAAGGAGAGACAGCACGGTGAGGGAGTAGCAGGTGCAAAGGAGGAGAAACACATACAGGCAAGTGAAGCAAAGGGACAGAAGGCATTGAAGACAAGGAACAGGTAGGTCCAGGGGGGTCGCACCCACACAAAAACAAAGAGAAGCGGCAGGCACTGAGGGCGCAGAGGGCACTGAGGGCCACATAGATAGAAGATGGAACTTCTATCTATGTGGGTGTAGTCTACAGACCTCCGACTCAATTGCAGCAAATTGATAAGGATCTGACTGTGGATATCCAAAAGTTTGGAAGGAAAGAGGAGGTTCTGGAATGTTCCGTCTGCAGAATCGGAAAGAAGTAGGGATGCCTTTCAAGAGGCTCTGCTCAGACAAATGGTGACAGAACCCACAAGGGAAAAAGCGATATTGGTTCTGGTCCTCACAAATGGAGAGAGTATCTCTAATGTTCGAGTGGGTGCTCACCTGGGAAGTAGCGATCATCAAACGGTCTGGTTTGATATAATGGCTAAAGTGGAGAGCGGCCGCATGATACTTAAAGTCCTAGATTTCGAACGTACGGACTTTAATGCAATGGGACAGTACCTGAAGAAAGAGCTGTTAGGATGGGAGGACATAAGAAAAGTGGAAAGACAGTGGTCTAAGCTGAAAGGAGCGATAAAAATGGCTACGGACCTTTATGTGAAGAAAATCAATAAAAACAAGAGAAAAAGGAAGCCGATATGGTTCTCCAACCTAGTGGCTGAGAAAATAAAGGCATTCGTGAAATATAAAAAAACCCAAGAAGAGGAGAGCAGAAAGGACTACAGGGTGAAACTGAAAGAAGCCAAGAGAGAGATACGTCTGGCGAAAGCACAGGCGGAAGAACAAATGGCTAAAAATGTAAAAAAGGGAGACAAAATTTTTTTCTGATATATTACTGAAAGGAGGAAGATGAAAAATGGAATTGCTAGGCTAAAAGATGCTGGGAACCAATATGTGGAGAGTGATGAGGAGAAAGCAAATGTGCTAAACAAATACTTCTGTTCTGTGTTCACAGAAGAAAATCGTGGAGAAGGACCGAGATTGTCTAGCAAAGTTACACGAGAAAATGGAGTAGATTCTGCGCCATTCATGGAGGAGGGTGTTTATGAGCAACTTGAAAAACTGAAGGTGGACAAAGCAATGGGACCAGACGAGATCCATCCCAGGATACTAAGGGAGCTCAGAGAGGTTTTGGCGAGTCCTATTAAAGACTTGTTCAACAAATCTCTGGAGACGGGAGTGATTCCTGGGGATTGGAGGAGAGCGGATGTGGTCCCTATTCATAAAAGTGGTCAGAGGGATGAAGCAGGAAACTACAGGCTGGTGAGCCTCACTTCAGTTGTTAGAAAAATAATGGAAGTGTTGCTGAAAGAAAGGATAGTGTATTTTCTTGAATCTAATGGGTTACAGGATCCGAGGCAACATGGCTTTACAAAAGGTAAATCGTGCCAAACGAACATGATTGAATTTTTTGATTGGGTGACCAGAGAGCTGGATCGAGGACATATGCTAGATGTAATTTACTTGGATTTCAGCAAAGCCTTTGATACAGTTCCTCATAGGAAGCTGTTGAACAAACTTGAAGGGCTGAAGTTAGGACCCAAAGTGGTGAACTGGGTCAGAAACTGGCTGTCGGACAGACGCCAGAGGGTGGTGGTTAATGGAAGTCGCTCGAAGGAAGGAAAGGTGAGTAGTGGAGTCCCTCAGGGATCGGTGCTAGGGCCAATCCTATTCAATATGTTTGTGAGTGACATTGCTGAAGGGTTAGAAGGAAAAGTGTGCCTTTTTGCAGATGATACTAAGATTTGTAACAGAGTAGACACCGAAGAGGGAGTGGAAAATATGAAAAAGGATCTGCAAAAGATAGAGGAATGGTCTAATGCCTGGCAACTAAAATTCAATGCAAAGAAATGCAGAGTAATGCATTTGGGGATTAATAATAGGAAGGAACCGTATATGCTGGGAGGAGAGAAGCTGATATGCACGGACGGGGAGAGGGACCTTGGGGTGATAGTGTCCAAAGATCTAAAGGCGAAAAAACAGTGTGACAAGGCAGTGGCTGCTGCCAGAAGAATGCTGGGCTGTATAAAGAGAGGCGTAGTCAGTAGAAGGAAGAAGGTGTTGATGCCCCTGTACAGGTCATTGGTAAGGCCTCACTTGGAGTATTGTGTTCAGTTTTGGAGACCATATCTGGCGAAGGACATAAGAAGACTTGAAGCGGTCCAGAGGAGGGCAACAAAAATGATAGGAGGCTTGCGCCAGAAGACGTATAAGGAGAGACTGGAAGCCCTGAATATGTATACCCTAGAGGAAAGGAGAGACAGGGGAGATATGATTCAGACGTTCAAATACTTGAAGAGTATTAACGTAGAACAAAATCTTTTCCAGAGAAAGGAAAATGGTAAAACCAGAGGAAATAATTTGAGGTTGAGGGATAGAAGACTCAAGAGCAATGTAAGGAAATTCTTCTTTACAGAGAGGGTGGTGGATGCCTGGAATGCGCTCCCGAGAGAGGTGGTGGAGAGGAAAACGGTGACTGAGTTCAAAGAAGCGTGGGATGAACACAGAGGATCTAGAATCAGAAAATAATATTAAAAATTGAACTAAGGCCAATACTGGGCAGACTTGCACGGTCTGTGTCTGTATATGGCCATTTGGTGGAGGATGGGCTGGGGAGGGCTTCAATGGCCGGGAGGGTGTAGATGGGCTAGAGTGAGATTTGACGGAGATTTTGGCAGTGGGAACCCAAGCACAGTACCGGGTAGAGCTTTGGATTCTGCCCAGAAATAGCTAAGAAGAAAAATTTAAATTTAAAAAGTTTAAATTGACTCAGGTTGGGCAGACTGGATGGACCATTCAGGTCTTTATCTGCCCTCATCTACCATGTTACTATGTTACTCAAATTGTGTGTCCAAATGTGTAATCACAGCTTTGGGCACCGTTTATAGAATTGGGGGTATGTGTAAGAGAGGACAGGATGATGCAAGGTAGAGTCTGGTGATATCAATTAAGGTACAAAAAGGTCATTTGTTAACTATTTATTAGTCATCTACTAAAGCCACCTTTCCTTTAGCCTAGGAAGAAAGTTTTGAAGACAGAACCAGCAAAATAGAGATGGAGGCAATCCCCTTGCCTAATTTACCTGGATCCTGTTCTCTAATTTTAAGACTGATCTCATCTATTTGGACTGTGGCAAATTTCCCCCAATTTGACAGCCTCCTTCACTAAGTTCTGAATTAGACCTTCTCTTATGCTGGATACTTTGAATGGAATGTTCGTTTTCATAGGGTATTCTTTGAGCACACTAGTCATTTTTACTATGATTTATTATTGCTTGTTCATTTCATGAATTATTGTTATTGGTTTATTATTGTAAACCAAACCTTATTGTATAGAGCAGTCTTTCAAATCAAGCAGGAGTGACACTGAGGTTAGGGCAGGGGTGAGCCACAGTGGGTTCTTAAATTTGACAGAGGGGCCGGACCAAGATAATCTTTCTACCCCTCCAACCCTCCCATCCAAACCCCGCCAACCGCGAGCCCTATAGACCCTCCCTCCAGAGCAGCGTAGGGCCGGCAGCACTCTAAACAGGTTGCTTTGCAGCCATCTCTGGTCGGGGCCTTCTGTGTGCCTCATTACTTAATCATTTCAAGACAATGCTAAAGACATTTCTATTTCTCAATGCCTTTGAGATCATAGGGTGACATAGAATGATTTTACCCTCAGTATCCCCTCCTATCGTATTCCCCCTAAACATTACCTTTTACCTTGAAGTTCATGCCTTCTTGGAGGAGAGTGTGGCACAGTGGTTAGAGGTACAGCCTCAGCACCCTGAGGTTGTGGGTTCAAATCCCACGCTGCTCCTTGTGACCCTAGGCAAGTCACTTAATCCTCCATTGCCTGAGTCCACCAGGACAGATAGGGAAAATGTTTGAGAACCTGTGTGTAAACTGCTTTGAGTGTGGTTGTAAAGCTACAAAAAGGCAGTATAGAAGACCCCCAATCCTCTTGCCTTTTGTTCTTGTTAGTCAAGGTTTTAAATGTTTTTGTGTAATCGTCATCCCTAGTGATGCCTTGTCACCTTAAATCTGTATTTTAGCTAACCTTAGGTTTGTATACCGCGCCATCTCCGCAAGCGCAAAGCTCGGCACGGTTTATACATCTGAATAATAATAATACATCTGAAAAAATTTTTGTCTCCCTTTTTTACATTTTTAGCCATTTGTTCTTCCGCCAGATGCATCTCTCTCTCGGCTTCTTTCAGTTTCATCCAGTAGTCCTTCCTATATACTCCTCTTCATGGTTTTTTTTTTATATTTCACTAATTTACACCATTTTTAGTATTTAACTAATTTACACCAGTCTCTAGTGCACTTTACTGCATCGTTGCAACAATAATGAAGTCAACTTCAAAAGCACATTCCTCACTTTATAACTGTCACCCAAACCATAGGAAGAGAGATTCTTTCTGCAAAGCCATCTGCTTAATTTGATTATGATTACAATTATAATTTGAGAGAAATGCAATTTTCACAATTAACATTTAAATACATAATTAAAGAAGGAATTTGTTATTTCATACCCTGAATATGTTTGTGAAAGACTTAAAGAATAATAAAATCATTCTCTGATTAAATTTGTCTCTATAAAAGAATTTATAACTCATAAAACAAGGCTCCTGAAAATATATTGCATTCATAGTTAAGGGTCTTTTACTAAGCTGTAGTAATTAATGGCCTTAGCGTGTGGGTCTTTCCCATGCGCTAAGGCCTTTTTTTATTTTTATTTTTTAACTGCAGTCACAAAAATAACATAACATAAATCTTTATTTATATATCACAAAAGCCTTTTGGTTCGAGGCAGTTTACAGAAAAGATGGCTGAGGAGAATCAGTGAGCTACAACAAAATAAATGAACTGAAAAACTGGAAAGTTTGTAGAGAGGGAATGGAGCAGGACTTTACAAGAGGAAGGTTAAGGAAGGCCATAGTCTAAGTGCCGCAACATGGAAAGCCTTGTGTTTTTTTACATTAATGGCCGTGCAATAAAGTCGCCATTAGCACAAGACCATTTTTTTTAAATTACCGCCCGAGTGCTTATTGGTTTATAGGTAGTAAGGGTTCACATAGTGTCCATGTGCTAACCAGTTAGTATGCGGTAATGAAGATGCACCAACAGGTTAGTGAAAAAATGCTCCGTCTCCTCCCTGACACGTCCCCTAATAAAAATAGAAAAATTGTACAATACGTGGTTAGAGCATACACATTCAGGAGGCCCAAGGGCAGCCCGTGTACTCCATTTTTAGCTGTGTTAGATGTTTGTTAGCACCTAGAGCAGCTTAATAAAAGGACCCCCTAAAACAGCAGTTACCCCTGGATTCTATATAAGTTGCCCAAATAAGGGCACTGACCCCAGATGCACATGCAACAAGACGTTAGCAATTAATTCATGACTTTAATTGGTATACTTTCTCCTGGATCCACTGTGTACATAAATTTTCTCACGTTCATCTCAAAAGGGGGCATGGCTGTGAGAAGGGGATGGGTGGGACAAGGATGTTCCCAAAAATTGGGTGAGGTGTTATGGAATACTGGCATTATGTACACAACTTGATTTACACCACCATACACACCTGAAAATAGCTATACCACCAACAAGACAGTAAAACTAAGCTCAAACCACAGCACTGCCCTCTCTCAACCCATCTACCACCAAAATAAATAAACTTACACAAATTGACTTTGAAGTAGGCTGGAAGGGTCCATCTATTGTACACAGTTATCACCAGTCATACCATAATAGTATTACTACAGAGATACAGAACAAGGCTGTGTAACCCAAGCCTAGCCACCACGGTCATTCATAAATACACTGCCTTCACAATACCAATGCCACAATCTCTGCTCCCCTATTTCATGCCACTTACTCTCCTTGCCAGCATGCATTCCTCCATCCCAGTCATCACAGGCCAGGTTTTGGCCTGTGAAGGGCAGACCGTAAGTCACCTTCCTCTCAGCACATCCTTAGCACACAGACCCCGCTACCTTAGGCCTATTCCCATCACTCCCCCCACCCCCATAATCCACACCCAATAACCTCAAAATTGCACTGGCAAATACAACGTCCTTAAACAACAAAGACATTATATTAAATGATGATCTCACAGACAATAACTGGAACATCTTTCTAATTACCGAAACCTGGCTTAAAGACAATGATGGAGCTACCTTAGATATTTTTTATCCACCAGGGAACCAAACAATAGCTTGCTCACGCACCACCACTAGAGGTGGAGGTGTAGCTGCCATCATTAAGTCCAGCCTGAACCCAAGACTGATGGAAACTAGATGTGCTGAAGTGCCTCACCTTCTCAGTCAACAAATTACAGCTAAACACCTCCAGAATGGAACTCCTTTGGATCCGCAAAGAACACTGCAATTACATCTGTCCCTCTCTACGCTGGAACTCAACTACCATAACTGCAAAAGACCAAGCACACAACCTAGGAATACTCCTTGACTCCAACCATATCTCTCAGGTGGTATCTTTCTCATTCTACTACCTGCGTCAACTTCAAAAAAATAAAGATCTACTTTTCTGAGTCTGATTTCACCCAGCTACTCTATGCCTTGGTCCTCTCCTGCATGGACTACTGCAACGCGTTATTCAGCAATCTTACGGTGAAGAACATATGATGTCTACAGCATGTATAAAACGTGGCAATCAGACTTCTAAAAAACCTCCGTCCCCATGACCCTGTCTCCCAGGCTCTATCATCGGCTCACTGGCTGCCCTTGGCCATACGTTATGCCTTCAAGGACCTGATCTAGCTTTCAAATCCTTGCAAAACATGGCGCCAGCTATGTGACGACTAAGCTTCCTTTGTACGTAACTAACAAATCCCTTCACTCCCAGGACACCCCCAAAACACCCCCTGGCCATGCCATTCCACTGCAAACTGCCAAACAACGTTGCTACTCCCACTTCATACCGAGCCACTGGAATCGAATGCCCCCACAGATTAGATCCCTTGAAGGACTCCTCAACTTTAGGAAAGCAATAAAAACAGACCTCTTCAACTAACTCCCCTGTCCACGACCGATAGAAGACAAAGAAAACCTGCCAGTGGCCCTGTGACAATGCTATCTACCTAGCTGTGAGTCCTGTGCTGCCCAGGATAGCAGAATTCTCTCCACTGCACAAAGGCAACACACATGAGTACAGGTCTCGGGAGATGCGTTGGTGCAGCTCCCAGCCCAAAGGAGCAGAAGGAAACTGTCAGATCCATTAAAGAAGATTCACAGTCTGAAAAAAAATGTTTAAAAATAAAAACTAGTTTCAAAACAAGGAACAAAAATGGCATCTTGAGTCAATTTAACTAAATATCCAGAAGAAAACAGTTTTACTTCACCTAATTTTCCGAGAATTGTGTATTGTGTATAGCCAGTCAGCAAATCTCAGGATGGAACATAATCAAGTTTAAGAAAGTAAAGAATAATTTGTATGAGAACATTTTTGTGCATTTCTGATTTCAACAGATCTTGGAGGCATCTGGATCAGCTCTGCTGGAATCAGAAGCATACTTGGATGAGGCATTTGTTTCTTCCAATATTTTAATTCACAGCTCAGGTTATAATAGAAAAAGAAGCACAGTGGTGAAAACAGGAAACACTTGAAGCTAAGGACTGCATGAAACTCCATTTGGCATGATTGCCTGGTTCACTGTGGCTTTTCTCCCATCTGCGTCTCTGCCTGAAAGAATCAGGCGCATGTCCAAATATGTGGGGAAACTTCCAAGATCAAAAGGAAAAGAGTAACAGACTTGAAAAGATTGCTCATTTCTCCCTAAATTGTGGTATGGTAGCAACAGAACCTTTGCAAATGTGCATGCAGGGAGGGACTTCTCCCTCCTAAATTTAACCTGACCTGAATAGCTGTGCAATCCCTGCAGATCTTTCTACAGACTTCCACTAGCTGTGTACTGGGAAAAGATTTCATTTAATCAGAAACTGGAGAAGAACTTTCACAAACACTAGCCCATGTTTCTGTTTTCACAGATCCTGAATGGGCTAGAGTGCCTTTTGGATATTTTCTGTGAAGAGAAAATGAGAAGGCATAAAACGAGAGGACATGCAGTCTTGAGTCTTGCCAGTGTTTTTGCCTTTCAAACTGGCCCCATCTGTTCATATGGCTTTGAAAGCAAAAGGGAAATCATTGTCTTTGCAAGAATCGTGAGCAGCGATGAGCTGAATTTCAGCATGCAACTAGTTTCGGTGGGAGCTTGGAGCGCTTTCCCATAAAGAACCCGAATGCCATTTCAGGAGTTCCGCATCCCTGTGTTGTTCCAAATGACTTACCCCTGTAACTGGCTCCAGGCTGATAGAAATCCGGCTCGCCCTCCACTCTGAGGCTGAATTCGTTGTAACCTTCTCGCCTGGCCACCGGGGCTCGCAATATCCTGCTGCAGTAGCCTTCAGATTTCACTCCTTTCTCGAGCATTTCATCGGAGAAAGCAGACACCACGAAAGGGAAAGTCACAGCAAGCCAGGCTTGAAGACAAAGTGCCATCATGGACGATTGGGGGAACTTGGCAGCGGCCAGAGTGGCAAAGAGTGGGAATGATCCCCAAGTGAAGTGCTGCTTTGTTTCCGAGGATGTCACCAGCAGCTTCCTACTGTTTACTTTGCTGGGCTGAATTCACAGAGCGCAGGGGGAGGCTGCTGTCTCCAAGTCACCCAGCAAAGATCTGAACTCGAGGGGCTGAGCTAACAGTCTACAAATTAATCATACACATTCCTACTCAAGTCTATAGTTACTACAAGGGGGGAGGGGGCTGGTATGCCAGAAAAAGCAAGCACGAAGCGACTTGTCTGCTCAGATCCTAAACTACTGGAAGCAAAGTTAACTAATCAGGATGAACATAGGAGACATCTCAGCAGATGTGTTACATAAAGCTGTTTTGTGCAAAAGAAAGTCAAAATGAAGTACAGTCCTAGAGATAAATGTGGTTTGTTCAAAAAACCTGGGCCCTGTTTTCACAAAACAGGACTGGAGGAGCAAACTAATGGTTAGCCTCAATTATCGGTGCCAATTAGGCCTATTTTCCAATTAGGTTGTAAACATACATCGGCTATCTGCACAATTTTATTTATTTATTTAATTTGTTTTCGATCCCATTTTCCCCAGGGAACTCAGAACAGGTTACAGGTTAAACATACATAAAACACAATGAACAGGTTACAATATGAAGGTTGTGTCCTAATTCTATACCAATAAACAAAGTTTGCCATAGATTAGGGGTAATTTATAGAGTCTGAGGGTACGTCTGCCAACTTTAGCCAGAATTCAAAGTCCCCTGTCCTCCTCTACAATATCCAGCCCTCCTTTTTCACCCTTCTCTCCATATTTCAATCAGGCCATCCATTTATTTCACATTTTTCATCCTTGATATCTTTGCCATGAACAAAACCACCCCATCTTTCTTGCCCAACTCCATTTCAAAGACCTCTAAAGGATCTCTCCGTCATTTTTTTTATAATAAGGTCACTACTGTATGATCATCTATTTGCTCCGGACCATCTTCTTCTTATTCACATTCCATCCTACTTTGTCAGAGCTCAGAACATGTTACAAGATTATGAACGTACAGTACTTAGAACATTCGGTGGAGTTTGGTTTCAGTTGCAGGTGATCAATCCATGGTGCAAGAAAGAATAGAGGTTTATATACAAGAGATGAGGAATTTGAGCAGGAGAACATATAAGGGTAAGATGTAGGTATAACACTAGGTATTCTTTTTCTATTCACGTTTAACACATCATTTCGGGTTACAGCTAATTCCAGGGTTCGTAGTGGCTGACATACAAGGAAGTCATGAAAATAAGCAAGAGAAGATACCTGGCTAGAGGCGAAATTGTTTCTGTTTACTTCTACATCTGATTGCGGCTGATTCCAAATTTAATGGAGTATATTGGTCCGAGGGAGTTTTCACTGCCTTCGTGAAATTTACTAATGAGTCATAAGAACATAAGAAGTGCCTCTGCTGGGTCAGACCAGAGGTCCATAATGCCCAGCAGTCCGCTCGTGCGGCGGCCCAACAGGTCCAGGACCTGTGTAGTAGTCCTCTATCTATACCCCTCTATCCCCTTTTCCTTCAGAAAATTGTCCAATCCCTTCTTAAACCCTAATACCGTACTCTGTCCTATCACGCTCTCTGGAAGCGCATTCCAGGTGTCCACCACCTGTTGGGTGAAGAAAAACTTCCTAGCATTGGTTTTGAATCTGTCCCCTTTCAACTTTTCCGAATGCCCTCTCGTTCTTGTAGTTTTTGAAAGTTTGAAGAATCTGTCCCTCTCTACTTCCTCTATGCCCTTCATGATCTTGTAAGTCTCTATCATATCCCCTCTAATTCTCCTCTTCTCCAGGGAAAAGAGCCCCAGTTTCTCCAGTCTCTCAGTGTATGAAAGGTTCTCCATAACCGTTATCAAACGTGTCACTCTCCTCTGAACCCTCTCGAGTATAGCCATATCCTTCTTAAGGTACTGCGACCAGTATTGGACGCAGTACTCCAGATGCGGACACACCATCGCCCGATACAACGGCAGGATAACTTCTTTCGTTCTGGTTGTAATACCCTTCTTGATTATACCTAGCATTCTATTCGCTCTCTTAGTGGCCGTTGCGCACTGTGCCGTCGGCTTCATTGTTTTGTCCATAATTACCCCCAAATGAGCAGATCGGTTGTGGGGTTTGGCTCCAGAGTTTGGGTATGAAGTGTGATTACGAGCTTCTGCTGGCTTCTGCATATAACATCAAGCAGCCAGGTGGGACTATCAGGCATTTTTCCAACTGGTCCTTGCTCCATCCTGTACTGGAGGTCTGTTCCTACTCTATTGAACTCACCCTTTCTCTCAAAGGACCCAACGTGGCTTCCAGCAGTGCAAAAAATCATATACACCTTCAGAAGGAAAAAAGAATGGAAGAAAATCTCTGTGTTCTAGAGAGAATGGATATTTGCATCCTGAGAACACTCCATTTCATGTAGAGTAGAGAATGACACAGAGACAAGTTTGTCCCCATTCACGCAGAATCGATCTCCATCCCAGTGAGTTCTGTCACTGTGCCTGACCCATCCCTGCAAGCTCTGTCCTCATCTGCATAAGCCTCAAACACTTATGATTTTAAAATTTTGAGGCTTGTGCGGATGAGGACAGAGCTTGCGGGGATGAGACAGGGACAGAACTCACAGAAATGGGAATGGAGATAGATCCCACGTCATGTCATTTTCTAATGGAGAGTCAATTTACAGAGTCATGCAATCCAGTTACATGTTAGTAGATTCTGTAGAGAGCATCAAGATAAACAGCAGCTTTGAAACACACCCCAAAACCATGATGTTGATGTTATTTTCAGTTTCTGGGAATGTATAGTACTATGGTATAATCAACACAAATTCAAAGTTTTTAGTTTTTAGTCATCAGTGCTAAAATGCAGCAAACTAACTGATGCTTGGTTGGAATTCCTGGAATGCTGACTCATCATTGAAGACATTCATGAAATAGGAAGGGGTGGTGAAAAGTTCTCAGCCCAACCAACTTCCGAAATACTGACCATTATTTTGCCACTGTAGCTGAAAAGAGGGTTACCTTATTTCTGATCAGCAGTCTAGGCCTGGTCAGGTGTTCGAACTTTCAAAACGGCACCATGGCGTCTTGTGGAGAAAAATCTTTGTCTTTGGCTGAACGTGTCGATGTCTTAAAGAGACTTGACAAACGGGAGAGTCAGGTCTCTATTGAAAAACATTACAGCGTTCATCCTAGCCAGATTCACACAAAAAAAGCAAGCCATATTGAAAGACTGGCAAAACAGCAGCAATCCTACCAGGAAACGGAAAAGAATAGGGAAGGCTGAAGACGTTGAACAGGCATTGCTGCGATGGTTTGCTGAAGCTAGAAGTCGTCAACTGAAAATCAGTGGGCCTCTGCTGATGGAGAAAGCAGCACAGCTACCCAAAGAACTGGGCGTAGAAGACTTCAAAGCAACAAACGGATGGCTAGAGAGGTGAAAAGTTTGTAACAGCATAAAATTTAAGAAGCAGCATGGCGGAAAACAAGACGCAGATGAGTTTGGTGCAGAAAGATGGGTCATGGAAGTGTTGCCATCAGTCATTGGTGAATATGAACCATGTGACATTTTCAATGCTGATGAGACAGGCCTGTACGCAGCAAAACTGTTGGCTTCAAGGTGCCAAAGGATTGACATTGCTGCTCAGTTGCAATATGGATGGTAGTGAAAAGCTTGAGCCACTGGTGATTGGGAAGAATCGAAATCCTCGGTGCTTCAAAAACATTAAACGCCTGTCTGTTGAATATGAAAGCAACAAAAATGCATGGATGACGGCGACATTATGGATTGAATGGTTGCAGAAGCTTGACAATCTGATGAGAAGGTATAGGAGGCACATTGTAATGCTGTGTGATAACTGTGCAACACACAACAATGACATACAACTAACCAACATCAAACTTGTGTTTCTGCCACCAAACACAGCTTCTTTGATCCAACCGATGGACCAGGGGAAAATCACCAACTTCAAACGTCATTACAGGTCGCTTGTCTTAAGATATGTGATGACAGTGATTGATGCAAGTATGGAATCCAGCTGCTGAGCTCGCGAGAAAAATGACGGTGCTCGACGGGAGGCGTGGAGTCGAGTCTCATCATCCACGATTTCAAATTGCTATCAACAGGCGAGCTTCATTCACTCGTCTGATGAGACAACTGAAGCTGACGCTTCGTCCACTGAACTCCCAAGTTGGTCTCTCGCCACAAGAGTTTGAGCCGTATGTCGCCGTTGACAACAATGTGCCCACATCATCTGACAGCACTAATTCCAATATCTGTACAGTCATAAAGGACACTGCAGACAACCAAGAGTCTGATGAGGATGGAGATACTGCTGTGGTCATCACAACTAATGTAACACCTGCAGAGATTGTTTCCTTCTCAGACGCGCTGAAGTCCCTGCACACGCTGTGTTGTTATCTGGAGGTAAATGGATGTCACAACAATGGTCAGTTTTACAGCATCACAGCCTGGATCATGCAATCTGCATGCAGAAAACAATGACTGATTATTTCAGTAGAATGTTGGTTTAAAAAAAGGTTTACAGAATTAGACAGAACAGTGCTGTTTCTAAAACTGAACTCTATTGAATTGGTTTCGGTGTGTTTTATTACATTTGACTACAGTGTACTGTGATTTTTCATGACTATAAAGTGGTACTCCGATTAAGCGCACGTGGTGGTCCAGTACAGAGGCCTTGCACTTAAATGGAGTCGACTGTATTTAAGAATTATTACAATAAACTCTGACATCAAGTATCTTGTCTCCACAGTCTTGCTTTTTGTTTTTGTACTTGCTATCCATCCATTGGTACATGAACATATAAGCTGAATATCACGTCTGGACATATGAATTTTGGGCTGCCTTAGCTCTACCCCGAATCAGTCTTCTTTTCCAGATGAAGTTTGTAGATGTTTCGACCACTAGGAGGCACTATCAGGGAAATTCTATGAAGGGCACCAAAGTTAGACACCTCTTAGGTACCTAACATTGCCAAAATGCCCTTAATAGGCTCAATAATTGGACAAAAAATTAATTGTGCAATAGGCACCTATCGAATTCTATAAAAGATAAGTTCCTATTACAAGGCACTTAGCAGCACCTAACGCCTAAGTGGGTGTTTTTCTAGGTGCCGCTAAGTGTAATTCTCCAAAAATTTGGGCACCTCAAATATAGGCCCTCACCTACATTTCAGGCACCAAAGTTTATTCATAGGCACCGCTAGCCACAAACCTGCGTGATTGACACATGGTCTGAATTCAAGAGGGCCTGGAATAGGCAAGTGGGATCTCTCAGAGAGAGAAAGAGATAATGGTTACTGCGGATGGGCAGAGTTGGAGGGCCATTTGGCCTTTATCTGCTGTCATGTTTCTATGTTTCTATGAGGCACGTGGGATCTCTGAGAGAGAGTCAGAGATAATGGTTACTGCAGATGGGCCATTTGGCCTTTATCTGCCATCACGTGGAGGAGTGTGTGGCGCAGTGGTTGGATCTACAGCCTCAGCACCCTGGGGTTGTGGGTTCAAACCCCGCGCTGCTCCTTGTGATCCTGGGCAAGTCACTCAGTCCTCCATAGCCCCAGGTACGTTAGATAGATTGTGAGCCCGCTGGGACAGAGAGGGAAAATGCTTGAGTACCTGATTGTAAAACCGCTTAGATAACCTTGATAGGCGGTATATAAAATCCTAATAATAATAATAATAATAATAATAATGCTACTATGTTTCTATAACCATAAAGTTCTATGACCTCATAATGCAGGTGTAAAGAGCTTTAGCCTATAGGAAGAGGAGATGCAAATGTTAATAGCCTTAGCCAATAGGGAGAGGAGGAGAAAGTGGATGCAGTGGATGGACCATTTGGCCTTTATCTGCCATCATGTTTCTATGTGGCACCTATTTTGTAGGAGCTGGTCGATGTAGGCACTGTTTATAGAATCAGCCCCTGTGTCCTTAAATCAACTGCACACAGCTTAGTGGATGACTCTTCGCCATCATTTAGCTTGGAAGTTCACACATTGGATTGGATTGATTACATTTGATATATCGCTTGTACATAAGTATTATGCGGTTTACAATACTATATTAAAATGGAGGTTTCAAAAAACTAATACAATAAGGATAGGAGTTACATGTTTTCAAACCATCAGAAGATAGAAGAAAGGCAAGGGTGCAAGAGATGAGGAAGAGAACGGGAATAATGAACAGATGAGAATCAGAGACACAAATGTCAGTAAGAATTAGACGCATTGCTGCTAATGATAAGCTCTTGCTCATGAACTGTAGAGAGTAATCACATAGGGTTCCATAGTGTTGATGGAACAGAATTGATTTCACTTGTTTCTGGAAGGAGATGTAGGGAATTTCCTCAAGAATACATCATACATCAGAGATAGCTCAGAGTTTCTTAAAATAATCTTGGAACAGTCCTCCAACTTGAACCTTATATGGATCACTTTGCTTTAACGAGCCTTATGTAGGCAACTGATTTATCATACCTGGAAATCAACCCTGAAATCTACCCTACACGAAGCAACAAGCCGCTACATAAAATCAGTAAATAAATGGCAAAGAAACAATAAACCCCAATGGTTCACCGCAGAAATCTTGTACCTTGTTAAAGAGAAGAACAAAGCATTTATGTCCTACAAGCAAACGGGGAAAAGGGAAGCCAAACTAGAATATACGGCCAGGTCTACAGCAGTTAAAACAGCAGTTAGGGAGGCCAAACTTCGAGTAGAAGAAACTCTAGCAAAGAACATTAAGAAAGGGGACAAATCCTTCTTCAGGTATATTAGTGACAAGAAAAGGAACACAGACAAGATAGTACGCCTTAGAAAACCAGATGGGAATTACGTAGAATCAGACTCTGATAAAGCTGAACTACTGAATGAATACTTCTGCTCAGTCTTCACCTGCGAGGCACCGGGTCACGGTCCACAGTTGCAGGCTAAGCAAAGCATGGAAGACCCGTTTCGGAATTTCGCGTTCACATCTAGCGATGTTTACAGCGAACGGACAAGACTCAAGGTGAACAAAGCCATGGGACTGGACAATCTGCACCCCAGAGTGCTCAGAGAGTTATGTGATGTCCTGGCAGAACCATTATCCGTGCTCTTTAATCTCTCCCTAAGTAAAGGGAAAGTCCCCTTGGACTGGAAAACAGCTAACGTCGTTCCGCTGTACAAAAAGGGCTGCAGGGCAGAGGCTGCGAATTACAGACCGGTGAGTCTCACATCAATAGTGTGTAAACTCATGGAAACACTAATCAAACGTAAATTAGATACGATCCTGGATGAGGAGAATCTACGGGACCCCAGTCAACATGGATTCACCAAGGGTAGATCCTGCCAATCCAATCTCATCAGCTTCTTTGACTGGGTAACAAGAAGGCTGGACTTGGGAGAATCCCTGGACGTCGTGTACCTAGACTTCAGTAAAGCTTTTGATAGCATCCCACATCGCAGGCTGTTGAGCAAGATGAAATCGATGGGGTTAGGAGAAATACTAACTGCATGGGTCACTGATTGGCTGAGTGGTAGACTTCAGGGGGTGGTGGTTATCGGTACCATCTCTAAAACATCGGAGGTGACCAGTGGAGTACCGCAGGGTTCAGTCTTGGGCCCGCTCCTTTTCAACATATTCATAGGGGACCTGACTCAGGGGCTTCAAGGTAAATTATTCGCTGATGATGCCAAACTATGTAATATAGTAAGCAGTTGCAATTTACCCGATAGTATGACGCAGGACCTGCTTTTGTTGGAACATTGGTCCTCGACCTGGCAGCTGGGCTTCAATGCTAAGAAATGTAAAGTCATGCACCTCGGCAACAGAAATCCGTGCAGAACATACACCTTGAATGGCGAAACCTTAGCTAGGTCTTCAACAGAACGAGATTTAGGAGTGATCATTAGTGCAGACATGAAAACTGCCAATCAAGTGGAGAAGGCTTCATCTAAGGCAAGACAGATGTTGGGTTGTATCTGTAGAAGTTTCGTCAGCCAGAAGCCTGAAGTCATAATGCCATTGTACAGAACCATGGTGAGACCTCATCTGGAATACTGTGTGCAATTCTAGAGGCCACATTACCATAAAGATGTGCTGAGAGTCGAGTCGGTTCAACAGATGGCCACCAGGATGGTCTCAGGGCTCAAGGATCTCTCGTACGAAGAGAGGCTGAACAAATTGCAGCTCTACTCTCTCGAAGAACGTAGGGAGAGGGGAGACATGATTGAGACGTTTAAATATATCACCGGACGTATCGAAGTGGAAGATAATATCTTCTGTCTCAAAGGACCCACTACTACAAGAGGGCATCCGCTCAAAATCAGGGGCGGGAAATTTCATGGCGACACCAGGAAGTATTTCTTTACCAAAAGAGTGGTTGATCATTGGAATGAGCTTCCAATACAGGTAATCGAGGCCAACAGCGTGCCAGATTTTAAGAGTAAATGGGATGTCCACGTAGGATCCCTAAGCGGGTAGAGTTAAGAGTTGGGCCATTAGGAGTGGGATCTCTAGGAAAGTGAACCCAGGAGGGTGGGTCAGTTGAATGGCCAGACTTGATGGGCTATGGCCCTTTTCTGCCGTCATTTTCTATGTTTCTATGTTTATTACAATAGGATTTTGATGGGACGCTCAAAAATTAATTTCTACTATGTATAAGATTCAAAATTTTGCTTCTAGCTTTACCTGTGAAGATACAAAGAGGTTCTGCTTTGCAACTTCTGAAAGAGCTACACTGGCTCCCAATCAGTTACATTCTCCACAGATTATAGCAAAACACTGATATAATAATAACTGAAAGCAAGTAGTACATTAAAAACATATCAATAGCAACATCAAAGGCTTCACCGAACAGTACCTTACCGTAAATAGTCATTCCATAATGTAAAGACCTGGGCAGCAAATCTCATGTCCATGCTGCTGTTGAGAAACAAGAAATAACGATTCTGCTGACATGTAAAAGCATAAGCACATCTCTTAAGGCAAGCAAAGGTTTGCTATGTATGGTTAGTTGTGTTGGAAGACCCTTCGACAAAGGGTGCAAAACCATTTCATCTCGAGGTCTCACGAAGGTCAGCCCTGAATTTTCTGTTTCTGCAAAAGTTGGCAAAATCATGCTGTGCATGATTCCTAAAACTGAATCTAGGCCTCGATGACAGTCCCAAAAGCCTGATATCTCTTGCACACGAAAATGATTCTCCTTTATAGTGGCATTTAATCATTTCTGGGGCTTTTGCATTTACAGCAGAATCTAGTTATCCAGAACTGAGAAATGAATCTGCATTAATTTCTTCATTTTTTAGAACCATAATCACAAATAATATCTTTACCCAAGCAGCAGGAAACAAAAAATTACACATTTCATGAATTCAGAGTGCAGTACAACTATGAGCATGAGGAAGAAATAAGCTTTTAACAGGATTTAAGGGCTAATATCATGAAATCACTAAACCAGTCTGGGAAGAGACTTCCATTTTCTAGGCCAGGTTTGGGCAACACACAGGAGCTCAGAACAAGAGGTAAAAGTGAGGAGAGCAATGCAGAAACCCACGCCTATGGAAGAACAGGAAATGAGGTCACAGGAATTGCACTCTTCCCACAGCTGCTACTGCCATAATGAAGGAAGCTCTCTAGGGAACCATTTTGTTAAGGTCTCCGTGCTTGCAAGTCAACACAAAAGAAGGATCACAAATATATGTATTTCAGGGAGGGGACTTGTTTATAGATGAGTGGCTCTTGTCAGACATTTTATGGAATAAAAACACACTTTTAGGCCATCCCATTCCCAGGTGCACGCCTCTGTCTACTTGATCTATTCTTTATTTTAAAATTTTCTATACCGGCTGCAATATATCAAATCTGGCAATAACTGTAAAGATAAAAATGCCGACATTTGATTTTACTTCTAGAACTGAAGGTGGATGAATTTATTGTCTGTGATTTCCCTGATGCAGCACCATTAAAGAGATCTCTTTAAGGAAAAAGACAGCTTTCTGCTTCCAAGTCAAGTATAAAATTGGGACCATTCCTATTAACTGCCTTTGCTCTTTGTTTCACTCTAGGCAGGACATCAGGTACCTTATTGGCTGCTACTTGTGCTGTGCTTCTGTCCCGCTAGTGACATCAAAGGCCACTCCTTTTAGTATGCTGCCCAGCTGATTACACCACGGACACATGCTAAAGGAGTGTACATTAGAAGCAGGTCATGCTCCATGGAGTGACTCCGGGGGGTGATGACTGTCATCCTGACCACTCATATCGCTCTGACTGCTGCCTCCCCTCAAGTTCCAATCCTTTTTGCATTTTTCTCTTTTGCTCTAGCCCACACTAAAATGTCTCCCAGCATAGGCCAAGTTATCAGTGTGATCTGGGGACAGAAGGAAAAATCAAGGAGAAAATTCTCAGAGTGTTCAATATAATGAAAGGAGGATTAAGGACCTGGTCCTCCATTAGCAAATTCCGTACTGTGCATTAACGTTTCCATTTAACACACTTTGGTAAACAGACCCCTCAGACTGGCGATGGGCAGTGTGTTTAATTCAGCAGCTACCACTATACAGATAAGTGCTTTTAATTATCAGGTCCAGTGGTTTTGTGATTCCACTATTCCAGGGTCTTTGTTGTTTGGAGCGGACCTTTGTTTTATTTGACTTATAAATAGTAAAAATCCATTTATATACTGCGATACCTTTCATTTCTAGTACAGTGGACTTGGTAAAGAGAACTGTATAAACACAGTAGATTATAAGCTCATTTATAAAATTTGTCAAATAAGTGAGTCTTCAACATTTTTCTAAAAGCCTGATAAGAACTAGAATCTAATATTAGTCTCTTAAAACTCCTGTCCCAAGACGTTAGAATTCTCATATCCTATAGTTGCCAACACCTTGGCATACTTACAGATGCCTACATACTGTATAAAGTAAAACTATATCTACTCTTGAAGAATGTAGCCTGAATTTTGAAATATGTGGTGTTTATCATAGAGCATTTTCCATTATTTATGGGTCCTTGTTTCTGTCAGCTTCAGTTTTAAGCCAACATTTGCCATAAGTTGATAGGATTCTGACAAAGAATCTGCCAGGGTTGAAAGGTCTATTGAAGATGATCAGATTTCAGCATAAAAAAACAGCTCAATCACTTCTGCAATTAAGTCTTACTAAAGAGTAGTTTGACAATTTTTTCAGTAAAACATTTAAGCTATACTACGGTCATTTTAACAACAAATCTGAATCTTCAAAAGGACAATACCCATCAAAATTGCACTTTATAACCTATAAAATGTCACCCACCTAAGACAAGTATTTCCATAAAAAAGTATTTTCTGAGGTTACTTCTGAAACTAACCCCTTTCACTTTCATCCTTTGCTCCCACATTTCAGAAGTTCCTTTTAATTCAAGTTTTATTTAAAATTTAAAGAAACGCTTATAAAAATTTCTAAGCAATATACATCAATTAAAATGAGGGACACATAAAAATGTACATATCTGGACATTCACCAAATTTAGACTGACTAGAAAACAGTTGAAAGACTGCATTTATGACACATAGATATTTAAACATCTCTATCATATCTCCCCTCTCCTGCCTTTCCTCCAAAGTAAACAGATTGAGATCTTTAAGTCTATCCTTATGTGCTTTATGTCAAAGATCACTGACCATTTTAGTAGTCATCCTCTGGACTGACTCCATCCTCTTTATATCTTTTTGAAGGTGCGGTCTTCAGAACTGATAAAGCTTAACCCCTCTCTTACCATCCCCTCCCTAACCCCAGATCCTACTTTTCCCTCTCTTGGAAACCTTCTCTGATCTAACGTTGTAACCCTTCTTCCATAACTCTTTTTATAATCCGCTTTGAACCGAAAGGTAATGGCGGAATAGAAATCTGTAATGTAATGTAATGTAATATTCTAAATGCGAATTTTATACAGGAACAGAATTATCTCCTTTTTCCTACTGGCCATTCCTCTCCCTAAGCACCCAAGCATCCCAGTCTAGCCTTTCACCGGCAACTTTTCAACCATCTTAAAATTATCACATACTATCAAACTCAGGTTTTTGCAGCCCAAATGCATTACCTTGCTTTCCTTAGCATCAAATCGTATCTGCCAAATTTCATACCATTCCTCAACCTTCACTAGGTCCTTCCTAATGTTATTCTCACCATCAGGGGTGTCTACTCTCTTACAGATTTTGATATCATGTGAAAGAGACAAATCTTACCAGTCAGCCCTTCAGCAATACCATACCATATCTTATATTTTTCTTCTATACTGCAAATTTCAGCTAGGATTCAATGCGGTTTACAACAAGATTAAGAACTGAGGATATGAACATTGAATGAAGGATAGGAGGTAAACTCCTGAGATTTTGCTATAGGTTAAAAAGAACAGGCCTAAGAATCAAATCTTGAGGCACACCACTGGTAATATCCCTTTCCTCAGAGTGATCTCTGTTTACCACTACCCTCTGTCACTTTCCAAATAACCAGTTCCTGACTGAGTCCGTCACTTTGGGGCCCATACGGAGGTCACTCGGCTTATTTATTAGACGCCTGTGTGGAACAATGTCAAAGATTTTGCCAAAATCTAAATACATCACATCTAGCGCTTTCCCTCTATCCAGTTCTCTGGTCACCAGTCAAAGAAGTTAATCAGATTTGTCTAACAAAACCTGCCTCTAGTGAATCCATGTGGCCTCCAGTCCTTTAATCCACCGGATTCCAGAAACTTCACTATCCTTTGTCTTAAAAGGGTTTTCATTAATTTACTTACCATACAAATCAGACTTACCAGCCTGTAGTTCCCTACCACTTTTTTGGAGAGGGATCACATCTATTCTTCTCCAGTCTGGTATCACACCCGATTCAAGCATTGAAAAACTCAGCCAGCAGGTTGAAAAGAGAAGGAGACAGTGGAGATCCCTGAGCGACTCCATGCTTGGTGAGTAAACTTCTTCACTGAAGACTTGGTAAGTGCCATTTTTTAAGAATCCCTCAAACCAACTCTGTACTCGGCCAGAAATTCCAATAGCATCTAAACATTCAAGCAAAATATCGTGGTCAACCAAATCAAACGAATTACTCAAGTCAAATTGTAATATCGATGCAATCTTTCCAATACTGAACAAGCAAAAGATATAATCCACCAAGGAAGCTAGAACTGTTTCAGTGCTCTAGTTTGCATGAAAGCCCGATTGGGATTCATATAGAATACCAAATTTGTCCAAATATTCCATCAGGTCAATATTAACCAAGCCTTCCATTATTTTAGTGAAAAATGGAATCTTAGCTATTGGTCTATAGTTACCTATAACTGAGATGGGTTCCTTATGATCTTTAACAATGGATGTAATAATAATGTGATCTAATTCTTCAGGAAACTTTCCATGACGCATTAAGCTTGAAATCCATTCAAAGAGTTTAACCTTAAAGGAAATGGGAGCCACTTTCCAAAATAGGAATTTTAATATTTTGTTATAAAGTTTGAGAAACTGTTGCCAGTTAGGAGTATCAAAAGTATTCCAATTCATATTATGGTAACTGGTATAACGCTTTCTGATCATGATAATCTCATACTTAACCAGAAGAAGGTCCCTGATAAGGCAATCTCAAATGAAGGATTTTAGTCTTAAAATAGGAAGCTAAATTCTCAGATGTTGGTATGTTAACAAAAGAGGATCATTTAAAATTTACCAAGCTGAAAAGCTCACTACTGTTAACAGTCGATGACCCTATCTTGTTAGAATAAAAAGTTTGACGCTTTTATTTTATTTTTTTATATTCTTTTATCTTTGAAGTCCTAGTGAATCTATCAGTTTCCTTCTTTGATTTATTCCATACTCTCTCTAATTGTCTAACTTTTTAATGTTGTTAATTCGGCATCATACCAACCATCTATTATGTGGTGTCTCTTTTTTCCCTTCTTCAGAGGAGCAATTTTGTCTAGTATTTGTTTACTGAACTTTTCCCAATTTAAATTGAACTCCAGTTCTGAATTGAAGTCAAACAATAAATCAAAATAAAGAGCACATCAATATACATACAACAACAAACCAGAATCCCAATACAGTAGTTAGCAAGAATGTACTTATATATGTCACTCTATAACATTCATGCAACCCAAATCAGAACATATATGTTTTTAATGCCTTCCAAAAAACAATAACTCAGTCCAGAGGGCTGTTACAAAATTGGTTAGTAGTCTTTGTCATAAATCGTATGTGGATAGACTTAGAGACCTGGAGGAGAGACAGGAGAGAGGGGATATGATAAAGACTTTTAAATATCTCAGTGGCGTTAATGTACAAGCATGTATGTCCCTGCAAAACTCGAGTTGGGGAGTTGGGAACATTGAGACAGTAGTCCAAAATACAAAAGTTTAGCACTTGTAGTTGGGAATGAACTGGTCCAACGGGATTGCCTGATAAAACCTTCACCACCATGATGAGATAAGGTTTTGCTTATGTCCTATTATCCTGTAAGAGTTTTATTTGCTATGTTGGTGGTGTGAGACTGTGTATGGCTATGATGGTCTCAATGGCAACCAACGCTGTGATTTTCATTTGATTTGTCACTTTTAGATTGGTTGTGGGTCTCAGTAGGTTTTTAGTTGAGAGACTATTTATATGATTTGGTGATTTCTTTTGTTTATATATCAATATACACAATCACCAAAATGAAGTGTTTGAGTTTCCCAGTTATTAGTTAGTGGATGCTGTGGATGGGCAGACTGGATGGGCCATTTGGCCTTTACCTGCCATCATAACCATAAAGCTCTATGACCTCACAATGTAGGTGTAAAGAGCCTTAACTTATAATCATACAGACCTATGACCTCACAATGCAGGTGTAAAAAGCGTTAGCCTATAGGAAGAGGAGGAGATAGTAGATGCTGTGGATGGGCAGACTGGATGGGCCATTTGGTCTTTATCATGTTTCTATAACTGCCAATATAGGCATCCCTTTCCATGTGCAAGGCATGCAAACCTGCTGTGCACCATTTCTTGAATTGCATCCACTCTAATTGTGAGCAGAGTTAACACACACTAGTGAATATTTCTGCACTGGAACCAGAAGACAGGCTGGACCTCCCCCAACAGCTGCCACACTGGTTTGCACTGACCACGCCTCAAGTTTTCACTGTTAAAGTACAATAAGTGCAAGCTTGACACACTTTAATTAAAGACTCCAATAAAGCCATATTAATGAAATATCTCCTTAATGAAAACCATATTAGACAGCATATGTGAAGAAACCTGTGATTTCCATTTTGCCAGTTGCTACTCTGGGCCAATTGAAACAGCTAAATCGTATGAGTGAATGAAATGAGGCTCTTGCTGTGAGACTGGAAGCTAGTTGGAAGTCTGTCTGTCTTGCCTGAACGTAAGAGTGCTTTATCAAAAAAGGTCCTCTGTGACTGCTCTACCACTGATACAGAGAAAAGACCTTTTTAATCGGTACTATGTGATTGGGAACAAGCGTTAGTCCTTTTCAGTTTGAATAAAGACAACTAGAGATCTACATTTTGAATACGACGGATACAACTGACCTTAAAATCTATAAGGCTGGGGCTCAGTGATCAAAGCCCCCAGGTGTCTCTCTATAAATGGGAAAAGGGAAACAAGGTTCTAGATCTAGAGGTTATGATGGAGGAGAGTGAGTTGGATTTAGTGGCAATCACAGAGATGGGAGTGTGTGGCGTAGTGGTTACCCTTAGGTTGTGGGTTCAAATCCCATGCTGCTCCTCATGACCCTGATGAACTCATTTAATCCCCCATTGTTCCAGGTACATTACACAGTGTGTGAGCCCACCAGAACAGATGTAAACCTCTTAGGCTATAAATAAATACACTCTGTTGTTAAAAAGTGTTACTTTCTCAGGGCCTACTTTACTTTTGGTGCAATCTTTGATTCTGAGCACCTTAGACTATTGCAATCTGATTTATCTAGCCTCAAGAAAAAAAAACATTAAGAGGCTACAACTTATTCCGAATACCGCTGTCAGAGATTCAATCATGTCTTACCAGAATCAAGGCTAAAATTCAAATGTGGGTGTTTTTGTTACAAAACTCTACATGGTTTAATTCCAACTCACAACCTCAGGGTGTAGCTTTAACCACTGTGCCACACTCTCCACTCAGGATAACTTTGGTATCTTTGTATTCAGCACCTATCACCCTATTCAGCTTAACTGCCTGAACTTCAGTTGGCTTCTCATGCAAACCTGTTGCTAGAAAGCAGTCTTCAGACTCTAACATTTCTCCAGTTGGCATTTACGTCATCACTAACCTTCATGCTCTTCAGAGGCAGAATGCTATTAGCAGCTGCCATCATGCTGTAATATTTTTTATGCTTCTGAATCAAAGGGAACGTTGGCGCCATCTTAGGCTGATCAATATTACTGCAAGCCTTGCTGTGTCCTCCCAGTTCTGAAACTCTCTCCATTACAGGCAGGAAAACTTGTGGCACCATGTTTCAGGCAACCTACATGCAATGGTGTACAGGAACCATTCTGTATTAGTACCATGCTGTCTTCTCTTCATCGGGGGCCAGCTTCAGCTATCTTTTTACACCATTTTAACTCTGAGTATCTGTCATTTAAGGCCCCTCTGATAAGTTCCTCTTCTTCCTTGCAGTGACCCAGGACAGAAATCAAGAAGGGGGCTCCAAAGCCCATCAAACTAAGTTTCCTCCAGCTTGAGGCAGGCTTGGGACCCTCTGTGATATGGGGGCCCAGGGCTCCTAATATCAGCTGTGGCTTTTCCCTCTTTCCTCAAACATGCTCTGATTACATATTAAAAGATCATAAACCCCAAAGAAAACTGGCCCATATCACTATCCACCTAACCTGCATTACATGACATTCATTGAACCCTATCAGCCCATCTTCCTTTCATATCCTAACTGCTTGAATTTGCTGTTCATGTGTTCTGTCCTCTCTGATTTTTCTAGATCCCTTCCAGTCTGACTTTCATCTTCGTGAGAATAAAGTCTCAGTCTACTAACATCTGCTGAATTGTTCCAAATTCTTAATTTTTGCTTAATGTCACAGAAATTATTGAACTGAACAGCAAGAAATTAAACCAAAAATTAACTTCATCCATCACTGTTCATGAGCCATGAAAAACACTCGACAGAGAATAAATCTGTGTAGGAAAGACTCCAGTTGAAAATGCTCCATGTGGCCAGAACATTAATATCAGTAACCAATCCTGTCATTATGCAGCAGTGTGTGATATAGTCATTTAATTCTGATTACCATCTCACTGTTCCAGTACAAAAATTAGGATATATTATTGAAGCTCCAAAAAGAGGTCAATTTTTAACATGACGCCTAGGCTGTGAAGGTTCATAAGTGTTTATTAGGGTTGTCCAGAAAAACCTAAAGTTGGAAAAACTGTGCAAATTGAAGTTTTTCCCATGAATCTGATTGTGCTTGATCAGAAAATAATGTTTTAAAGCCCATCCTGGGGGTCACTCAAAACCGATTACATAAAGCTCAGTTTTTCTTAAAATTTGCTATTATTTTTGCTTAATGGAGCAAATTTCTTGGCATTATAGCTGTAACTTTTGTTTTCACACTTAGCAATGATACATTGATAAAAAAGGAATTTTATGTCAAGTCTGTTTTATTGAAAATGAGCAATAAATCAGTACAGAAATAACACTAGAGTCTATAACAAGTAGAGTCGGATTCCTTAGAGCCCCACTAAAACAGTGTTACAACCGCATAAGAATAGGAAAACATTCTCCCGTCATCAAATAATGATAAAAGACAATCTAGCAGTATTTTATTTAACCCCCCCCCCCTTTTTTTACAAAACCACAAGAGCGGTTTTAAGTGCAGGCCGGCACACTGAATGCTCTGCACTGCTTCCATTCCTATGAGCACTGGGAGCAGCACAAGCATTCAGTATGCCAGCCTGCGCTAAAAAACACTTTTTGTGATTTTGTAAAAAGGGGGGGGGGGTAATGAACCTTTAATAGCTGCATTTTATTGTGGAAAGGAACAGAAATTTAACATAATTTGCTAATAGCTAAACACGTACACTTTGGTGCAGTCATCTATCAAGGGCGTTCCAAACACTCAAGCATTCAGGGGTCAGTCACGCAACTGCACTGTCTCTGGGAAAGATAGGCACCAGAAATGTAGGCCAGGGTTTTCCCGTGCCAATTTTTGTCATGAATCATGTCGACGTAGATGCTTTATGACGTCTTAACAGCATTTCCGGCATTACCCATGACCATAGGCGCCGGTAAGCTCCTCCAGAGGTGCGATTTCCAAGCCTTTTCTCTAGGAGCCGGTAGTTATTTGCCATTCCAAAGGGCATTTCCCTATTAACCTAGGTGCCAGTAGGGTGTCTTCTGTTGCCTACGTTGAGACGCCGTTTGTAGAATTTTCCCCTCAATGTCTTCTTGAGATAGGATAAAGCTTGCGATGCTGCTCTACTTCTTGAAACAAGGCTCAGTTTTTCTGGACAAGCCTAGTGTATACGTAGTGTCTATTTAATGAAACATCCAAGCATTATTAGAAAGTTATTGAAACTCTGATCCAAAAACAATATCCATTTATTTAATTTGGAACATGGACTTTAAACCATAAGACTTTCACCATTTTCAACCTATGGCTTCAACGATCCAAATTTCTAAATTTTGACTCCCTCCCCCCTTTTACAAAACCACCAGCCACAGCAATAACAGCTCCATAGCCAGCACTAACAACTACACTACAGTTTTGTAAAAGGAGGGGTTAATGTGTTAAGTCCAACTAAAATCTTTCATATATTCATATTTTCTTCAGTATCTCATTTTTTAATGTTTTGTTCATTTAATATATTCAAGTTTACAAATAATAATTTATTTCTTACATACCATACAGTTTCTTATAGATCGCAATTTCCACAAGGATTCAATGCGATTTACAACAAGAACTCAAGATTAACGACAATAAGTGGTAAATAGCAGGTTGGTTAAGAGCAGATATGATTTGGGTATTTCCAAGATGTTCAGTTCAAGGAGTTTTCTAATCTAGCAATTAATAGCAGTAAGAATCTTGATTTGAAGTCCACTTTCCCAATTACTAAATGGGTGTTATCAGAAGAGGACGATAGTGTATTCTATAAATCATTTCTGCCTTTATATATCTTCCCCCAAAAGCTTCTGCAAAATAAACTTACAGTTCCTCCAAGGCAAGAGTAACTGAGCAGTGCACACTTTAAACAAATCTTAGGGCGACTACACATATACATCAACCTACATAAAAGTACTATAAGCCATATTAAAAGATCATAAACCCCAAAGAAAACTGGCCCATATCACTACCCACCTAACCTGCATTAATCTAATCTAATCATTGAATTTTTATTTTTTTTAAAATATACTGATTCATTCCAACAGGAGGGCTTAACTCGGTTAACAAAATATTAAGAAAATTATATAGGAGATTAGAACAGAAACTATGGGCTCCTTTTATGATTGTCCGGAGATTAGAAGTATTTAGGGAGTAGTTTGTACATTTCTTTGAGTTGTTAAGGATTACATCTGAGTTGTCATGATATTGGAAGTTCATATGTAGTAGTTGCAGGTGATGCTTGGGACATTTCTGATTGTGTTAGTTCTGTTTTATGAATAGAAGGGTTTTTATTTCTTTTTTGAAGGTTTTGTAGTCTGTGGTCGTGATCAATAGGTTGTAGAGTTGTGGGTCGAGTTTTGCAGCTCGAGTGGCTAGGAGGTTTTCTTTCGAAGTTTTTGGTTGGAGGGTGTGCGAATGGAGCGTGGGTTCTCCTATGTCTGGTTGAGGTGGATTGAACTAGTCGATTGTTCCAACAGGCTGGGCTGTCTCCGTTTATTGTTTTAAATAGTAGGCAGGAAAATTTGAAGTGCATTCTCACTTGTATTGGGAGCCAATGTGAGTCTTGGTCTGCCTCTGTGTCGTGGTTGTATTTCTTAAGTGAGTAGACCAGTCTTAGGGCTGTGTTCTGTATTGTTTGTAATTGTTTTATCATGGTTGCTGTGCATGGGAGATATAGTATATTGCAGTAGTCTATTAGACCTAGGATTAGGGATTGTACCAAGAGTTGGAATTGTATTCTGTCTAAGAATTTTCAGATTTGCCTCAGGTTTTGTTGATTTGTGGCTGCATTGTACAGCCTCTGGGATTCTGGGAACACATCTTAAAAAAGCTGAGCTCAGTTGCTGATCTCATCCAACACACACCCATTCGGTGACCCAAACATATCCCTTTCAGGGTGCATATGATAAGCGCATTTGTCTTCCTGTCCTTGAATACTGGTTAGCACGATGCTGGCTTCTGATCAGCTTGATATTGATTTTGCACATGCAAACGGTGCCTAATTTTTTATTGAACTGCTACCACTGAGTGTGACAGTCTAAGGGGCCCTTTTTCTAAAAAGCATTAAGAAATGGGCTTAGTGTGTTTTAACAAGGGACTTCCCACATAAACAGGGTTTTTTTACTTTTGCAATTCCTGTGCTAATTTTTAATGCAGTAATGGCTCATTTTACAAAGCCATGGTAGTGAGTCCCGGTGCAACAAATGCGATGCAGCCCATAGGAATTGAATGGCCTGTGTTGCATTTGCTACATGAGACTCACTACTGCAGCTTTGTAAATGGGACCCAAGTGAAGTCCGCATTATCCAGTTAGGGTGCACGACGACAGATTTGCTAGCTGGATAATGCTTCCACATCCAATCCTGTCCATGACAAGCCACCTCCCACAAAATGACTAGCACACAGATAGGCAAATTACCATAAACCACTTGAATATGTCCTCCAGTAAACTTTTTCCCCATATTAAATGCATGATAGCACTTAAAGTAGTTTTGTAAAAGGCCCCTAAGAATTTCATTTTGAGTGTGGTTGTAAAAAGTACAAAAAGGCGATATACACATCTCAATCCCTTTCATATCAGTGATTCTCTGAACAGTTCTTGTACAAGGGGTCATCCATCATTTATCTACCTGAGTATGAAAGTAGCAAGCATGTTGAAAAGAGTCTGTTTAGGGTGTTTATGTCTCAAGGTTACTCATGCACAGTTGTGGCTCAGTGCGAGTCTAACATTCTAAGAGACAGAATGTCAGGAAAGTCCTCATGTGAATCGAGTAAGAAACTGCTAGATTTAGAGCACCGTACAGAGATAAAATTTTTCACAAAAGAAGGGGAAAAGCCAAAGGAGATCCATGAACGCATGACTGCACTTTATGGGGAGTTTGCCCCATCATCCTACAAAGTAAAATTTTGGAGCAAACAGTTTAAGTGTGGTAGAGAGTCCATTGAAGATGACCCTCACACTGGATAGCCTGTGGAAGCAACTTCCACAGAAATGTGCAAGAAAGTCGAGGATTTAATTTTCTCAAATTAAGATTTCCCAAATAGCTGAATAAATGGGCATCTTGGTAGGTACAGTTTGAAAAATAATTCATGAAAAGTTGGACATGTCCAAGGTTAGTACAAGATAGGTTCCAAGAATGCTGACACCATGTCAGAAGGCCTTGAGGCTCCAGTACTGTCGGGAGAACTTGGAGATGCTCCGTGAAGACCAAGTAAATTTTTTTCATTGTTTGGTGACTGGAGATGAGACTTTGGTCTATCATAGAGATCCTGAGCCAAAATGGGGTCAATGCAGTGAAAGCCCAAGTCATCCCCCAGCCCAAAAAATTTCAAGACAGAAAAATCTGCAGGCAAAGTCATGGCAACTGTCTTCTGGGATGAAGGACTTTTGCTTCTGGAGTTCATGCCACACAAAACAACCATAACCGGGGAGAGTTATGCCAACTCAATGATCGCTTTGTGGGAGTTAATCAAGGAGAAAAGACAATGTTGTGATGCTTCTTCACGACATTGCACCGGTGTACATGTCACAATAATCACAGGCTGCCATCCGAGAATGTGGGTTTCAGCAGCTGAACCATCTACCCTACAGCCCTGATCTGGCTCCCTTGGATTATTTCCTGTTCCAAGTTCTGAAGAAATCTCTCTGTGGACAGCGGTTTTCAAGTGATGAAGATATCATGGAAGCTGTGACATCCTGGTTTGATTCAAAGGGGTTAAAGTCATTGCAGGAAAACTGGATGAAGTGTATGGAGCTATCAGGGGACTATATTGGAAAAAAAAAATTCAAAACTCTTTTCTTTCCTACTCAGTTCTTTCCTAATTAATGACTTCCTTAAATCAAATCATACTTTTCCAGCCCTAGAAAAAGACATTTATCCACTAATTATTTTTTAACTAGTGTTTAAGCCCGTTACATTAACGGGTGCTAGAGTACATGTCTGTCTGGTGTTTTTTTTTTAATTTGTCTCTCTCTCCTTGGATGCTGTCTGTCTGTCATTCTTTCTGTCTGTCTCTCCTTGGCCCCCTGTCTATCTATCTTTATTTCTAACTCTATCCTCTTCCCTCAATCCTGCATGTGCCCTTTTTTCTTTCTCCTCCCCACTTCCTTCCAACGTCTGCTCCCCCTGTCCCTCAGACTTCCATTCAGTGGCTGTCCCTCCTCTCCCCCACACTTCCATTCAGTGTCTGTCTCCCTCTCTCTACCCCTTCTATCTACTGTTTACCCTCTGTCTTGCCCATTCCATTCACTGCCCTCTCTTCTCTTTCCATCTAGTGTCCGCCCTCTCTCTCTCTGTTCCATATGGCATCTCCTCCTTCCTTTCCCCCTTCCTTTTCCCTTGGTCTGGCATACATTCCTCCTTCCCTCCATGCCCTGCCATCTCTTCTTTTCTCCAAGCCATTCTCTCCCCCTCTGCTCCATTTCCTCCTTGAACTTCATCGGGCAGCAGCAGCAGCATTCACAATTCATTGCTGTTGCCGGCTTCAGGTCTTCCTCTCTGTTGGGTCATCTTCCTGAAACAGAAAGTAGGCAGGACCCGCCAGAGAGGAAGGCCTGAAGCCGGCAACAGCAGCAAATTGTAAACGCTGCTGCTGCCTGAAGAAGCCAGGCCTTGAAAAACCCGAAGCAGACCGCTTCTCTTCCCTCCCAGCCCAACACCCGCTGACTTGGCTCCCTTACCCTTTCCGATCCCCACCTGCGTCACGGAAGCGTGAAGACTGAACGCCGGCAATCGGGGTAGCGAGGACGCGGCTCAGGAGACTGTGAAGGTGTTGGCGTACGGCGGTGCTCCACGAAGCCCTCCTCCTGGCAGCCGCTGCCAGCACCAATCGGGGTGGCGAGGACGCGGGCAGGGAGAGAGCTTGCCTGCGCTTCCTCCAGCAGTTGGTGGAGGAGGGCGGGAGGAGAGGAGTGGCTAGAGTGATCCCTGCCTCCGCGTTCTAAAATGGAACGCGGCCACGGATCAGAAATCACAGCGGCACCTTTATCCATTATAAATAATAATAATTTATTTTCTTATATACCACCCTACCAGTAGTTCTAGGCTGTTCACAACAGAAAAAATGGAAACATTTCAATTAAAAAGACAATCTGGTGCACACTGCATGTAATGTAACAAATTAATACAACATAGTTAAAATTCAGTTTCACACACTCAGCTGTTAATACCTCAGTTAAATACAACATTGATTAAAAAAGAAAGTTGGAAAAAAAAACCATAACCTAATAAAAATGCCATTATAAACATAAACTTAATAAAAATCAACATTCTGGTTTATCAAATAAATAAGTTTTTAATAATTTGCTAAATATAGGATAAGAATAAGCTTGGACAATCAACGGGCTTATCCAGAAATTCATTTTCCCCGCCTAATATTCTAACGACAGGTCCTTGGGGTAGGGAAGATAAACATACCTGAGTTTCTGGTGTGTTTTTTTGAATTAAACAATTTCAAGTAAGGTACCAGATAAGAGGGTTGTAATCCAAAAAGAGCCTTATAACAAATACACCCAAACTCTGGCCTCAAAAGGCAGCCAATGCAGTCTAGCATAAAAAGGGCTTACGTGATCATATTTTTTAAGACCGAAAATCAAACGGACTGCAGCATTCTTAATAAAATCTTTTTCACTAATCCTAAATAATCCAAGGTAAACATACTGTAGACTGGACCAGCAACCAAAAGGATTGCATGAAAATTAAAAGAGATAGAAAATCAGTTCAAGTCATTTTGAGTTTTCCCTAAATTCATTTATTGTTTCCAGATATATTTGACAGAAATTTTGGGACTTACTAATTCCCTTCTTCTTGTCTTTTTTACTTTGCATTACCTAATTGGAGGAAAATTCAGAGTGACTAAAGATTCTCAGGATGTGACTGAATCCAGGATAACTCATCGTCTGCTCTTGACACATGTCGACAAGTCGCTTACTTTAGAAATAACAAATGTGATGTTTTGAAGGCATAAGATGCTTATGCTCCCTAAATTCATAGGAAATCCTTTTGGCTGCATGAAGGACCTTCTTTTTTAAAATTTCTGTGCAAATATCTCATTCTTGGGAACAGTTATGCCTTTGTTGATCCAAATTCTCACTGCCATTATACCAAGATTAGATTTAGGAGGAATTTATCAACATCTGCTGCTGTTAAAATGAGTTATTTTACCATGGGAGTCCATGTTATGCATTGAGATCCTGTGTTAAAATAACCCATCTTAACAGCAGCACACATTGATATACCAGGGGGTGCTGAAAAGTTCTCAGCCCAACCAAGAAGAGAACGAGCTGGATATGATTCAATCAATGACCTGAAACAATGTCCAAACACAGAATTTTGTTTCTGCAAATTGGCACTTAGCGGAATAAGACAGTGCCAAAATAACGGTCAGAATTTAGGAAGTTAGTTGGTTGGGCTGAGAACTTTTCATCACCCCCTCATGTTTCTTTTGCCCAATTCCAAATGTTTAAGACATCAGAAGACCTGTTCCTAAAACATCTGGACAACTGATCCACTTATCTCTTTCCTCTCAATAGCCCTACTTTGATCACTTTTCTCCTCAACAATGAATTTCCTGTCTAATTACTTCTCTTTCTTCTTCCCCTCTTGAAGTCAGTCAATTTGTACCTTTGCTTAATCTTTTGTAAACCGCATAGAACTTCACGGTATTGCGGTATATAAGCTGTTATTATTATTATTATTGTACAATGCATACATAGAGAAAGAATCCTTTTCAAAAGTGTTTCCATAAGAAACAGACTTTTATAAAAACTGCCCACTCAATATGTGGATACAGGAAGGCTGCTAGACAAGAAACAGAGGTCAGAAATATTGGTTTCTTGTGATTTAAAAAATTCATCACTATTGTATTCACTGCTTTGCCCACTCATTAGAGTGAATCATTCCCTTTCCTCCTAAGTCATTCTTTTTCAATTTGTTAAGCTATCCTATTAGAGAAGCCAGAAGGCTGAAAATTGACTAAGCAACTTTCCTTTGAAAATGCAACCAGTGCGAATATGAACCTGTCTCACCATACACATTCACACATATTTTGAACCAGAGGTATATGTGTGAATACACACAGGGATTAGAGCAGTGAATCATAAACTGTGCCATGAGACACCCTACCCTAATAAAAGTGTACTGTTGATAACAAGGGTACTGTTATTTTCAGCATCACTTTTTATGTGGATAAATAATTGTTTAGACGTAAAAGATCTGGAAAATTGTGCAGAAGTTATTTGTGAGTGACAATGCTGAAGGATTAGAAGGAAAAGTTTGCATTTTTACAGATGACACAAAGATTTGTAATATGGTGGATATCGCTAAAGGCATGGACAGTTTGATCTAATGATTTGGCAGTTAAATTTTAATGCAAAGAATTGCAGAGTGATGCACTTGGGGAATAGAAGTCCTAGGGATCTGTGTGTGCTAGGAGGTGAGAGATGATTTCATTGTGACAAGACAGTGGCTATAGTCAAAGGGATGTTGGGCTGAATCACCAGCACAAGAAAGAAGGTGCTGATGCCCTCTACAAGTTATCTAATGTTGTCATACAGTCAAGACATTAGTTACCTATTTAGAGCAAATTGTAGGATAAGGTTTTTTAAAGAAAATTGTATGTAATTGCACTGCAGATACAATTTTAAAAATAGCTCCAAGCATAGAATGGATTCAGAAAAACAAAGAAATGCACCAGCATGATTTATAACTTCAGTGGGACTAAATGTGGGGAAACTGAGCTTAGGAGTGAAAGAGCTTTAAGAAAAGCCCACTGCCAAGTGCTAAGCCAGCCAGAAATATCCAAGACAGAAAGGAAGGAATTGTACAATTAAATACAGACACTGTTTATGGCAAAACTTTTAGTAAGACTTGAGTCACTCAGCTGTAAAACAATTGAATTAAATGTTTTCCATATGACAATCTCAAATACTTTGCATTCATATAATGTATCAGATAAAAGCACTAGAACAGTGAGACAAAATTAAATCATTCCATTACTATCCTAAACAAAAGGAAATCAAAGATCTTGGAACAATCCGGACATAGACTACTAAGGTTTCTATGCCTCAAAAGACCTACTGGGCTATCTTCTATGAACCCGATATGCAAAGTAAAGCAAGAAGAGAGTAGCTGAGAACCAGAGAAGACAGGGTCCAAATTAGAGAATGACACAGTGACAAAATTCATCACCGCTCCCATCCCCGGATAACCACAGAAATCAATCCCGTGTCATTCTTTAGTGTCTATCTCAGCCTCAATCCCTCCACACCAGCATTCTTCAATGCTGGAAACCATTCCTTGTCATTCTGTAGTGTCCATCTCAACCTCAGTCCTTTGTCACCGGCCACCTAGGGCACCAGTGACAAGGAAAAGCTCTTGTGAGCCACTGCAAGTTGCACAAGGTAAAAAGGCAACCACAGGAAATCACCAGAGCATCAAATAAGCATGGTTTTAAATGACCAGGACCTAGTTTATTCAAGCAAAAAATATTTAAATTCGCCTTCTTGCATCCAGGTTTAAACAGTTCAAGGTTCAAAAGAAAGTAATGTCATTAAAATGTTCCAAGCACAAAAAAAAATATGGTCCGTTTACCAGTGTACACCATGCACACATAGAAAAAAACCAGAAAAGTATTTTCAATCAGTCTCTGGGTTACTGCAGCTCAATAAAGTTCCTTGAAACCCATTAAGTTGAGTCTCTCATTATTGGAAATCAAAATAAACCCAAACTCACAGCTCTGGTTTCACAAAGGCGTCACATCTTTACAGCAAATATTTAACTTTGTCACAACAGTTCCTAGGGTTGATATCTGCTACCTCAGCCTGCTCTAATGCTACGGCACTAGGCACCAGCATAGGATGTCCTGGAAGAAATACAGAAAGATTTGTTCTACTTGGGTACAAAGGAAGGGGGATTTCTACAACAGAAAATGCACAGGCTGAAAATCAGGGGATTTTAGATTTTGTTTCTTGCCATAATATATTGAATATGAATTATTCAGTGAAGCATTTTATAGAACACCTATTGACAAAATATCCTTCAGCATAACTAAGGCAACTTTAATGTTACAAGGATGCTCCAGTGGATGAATCCATGTTAATGATCACAGATGAATCACTGCTGCCTTTCTGAGGTGTAGCCTTTTCATTCCTATTAAGCTGAATAAATATTTGACACTTTGAATTTGATTGCAGAGAGTTTTCTTGCAGGTGGACAAATTAGTCGTTAGCTAGTCTAGAGAGAGAGGTACGTATGGCTGATACTGAGCACAAAGCCAGCAGTAAATAGAGAGAGCTTGCAGCAAGGAAGAGAAGGAGCCCTGGGAGATTTAAAGGGCAGACGTAGGGAGAAGCAGGTGTATTCTGCATACAACCAGGAATCGCTGGAAGGTACACTGTCCTTTGGAGGTACTCTGTTTGCATAATGGGAAGAAGGTTTGAAGGGAAATCTAATTCCCAGGAAGGTTCACAGGAGCAAAGGCAATGGGAAAGTAAGGTACAGCTTGAAAAAGTTTGGAGAACTAAGAACAATCGGCCCTCCATATCTGCAGGTTTGGGATCTGCAGATTCAACCAACCGTGGACTCGCCATGACCCTTTAATCAGGTCCCCCTGCCCCTGGTATACCTTGGCATCATGTCTTCAGCCCTATTGGGCCCCTACAGCAACAGCTGTACACAAAGGCTGACTCGGTCTGCCCAGATATTTGCGCAGGCAGGGGCAGGCCTGGGATAGGCACTTGGGATCTCTCGGAGAGAAAAAGAGATAATGGTTACTGCGGATGGGCTGTATGGCCTTTATCTGAAGTCATAATGCCGTTGTACAGGTCGATAGTGAGACCTCATCTGGAGTACTGTGTTCAGTTTTGGAGGCCACATTATCAAAAGGATATGAAGAGAATGGAGTCGGTTCAGCGTATAGCCACTAAGATGGTCTCAGGACTTAAGGATCTTCCATATGAAGAAGGTCTAAGCAGGCTGCAGTTATATTCTCTCGAAGAAAGCAGAGAAAAGGGTGACATGATAGAGACATTCAAATATCTTACGGGCCGTATTGAGGTGGAGGAAGATATCTTCTTCCTTAAGGGTCCCACGGCAACCAGAGGGCATCCGCTCAAACTCAAGGGTGGGAGATTTCATGGTGAAATCAGGAAATACTTCTTTACCGAAAGAGTGGTTGATTGATGGAATGGTCTTCCACGTCAGGTAGTTGAGGCCAGTAACGCACTCGACTTCAAGGGACGATGGGATAAACATGAAGGTTCACTCCGGGGAAATGCTTAAAAAGAGGGTTCTTGTTGAGGAAGGGTTCTTGGAGTGGGTTCGCTCCAGGAAATTCTTAGAGGGAGGGTTCTTCGAGTGGGCAGACTTGTTGGGCCAAAGGCCCTTTTCTGCCATCATACTCTATGTTTCTATGTCTCTATGTTCCTATGAATAGGAAAGACTAGACTTCCCTGCTTAACAGAACACTCTCCTTTCAAGCAGGGACCTGGAACAACACCTTCAGTGACCTAATCCTGAACGCACCAACATACCATTCATTCAGAAAATCACTAAAAACCCACTTATTCGGCAAATGTATCTGATCCTTCAATTCCGCTCTTCCCTTATCTCTTCTTACTCGCCCCCTGTTCCCACTCTCCCACCCAGTCACTCCACTGTCTCCCACTCCTTCCCAATTCTTTTTGATCTGATGTAACCTCGCTGTCCTACAGCATCTCTTCTTGTATACTGTCTCGAACTGAAAAGGTATGACGGGATATAAATAAAATTAATTAATTAAAACACTAGTATGAAATCTGAGCAGGAACTAGGGGAGTGTCTGAAACTATAGCATTTTAACTATACAAACTGACAAATCAATAAATAGGAGAACACAAATTGCATTCATTAGAAGGCATCAAATGTGGTAACAGATAATCACTTATAAAAATCATCACAGACTAGGCAGTCAAAAAAAAGTCAATAATGTTTTCTAGAGGACCATCCTCCACTTCCAACCCACTTAAATACATTCCTTTAAATAAAATCACTTTAGCATAAGAACATATAAAAAGCCACGCTGAATCAGACAGATCAAGGTCCATTGAGCCCAGCATCCTGTCTCTGAAAGAGACTCGTTCGGTTCACAAGTTCCTCTCTCACCACCTGGAATTACAGGACATTTGGAGTCTCTTGCTGGCAAAACCCTCCACAATGAGAGAATTAGTCTGGATGTTTCCTTATCTGTGAGGCAGGAATTCAGATAAGAGGTCCCTGTACTGACAATGTAAAGAGGTCTGTTTTGCCTCTTCTGATATATTCATAGTAGAACTATGACATAAGTAAAAATTCCCTGCAGAAAATGTCCCTCCTTGAATTGTTCTTGCTATCTTTGTTTGAACAGGTCTGGCAAAAACCAACTTTCGCTTGTCCATAGAAAAGAACATCTGTCTTTCCTCCTAACTTATATATTTAAGTCCATTAGCTCTTTCATTTCTGTGTCTTTCCTGAAAAAAATAATTCCGAGGAAGATTTGCTCCCTCAAGAGATTTCTGGAAATGAAGGCAGTGAAGATTCTGCTTCTCTCTTTGCTGATGACTAGGATTGATTACTGAAATTCATTACTTGTGGTTTAGCAAATTCAATTAATCCAAAATATGGCAATAAGATTCCTCTATGATGTTCAGAGAAATAATTATGTTCAGCTCAGCCTTTATTACAAGAGATAACTGGCTGCCTGTCACATTTAGAATTAAATTTCAAAGATCTTGATGGTTGCTCGTCGTGACTTTTATACTGGAATATGAGTGTACCTCCATAGTTTGCTTATACCACATCAACCATGACCTCTTTATGGTCATCTCAAGCCAATCTACTGAAAGCACCATCACACAAGCAATTGCAGTATGGTTAGAGGAATCTAGGCACATAGCTTTTAGCTGCAACAGAGCTGTAGCTAATTATTTCATCCTGTAGTTTTCTGGTGATCTTATAATAGTACAATAGTAACCACTGTATCCACTCCCCCCCCCCCTAGAATTGGAGTGCACTTTCTGTTTGCTCTACAACAGGGATGTCAAATGTCAGTCCTTGAGGGCCGCAATACAGTTGGGTTTTCAGGATTTCCCCAATGAATATGCATGAGATCTATTAGCATACAATGAAAGCAGTGCATGCAAATAGATCTCATGCTTATTCATTGGGGAAATCATGAAAACCCTGACATTTGACACCTCTGCTCTGCAACTTACCTACAGCCCACTGCTGACTCTTTAGCACCCATGATTCTGTCATCTCCAGTCTCCCTACTAAGGTCTAAAACTACCCCACAGTTGGCAGGTCTTCCATCCTGGAGTAAGGTCAATATACCTTTTTTTACTCAGTTTTCTATTATTATAATAGCAGGTGTGAGAATTGGGGGGAGAGGGGAGATCAGAGCATCCACTGCCCACAGGGATCCATCTCTTCTCACCCCAGCAAGAGGTTGGTAAACAGTGTTCTGTTACTTTTCATTTGTTCACAGAATAAGTTTTAAAATGTATTTTTATTATGATGGGGGTCCCAGCATTTGTTTGCCCAGGGTTCACTAAAAGATTAATCCTGCCCTGTCAATCAGCAGTCCTTCACCCTTGGCAAAAAGATTTCAGAAGTCATCATAGTACTTCTACTAATATTTATCATTTCTGTAGTTCTGAAAGACATGCGTAGCGCTGTGCATTGTGGGACAAGATCCTGGCTAGGCCTAGTTGCCCCTCTGAATCCCTTTCTCAAAGAAGAAAGAAAGGCCATGGAACACAGCTCTCAGTGCCTCCCACCTGTTATATAATGCAGAAAACACGTTAATGGCAAAAACAAAAACTCGGACAGGATGGTTAGTGGCACGAGCTCCCAAGGACTCTTACGTCCTTCAATTGTTTCTCAAAGGCAAAATAAAGTTTTCTTAGCTTCCCACACTTCAGCTTTAAGCACACTGTTCACCTTTAGCTCCAGTATGTCACACAGGTCCAACCCGCAATTATCGCCAGGTCTACAGCTGCATTAATTATGGGCTCATAAATGTGAGGCATGCTGTAATGGAAACTGGATACCCAAATGCTGATATAGGCTCTCATCACACAGCACCACTTTGAGACTTTTTCCCTTAAAAGGGCTCCAGCTGGAGATAAAGTGCTTGAGCTGCTGATGAGCCTGGAAGCTATAACACATCGTTTAGGGTTACCTGCTGAGGGGAAGCATTAGAAGAGCAGGAAGATGAATTGTAGCCTGTTACAGTACTTCTAGGCTCTAATGAGCTTGAATGCAGTACCGCGAGAAAAGGGGAGGAGGCGCTAGAGAGATGTTTTGTAAATACTAAAACTCACCTTCTCTTCACTGGCACTGCTCATGTCTGTTCAGATTTCTGCACTGATGTAGTCCAACCAGTGCAATGGATAAAGTCCAACTTTCAAAAATAAAATTCCCAAACTTTTCTTCTGGCCTATCAAGAGCAGTTCATTTTGAAAAACACACACTCTGGCTCTGGCTGAAGCTGTTGGGTAGAGCCAAATTCCCCTGGGAGGAGATAGGCCTGTACACCACTGGTGTTGCTGCCCTCCCAAAAGACAGGCACAACTCAGAGCAGTGCACAAGCTACTCCCAAAACAAAAACCAAAAAGGCAGCTTTCTGCTTTACTGTTCTTTAGGATGGGTGGTTGGTTGGCTGGCTGGCTGGACCCCCCCCACCCCCACCCCCACCCCTCCAAATGTCATTAACACAAACACTCAGGCAGGTTTGAAGAAAACAAAAATGAAAACTCCAGTAAAAGGAAAAATAAACTGTTTGGCTTAACAGCCTACTCACAATCCATCTGCTCCTCCCTAACGTCAGGCAAAACATAGTCCTCTTGAAACTCCATGGCATGATTCTCTGGCTGGGCTTCTGTGACTGGCTTAGTATGGCTTTCAGCAAGCTCCTCCATTTCCCAGTCAGCAGGGTCCGCGGGGGAACTGCCTTGTGCTGGCCTCCTTCCCAGCTGCTTGTTCCAGCTGTCTTCCCCCCCCTATCGGATGAGGAAAGCTCAGGAAATGGAAGCCCTAGCATCCAGCCGTGCCCCCTCCTAGCAGGGACAGGCAAGATCTTAAAGGGCCCTGCACTCTGAATGTCAGCATGAGCTCTACACATTCTTAAAGGGGCAGGGTCCTGCCTAAAGCTATGCACAGGATTTCTACACACTCCCACTTATATATCACCTATACAGTTATAATCTAAGTGGTTATGTAATTACCCTGCTTAATACTGATCCAGGTAAAAAGGGGTGATATGTAGCAACCTGAGCAAAGAAGATAAGCACACCTGAGCCTTTAAAGTCTATACTCTAAGAGGGGCATTTTCAAAACATACGTCTAAATCCAATTTGGACTTATAGCACTGGACATCCAAAGTCAGCAGTAAGAAAATGCCCATTTTTGAAAGGCAAACCACCTAGAAATATATATATATATTTTTTTAAATCCTCTATCTAGACGTCCACAAAATTTCATCTAAGTCTAAGCACCCAGAACAAGACCATTTGGATATGGAAGGGGCCAGTCCTGTAATGGACTGGCTGCCCAGACATGGCAACAGAGCAGTGGAGCACCTTAGAAGGCACTGCTATGAATTTCACAAAAAGGGTGCCACATAAACATCTCACCAGAACTCCCTTAGAGGTTATGGTGAGCTCCCCCCCACTTTATCCATCTGTCTACAACCCCAATAACCCTTATGGCTGCAGGTGGCACCTATATAGCAGTAGAGTCGGGTTTTGGCAGGGTTTGGTGGGCACACATTTTCCACCATAAATACCCCCCTACCCAAATGTACTTCCCTTTCCATTTTTGCCTCCCTTTATTTTTATTTTTCATTTCAATCTATTTAATAATTCTCCTCTCCCCATTGTTTCCCTTTCATATCATGTACGTCAATGCATAAGTGCTTCCCTCCTTTTAGTTTAGCCATTTTTTAAAATTTTTATATTCTATTTTACTGTTAACCGTTTAGATACCTGTATGATAAATGGTATATCAAAAATAAAGAAACTTGAAACTTGAACTAGTAGTTAGAATGGCTTATGGGCCTGGGTCCAGGGTACTTAAGACACTTGTGTGCAGTTCTACTAGGATGTCTCATACCAGATGCTGCTGTTATAGAGCCAGGTATGTACCTTTTTGTTCTCATTTTTGTGTGGTGGGAGGGGGTCAGTGAGCACTGGAGTGTGGGGGTGTCTTACCTTGATGCAAGCAGTGGTCATCTGGTCAGTTTGGGCACCTTTGTGGCACTTAGACCCTTCTAAAACAAGTCTAGTTCCAAACGTCTAAGTTCTGTCCAGGATGTCTTGCAAAATGTTTGATTATTGCTGCATGACATCCATGTCTAACCCGCCCTTGACAATGCCCAAAGTCCACCCATTGATGTCCATGTCTAACCCGCCCTTGACACTGACCAAAGTCCACCCATTGATGTCCATGTATAACCCACCCTTGACACTGACCAAAGTCCACCCATTGATGTCCATATCTAACCCACTCTTGACACTGCCCAAAGTCCACCCATTAATGTCCATGTCTAATCCGCCCTTGACACTGCCCAAAACCCACCCATTGATATCTAAGTCTAATCCGCCCTTGACACTGCCCAAAGTCCACCCATTAATGTCCATGTCTAATCCGCCCTTGACACTGCCCAAAACCCACCCATTGATATCTAAGTCTAATCCGCCCTTGACACTGCCCAAAGTCCACCCATTGATGTCCATATCTAACCTGCCCTTGACACTGACCAAAGCCCACCCATTGATGTCCATGTCTAACCTGCCCTTAACACTGACCAAAGCCCACCCATTGATGTCTATGTCTAACCCGTCCTTGACACTGCCCAAAGTCCACCCATAACACGCCTCCACCACGTACAGGGGCTGGAATGCCTCGCTAGACGTACAAAAAGACCATTTTGGTTATCAGCACTTGGATGTCCTGGCAATTAGGCCATCCAAGTGCTGATTTAGGATGTTTTTTGATTATGGGCCCTTAGGCCTCCTAATTCGCTGACTACTTTCAGCTGTATAAATGATACATTTATATGATATATACTTTCTCACAGGAATCAGGTTTTTAAATTTTCCTTCCCTTAATTTTATATAAGTAAAAGAGCAGTAGGAGCTGCCACCCCCCCCCCCCCCCCCCGTGCATATCTGATCTTTAGAGGATCTGGTGAATTCTAGTATTCAGTTCTTAAGTTGCCCTGGCAACATCTCAGAAAATGTGCACTGGTACTTTTATATCTCAATATTGTTTTATTCTCTAGAGGGTCTCTTTTGTCTCTGCCCAATTCAAATTCAACAGTTCTAGTTCAAAAGAAATGTTTACCCTGTCTCATGTCTCCAGGTTTCTGAAAAGATTTTTTTTTTTTTTTGCAAAGCTAAGTTAAACATTTTTTCTTTCCTTTTAAATTTAAAACACTTTCACAACAAAATTTGTCCTTATAAATACCTGGTCAGAACAATGCTTTCCTTTCCTCTGCAATGCTAGTTCAGTGCTCATTTAAAATATTACTATTTTGGTTGATATATTAAAGAAATACTTCTCTTGTCTCCAAATAAGATGTTCTGACATGATGTTGGCTATGTGAAATCTACTCATTAGATAATATGATTCATTAGTCTTCCATGTAAAATACTTTGCAAATCCTCATGGGAGTTTGAAGACTGTGGAAATGGCCTGCATAGAATCAAATGCCTGCTTACTTCTTCTATCTGTGGACTCTGTATTTGTTTGTAGGGAAAGCCCCATGTGCCAAAGAAGAAAAGTCCCTGCAGAGATTAGCAGCCTGTTTTTCTGAAGACTTTTCCTTGCAAATAAACCCCTCTTTTTACTAAGCCATGGTAGATGTTTCTATTGCAGCCTAGAGCGCTAAATGCTCCGACACACATAGAATTCCTATGAGCAGTGTCAGAGCATTTAGCATTTAGAAATCTCTACCGCTGCTTAGTAAAAGTGGGCCAAAATGTGTTGATTTAACAGTATAATCCACACACACTTGGACCGATAGTCATGACTCCCAGCCAGCCTAATAACACATAGGTGGCTCTCTCCCACTTGGTGGATTGGCCGGTGATTGGCCATGGTGACCGTTGATATTCAGTGGCTCATCAGCTAAGTTCGACGATCAGATAGAGTCACCTAAAAGGGTGGTCTTTCGTTGTCTGTTGAGAGTTAGCAGGCTAGCCGCTCAATGTTTTACCATCAACGGACCAGTAGCAACACTTCAAAAAGACCCAGAGTAACATAGTAATGTTGGTAGAGAAAGACCTGAACCACAGTCACACTCATTATTATCATAATTAAAATTCCCTCTCTTTGGCATTTCTGGAACAGTAGAAAAATGTCCCAATCTCTTATCTCGCAACTCCTGTTATTTTGAAAGGTGATTTCAATAAAGATAGCTTAACATTGCCAAAGCCAAGACCTCTGTGACAGATCTCACCTCTAAATAATTCTATTGAAAGATTTAAATTCTTTGAGCTGGAAATTCCTTCATGACTAAATAGTGGAGTCCCCAGTATCCAGAATACACTTTCACAAGAGCAATATGCTATGTCAGGTGGAAAATAGACAGCGCAGCTTAGGCTTAATTATGAGGAAAAAGCCTCAGACTGGGACCCTTCCACCTCCACAAAGGTGGTTGACAGGTGGTTAGGCGTTAACCTCACTGGCAAAAAACCTCCGTTGCACTCCAGAATAAAAAACCTTAAGGAGAGCTGTTAGTGCTGAACGATAGAAGAGATGACTTTCAACTTATCTTCTGTTGATCGGTACACCAACGGTGGCCAGCGTTTCACAAGTCTTTTGATGTAGGAGATGCGTTTTGGCGTCCCGATTGAAGTTTGATCGGATACGTTACACCCTGAGGCAGCAGACTTATCTTCTGTTGATCGGTACACCAACGGTGGCCAGCGTTTCACAAGTCTTTTGATGTAGGAGATGCGTTTTGGCGTCCCGATTGAAGTTTGATCGGATACGTTACACCCTGAGGCAGCAGACTTATCTTCTGTTGATCGGTATACCAACGGTGGCCAGCGTTTCACAAGTCTTTTGATGTAGGAGATGCGTTTTGGCGTCCCGATTGAAGTTTGATCGGATACGTTACACCCTGAGGCAGCAGACTTATCTTCTGTTGATCGGTATACCAACGGTGGCTAGTGTTTCACAAGTTTGCTGCCTCAGGGTGTAACGTATCCGATCAAACTTCAATCAGGATGCCAAAACGCATCTCCTACATCAAAAGACTTGTGAAACGCTGGCCACCGTTGGTGTACCAATCAACAGAAGATAAGTTGAAAGTCATCTCTTCTATCGTTCAGCACTAACAGCTCTGCTTAAGGTTTTTAATTCTGGAGTGCAACGGAGGTTTTTTGCCAATGAGGTTAACGCCTAACCACCTGTCAACCACCTTTGTGGAGGTGGAAGGGTCCCAGTCTGAGGCTTTTTCCTCCAATTTTTTAACTGCACACTATAATTAAGCCTAAGCTGTGCTGTCTATTTTCCACCTGACATAGCATATTGCTCTTGTGAAAGTGTATTCTGGATACTTTTGAGTTTTTCACAAAATCCATGTTCTTTTAGCTAAATAGTGAAGTCCAACAGCCTCAGCACCAGTTGGCGGAATAGCAGAAATCAACATTTGTTTTCCTTGTGCCACTTTTTCACATCCTCAGTTTCCTAAATTCCTTCGATGTTATTACAGCTGCCTTAATGCAGTGCACTGATGCTGAATTTGCCATGGTATAGATCAGTTCCTATGACAACAGAATTCATCAAGTCCTTGCCTGAAATACTAAACTGTTCAAAATAAAAAAATAATCCAGGCTCGCAAGAAAACAATTATTTATTAGAAAATTATAAAAAAAGACACAGGGAGGTTAATATTCAAAGTGATTTATTTAAATCACTTTGGGGTTAAGAAAGTGCATTTAAAAAGGAATGGTGCAATCAAACGAATGAGGTGATTTTCTTTGAACTGATTGGACTTGAATGCCAAATAACCCAAAAATACATCTAGTTTTGGCAGCATTATAGTCTATGGGGGCCTAGAAAACGGCACTTTTTTCTTGGCTAATATGAAGGTCCCAACATAGCAAACCAATGACCCGTGGGTTTAGAGGCTAGAAAATTGTAGTTGAAACCACAGATAGAATTGCAGCTGGAAAGACACCTCCCCCCCCCCTTCTTTGAGGAGCCCATTTGATTAGGATTTATTCTGTAATCAAGGACATACCCCATGCTGGTATCACTGCTTTCAGTGGAAGTAAAACCCAGATATCTCAATCCATCCTCCTTTTTCTGGAGCCAATTGTGTCTCTCGCTTGGAGAGAGGTTGCCTCTCCCTCTATTACTACTACTACTCCTCTAAGAGAGAGGTTGTAGAGGCTCAGTATTAAAGATTGTTTTCATTGCAACCTGTGAACTGCATAAATAATTTGCATATACGGTATTTGCTTGAGGAGAAAGTTTTTGACTAAAACATAGAAACATGACAGCAGATAAAGGCCAAAAGGCCCACCCGGTCTGCCCATCCACAGTATCAATGATCTCTTTCTCTCTCTCTCTGAGAGAACCCACGTGCCTATCCCAGACCCTCTTGAATTCAGACACAGTCTCTGTCTCCACCACCTCTTCCGGGAGACTATCTACCACGCATCTACCACCCTTTCCGTAAAAAAGTATTTCCTCAGATTATTCCGGAGCCTTTCACCTCTTAACTTCATCCTATGCCTTCTGATTTCAGAGTTTCCTTTCAAATGAAAGAGACTCAACTCATGTGCATTTATATTACGTAGATATTTAAACGTCTCTATTATATTTCCCCTTCTTCCACCTTTCCTCCAAAGTATACAGATTGAGATGTTTAAGTCTGTCCCCATACGCCTTATCACGAAGACCACACACCATTTTAGTAGACTTCCTCTGGACCGATTCCATCCTTTTATATCTTTTTGAAGGTGTGGCCCCCAGAATTGTACACAATATTCTAAATGAGGTATCACCAGAGTCTTATACAAAGGCATCAATACCACCTTTTTCCTACTAGTCATACCTCTCCCTATGCAACCTACCATCCTTCTAGCTTTCGCCGTTGCCTTTTCAACCTGTTTTGCCACCTTAAGATCATCACATACAATCACACCCAAGTCCCCGCTCTTCCATCGTGCACATAAGTTCTTCACCCCCTAAACTGTATCATTCCCTCAGGTTTTTGCAGCCCAAATGCATGACCTTGCATTTCTTAGCATTAAATTTTAGCTGCCATATTTCAGACCATGCTTCATTTTTCGCCAGGTCTTTCTTCATGTTATTCACACCATCCGGCGTGTCTATTCTATTGCAGATTTTGGTATCATCCGCAAAGAGGCAAATCTTACCCGACAACCCTTCAGAAATATTGTTTATAAAAATGTTAAAAAGAACAGGCCCAAGAATAGAACCTTGAGGCACACCACTGGTAATATCCCTTTCCTCAGAGTGATCTCCATTGATCACTACCCTCTGTCGCCTTCCACTCAACCAGTTCCTAACCCAGCCCGTCACTTTGGGACCCATCCCAAGGGCACTCATTTCATTTATCAGACGTCTGTGTGGAACACTGTCAAAGGCTTTGCTAAAATCTAAATACACCACATCCTCTATCCAATTCGTTGGTCACCCAGTCAAAGAAATTGATCAGATTTGTCTGACAAGATTTACCTCTAGTGAATCCATGTTGTCTTCAGTCCTGTAATCCACAGAATTCCAGAAACTTGACCATTCTCTCTTTTAAAAGCGTTTCCATTAATTTGCTTACCACAGAAGTCAGACTTGCCAGACTGTAATGCCCTACTTCTTCCTTACTTCCACTTTTGTGGAGAGGAACCACATCTGTCCTTCTCCAGAACCACTCCAGACTCTAGAGAATAATTGAAAAGGTCAGTCAGCGGAGCCTCCAGAAGTGCATAGGTGAAATATTTTATTCATGTAAAATCTACGTTGTTTCTCAAGGCTTGAATTAGAAAGTTGAACAAGGGGGAGGGGGGAGGAAGGGGAGGACAGAGTGTGGGGTAATTTTCTTAGTCAAGTCTAGGTTGTAAGAACCAACACCTGGACTCCTGCTGTTTTGCTTCTATTGTATCATTTGGGATTTAGTTCACTGTTAAGGAAAAATTTTTGTATCAGTGTATATGTGTTTGACTTGAATAAATCGTTAAAAGAAAGTTGAACAGATAGGAAAGGTTTTACTGTTGATACATGATTGGATGGTCAGTTTTAAGTTAAAATTAAATAAATAAATAAACTAGAGGTTTCTTAGCTTCTAATAAGAAGAGAGATTTAAAAAAGTTAGTGTCAAATGGGATTAATTACATTATTCTGACAATAAAAATTTTAGGGGTCCAATTAGATTGGTATTTATTAATGAAATCACAAGTAGATTTAGTAATTTGAAAAGGATTTGTAATGCTTTGGAAGTTAAGGTCCATTCTTTCCTATTTTGAACCTTATCTGTATCAACTATTGCTGCAATCTCTTTTGTTAAATAGCCTAAATTATTGGCTCCTATAAAAATTTTTAAAAGTTACAAATTATCCAAAATTCCACAGTGTATCTGATATTTAATCAGAAGAAATGTGATCATCTTTCCGCTTTTTTTTTTTTTTACCAGAAATTACATTGGCTTCCAATAAGATGCAAGGGTATTATCCAAATTGGGCTGCGTTTGTTATACAGTCATGTTTGGTTTAGTTCCTTCTAACTCATATGTTCATCTTTCATTTTCTTTACCAAAACAATCTTTGCCAAATATTACTTATTTTGCTTTTTCATCAGTAAAGGAATGCAAGTATATCAGATATGAAACCATCTACTTTCCTACAAAGTGGCCACATTTTAATTCAATTGTTAATTTCAATATCATTCCCTTACATGCATTTTAGAAGATTAATGAACATTTATTTGTTTAGTAAATTAAGAAAATGATTATTGTATGGTTTTAATTGATTGTAACTTAAACAGTTAATGTGCTGTTTTTATCTTTTGTAAATTGCATAGGCTCATGAGGTATCTGTGATTTATAAATAAAGTTTTATGTTATGCTATATAACATTTCACATTTCAATTTCATTTGATATACCACAAATAATAATAATATCTATGCAATTCACACTAAAATCATGAATGGGAGAGGGCGATACAGCGGGATTAAAAAAAGGTACAAAGGGGGGATTGTTATGCCGTGCCTCGCCTTGCCCTTGCTTAGGGGTCGGGCGATTTGGAGTTTGGATGAGCTGTGCATTTTTGAGACCTCAGTACCATCCCCTTTCCTTCGTTTGCTCCTCCAGGACCAATTGCGAAAACAGTATTATCTCTATAAAAAAATACTCCAATGGAAGCAGGACAGAATTAACTCTTTAGTGGCCCCTGGACAATCAAGCGCATTGATTCTCTATCCTAAATACATTTTAAAACTCTTACAACTAGAATGAAAGCCTTGACTGGCCTTGTGCCTTGCCTTGGCACTGGCTTGGGTATTAGATATCCATCTTTTCAGTCACTTTCCTTTGTTTCCAGTTCCAGAACAATGGGAAGATCTGGCCCAGCTAGTAATTTCAGTCCAGCTCAGTGCCCATCAGCAACTTCATAAGACCATAAGAATTGCAGCTGCTGGGTCAGACCAGTGGTCCGCTCACGCGGCGGCCCTCTGGTCATAGACCAGCGCCCTAAATGAGACTAGCCCTACCAGCGTATGTCCTTGTTCAGCAGGAACTTGTCTAACTTTGTCTTGAATCCCTGGAGGGGATTACAAGCTCTGGAGCAGAATGTGTGGGGATTTTAGGCTTTACCGAGGGATCTCTTTCTACTCCCAGCGAGACTGCTCCCAGGTGAAAGCAATCTTTAGGGCTGTCTCCTATGGGGAACCCAGGAACTTAATGAGCTGTATCACAGTGTTCCTATCACAAACCCCAATCTTAAGATCTGAGAACTGCATGTTATTGGATGTGTGCAAAATTGGGATAGTGAAATACAGATGTTTTGACTAGAAAATTCTGCTTTTTGGTAGCAGGTCCAATATTATGGAATGGAATTTCCGGTGTGATACGTTTATACTTTTGGAAGTTGCTCAAAATATACTTTTTTGTTCAAGCATTTGATTGATCCTAGAATTCTAACGTAGATGGAAGACTGTTGAAGCATTTTTGGAGAAGAGTTTTATATGGGCAGATGAGGGGTTTTGGCTTATCTGATGTTATTGTATGTCCACTCGTTTATGTATGTTTTATCATGAGCTACTTAGGCGTTAAGCGGATTAAAAATAGTTTAAATAAATAAATAAAATTTGTACTAGCATTCTCTAAATACACCCCAGCACCTACTAGAGTGCAGGCTTTCCCCTTACACACTCCTTTACAAACACACAGGCACTCATGTGGGTTTTCCCCTTCCTACTCTCACTCTATCATAGCACAGGTGTTAGGGAGTGCAGAGGAGGTGTGGCCTTGAGGTTCCAGCTTCAATTCCCAGCTGCTCCTTTGACTCTGGACAAGTCACTCTGTTACCCCAGGTACAAAATATGCTTGGATTGTAACCACAGAAAATGCAGCCTGTCAAGCCCCAACCTCTTTGCCTTTTAGAGGTGCAAGTTTCCCATATGCTCCTATTCCAGCCCCCCCCCCTCCGCCCTTGGGACCAATAGGTCACCTAACCCATTCCTCATTAGAATGATTCCATCCTGGGTTTTCCCACCATGGCTCTGTCCCTTTACAGGTATTCTGGGACTTGCAGTTCCTGCATGTTTATCACAATATTAAAGGAAGCATTAGATCAAACAGAATAAAAGTACAGTCTTTATGGACTGAAATTCCATATTTGAAGAGAAAGAGAATAGTGGTGGGGATATACTGCCATCTGACCAATCAGAATAAACAGACAAATGATGGCATACTCACAGAAGTCAGGGAAGCAAACCAAAATATTGTAACAATATAACAACAGCTGATTGCAATTACCTCAGTCTTGACTGGATGTCGCATATGGAAATGCAATGGGATTAAAGTTCCTAGATGAAAAAAAAATGACTGCATCATGGAGCACTTGGTTTAGGAGCAAAATAAAAAAGATTTTAGATTTGATGTGAAGAGTAACATGAGGCATCAATATGGCTTATGAATGCCATCCTGCAAACCAGTGGTGTAGGCAAGGGTAAGAGGCACCCAGGACTGTGGCGCAACTCCCCCCACCCCCTCCTGCTGTGCACACTATCACAACACAGGGTCCAGCATATCCCCTCCAGGCCTGGTAATGGCTAGGCTGTGGTCAAACCTCAGTATTTCCCTTTCCAGCAAAAACTTCCACCAAGGTTCAAGTTTCAATAGCAACCAAAGCAACAGTAAACAAAAATACAGCTTTTCCTCCAGCAACTGGCCAACAGCCACCTCAGCTGTTGCAATTAGGTAAACTTCCCAAAATCTTAACTTCTTTGCCAGGGAAAGACACTGAATGCAGAGAGGTACAGTAGAGCAATACTTTCAGGCAGGTTCTTAAAGCAACTAGTGGCAATGCTCAACTTTAGCTAAGTCTTTGCCCCTTTTATTCAGGCTGAGCAGGCTCTTTGCATCGGGCAGCTTTCCGACCCAAAGAGTTTTGAAATAACCCTCTCTGGTGATAAGTGAAGCAGAAGAGTCAAGTATAAACTTCACAGTCTTACAGTCCAGCAACCTGTAGTCAAACAAAGAACAGTTCTGAGGCACAGGCTGTTCCAGCATCCGGAACAGGCACAGCTGTTGCACTGCTCCTACTTAGCTGCCTCAGTTCAAACGTACCTCAGTGCCAAAACTCCCAGCCAGCAAGCAAAACAAAAATAGCAAAAACCAAAAGTTTCTCTGAGCCAGTTTGCTCACAAATGTTACAGTTCATAAGCAGGTATTCTCCTGCCAGCACAAGCCTCTTTCTTCCAGGCAAAAATACTCAAAACAAAGCACAGTTCAAAGCAATGTCCTTCTCAGAGAATTAATAGCACAACTCAGCATACTCACTTTTACAGCAGTTGATTTCCATCAATTCCATACTAGGTTCTGGTTCACTTTCTGCTGCTTGAAAATCCATAGCTTCCATGTTATTCAACTGTTCCAGGGCTGGGACAGAATTAACATAAGAACATAAGAACATAAGAACTGCCTTCTCCGGATCAGACCTTCGGTCCATCAAGTCCGGCGATCCGCACACGCGGAGGCCCTGCCAGGTGTACACCTGGCTTAATTTATAGTCCACCATATCCTTATATGCCTCTCTTAAGGAGATATGCATCTAGTTTGCTCTTGAAGCCTAGGACGGTCGATTCCGTCATAATCTCTTCTGGGAGGGCATTCCAGGTGTCAACCACTCTCTGAGTGAAGCAGAACTTCCTGACATTAGTCCTGAACATTAACTTCCTGCATGTCCCAATCTTCCAGCCTCTCCTGCTCCTTCTGCTGGCCGCCTCCCCCTGACTCACTGGCTTCCATTTAGGGAGCTCAAAACCACGCCCCCTTTGCCTGGCTGGGGGAGATGAATCAGTTCTCTAGAGAACTGCTTACGTCTGCCAGAGGTCAGATTTCCCTGCTTCTTTCTTAAAAGAACAGCAAGCATTTCAGGTAAACCCCCCCCCCCAAAAAAAAAAAAAAAAAAACCCCAACCAAAAAACAAAAACACCTGCCAGGATTTAAAGGCTCTATACAGGAGTGCAAGTTTTCCTGCATAACTTTCCCTGTCTCATGCTGGCTAATCCAGTGATAGTCATCGCCTGCATGTTCCAGGACACTGACCTGGTCAGCTCTTCTGCACCAGGGCTGTCTAAACTTTATACCTTTCACAGGAACAAAACATCTGCTAGCAGTGGTTTGTTACAGCACACATCCCTTCTCCTGTACCTCGTTAATATTCACAGCGTGAGCAGCAACCCCAACCTGCTCCTTGCGCCAGCACTTCCACCGATGTCACTTCCTAGGTTGGAGTTGCTGCTTATGCCACGAATGTTAAAGAGGTATGGAGGGAAGGGAAGTGGGCACGCGAGAATGGGTGCTGGCATCCTCACCAAGACCGCACCCCCTCCCCTTACTATGCCACTGCTGGAAGCCCAGACCAAATGTATTCCACACATTAAAAAGACCAAATGACTGCCAGTATGGATAAAGGTAAGATGAAGAGGGCATTTTTCCAAAAATGAAAAATGGATCAGAAGAAAGAAAATAGGAAACAGCATAAATACTGACAGGGAAAGCAAAAACATAAGAACATAAGCATTGCTTCTGCCGGGTCAGACCAGGGGTCCATCGTGCCCAGCAGTCCGCTCCAGTGGCGGCCCCCCAGGTCCATGACCTGTAAGTGATCCTTTACCTAAATTGTGTATTCCCTATTCATTTAGTATCCTGTATAGTTACCCTCTATCTGTATTCTTCAATCCCCTTCACCTTCAGGAAATCATCCAATCCCTTTTTGAAACCCAGTATTGTACTCTGTCCTATCACCTCTTCTGGGAGCACATTCCAGGTGTCCACCACCCTCTGAGTGAAGAAGAACTTCCTAGCATTCGTTTTGAAACTGTCTCCTTTCAATTTTTCTGAATGCCCTCTTGTTTTTGTTGTCCCCACTAGTCTGAAGAATCTGTCCCTCACCACCTTCTCTATGCCTTTCATGATTTTATAAGTCTCTATCATGTCCCCTCTAAGTCTCCGCTTTTCTAGGGTAAAGAGCCCCAGCTTCTCCAGCCTTTCAGCATACGAAAGATTTTCCATGCCCCTTATCATCCTAGTCGCTCTTCTCTGGACCCTCTCGAGTATCCTTCTTAAGGTACGGCGACCAGTATTGGACGCAGTACTCCAGATGCGGGCGCACCATCGCTCGATACGGTGGTAGAATAACTTCCTTCATTCTGGTAGTGATACCCTTTTTGATAATGCCCAATAGAAACTTTTTCAGCAAATTTGAAGCAAGAAGTCTATGAGGGAGATAGCTGGACTATTAGATGACTGGGGGTAAAAGGGGCACTCAGGGACACGGTGGAGAGACTAATGTCTTTTACAAAGCTGCGGTAGCGATGCTGTTGCAGTAAATGCATGGAAGCCCTGGCTTCGTAAAAGGGACCCTAAATAAATTCTTTGCTTCGATCTTTACATTTCTTCTCCATTTTGCTTTCTTTATCCACTCCATTACTCCTACTTTATCTTTACCACTTTTTATATACATTTATCCTCTGCTTTCCTTGATAATAACCCATCTGAGGCAATGTACAAATTAAAAACCAATACTAACATTCAATCAGCTATGGACATTGCTCCAACCCTACACTTTATTGAGCCCTTTTTCTCTCAAGCTCATACCTCTGAGTTACTTAAGCCCCTGTGTTTAGAACTTGTGTTGCGAGTCTTGTGTTTGCAATTTTGAAACTTAAATTCACAAGGTTTGTTGTAAGAATTTGACAACCTTCAGTTTGATCCACAGACTCATCACTGGAGCATGCAGAGGTCACTGCTGTCCATTGGATTCTAAATGACAAAAGCAAATTCCATCCACACATTCCGCTTCTAAAATCTCCATGGAGGAAGGATTTTAAATTACAACCAGAGCTATCATTGCTGTGATTCTTAGCAAAAGCACTTGGGCAGGAGGAAAACTTGCAGTATGAACAAGAATACTCCAATCTATTTTCCTTCTCTGTATGACAGAAGTGTCTCCACATCTCCACTGAATGATTTCAACATCTGGAAGAACCTCTTCCTTCCATTAAAAGGCCATCATCAGCCTCAAAGTCTAGCTGTGGAAAGCTCCCCGTGGCCCCCAGGCTTAGCCAAAATCCTCTATGAGCCTCTGCAGTTCTTTTCTGCATCGCTAAGGGCAGACTTCACCCCTGAGGCCAGCCATCTGGATGAAGTGTGTGAGCTTGAAATTAAAATAAAGGAGCTGGAGCTGCTTACCATCACTGGGGATGGCTTCGATTCCAAACAATGTGAGTAAAGTGTTCCCACTTTCTTTACACCAAAGCGCTCATCTCGAGCATTAACTGAAAGGCTAAAAATCCAGAATAGTAGTTTGTGAAAATTCTTACATTATTCCTCTCAGAGTTGGACTCTGTGAACCCACTTCTTCATGGACTGGTTTAAACTTACAATTTGCTGGACTTTTCCATTAAACTTAGTAAATTCTTCCTTTTGTCAAAAATAAACAGTAATAATGGGAATGACCTGGATTAGATTTGTGTTTATGAAATGATCTGTCTGTATATTGTAAAGTACTCTGGGGTGGTCCTAGATTTCAAGTAGGATTATGTGAGATTAGACAGTCATTCAATCCTCCATCCCCTTTGCATGCCATGATTTCTCAAAGAACGTCCCTAGGTTGCTAGAGACTAAGCTTTTTTTGCCCTCCTCCAGAACCCTCAGCAACTCCCAAGACTCTGTCTGGAGCTCTTCTCTTCTTTTTCATAGCTTTCTTTCAGATCAAAAGAAGAAAAAGTTCAATTAGCCTCTGAAACGCTTCTGCCTTTGGGACCATATCACCTCTTTCCTCTAGAGACCATCTTCAGAATTGGTTTGTTTGGCTTCCCAGCAGAAAAGCTTTTGAGAAGTTTAACAATAAAATAAACTTCACTTTGGCAGCTTCTCAAGGCTGCCCTTAAATTTAGGAAAATCATTCCTATTAGACTTAACAGCAGCTCAGGATTAGTGAAGGAGATGGTCTAGTGGTTAGAGCTGCTGTCTCAGGGATCACTAGGGAAATCACCATTACACCATTACAGTTAGATTAAGAGCCTGCTGGAACCACACCTGACCGATTATTGCACAATGTATTGCAAACCACTTTGGGAGAATCTCTTCGTAAAAAGGCTGTAAATTAATCTAAAATAATGTTAAAATTTCAGCTGCAAATTTACTACCAAGTTGGGCACCAGAAAAATTGAAATACTTGGGCATCATTATCACGACCAGATAAATAAATTATATCAACTGAATATACCTATCTTTTTATTAGAGAGAGGGGAGTTCATGAACGCTTGGGTGGATGAACCCCTGCCCTGTCTGATAGGGAGGGTACAATTTTCTGATAGTGATCATTCTGCAGAAATGGCTCTGCTGTTTGATGAATCTACCAAAGAGAAATTAAGAAATTGAATAGACTACAAACATTTCCTGTTATTTTAAGTGCTCAAGGAGGGGGCATTAAATCCTATAATATTGCTTGCCCCTTGGAGGAGATCACTACATTTTGTGATTTCGAATTAGAGAAGCAGATTATTAGTCCTCATCATTTAACGTATGTATCACATGCTAAATGACCTGAATTGCAATGGCAAAAACATAACCCCGAGGTATCTTTGTCTCGATGGGCATGGAAAGAGGTGTGAAAGCTAAAACAGGAGAGACTCCTGCTGATCAAGCCAGTACCTAATATTCATCAGTACTTAAACAGTTAATGCAGCTGAATATGTCCTAACTTTACACAATGAGTTAACTGGGCACTGGTTAACTTCCAGGTCAGGGGGGTCATACACAGATGTTCAGTGGCAGGAGCCATGCATACCTCAGCATTGAATATTCAGAGTTCGTGTAGCTCGCAGCTGGAAGACACTTGTTAAATGCTTAACATCACAGGTTGAAGATTAACTCCTACAGCTGGCCTCATGATTGTTGCAGTTGTCTAGTTCTCACCGTGTCTAGGTAGGTAGAACCGATGTTTCAGCCATCATCTTCAGGTATGCTGAGAGGGCTGCAGTTTCTCTTTGTATAGAGTGGGTGCTCAATCTTGATTGGCTGGGGCTTGAGGTGATTGAGGCAAGAAAGTCCGTTGGTTGTGAACTTGAATTTTGGTGGGAAAAACAAATTTGGTGGCATTTTGGCCAGAATTTAAAATTGTGACCAATGGACTTTCCTGCCACAATCACCTCAAACCTCAGACAATCCGGTTTGAGGATCTCACTATATGTAAAGACAAACTGCAGACCTCAGAGCGCACCCTGAAGAAAGCCACAGCACAAGGGCTGAAACATTGGTTCTACCTAAGCAGAGTGAGACTGTAACCACCACCTGTAAAGATAGGTTGTTCACCCTCTCCAAGGTAGAGAGAACGAGAGGGCACTCTCTGAAGTTAAAAGGGGATAGATTCCGTACGAACATAAGGAAGTTCTTCTTCACCCAGAGAGTGGTGGAGAACTGGAATGCTCTCCTGGAATCTATTATAAGGGAAAACACCCTCCAGGGATTCAAGACAAGGCTGGACAAGTTCTTGCTGAACCAGAACGAACGCAGGTAGGGCTGGTCTCGGTTAGGGCACAGGTCTTCGACCTGGGGGCCGCCGCATGAGTGGACTGCTGGACACGATAGACCACTGGTCTGACCCAGCAGTGGCAATTCTTATGTTTATATTCCTCTCTGTGTTTCTATTTTCTTGTTAATATGCCCAGGTGAGTCGCCTATTTGTACATAAAGTATTGAAGGGTTAAGTGAGCCATTCATCTCCATGAGGAATAAGCCCAAGACAGGAAGTCTCCTTTCTACACCTTGTTTATCACAGGAGACCTTCACTTGGGGATGAATGGCTGAAGTGGCAGATTTCTGGTTGATTTGTGGGGAAATGGAAAAAGCAGAGACGAGCAACGAAACTAGTAAAAGGTATGGAGAAACTGGAATACGAGGATCGACTTAAGAGACTTGAGAAAAGGAGACTGCGAGGGGATATGATCGAGACCTTCAAAACACTGAAAGGAATCGACAAAATAGAGCAGAAAAAATTATTTACATTGTCCAATTTGACACGGACAAGAGGACACAGAATGAAGCTAAGGGGGGACAAGTTCAGGACAAATATCAGGAAGTTCTGCTTCATGCAGAGAATTGTGGACACCTGGAATGCTCTCCCAGAGGAGGTTATTGCGGAATCGACCGTCCTAGGATTCAAAAGCAAACTAGATGCACATCTGTTACGAGAGGCATAGAAGGATATTGGTGACTAAAAATTACGCCAGATGTACACCTGGCGGGGCCTCCGCGTGTGCGGATCACTAGACTTGATGGACCGAGGGTCTGATCCAGAGATGGCGCTTCTTATGTTCTTAAGCCTGTTTTGCTTGGTAACGCTTTTTGCCTCTGAAATAGGAAAGATCCAGAAGTGGCTCTGCAGATGTCCAGTAAACATTGGGTGGGACGTACTTCCTAGATACAGATAGGCACTTTGATCATAAGCGGACTTACTTTCTTCTAGCACTGCAGAGCAGTTGAGAGGGCATTTGGGCACAATCACTGGATTACTTTTTATATTTTCTGTCATTGCTTCTTGGGATTTTGGGCAAATCACTTATGTTTCCATTGCCTCAAATACAAACTTAAATTGTGCAAGAGGCTGCTGAAAAGTTCTCAGCCCAAAGTTGGGGCAGTTTCTATCAAGGGCTATACATTTTGTTCAATGATTTTCCACTTCTTTCATTCCGTCAGTAAAATATAGCCCTCGATGGTGACTGCCCCAACTTTGTTGGTTGGGGTAAGAATTTTTCAGCGGCCTCTGACCTCTGAGAAAATATCTAGTCTACCCAAATGTACCGTAACGGTGAAAACCATGAACTAAATCAGAATCTAAAATATGCTTCTAAAAGAATGAGTGTAACATTGGAAATATAAAACTGAGTGTATTAATGGGAGACATTCAGCAAAGGGATGACACATCATTTAAAGTCATTTGTGGGAAAGATTTAATGAATGAAATCCACCCCTCAGTCAGATGCAGCAGGGAAGGACATGGGCCCTGAAGGTCTCTCTCCGCCTTGACTTCATTGGATAGGTTCACCACTGAGTTAATAATGGTCCTAAGGTGTCTAGGTGGGGAGGACCGAGGAAATGTAGCATTTGTTTTGTCATGCTCTTGTGTTCTAATTTGGGAACATCAAGTGATGGTTTTCCTGTCTTTCTAATTCTTTCTTTCAGACAAGTTTTTGAAAGCTCTTAAAGATGAAAAGATGCAAAATGGGCCAAGAATGCGACATCTGAAGAACATGACGCTGCCATGCTAAGAAGGTCCACAACATTCCACCGCATTTCTACTATTTTCTGTCATTTTGCACATTTTATCAGAAGAAAAGTTGTATTTGTCCTGCACATGTAATGATTTCTTCACCCGGAATTCGGTTACTATCGTAAGTCTCAGTTTATCAGTGTAGGATAGATTCTCACTGTCCAGAAGTAAGTTTCATCTGAAATAGCTTCCAATTCTAGACTTGCACTATTTAGTCGTTTTTGCATTGTATTTACCAATAGTTGATTTGTATGTGACATGTGAATGTCCCTTATGCTGAAATATAAGAACTATCTGAAGGTACCAGAGAGCCTGCTGTCTTTAATCCACGGATTTTAGGAGACAACATAGGCACGAGAGTCTCTACTGATATTTGGGCTGTTTCTGAATCCCAACATTCACTGCCCCTGCAATGTCTAGTTAGTACACAGAAGGTCCTTAGGTGAAGCTTGGGGGCAGCTAGTACTCAACTGGTTAGGAACCCAGCCATTGAATATCTGCCTGAGACTTTCACCAGCTTAAAAACTGCTGATCACTGCAGGCTGAATATTCAACCTCTCCCCCCCCCCAAAAAAAAATGTTAAAGAAGTGGTAGAGCTATTAACATAAGAGGCTAAAGAAAGTTTCAAGTTCATTATTTTCATCAGCCATCAGGATCTGAGAGGTTTACAGTTACAATAGCTCTTAATGAGGGGAGAGACAAGGAGATTGAGAGAGCTTAGAAGGGTCAATTGTAAGGAGCAGTTGGGGAGAACTACAATAAGGGAAAGGTGAAGATGGAAGAGTAGGGTTCACACATAGGCAGTCTTCACCGTTGGGGGAAAAATGATGACAGACTCTTTCATGCAGACAGATTTTCTGCATGAATGATGGAACTGAATTGTACGCGTCAGTGAACAGGAACATCTTAAGTGAAGTTGGAAGTGTATTCCAAAAAGTGGTGCTGTTAATGGGAAAATGGTTTGAAAATAACAATGACTGAGAACTGCTAGTACGTATATTACACAAATGCCAATACAGTCTTCTCTGAAGAGACAATGAATTGTAATAGGAGGAAAAGACTAAAGGTGTAATTCTGTCACCACATTTTGAAGCTATTATTCATCAGAAAAACCTCCTTATTACTTTTCAAAGTTCACTGTAGTCTTGCCAACTTAAGAATCACCACTTAACTGCCCTATCAAGAGCGCTCGGTGTCTACGGAGCTTCCCTGTTTCACTCTGGCTTCCTCAGGAACTTGCACCAAGTAAAAAAAGAAATACATAGCTATGAACCACCATGTCAACAAGGAAATTATATCAAAAGGCAACTTTCTGCCTTTCCAATACAATACATTAAAACTTCTTATATCCCGCAAATTTCAACATGGAATCATTGAGCTACATTTGCAATCTAGCGTTATTGCTACCAAGTTCAGTATTTGAGGATGTCAGTCTGTGGCAGGCATTGAGGAGTTTGACACTTCATTTTATACTGGACTTATGAGTTACAATGAGGAACAAAGGTTCATTCCAAAGGGTTGATAGTATTCTAGATTCCAACCTTCAATAATGAATTATAGAGGCCTCAGATTTTGTTCTGTGGTATAGCTTTTAAATGCACAATAGCAGGGCTAATAACAGAGAAATTACATTCTTCTTTTTAATAATGATGATTAGATAAATTATTATTATTATTATTAGGAATTTTTATATACCGCCTATCAAGGTTATCTAAGCGGTTTTTACAATCAGGTACTCTGTACATAAATTAAAGCAAAAGAGAGAATTGTAGTTCTTCAGGACTCAGAGGATCAATCAGTCCTCTTAGGTGACTTACTTAGGAGATTGTGTAACAATCTTCATTTTTTATTTTAAACATTTCTAGCCCACTTAAATCCTAAGCCAGTAACAAAAGGCATATAAATGCAACAAACTCTACAAGTTTATCAGCAGTCAACAATAAGATCATGTCATAAAATTCATCATCTAATATCAATACTTATGGGAAAATTCCATCATCTTTTGATTTAAAACAGTCAAAAAAAGCTCTCATAAACAGGCATTTATGCTGGAGGAGGAGGTGTAAAGCCAGGGTTCAAACTCCATCTCTCCGATCATTTTGCAGCCAAAGTGGACAAACAACTTACATAAATCAGTATGAGTTCACATTTGGAAAAGGTGATTTATTAACAACCATCATTCCACATGTATAGTGATATATCCCATTCACCTGTAAAGAACTAATTTACACTGGAGATTTCACGGGGATATGGTTTACACAGGCTTAAAATCTACACGCATGGGGAAAACTTTCCATGTCAGGCTTTACACCAGCTGAACCAGAATTTGACATGAGGGATTAAGAGGGATGTGTAGTTTAACTCCAGCTCCAAATTAAAATTATGTTTCAATACTTAACCTGCAGTTTTGTAAAATGGGAAAACCAGTCCTCCATATGAAAGCTGTTGGGTGCAGGCCATTTTTTTGTAAAGTGACTGATCCCAATCCAGGCACCAGCAAATAGATGTTCACTTCTGCAGGTATTTTAGGAAAAGGCCCTGCATGGCTAAATCCTTGTCTATAATAGCACGAGAACCGAGCACTAACCTGACCTGGACGTCCCAATTCCAATCTCTACCTTCCATGTAAAAGAGTCTGAAAACACAAATATTCAGCTTCACACTGCCCAACATCCTGAAACAGATCACAGGAAAAAAAAAAAAAAATCCCAGAATTTGCAAACAGCAGAAAAAGATTATGGAGCTTCTTTCACAAAACTGCTTCTAAAATTAATTTTGTTAGGTATCATTTTCTTATCAGCTCAGCCCCCATATGGCAGAATAATTGAATTACATTTACTTTTCTTTCATGGATGTTCCGATTTCCTCAAATTTCGCACAGCAAACAAGTTAAAAGCAAAACTAACATTATAGCCGGCTACAGAGATCCTTCTCTTGAGCCTTCAGATGTTAGTCTGGAATTATTCATTAAGCCAATATGGCTTCCTGGCTGCTTTCTTAATTGTTCAGAAGTTCCTACAAGTTCTCAGTCACAAGTTTATGAAATTAACAAGTACGGATACAATGAAGTCCTCATAACAGCATGTGAACACTAGATGGCAGCATGAGATCAAGAATCACATGGCCAAAACTGAAGTATTTCTCTTTCCTAAATGTTCCTTTCTCCCAGGGTAAACCAGATGAATCTTTCTTTCCCTAATAAAATAATTTCAGGAAGCTACCAATACAATAGTGGTACAAATAATAAGAAACATGATCTCAAAGGAAGGAGATAACCAAAATGAAACTTTACAAAGCATAGTAAACCATCAAAATATTTAGGGAGGGCTGAGAGAATAAATGTTCATAGTAGGCAATACAATTCCTAATCTGGAAGCCCTAATGACAGACTTGGACACTGTGGCCATCACAGACACATTCAGGAGGGAAATAGATGGCCAAAATAGCTTTCAATGGCACTGAAAATGCCTGGTTAGCACCCAAGCTGAAAGCAGCATTTATCCAGCTAAGTGCCAAATATCACATAACGAGTCCTACTTCCCTGCCAAACCTTGCATGTCACCAGCTATATTTTGGCCCGCTCCATATACCCAGAGCCTGGACATGGCCATAATCCTGATCACTGTCAGCTGAATCCCAGGCCTTTTATTTTTATTAAAAGCTAGCATCGGTGTTATTAAAATGACCATAATAATGGGGTGCATGTTTTATTTCAAAAGAAAAAAAAAATACAAATATAACAGAAAATATTCTTGGATACTTTACCCACACAATTTGCTCCAGTTCCCAAAGGGAATTTTACCTTTGAAAATTACCTAAGGGAAACATGATTTTGGAGTTTTACACCTACTATTTTCAGTTAAGGATTTTTTCATTGAAACTCTTTACAGCTTATTATTTGGAGTAGTATGGTGTGATCTACTAGGTCAAATGCAGCAGAAAGATCTAGTTGGATAATTAGTATCCTACTTCCTTTACTGAGGTATTGTATGGCTGTATCCAGTAGTGTTGCTAGTAATGTCTCTGTGCTATGGTTTGTTCTGAATCCTGAATGTGAGGGATTGAGTAAGTTATGGTTTTCCAGGTAATTTGTGAGATATTGTGCAACAAGACCTTCTATTATTTTAGCGTATAATGGGATTGAGGCGATGGGTCTATAGCATCCTGGAACAAGAATGTTTTTAGTTTTGCTTTAAATTGTTTTATATCGGATTCACTGCACAAATAGTTAGGCAGCGAATTCCAGAGAGTAGGGGCAGTGATGGCAAAATTATTGGAGCGCAACGTATTAATCAATTTTAGAGAAGGTATAACGAGAAGATTCTGAGACGTTGAATGAAGAGATTTTAAAGTATTATAGGGAATTAAAAGCCTGTTGATGAACTCTGGTTGGTTGTTTAATTTTGTTGTAAATATTAGAAGTAGGATTTTATAACTGATTCTTTGTTCAACTGGTAACCAATGTGCACTAATCAGAAGGGGTGAGACGTGATTGTATTTCTTTGCGCCAAAAATGATCTTAATAGCTGTGTTTTGTACGATCTGAAGCTGTCTAATTTCCTTTTTTGTAATGCCAGGGAAGAGAGATAGAAGAAATGCTTCTCTCTCCCCCCCCCCCCCCCTTCATCCCTGTGCACCATCTGCTGCTCTCTCTCTCTCTCTCTCTCCAATGGTCTGACATCAGTCTTCCTCCTTACACCCTCATATGGTCTGGCATCCCTCTCCTTCCCTCCCTCGTCCTATGGTCTAACATCGCTCTCTTCTCCTTCCCGCAGTCTGGTATCTCTTTCTTCTCTCCTTCCTTTCTCTGGTCTGGCATCTCTCTTTCCCCTTCCAGTGGTCTGATAACTCTCTCCTTCCATCACCCTTCTCCAGAATCTGACATCTTTCACTTCTTTGAGTCATCTGACCTCCCTCCCAGTGTAATATTTTTCTTTCCCTCCTCTCTAGCACTATCATGTCTAACAATTCTCCCTCTTCTTCCTTTCCCCATATATACCATCTCTCTTTCCCTCCCACTCCATGCACCTATGTACAATTTTCTTTTTCTCTTCCCTCCCCCACTGACAGCATATCTCACTCTTTCCCTCACTTCCCAGCACCCCATCCATGCATCATCTGTCCTTCCTAACCTCCTCCCAGCCCATGCAACATCTATCCTTCCCTGTCTCCCCCCAGCCCATGCAGAATCTGCCCGTCCCAACCTCTCCCAGCCTGAGCAATATATGTTTATCCCTGCCTTCCCAACTTCCCTCCCATGCCATATCTCTCCCTTTCCAACTATCCTATCTTCCTAATCTATATAGCTCCCCCTACACCACCCCCAGGTCCACCATCTCTGCCTTTCTCTTTCCTTCTTCCCTTCAGGTATCTCATTGTCCTTTCCTTCATAGCACCCCTCTTCCAACTACTCTCTTTTTCTATCCCTCCAGACCATCACTAGTTCTCCCATGTTTCTGACCCTATAAGTCCTCCCCCTTCACCTCCGCTTGTATTTTTGTTACAGGGGAATGCCAGTTGCGGCAGCGACTTTAAAACGCAGCCTGTGGCCTTCCTCACTGCATTCCTTATGCTGCAGTCCGTCCAGGCTGAAAAAGGAAGTTGTGTCATTGGGGTGGAACACTGCACAAGGAACGTGAGGAGGGAAGCCGCAGGCTGCATTTCAGAGTCCCTGCTGCAGCCGGCATTCCCCTGTAACAAAAATGTCAGCGGTGTTGAAGGTGACTTAGGACCGGCACGCTTAGCTGCCCTGTTCGCACCCCCCCTCCTAACGCCGGCCCTGCAGCTCCGGACATCCCCACACCTCCCCTCCTTCAAAATAAGTCTGTCTCATTACTGAAGTGACCATTTAATTTTTTTCCTCAAAACGGGACATAAAGTTCCTCATGAGAGGCTCCTGAGAAAATTAAAGAGTCATGGGATAGGAGGCAAAGTTCAATTGTGGATTAGGAATTGGTTATTGAATAGAAAACAGAGGGTAGGGTTAAATGGTCATTTTTCTTAAGAGTAAACAGTGGAGTGCCTCAGGGATCTGTACTGGGATCGGTGCTATTTAACTTATTTATAAATGATCTCGAAATTGGAACACTGAGCGAGGTGATTAAATTTTCAGATGACAATAAACTGTTCAAAGTTGTTAAAACACATGCAGTTGTGAAAAATTACAGGCAGACCTTAGGAAATTGGAAGACTGGGCGTCCAAGTGGCAGATGAAGTTTAATGTGGACAAATGCTAAGTGATGCGCATTGGGAACAATAACCCAAATCACAGTTACCGGATGCTAGGGTCCACTTTGGGAGTTAGCGCCCAAGAAAAGAAACTGAGTGTCATCATAGACAATACAAATAATCCTTCCGCCCAATGTGTGGCGGTGGCCACAAAAGCAAACGAGATGCTGGGAATTATTTTTTAAAAGGATGGTTAACAAGACTAAGAATGTTATAATGCCCCTGTATCACTCCATGGTGTGAGCTCATCTGAAGTATTGCATTCAATTCTGATCTCCATATTTTAAGAAAGATACAATGGTGCTAGAAAAGGTTCAAAGAAGAGCGACCAAGATGATAAAGGGGATGAAACTCCTCTCATATGAGGAAAGACTAAAACAGTTAGGGCTCTTCCATTTAGAAAAGAGACGGCTGAGGGAAGAAATGACTGAAGTCTACAAAATCCTGAGTAGAGTAGAACGGGTTTTTCACTCCATCAAAAATTACAAAGACTAGGGGACACTCGATGAAGTTGCAGGGAAATACTTTTAAAACCAATAGGAGGATATTTTTTTTCACTCAGAATGGTTAAGCTGTGGAACATGTTGCCAGAGGTTGTGGTAAAAGCGAATAGCATAACTGGTTTTAAGAAAGGTTTGGACAAGTTCCTGGAGGAAAAGTCCATAGTCTATTGAGACAGACATGGGGGAAGACACTGCTTGCCCTGTATTGGTAGCATGGAATGTTGCTACTCGGGCATTTTCCAGGTACTAGGGACCTGGATCGGCCACTGGGCTTGATGGACCATTGAGCTGACCCAGTAAGGTTATTCTTATGTTCTTAAGATTTCAGGTGTGTCAGTTATAGGTGGAAATGCTGGATGAGATCTAAATCTGAGAGCTCTGTTTTCAATGCTGTTCTCAAGTACTATTTGTTCTTTGACTGTACCAGACACTCACCCCAGTGTTGCTCTTTCCTCCCTTCCACTGCCTCTGAAAGCCCATCAGATCAAGCAGCATCAAGAGAAAGGGTGGGGCAGGAGAGCCATCCTTACTACACAGGGACTTCCTCAGTGGTATCTCACTGCAACACCACTTTCTCCAGAGCACATTGTAGAGAGGGAAATTTGCAAGGAAAGTTGTAAGACATTTTTTATTTAATATACAAAAGTGTCAAGAAAAAGCATGTACAATTTTAATCATGATAAATAGAGCAATGAATGCAGAAAGTCATACACTTGAATTTTTGCATTTATCCCATATAATTAGTTACCTGTAGAAAATTAAAATGAGTCTTTGCAATATGTCACTGTCTGCTTAACAGAGTTTCAGCCGCAGTTAAACCATTTTTTGATATGGACAATTTCAAACTCTAACAACGCCCTTCCCCCCCCTGTTGCTTTAAAACATTGACCAAGTCAGTGCCAGACTATATGTGACAGCAGCATTGAATATCCCGATTTAAACATTTTTTATTTTATTCTTGCCATAATATACCACTTATAACCTAAGTGGTGTACATTCAGGTATAAAAGCAATTTTCCCTATCTGTCCTGGCAGGCTCACATGGATAACTGTGCAGACAAGTAAGGGCAGATGTGCCGGCACTTCTGGCTATGCCTTGGCTCTACCCCAACAATATCTAAATCAGACCATACATTTTTCTTCTAAATTGCAAGTTTCGACTAGGATTCAATGCAGTTTTCAATCAGATTCTCAATGAATGAGAGTTAAGTGGGTCAAGTGCTGAGTTGATGTTATTTGCTGAGGAGAAAAGGCAAGTGGCATCATCCTCCCCAGATAAGATGCCGTGAACATATTTAATCTTGGTGCTGAGAGCTTCTGTAAGTTTACTCCTAACAAGCATTTCATTTGAAAAGGCCAGATATGCAAACAGTGGAACTCATTAATTTATGTAAAACAATTTACTTACCATAAAACTGGTTACAATACTACATTCATACATAGGAAAGTTGTAAGACAATTTAAATGTACATAATACTGTTTAAAAGATGAAGAAATAGCGGAATACTCTTTACTATGTAGAATTGGAAATTTGGACTTCTTAAAGGTGGAAGGGAATAAAAAAACGGCTCATGTGAATTACAAAGTAAATTGCCCATTGGTTCTTCAATCTGACCACAGTAGACTCTCATTTAACCAGCACTCGTCGTTCCAATTTCCAGATCATCTCCTCCATTGAAAAAAATAGCCATTTAACCTTACCTTGTTTTCTATCCGATAACCAATTCCTAATCCACAATTGAACTTTGCCACCTATCCCATGACTCTTTAATTTTCTCAAGAGCCTCTTATGAGGAACTTTGTCAAAAGCCTTCTGAAAATCTAGATATACTACATCAACCGGCTCACTTTTATCCACATTTATTCACACTTTCAAAGAAGTCAAGCATATTTGGTGAGGCAAGATCTCCCTTGGCTGAATCTATGCTGACCCTGTCCCATTAAATCATGTTTGTCTATGTGTTCCACAATTTTATTTTTTATAATTGTTTCCACTATTTTGCCTGGCATTGAAGTCAGGCTTACTTGTGAACTGCATTAGCCACTGTTGGAAACAGGATTCTGGACTCAATGGACCTTTGGTCTATTCTAGTGTGGCAACTCTCATGTCCTTATAGAAGGGGGCAGGGGCGGGATACACTATATCATAATTATAAAAAATATGTTTTATTTTTGCTTGCTGCATTTAAATACTAAAATGAAGTCTGAAATTGTATAAAGAGAATGTAGTGCAGAAAATGTCTGTATTAGAACTAATTATTCCCTGTTGTATTTTACATAGAATGTTGTCTTATGTCATCTTTCCTTAGATCCCTCTAAACAGGCCTTTCAAACTGTCTGCAGAGGCCTTTTTCATTATCTCTTGCATATTCATTGGGGAAATCCTGAAAACCCGACTGGATTGCGGCCCTCGAGGACCAACATTTGACACCTCTGCTTTAAATGATTAAAATACTTGTGTTTCTTTTCTCTAGAAATTTTACAAAACTGAGTCCTTGTAAAGTGGAGCTGGAAGTCGTGTGCTTGCATAAAAGAAAAGAGACAGGCCATATCTTTTGGCTCACATTCTATGTGCTTGTTTCTAACCTTCAAGTACCAGGCTCCTTTCACCTTTCTAAGATAACCTGGGATTCATTATCATGACCAGTGGTGAACAGAGCTCCTGAAAACTAGTCAGAAATGCACAAATGGAGTCCAATCAAAAAGACTCCCTTACAACTCATTCATTGTTACTGAGATTTAAAAAACAGAAAGGAGAATATTGTCGTTACTGCCAAGATCAACTATGACAACATGATAGCCACTATGACAGTAGATAAAGACTTGTGTGGTCCATCCAGTCTGTCCACCAGTCACACTCATCAAGGCAATTTTGATCCAACAATCTAGCAATTATTAATTTAACTTGCTAAGTTCTTCTATATGATGACCTCTCCTCCCCCCAGCGATAAGCAAGACCTGTACTCAGATGAAATGAACGTAGTATAAAATGCGCATAATTGCTCCTGATCCATCTTGGCATATAAGGGACACAGACCACAGACATTCGGCCAGCATTGCCTCAGTGCTGAAGTCACTAAAGCCAAGTCCAGCTTGTCCCAATCTTTCTTACCATGTACGGGACAAAGACCATAGAAGTCTGGCTGGCATCGGCTTTACTTCCCCACTGCTGTGGCTGTATTTAAGCATCACTCCTGTAGGGAAAAGGAGGTATTGATGCCCCTGTATAAGACTCTGGTGAGACCTCATTTAGAATATTGTGTTTGGTTCTGGAGACCACATCTTCAAAAAGATCTAAAAAGGATGGAGTCGGTCTGGAGGAAGGCTACTAAACTGGTGTGTGGTTTTCGTCATAAGGCGTATGGGGACAGACTTAAAGATCTCAATCTGTATACTTTGGAAGAAAGGCAGGAAAGGGGAGATATGATGGAGACGTTTACATACCTACGTGGCATAAATGCTCATGAGTCAAGTCTCTTTCATTTGAAAGTAAACTCTGCAATGAGAAGGCATAGGATGAAGTTAAGAGGTGATAGGCTCAGGAAGGAAATACTTTTTTACAGACAGGGTGGTAGATGAGTGGAACAGTCTCCCAGAAGAAGTGGTGGAGACAGAAACTGTGTCTGAATTCAAGAAGGTATGGGATAGGCACATGGGATATCTCAGAGAGAGGAAGAGATAATGGTTACTGCGGATGGGCAGACCGGATGGGTGATTTGGCCTTTATCTGCCATCATGTTTCTATGTTTCATAAACAAAGTTATAGTTGTTGATCTGATAATTTTGCGTCGATACTATCTTCTTTCAATTTTTGCCTCCAACACCTTCTACATGACTTATTCACATATCCACAACCAAAAGGACACACTATCCATTATTATGGACTATTTATCCAATTTTCTATACCGTTCTCTCCAGGGAGCTCAGAATGGTTTACATGAATTTATTCAGGTACTCAAGCATTTTTCCCTTGGTATTGGCTTTTCCAAAAGAAAATGAAATATTTCCCAATTTTTTCCTTTTTAGATGTTTCCAGACATTAAAGCTTTAGCAACACTGAACAAGTAATAGGATTCCCTGAACTAGAGAGAACGGGTGGACAAGGGGTACCTGGTGCTGCTAGCACTCTCTAGAAAGGGCTGAGGAGAACTTCTCTTGCCCACCTTCTTCCCTCTCTTCACTTGTAGGGTTCAGTGTGGTGATCACTGTGACCAGGCAAATTGCCAGAGAAGGCCAAGGGCAGATCTTAGCCACTGAGTAGGTGGAAGGGGCAAGTCAGGTGGCTTGCTCTTTTTCTGTTGCTGTTCCCACCATACCCCCAACTTGCAGGAGAATGGAAAAGGGTGGGGTTTCCTGAGCCAGTCCAATTGATCCCAAGTGCTGTAGCATAGTGCATAGGAGACCAGGGGATTGCAAACCAGCACCACCCACGTGGTTGGGCAAAAGCTCAAAACTTTGGGCTGGTGGGAAGGGCCATGCTACTATGACATTGGCCTGGCTGGCTTGGAAGGTGGGCTGAGGAATGAGTTGAACCAAGCTCAGGACTGACTCGGGTCTATAGACCTAATAAAGCCAACTAGTTGTAAGGCAAGAGGGCAGGGAGGGAGCTAATGGCTTCGCAGGTTACGGGCTAGCTTTGTGATAAGCTGAAGCACTGGCACATAAGTACATACGATTCACTGACCTTTTCAAATAAAGAAATGTCTTCCTCACCAAGCACATCTTTGTTGAATCCATGAAAGTATTTACTTATTCATTTCGCCTTACAAATAACTCCACAATTAAATGTGTCCGAAGCAGTAAGAAGTTTATTACAGCCACACTCTGCTCATCTGGTACTAGGTTACCACACTTCATCCTACAACAAAAAACAGGAATTCTGCTGAACAGAAGCTTCCTTGTGCTGGATTTATTCATTATTACCGTCCAGATTCAACTCAGGTTTCTCTGATTCTTCGGGCTAAGGTCACATGCATCATTAATGAGAAAGAGCGGTTGCTGAGAAAGCTACTGAACGCTTGCAAATATCAACTTCATTTGTTCTCTTCCCTTCCGCCAGAAAGACTTAATCCTAAAAACTTGTTCTTTCTTGAAGCTTATTTGGAGCAGCAATGGATGAAATTCAAAGAGGTTGATGTACAATTTAAGGGATTTTCTGAGTTCAGAAACTCGTTTTGTGGGAAAACTTGCTACAAATTCAAATTAGCATAATTTTACTAAGGGGCTCAACTGAAAAAAAACCCCAACTACACTTCATTATGGTATATATTTCTTTTTTGCAAAAATGGCATTGAAAGATGTTCGCAGAAAATTCAAAAGTAAGGAGCAGCTTTGCGCACTTTTTCACTGCTAGTGTCATTAACGTTTGAATTTAAATATGCTTTCATAGCAGACCAAAAAGTTTGTTATTGAAAAAAAATTTACTAGGCAAGGTTTTATACCTCTGGGAAAAGGTGCAATGATTAAAGCTACAGCCTCAGCACCCTGAGGTTGTGGGTTCAAACCCACACTGTTCCTTGTGACCCTGGACAAGTCACTTAATCCCCCCATTGCCGCTGGTACATTACATAGATTGTGAGCCCGCCGGGATAGACAGGGAAAACTGCTTGAGTCCCTAAATAAACTCATGTAAACCGTTCTGAGCTCTCCTGGAAGAACAGTAGAGAAAATTGAAAAAACAAAAAATGAGGTTTTAATTTAATTCTGTTAGAGCAAACCCATCCTTTCAACTTTCAGAAGTTCAAATATGTAACATTTTCAGACTTCTTATGGACCAATGACATGAAAAATCAGCTATTTTTAACATTTTCAATCCATTATTTTATTTACCTTTTCCCAGAGATAGTCACATATACGAAAGCCCCAAATTTGGAGGTTCAGCTATTTGATGAAATTATCTGCACCTGATATTAACCTTTCTATCCCAGTTATTAATGTTGTCATTAGATTCATTCCGTTCAGGATTATTGTCTTAAAAGAAAAAGTATCAAAAGCTACATTTTATGAGATTCAGAAAAGTTTAAAACTTAGCTGGTCACCACTTTTCTTCATTAGCACTTGAGAGAAATGGTGCGGCGCTCTTAAAGATAATCAGCAGAAATAAAACCAAACCAAAAGAATCCAAGTGATACCTTTTATATTTTCTTTTAGTTTTGTTTTATTCCTTTTTATTTCTAACACAAAATATTCCTTTAGATTAACAAACTGGGGCCACAGAAAAGAGCCCGATGGAAGTTTTGGACTCAAGCAGAGCATAAAACATACATAGTCTAAGATCATTCATGGCAGTTTCCGATGGTGCTTCTTTCATCAAGGATTTAACTTCCTAGAATTTAAGGAGTGGGAAAAAATACTCAGCAAAATTTGTTCCAAAAGCAAGATGAAACATTTGCCCAATTTGTTCAGTAGCCAAACATTACAAACATTGTACAAGTAACAGATGTCATTACTCTACTTTTGGCCTTTTAGACAAAATATAAATCTGGCTCTTAGTTTTTGCTTATTGGGAAAAATAAAAAGCAGCTGCCACGTGACTCCTTCTTGCTTCTACAGCAAGGTAGAGTGATTTCCAAAAATCACAGTGAAGCACTGACTTCACACTGTGCTCATCCGAGTGCTACGCGGCAAAATTCCCAGAGGAAGGATCCAGAGCTTCAGATCCGAGTGCTATGTGGCAAAATTCCCAGAGGAAAGATCCAGAGCCTCACATCCGAGTGCCATATGGCAAAATTCCCAGAGGAAGAAACCAGAGCCTCATATCTGAATGCTATGCAGCAAAATTCCCAGAGGAAGGATCCAGAGCCTCACATCCGAGTGCTAAGCGGCAAAATTCTCAGAGGAAGGATCCAGAGCCTCACATCCGAGTGCTACGGGGCAAAATTCCCAGAGGAAGGATCCAGAGCCTCACATCTGAGTGCTATACAGCAAAATTCCCAGAGGAAGGATCCAGAGCCTCACATCCGAGTGCTACGGGGCAAAATTCCCAGAGGAAGGATCCAGAGCCTCACATCCGAGTGCTACATGGAAAAATTCCCAGTGGAAGGATCCAGAGCCTCACATCTGAGTGCTATACAGCAAAATTCCCAGAGGAAGGATCCAGAGCCTCACATCCGAGTGCTATGCGGCAAAATTCCCAGAGGAAGGATCCAGAGCCTCACATCTGAATGCTATATAGCAAAATTCCCAGAGGAAGGATGCAGAGCCTCACATCCGAATGCTATACAGCAAAATTCCCAGAGGAAGGATCCAGAGCCTCACATCCGAGTGCTATGCAGCAAAATTCCCAGAGGAAGGATCCAGAGCCTCACGTCCGAGTGCTATGTGGCAAAATTCCCAGAGGAAGGATCCAGAGCCTCATATCCAAATGCTATGCGGTAAAATTCTCAGAGGAAGGTTCCATAGCCTCACATCCGAATGCTATACAGCAAAATTCCCAAAGGAAGGATCCAGAGCCTCACATCTGAATGCTATGCGGCAAAATTCCCAGAGGAAGGATCCAGAGCCTCACATCCGAGTGCTATGCAGCAAAATTCCCAGAGGAAGGATCCAGAGCCTCACATCCGAGTGCTATGCGGCAAAATTCCCAGAGGAAGGATCCAGTGCCTCACATCTGAGTGCTATGCGGCAAAATTCCCAGAGGAAGTATCCAGAGCCTCACATCCGAGTGCTATGTGGCAAGATTCCCAGAGGAAGGATCCAGAGCCTCACATCCGAGTGCTATACGGCAAAATTCCCAGAGGAAGGATCCAGAGCTTCACATCCGTGTGCTACGTGGCAAAATTCCCAGAGGAAGGATCCAGAGCTTCACATCCAATTGCTACACGGAAAAATTCCCAGTGGAAGGATCCAGAGACTCACATCCGAATGCTATACAGCAAAATTCCCAGAGGAAGGATCCAGAGCCTCACATCTGAGTGCTATATGGCAAAATTCCCAGAGGAAGGATCCAGAGCCTCATATCCAAATGCTATGCGGCAAAATTCTCAGAGAAAGGATCCATAGCTTCACATCCAAATGCTATACAGCAAAATTCCCAGAGGAAGGATCCAGAGCCTCACATCCGTATGCTATGCGGCAAAATTCCCAGAGGAAGGATCCAGAGCCTCACATCCGAGTGCTATGCAGCAAAATTCCCAGAGGAAGGATCCAGAGCCTCACATCCGAGTGCTACTTGGCAAAATTCCCAGAGGAAGGATCCAGAGCCTCACATCCGAGTGCTATGCGGCAAAATTCCCAGAGGAAGGATCCAGAGCCTCACATCCGAGTGCTATGTGGCAAGATTCCCAGAGGAAGGATCCAGAGCCTCACATCCGTATGCTATGCGGCAAAATTCCCAGAGGAAGGATCCAGAGCCTCACATCCGAGTGCTATGCGGCAAAATTCCCAGAGGAAGGATCCAGAGCCTCACATCCGAGTGCTACTTGGCAAAATTCCCAGAGGAAGGATCCAGAGCCTCACATCCGAGTGCTATGCGGCAAAATTCCCAGAGGAAGGATCCAGAGCCTCACATCCAAGTGCTATACGGCAAAATTCCCAGAGGAAGGATCCAGAGCTTCACATCCGTGTGCTATGTGGCAAAATTCCCAGAGGAAGGATCCAGAGCCTCACATCCGTGTGCTATGTGGCAAAATTCCCAGAGGAAGGATTCAGAGCCTCACATCCGAGTGCTACGCAGCAAAATTCCCAGAGGAAGGATCCAGAGCTTCACATTCATGTGCTATGTGGCAAAATTCCCATAGGAAGGATCCAGAGCTTCACATCCGTGTGCTATGCGGCAAAATTCCCAGAGGAAGGATCCAGAGCCTCATATCCGAGTGCTACGCGGAAAAATTCCCAGAGGAAGGATCCAGAGACTCACAGGTATCTTCCCTGCTAATGCTGAAATAAGGCAGGTGGCAGATGTAAGACTCTGGAAGCAGCTCAAGGGCTTTTTATTATCTTTTTAAAACCCATATTTTCAGGCGATTTTAATTTAGGCTACAATAATGAATCTCTGAAGTTGGCCTGGCCCTCTAAATTTACATAGAAGAGAGGAAAACCTTTTTTGCCAAGACGCAGCTTGTTTGCTTTCAGCTTTATATAGAGCAGGTGGCATGTCCCACTTTGCCCCTCATTCTCTTATTATTCTCAATTATGTCTATGAAATCTTTGCCCAGTATCAAACCTGGAACTCAAACATATCTGTCTGTTTCTTGGCCAGTTTTGCAACCTCTTCTCGTATTGCCTTCACAAGGGCTGCTGTGGAAAGGTTGCTGAGTGAGGATTCAGGAGTATCACAGTCGGCTAGACTTTGCTGGGAAGCTGTTATGGTAGACACTCCAGTCTGCTCCAGATTGGGTTGCATGCTGCCTGGCTGGTTGTACTGGCATGAAAGTCTTGAAGGAGAATTCTGCGGGTAACTTGGGCGTGGATAGGCCTCAATGTATCCAGGAAGAGGAACCTACAGAATAAAAGGAAAGTACTGTATATGAAAAGATTTCTCATGGACAATTGATGTCATAATAATGCAACTTAGAAGAACAACAGATGCAATTCCAAGGCACTCAGAACAAAACAGTGAGAGCAGATGGGAAGGTCTTGCAAACTAAGAGCCCCATTTTGCATAAGACTTCCCAGAGGATTTTACAAAAAGCTCCACTGAACATGAATGGGTCAATGTTTAAACGCCACAGTCTTTCTACCCAAATATTCAAATACTGCCACTAAATATCTGGTACAAAATGGTACCTCTGGCACCAGCTGCCACTGTTATCCAGATAATGGCAGTATTCAGGTTCTCCAATTCCTTAATTTATCTGAATAGTTATCCGAATAATGGTGATATGCAACTTTTCTGCTCTTCTAATTTATTTGAATACGAGGTCTATTCAAAAAGTTCCAGGACTGATTTTATAAATATTTATTAAACAATCTTACAACTTATTCCATTGGGTCCCCTTCACAGTACTTCCTTTCCCTATGTATACACTTTTCCCAGCGTTATTTCCACTTCTGGAAACTGTCCTTAAATGCATCGTCAGGCATCACCAAAAGTTGCTGCATTGAAGTTTGCTTTGTCTTTAATGGTGTCGAATTGCTTTCCTTGCAGCGTAGATTTAAGTTTAGGAAATTAGACGTCAGAAGGGGCCAAGTCAGGACAGTAAGATGGCTGGGGGAAGAACTGTCATCACTTTTTTGTGCAAAATTTACAGTTGTTCTTCTGGTCGTCGATCATCAACCATGGAACAAACTTTGCCGCAACACGAGACATCCCCAACTTCTTTGTTAGAATGTTGTGGCATGAACCAATGGAGATGTTGCATTCCTCTGCCAACTCTCTAACAGTTAGTTGACGATTAGCGTGCCCAGGAACCCTCATTTGATCAACATGATCATCATCAGTTAACATTGATGGTCTTCTAGTTCGCGAATCCTCTTTCACTGATTCACGACCACTTTTGAAGCGTGAATACCATTCAAAACACGTTCCACGACTCATAACATGTTCAACATTTCATAAGTTCCTGTTGCGGTCTTACCCAATTTAAAGCAGTGCTACTCATTAAGGTTACACATGATGAAAAATAGCCGATCATGAAAATACACTTTCACAAAAACTGCTGTAGCTTGAAGATGAAAACAGATAACAAATGGAAAAAAGGAGGTTACTCGTGAGGTTTCAAGGTACTCATCACCACCTAGCGCATCTCAAAATAATAATAATAATATTTTTTTTTTTTTATATACCACCAGACCAGGAATGATTCTAGGCGGTTCACAACAAGTAAAACTGAACATGCAGCGAAAAATACAATTTGAGAGTGGAAAGACATCAGATAGTATAACATAAGAAATGCATATTAAACAAAAAAAAACCCAATAAAATGCATTAGGATACAAATTTATCAAATAATTGTGTCTTCAATAATTTTCTAAAATAAAAGTAGGAAGAAGCTCCTAGCATAATTTTTCCAAACCAAACATTCAATTTAGCAGCCTGAAAAGAGAGGGTTCTCTCAAGAAACCTCTTATAGCAACATAATTTAAGAGAATGGAATGTGAACAAACAAACTCTACGTGTGAACTTATTTGAGTGGTTCAAAGAAAAATGGGAAATAAGGTGGACAGGCGACATGCCAAAGACTGATTTATAACAAATACAAGCAAATTTAAACAAAACTGGCCTTAATCGGTAGCCAATGAAGTTTCTGATAATATGGAGTAATATGCTCCCATTTTTTTCAACCAAAAATCAGTCGAACTGCAGTGTTTTGAACCACTCTCAATTTTTTAAAGGTTTTCTTATAGGCACCCAGATAGATAATATTGCAATAATCGAGAATACTTAAAACAGATGACTGCACTAACAGACGGAATGAAGCTTCATCAAAATATTTCTTAATGGTGCGAAGTTTCCAAAGCACTGAGAAACATTTCTTAAGTAATAGATCAGTATGCTGTTCCAAAGTAAGGTGTCTATCTATAATCACTCCCAATATTTTTATAGACTGTTCTATAGTATAGTCGAAACCGTTCAAATGTATCAATGTTTCTTTGATCTTATCGTTAGGAGCTGCAAGAAAAAATTTAGTTATTTTCTGGATTTAGTTTCAGTTTAAAAACAATCATCCAAAGTTCAATCTGATTCAGAATGGTCGCTAAAAAATTTGTAATCTCAACTGTCAGACAAGTTAACGGGATAACTATAGTGATGTCATCCGCATAAATATAAAACCTAAGATTTAAATTTTGCAAAAGGTTTCCCAATGAAGCAAGGTAGATATTAAACAGTGGGGGATAGAGGCAAACCTTGCAGAACCCCAAATAGATTTTTCCAACGGTAAGAAAAACTTTCGTCCTTGAACACCTGGTACGATCTGTTACCCAGGAATCCTCAAAACCAGTTTAATACATTTCCCGAAATACCAATAGATTCCAAACAATCAATAAGAATAGTATGGTCCACCAGGTCAAAAGCGCTACTCAGATCTAACTGCAAAATCAAAGCACTTGTACCTTGACTAAATAATGTATGAAGATAATCTAACAGAGAGGCCATGACTGTTTCAATACTGAAACCTGACCGAAACCCAGACTGATTGTCCTGTAATATATTAAACTTATCCAGATAAGTAGTTAGTTCTGAGTTAACCAGACCCTCCAACAGTTTAGTAAACAAAGGAATACTAGCAATGGGTCTATAGTTGGATGCCAAGATAGAAGATTCTTTAGGGTTTTTAATGATCAGTGTGATCAAAATCTGACCCAATTCCTCTGGGAACGTCCCGTTGGATAATAAAAAATTAACCCAATTAAACAATTTGGGCCTTGAAAGTGACAGGGGCAACTTTCATGACAAATCTTAGGTTGCATACGCAGGAGTTTCATCAGCCGTAAGCCTGAAGTCATTATGCCATTGTATAGATCCATGGTGAGGCCCCACCTGGAATACTGTGTGCAATTCTGGAGGCCGCATTACCATAAGGATGTGCTGAGACTGGAGTCGGTCCAGAGAATGGCCACCCGGATGGTCTCAGGACTCAAGGATCTCCCGTACGAGGAACGGCTGGATAAGTTGCAGCTGTACACACTCGAGGAACGCAGAGAGAGGGGTGACATGATCGAGATATTCAAGTATCTCATAGGCCGCATCGAGGTGGAAGAAGATATCTTCTTTTTCAAGGGTCCTGTGGCAACAAGGGGGCATCCGTGGAAAATCAGGGGCGGGAAACTGCACAGGGACACCAGGAAATTCTTTTTCACTGAAAGGGTGGTTGATCGCTGGAATAGTCTTCCACTTCAGATTATTGAGGCCAGCAGCGTGCCTGATTTTAAGACCAAATGGGATAGACACGTGGGATCTATTCACAGAGAAAGATAGGGGAGGGTCATTGGGGTGGGCAGACTAGATGGGCCGTGTCCCTTATCTACCGTCTATTTCTATGTTTCTATGTTACATGTCAACTCTAGGGTCCACTAAACACTAAAGAACTAGGAAATACAGATGATTGTTAATGGGAGCTACTAGAAGAGTCTTCAGTTTTTGTATTTTCATATTGAATAAGTCTGCAGAACCAGTAAACACTCTATATCAGTTTAAAAAGACTACTACTATTGGTTGATGAGTTGCCGATCTTTTGAGCATAAAAAGTAGTATGTTTCTCTTTCATCAAATTTTTATATTCTTTTATCTTCCAAGCTAATCTATATTCCATAGTTCCCGATTTTGACCACCGTCTTTCCAATTTTCTGAGTTCCCTTTTTACCAATAGCAAATTGAAATCATACCCCATCTAAATGTCTCTGTCTCTTTCTTCTCAATTTAAAAGGGGCCATTTCATTTAAAATATGGGTACTAATATCAGTCTAAGAATCCACATGTTCAATATCACTGTCTTGGTTTGGAATTATATCATAGTGAGACCAAAATTCAACAGGATTAATCAGGCCTCTCTCTGCTAGCTTGAAATGCCTTATTTCTTTTCTTTCCTTTAACTTCCTGTTGGCGTGCAATTCAAACTGTCCTGGAACTTTTTGAACAGACCTTGTAGTTAGCCAGATAATAGCAACAGCCAGATTCTTTTCAGTCTTACTTTATCAGATAATGTTGATGCTCAGCTTTTCTGGCTTTTTAAACCTTTATCTATTTTGCTAACAAACAAAATAAATTTTCTACATACAAATAAGAAAACCTGAACAAAGGAATCAATCAAACCCACATTCATGAGAGCATTGGTGAAAGTAATGTAACAATAAAAAGCTTTTCTGCTATCCTAGTTTATGTGGGAAGTTTTCTGTTAGTGATGCTCAAAGCCATTGCTAGTTAAATATTTTCTACCCTGCCCCAGGCCATACTGGCACTACCTGATGATCTGCAATGTCTTTTTAGGGGAATTATACAGGTAATGCTGCTGAAATTCAATGATCTGCTGCCCGCATGCCAATGGAGGGCAAGGGTGAGGTTGGGAGTATGGTTTAGGGAAGAAGTAATGAGAGCTGTAGAACACGGGTAGGCAGAGGGGGAGACCGAGGGTATCATTCAAGTCAGGGGAATGGAGTTCCAAAAAAGCCTAGAAACCCATGAAAAGGCAGCTTGGAGTGGTTCAATAAATAGGGGGTGTTAGGGAATGGGGGTAAAATCTCAAGATGTAGGTCGTGGAATGTGGTAGGCATTGGGTCTACTGTGAAGAGATAGAAGAAACTACATCTGTTATTAGGGTAGCAGGTAAGAGTGGCTAAGCTGTAGGAAGTCACCCGAGTTCAGTAAGGATCCTGCATTTCTGTGCTAGGGATGGTAAAAGATCCACATGATTTTCACCCCTACCTCACCCTTCTTTGCTAGTTTCCCCCTTTAAAAATTCTGCAGACCAAGGTGCTGTGGGGACTTTTTAACCCACCGACTTTGCAGGTGCAAAAAACTCTGTGCGTTCCTCTCCTGGCATAGCCCTCATCATAAGAGCATAAGAAATGTCGCTGCTGGGTCAGACCAGGGGTCCATCATGCCCAGCTCACGCAGCGGCCCATTAGTCAAAGACCACTAGCCCTACCAGCATGCGTTCTTGTTCAGCAGGAATTTGTAAAAGGGAAATACGGTTTTCAGACAGGCGCAGAAGTCACTTCTAGATTTGTACTTCGTTTTTGGTATTTTCTACTTTTAGAGAATGAAAAGATGTTAAATCAATCATTTTTTTTTCTATAGTACATTTCCATCAAAAGACCAATCAAATAAAATTAACTAAAACATATCAAAAATATACATGATAAAACAAAGAAAGTGAAATAAACATCCAAAACACAGTCTCCTCTCTTCTACACAAGCCCCTCAAACCTACCCACCCACTAGAAAGAAGAAATCCTTCAACATCTTATTGAACTTTAAATATTCCTGTTCTAAGCACAGCTCCACTGGGAGAGAATTCATCATTTAGGACCCGTCACTTAAAAATTTGAGCTCAAATCCTCGCTTTCCCCACCTCCCTACTCAATCTTTTCCCTCAGATAACTAGGACCCTTTCTTCTCAGAACATGAAGCATCAAAGCCAGTCTTAAAGCTCTCCTTTCTTCACCCTAAAGATCACAGGTGGGCACAAAAGATTTCTGTCATCTCACTGTAATATTCCATGTGCTTTGGAAACTATTTGGCCTTGAGACCCTCTTCCTCCTCCTTCAAAGTGTGCATACTGTATTATTCACATGTATATCAAGAAGAATTATAAAATGTAGATCTTACAGAGTCTGCCCATTGGCCTGGTACTTCACGGTCTCCTGTGTATGGCATCCAGGCCTGATTCCTGTATGAAGTGGGAGGAGTAGGAATGAAATAGCCCGTAAATCCAGGTCGATTTGCTGGTATGGCAAATACCGCTGGTACAGTGTTACCTGTTCAGAAACACAAAGATCTAAAGCTGAAGAAAGCCAGCAAAATAATTACACATTAGCTTACAGAAACAGAGCGGTAGAATGCTTTAATTATCAACATTGCAAATGTTTAAACCATAAACTCCCTCATTCTATAAAAAGAGCCAAAACTTGGGCAGGCAATTTAATAACAAACTAATTAGCGCTGGTAATTAGCATTTTAGCAAGCAATTATGGACAATAATTAGAATTAAGGGTTTTGTGCCTAAATCATGGGAAGATCAGGGTGTTCCTTTCAGTTACGCATGAATAGAATAGGGGGCCTTCACGCCTAACTTTGCGCCTTGTTTTCCTTGCTGCAAATGGCCAAGCCTAAATCTAGTCATGTTTCCAGGTGTAAGCGCTATACTATAAACCACATCTAATTTTAAGTTCACCTTATAGAATAGCACTTTGGGTGCCATATATAGAATTTAGCCCAGAGTACATTATAAACATTTAGGCCCTGAGGGCCAAATTCTATAAATGGTGTTCCTATTCTAGGCAACGGTAGGCATTCTAACCAGCCCCAAAAAAGGACAACCTGAGGCAGGCTGCCTGCACTGTAGGCATCTGTTTTGGGTGCAGGGAGGTGCCTAGGGACGCTTAAGCTCGCCTAAGGTTGGGCATAGTTCTACCTGGAAGTAGCCTTAGGCGAGCTTAAGCAGCTCTAGGTGTCTTCCTAGGGCTGTGATAGGCACCTGAAATGCTGGCCTACATTTCAAATAGACACGGCCTCTAAATTGACTGCAGCAAGGAAATCTCCCTGCCGCAATCAGCTGAGCGGCTGATGCAGGAAACTCCCGCAACCCAGTGCAAGTTGGCCCTTTCTTACTCTAACTGGCACCCAAAATGCTCCTCCTGTCAGTACGTAGGCAGGAGCATTAAACAGCAAACAGAAGCATTGTTGGAAATACTCTCAAAGTGAATATTCATTCTTGCCAGAGGCTGCTGTCAAGATGATCAAAACAGGAGGTTGAAAAGAGAATCGGACAAGTTTCTGGAGGAAGAGTCCATCAAAAAATATTAGCAATGGGAGAACTATGGCTCGACCCTGGAAATGAGCCATAGGAAACAGATTCACTGTTTGGGAACTTCCAGGTTCTTGGGACCCGGATTGGCCACCATCAGAGAAAGAACGCTGAGCTCAATATATCTAGGTCTGACTTAGCACGGCTTTACTTACCTTCTTAAAGGTCTGACTTAGCACAGCTTTTCTTACCTTCTTCTTAAAGGTCTGGCTTAGCACGGCTTTTCTTACCTTATTAAAGGTCTGGCTTAGCACGGCTTTTCTTACCTTCTTCTTAAAGGTCTGGCTTAGCACGGCTTTTCTCATCTTCTTAAAGGTCTGGCTTAGCACGGCTTTTCTTACCTTCTTAAAGGTCTGGCTTAGCACGGCTTTTCTCATCTTCTTAAAGGTCTGGCTTAGCACAGCTTTTCTCACCTTCTTAAAGGTCTGGCTTAGCACGGCTTTTCTCACCTTCTTAAAGGTCTGGCTTAGCAAGGCTTTTCTTATCTTCTTAAAGGTCTGGCTTAGCACAGATTTTCTTACCTTCTTAAAAGTCTGACTTAGCATGGCTTTTCTTACCTTCTTAAAGGTCTGGCTTAACACAGCTTTTCTTACCTTCTTAAAAGTCTGACTTAGCACGGCTTTTCTTACCTTCTTAAAGGTCTGGCTTAGCACGGCTTTTCTTACCTTCCTAAAGGTCTGGCTTAGCACAGCTTTTCTTACCTTCTTAAAGGTCTGGCTTAGCATAGCTTTTCATACCTTCCTAAAGGTCTGGCTTAGCACGGCTTTTCTTACCTTCTTAAAGGTCTGGCTTAGCACAGCTTTTCTTACCTTCCTAAAGGTCTGGCTTAGCACGGCTTTTCTTACCTTCTTAAAGGTCTGGCTTAGCACAGCTTTTCTTACCTTCTTAAAGGTCTGGCTTAGCATGGCTTTTCTTACCTTCCTAAAGGTCTGGCTTAGCACGGCTTTTCTTACCTTCTTAAAGGTCTGGCTTAGCACGGCTTTTCTCATCTTCTTAAAGGTCTGGCTTAGCACAGCTTTTCTCACCTTCTTAAAGGTCTGGCTTAGCACAGCTTTTCTTACCTTCTTAAAGGTCTGGCTTAGCATGGCTTTTCTTACCTTCCTAAAGGTCTGGCTTAGCACGGCTTTTCTTACCTTCTTAAAGGTCTGGCTTAGCACGGCTTTTCTTACCTTCCTAAAGGTCTGGCTTAGCACGGCTTTTCTTACCTTCTTAAAGGTCTGGCTTAGCACGGCTTTTCTTACCTTTTTAAAGGTCTGGCTTAGCACGGCTTTTCTTACCTTCCTAAAGGTCTGGCTTAGCACGGCTTTTCTTACCTTCCTAAAGGTCGGGCTTAGCACGGCTTTTCTTACCTTCCTAAAAGTCTGGCTTAGCACGGCTTTTCTTACCTTCTTAAAGGTCTGGCTTAGCACGGCTTTTCTTACCTTCTTAAAGGTCTGGCTTAGCACGGCTTTTCTTACCTTCCTAAAAGTCTGGCTTAGCACGGCTTTTCTTACCTTCTTAAAGGTCTGGCTTAGCACGGCTTTTCTTACCTTCCTAAAAGTCTGGCTTAGCACGGCTTTTCTTACCTTCCTAAAGGTCTGGCTTAGCACGGCTTTTCTTACCTTCTTAAAGGTCTGGCTTAGCACAGCTTTTCTTACCTTCCTAAAGGTCTGGCTTAGCACAGCTTTTCTTACCTTCTTAAAGGTCTGGCTTAGCACGGCTTTTCTTACCTTCCTAAAGGTCTGGCTTAGCACAGCTTTTCTTACCTTCCTAAAGGTCTGGCTTAGCACGGCTTTTCTTACCTTCTTAAAGGTCTGGCTTACACGGCTTTTCTTACCTTCTTAAAATCTTCATATACAAACTTTATCATCTATCGATTCACCTCAAAATGTAGAACAAAACACGATAACCTAATTTTTCATATGCATGCATGATTACAGTAATAGCCTGCATTTGTTTTGAATTTTTCTTTTGCATCTTTCACACAATTTTTACACACAGTAAGTGCCTTATTCTTTTCACCTGAGCAATTTGAGGAAGAATGATCCAGCGAAGCCGCCGGTACTGAGGCTCTTGATACTGCTGAAAAGGCAACAGGGTCAGGTCCCTGCTCAGGTGCTCTGCTTTCGGATATTCTAGACTTGCTGCCAACATCAGCTGTACACCTGAAGCACCAAAGAAATAAAAGCTTGGCATTTCCAAGTCTGAGAAATATCAGCTCTTTCGGAGCCAAGATGAAAGTGAGACCCCCTTTTCTCTGAAACAGAAAGTGTCTGAGATCCAATTACAGAATAGAGATGCATTTAGAAGAGTCAGCGGACACCATGCTGAAGAAAAGGTAGCAGACTCCAGTGAGATGCAGAAAATTGAGAGCAAAGGAAGAAAATATTAAGAGGTCAAAAACAAAAACCAAACCAATCAAAAGAAATAAATAGTCATCAAAAATAAAGCAGAACCAAAAAAGAAATATGTTGGAAAAGTGCTCATTTCTGGAAGAAAACATTCAGAATGTCAAAAATAAGTTAATAAACTCTGAATGAGTCATGTCAAATATATGCCCGAGCGTATGTGGAGGCCTGCGAGATATACGGCCCTGTGAAGAGTAGAACAGAATGAACCAGACCATCACCAGTGCAGGAGTTTCAGTACGTTTGTGCCACGGCTGCTGTTTTCTTTCTAATGTTAATATTAGAGATTCAAGGAATATAGCTCAATTCCACTTCACTATGCTTCAGATTTAGGTTTAATAAAAATTTTATATACCACTTAAACTGGAAATTGTACGCATAAAAACACTGAACAAATGAATGGGAGAAACCTATAGCCCGAGTGGATCCTTTCTCTGGTCCCTTTCAGTATCTTGGTATATTGGCCAGGGATTTCCTCCAAGGGCTGTCTCCACCTTAGCTGCATTAATGGATGAACAGTGTGGGATGAATAAAACAAAACTGCATCTCTAATAAGTAAACTGGAGATACTGATATCAAAAGATTTCAAGCTTGTCTAAGGCCTGTGCTATTGTCTGGGCCAATCAACCATTTATTTTACGGCAAGGAAATACAGTGACCTACCTTCTAAGAGAAGCAAGTGCCATAGGCCCTGTTCTTGGTGGTATAGGGGGAGGGGCAGATCCCAGAACCATTTCAGGCAGCTGAGAAAATCGGTAAGCCTGAGAAAATCGGAAAGCGAGTAATCACTCATTTGTGTAAAAGCAGAGTAACTGCATAACGACATCACTGTAAAACCTGCTTCTTATTACAAAACTCCTGTTAGATATAAAACTCACGCTCTTGCAGAATAATCTAACAAAAGAAACAATAATAAATATGAATGAACTTGCTGAGATCGTTGCATGTGTGAGACTCTTTTACCCATAGAAAGGGGTGTGGTCAACTGAGCAATGTGGGTGTGTCTTGTGTTTACATGATCTGCTGCAGCAATTCCCAGGCCAGAGTTGTGACACGCTTGCATCATTTGCTCAGAGAGGAATGCTAGAAGAAAGTGCCTGTGTTAAGGCACCAAGAACTCCAGGATACGTCTGCCCAAAGTCGTAGAGAGGCTAAAATTCCAGCTTTCCACTATGGATAAAATGATGGTGGAGTGTGTAAATTATAGAATGCTGCTAATTATAAATACAGGTGGTCCAATATCAGAATCCTAACAAAATATATGAAAACCCCACCTGGTGATACTGATTCCTTTCTTATGGATAGGAAAAGCCTCAGATATGGAGAAAGTACAGAATTAAAAGATTACTATTAGAATATCTTCCGTCTGTCCCAGCATGGCAATTCTTATCTTCTTATAGGCTATTATTGAGATTTCTTGGGAAATCCACTGTTTATTCCTAGGATAAGGAACATAAAATCTGTTTTACTACTTGGGATCTACATAGGTACTTGGGACCTGGGTTGGCCACTGTTGGAAACAGGACACTGGGCTTGATGGATCTTCGATCTGTCCCAATATGACAATTCTTATGTTCGTATCTAAAAATATTTAAAAAGAGATCCTGGATTAAGATATATATATATGAAATGCTGATGGGGAGGTTTTTGATGATGACTTGAGTAGGAGCATTTTGTGGTTCTATAATACTTGACTTCCAATTGGGTGCTAGCTCCATATCAGAGGCTTTTCCTACCCCTAACAAAGGAATCACTAGATGTGTTTTTAAATATATTTTTTTGTTAGTATTTTAATGATAGAATGCTGAAGTTAACATGCATTTCTTGTTAATCTAGGGACAAGCATTTGCACCAGCTCTGGTTGGTGTAAGTGCCAAGAGTACAGTCACCCTGCTATGCTAGCATTTTCTAAAGAAAAGTAGGCACCCACTTGCTCCAAATGGTCACCTTCTTCACACCTAAAAGCAGGTGCAGTGTTACAGAATTACCCCCACAGGGTACAAGCTCAAATGTACATCGCCTTGCAGCAGAATTTGTGCCTGAATCTGGGAGTCTATTTTTTTTCCCAGCACATTCATGACCTTCCTGGACCACAAGCAAGAGCAATCTCCAGCATCACACCGTCAAATACCCTTGTCCTACTTCTACCCCTCCAGAACGTCAGAGACTCTCCCATCTTTGGTAACAGTCCTCTTGGAGGTACTACCGCAACCAGTACTAGGGGGGGACACAGTGATAAAATATGGTGCCACATCCTTCCTGCCAGTGAAGATCGATGCATCCTGGAGGGGTGGGAGAAGGTTTTTTTTTTTTTTTTGGGGGGGGGGTTGTTTGAGTATCTGATAGTGGGAAAAATAAAAAGTCTCTTCATGTGTGCTGCATTGCACAGATCTCTATATCTAAATAACAAGACAAAAGGCTGGTTTACTAATGAGGGCCAGCCCTCTGGCTCAAGCTGGGTGCAGGGAAGTGGAATTCAAATCTCCTGGTTCATCTCTGGGTGTAAGAAAACGGAGAAGACATTCCCCTATGAGTAAAAGTGTCAAATAGAAGGAAGTAGGGGGAAGATTGATTAAATTCCAGCTTGAAAATTTCACGCAATATAAAATCATCAATAAACTAGTAAGATAAAAGGTCTAGACTTGTGCAAGGTAAGAGATCCACAAATATGTGTGATGCAAATCTAAGCCTGTCGATCCAAGTTTCATACATATCTATGTTTTGGCTTAGGAGACTGAAGATCTAGCCACAGTAGATGTTGCATTCATGTATGGAGACAATGCAAAGAGCCATCAGTAACAAAGCATATTTGTTATGGTCAGCAATGATTTTATATTGTGTTCTATTTTTAAGTTGGATTCAATTGGTCTTTCCCTACTTCCATCTCTGGGTGTACCACAAAAGCAGTACAGTCAGGGCTAGGAATGGAAGGACATTAGTTGCCACTTTAACAGTAGCCCTTGCCTTGGAGGAGATATTTGGGATGGACAGACCTCTGGAGCTTTACAAGCATGCCATGGGAGAACAGCAAAGGCTTGGAGGATAAAGCAAGGGAAAAGACAAAAAGAAAAAGATATAACCTACTGGTCTTGGAAAGCTATACTGATACATTTCAGGTCCATATGTGGGCACCCACTGTACCCCTCCTCGTGGGCGACTCATAGTTCCAGGAGCACTGGTCACGACCTCAGCATATGGGAGTGATTGTGCTGGAATGAACCTTTCCTGTTGTCTTTTAGGGCCTCCATGGCCTACAGAGGCCAAACTGAATGCCTCTTCCAACAGCATGTGCATCTGCTGCCTGACCTCATCGATAGAAGGCTGAGAACTCAGGCTTGATGTCTCAGAATGCCCCTTAACTTGATGGGACTTGGCACAGCCCCCCAGTTCCTTGACTTGATCAACATTTGTTTCTTCTATGACTTCAGGTTCAGTCTGAGGAGGAGAAAGTGTTCAGATGTTGCACACATACCTTCAAATAATTAAGAAATCTATCTATCTTTCTCCTTCCTGAAAACAGTACACCCCTTCCCTGGTTCAATGTCTTTATGTTTCTGGAACTCAGCAACAGGAAGAGTTTAACAGCTCTTTGATGCCACCATGTGAAACATATTTTATTTGTATATACACAACTGAGCAGGAAATTTTCAAGATATTTCTGCATGCATTTAAACCATAAATGTATGTATAATATTTTTTAAAACTTTTCTTTCACTTTTTGCTCAGAAAAAAAGGTCTTACAAACCCTGTTGTCTGAACTTACATCATATCCACTGTTGCGTATCCCGCGTCTTGGCCTCTCACGTGTTACAAGGAGGTCCATTTCTGTCTCTCCTGGGCTCGGGCTGTTCAGAGATTGCCTGCTTCTGTACACTGAGCTATTCATCTGAGGCTGCCTGGAAATAAAGTATGAACAGAGGCTAAAACGTCTGCCAGTTGTAGTCTGAGGTGGACACTAGCTAATAATTGTTTGCCTGTTAATGAAACGTTAACTAAATCCCATATTAAGTACCCGTTAAAAGGGGGCAAAGGTGATGCCAAATAAAATATTCTCACTATGTTTCGAGAATATGGATTTAAGAAGCTAATCATGACTTAGGACGCATCCTCATTTAACACTGCACAGAGGAGCTAAATATAGATTGCCTTGTTTCAGTTGATGGCTACATGTCATGTTCATTGCCTAACCCCTCCGAATATCTAATAGGGATTTTGCATCCACACATCTTCAGTGGATTTCCAAACAGGAACTTTCTAGATAACGTTGAAGACTTCACCAAAGGCTTGTGGGTACGAAAGTATCCATGTACTCTGCTGCTATGTATGGCTGTGGAAATGATGTGCCTTTGCATTCAGGGTGAAACATGACAAACGGCCCATCTACAGCATTCACTATCTCCTCCTCTCTCTAATTGATCTCAAGTACCTGTCCCACACTTTCTTGAATTCAGACACAGTCTGTCTCCACCACCTCCATGCATCTACCACCCTTTCTGTAAAAACATATCACCTCTTAATGCTGGAGTTTCCTTTCAACTGAAAGAGACTCACCTCGTGCGTATTTATGCCACAAAGGTATTTAAATGCCTCTATCACATCTCCCCTCTCCTGCCTTTCCTCCAAAGTATATATACTGAGATCTTTAAGTCTGTCCCCATACGCCTTATCTAAACATGATGGCAGATAAAGGCCAAATGGCCCACCCAGTCCGCCCATCCGCAGTAACCATGATCTCTTCCTCTTTCTAAGAGATCCCATGTGACTATCCCAGGCTTTCTTGAAATCAGACATAGTCTCTGTCTGCACCACCTCTTCCGGAAGACTGTTCCACACATCTACCTTTCTGTAATAAAGTATTTCCTTAGATTACTCCTGAGCCTATCACCTCTTAACTTCATCCTATACCCTCTCATTCCAGAGCTTCCTTTCAAATGAAAGAGACTCAACTCATATGCATCACATAGCTATTTAAACGTCTCAATCATATCTCCCTCTCCTTCCGCCCTACCCCATAAAGCTCCTGATTCTTCAGTATCAGGAGAGATGCAGGCTTTCCTCTGCCAGAAACCAGTCATGAAATAAAGCTGATTCTGTGCAGATACTCAAGCCACTTGTGAATTTTGTAGAATAGAGGTCATTGTCTTTAGTTTTACCTCACAGAACCGATACTTTTTCATCTTAATGGTAAAGAGTAACGGATCATGGATTTCATATACTGCCTTACTTTTGTCTGTCTATAGTGACCTCACAATTTAAGTTTTAATAACTTTGCTTAGTTATGGAATCATTCTTGGTTATCTATATTTTTCTTTAATAAACTTTGGTTAAACTACTATTTATTTATTTTGTAAGTTTCTGTCTTATCTGTATACATTTATGATACAGATAACTTTGGTGGTAACACAAAGCATTCTTTAAAACAAACATACCATCAAGTAGAATGGCAAATAGAAAAGGACAGACATGTGATAGGTACATTTAGAATCAAACAAAAATATTTCATCATTTCTAAACTATTTCAAATGAGCCAATAACCAAACAAGTCCACAAAGTAATGAGATGAGTTGATGATTTGATAAAACTTTCTTAACCAACCTTCAAAACTATAAAACATCAAATCAGTTTATAATTGAATAATTTTACAAAGCTATGCCATACAAACATACATAATTAAGGTCCCCTTTTTATTACGCCACATTTATTATCGCCAGCCGCTGCGGTAAAAGCTCACTCATAGAATTCCTATGAACGTCAGAGCTTTTATCGTAGCGGCCGACAATAAAAAGAACCCTAATGCGACTTGATAAAAGGAAGCCTAATAGAGAACAAAAGGAAAGGAAAATCTTCTGTGTAGCTCCCTCCTTCCCAAAGAAAAGTGTTAAGTAAAAATAACTAGATAATTAAAATCTGTGTCCTCAATTCAAGATCAAAAGTGGACTGAAAAAAATAATAGGTCTTTATGCCTGAATTTTAAAAAATTGAAAATGAGGGCTCTTGACCAAAGGATAGGGGCAAAATACGAAAAAAGACAAGTGCTGGAAACTTTATAAGAAATCTTCCAGAGGATGGTATGCATATAAAGAAGTGAGGCCCGAGAATAGTTAAGATTAGAAACAGGTGAAAGGGGAATAAGACATTCTGCAATCTAGGTGGGTTGATCCATGTGCAAAGAACACTGAGCAAGAATCAATACTTCAGATTTGATGTGGTAGAACAGTAGAAGCCAGCAGTGGAGTGACATGGTCTAATCTGGCACCCTTAAGAATTTTGACATTTGCACTCTGAATGGAAGCCATTTACAAGACGTGCGAGATAGCACAGTTATTTACCGTAACAGGTGTTATCCAGGGACAGCAGGCAGCTATTCTCACATATGGGTGACGTCATCGACTTGCTTGTAGAAACTAGAAGTTTTGAGTCAGCCGCACTGCGCATGCGCGAGTGCCTTCCCGCCCAGCGCAGGGTGAGTCTCCTCAGTTCGGATAGCTAGCAGAGAAGCCAACCAGAGGAGGTGGGTGGGTTGTGAGAATAGCTGCCTGCTGTCCCTGGATAACACCTGTTACAGTAAGTAACTGTGCTTTATTCCAGGACAAGCAGGCAGCCTATTCTCACATATGGGTGACCTCCAAGCTAACCAGAATGTGATGGTGGGAGCGTTGGCAAATTAGGAGAATAAATTTTGTAATACTCTCTGGCCAAAATGGCCATCCTGTCTGGAGAAAACATCCAGACAATAGTGAGAAGTGAAAGTATGAACCGAGGACCAAGTAGCAGCTTTGCAAATTTCCTCAATAGGTGTAGATCTGAGGAAAGCTACTGAAGCTGCCATTGCTCTGACTTTATGGGCTGTGACTCTACTCTGTAGGTGTAATCCAGCCTGGGCATAGCAGAATGAGATACAAGCAGCCATCCAGTTGAAGATGGTACACTTAGAGATTGGATGTTCCAACTTGTTTGGATCGAAGGAGACAAAAAGTTGAAGAGCAGTTCTGTGTGGTTTGGTGCGTTCCAAATAGAAGGCCAAAGCACGTTTACAGTCCAGAGTATGAAGAGCTGATTCTCCAGGATGAGAATGAGGCTTTGGAAAGAATGCTGGAAGAACAATGGATTGGTTGAGATGAAATTCTGAAACCACTTTAGGTAGGAATTTAGGATGAGTGCGGAAGACCACCTTGTCGTGATGGAACACAGTGAAAGGTGGATCAGCAACTAAAGCTTGCAGCTCACTGACTCTTCGAGCAGAAGTGAGGGCAATGAGAAACACCACTTTCCAAGTGATATACTTCAGATGAGCCGTAGATATTGGTTCAAATGGAGGCTTCATCAATTGAGCAAGAACAACATTGAGGTCCCAAACCACTGGAGGAGGTTTGACATTGAAAAGTCCTGGAAACCACCGGATGAGCAGAGAGGGGTTTCCCTACAATAGGCTGATGGAAAGTAGCAATTGCACTGAGATGGACTCGGATCGATGTAGACTTGAGGCCAGAGGCGGATAAGTGCAAAAGGTAATCTAAAACAGAAGATAAGGAGGAATGTTGAGGCTCCTTATCGTGAGAAAAACACCACGTAGAAAATCTTGTCCATTTTTGGTGATAGCATTGTCCAGTGGTAGGCTTCCTAGAAGCCTCTAAAATGTCTCTTACAGGTTGAGAAAACTGAAGAGGAGTTATGTTGAGAGGTACCAAGCTGTCAGGTGTAGAGACTTCAGGTTGGGATGAAGCAGAGATGGAAAAACAGGTAGAAGAAATGGCTCCCTGCTGCTGAGTTGAAGTAGAAGGGAGTACCAAGGTTGTCTCGGCCACCGAGGAGCAATCAGAATCATGGTGGCATGATCGTTCTTCAACTTGGTTGGCGGAGGCCAGATGCACCCGGATAAGTTGCCTAGACATGAAACATCTTATGACCTCAAGAAGAAAGCTTGCTTAGGCACATTAGCAGTAAATTTGAGAGACCGAGAACAAACTCCACATACACTGGCTTAGACATGAGGACCGAGAATAGGAAAAGAAGTTCAAATAGAGAAGAATGCCTAAAGAAGCATATTGCTTTACATTTACCAGATCCCCAAAATATTACTCTGGGATAAGAAATAACCACGTGGGTGATACGCAAAATAAATACAAATATGAAAACACCCACTCTGTGCTTGAATCCGAACAGTCAAAACTTAATTTAGTTAGCAGTGCTCAGAACCACACAAGTGGTAAAAAGAAGATCACAACGGAGTCATTGCACTTCACACTTTATATTGGTGAACACTCCAATTACTCAAAATATTGAATGGTGCAAAAAATTATTTCATGTGTACTCATCTACCTGGAAGAATCAGCCCTTAAAGATGAGTACACATGAAATAATTTTTTGCACCATTCAATATTTTGAGTAATTGGAGTGTTCACCAATATAAAGTGTGAAGTGCAACGACCCCGTTGTGATCTTCTTTTTACCACTTGTGTGATTCTGAGCACTGCTAACTAAATTAAGTTTTGACTGTTCGGATTCAAGCACAGAGTGGGTGTTTTCATATTTGTTACATTTACCAGAATTAATTTATGGATTGAAAGCCAGTCAGTCACAGCACTCAAGCAAACCTGAAAAGGAGAAAAAAACATATGAAAAGCATCGATGATAGGGCTGTCAATGCATTGAGTGGAAAAAAAACCAGGACCAAGTCAGAGACCAAGAAGATGAGGCAGAAAGATACAGAAATATCTCGCATTGTATTGGGAGCCTCAGATCTAATTAAAAGCTATCTACAAGCACACCTTGATACGTTCCCAACCAGCTAACAGTACTGAATATTGACATCAAGATGATTTATTTCCTACAGAAGTGTGCAGAAAATATACAGAATGGAGCAGGTGAAGGAGAGCAAGCAGCTAATGAATGCATTTCTGAAGGATAGCTCTCTCTCTTTCATGGGGCAGCTCCTCTTACACACGAATACCAAATCCCTTTAAAAGGAGCTCCTTGAAGGATTTGTACTTTTCTTCTGCAAATGCACTACAGCTAAAATCAAAAAGGTTATTCAAGAAGCACCAGAGTGACAAATCGAGAGCATAGCAAGCGTCTACCTGTTTCTAGACTCAGCCAAGTGAGAAGACCCATTGGTATCTGGATTCAAGACGTTGTCAATTTCCCGTTGGGTTTTTTCATACATTTGCCTGGTTCTTTCTGTCAGAGACTTGTTGCCATCAATCTGAGGAAAGTCATAGTAACCCTTTCTCTTGGCTTTCAAACGTAGCTTATTACGATAATGCTCAATATCTGACTTCTGTTTCAAAGCCTTGTTAACCTAGTGAAAAAGTGAAAGAAAAGTCATTTTCAACCCGAATACTTCTGTGATGCTCCACTTAATTTTTTTTATTTACTCAGAGTTAGTGTTAGAGGGTGCTGCAAACAGGGCAGTTACTCTGGTCCTTCAAGCTACAGAGGGCTCCTTGTCTGCCCAAATCAGAAGGAAATGCAGCTTACTGCAGGGCTTTGGGACCTCCTTCCAGGTTTGTGCCCTGGTCCCTACTCTTCAGCATGTTTACTACTAGCCCTGTCTTCTTTAGCAGAACCCTTGTTGGGTTGAGGGGGTGACAGCCAGGCATGGAGTCTCAACAAACACAAAAGGTGAAAGTATGTTAAGCCTCTTCACTTAAGCTCACGTAACGTTCCTGCAACAAAGCTCCAGTGTCTCAGTAAGCACTACTTTTGTCTTCATGGATTAGAACTTCAAATGGCAAAGGAAAATGACCTAGTTAGCAATCTTCTGTACAAAGGTTGTGGACGCATAGACAGAAGGTGGCTTCTGCCTTCCCTGTGGTCCATCTTCGGACACTGCAAACTCAGTTTGGAATACCCTTGTAGGACCACTTCCTTAAGCACTTTTGTTTAAACCTGTACATACCACTGAGCAGTTGTAAATCCTGGCATGGGAATTTTTCCCCATAAGTGTGTGTTACTTTTGTAAAATGGGGAATAAACCTGAAGATCAGGATTGTCCAGCGTTGGCCCACGAGAGCCACAATCCAGTCAGGTTTTCAGTTATTTCCCCAATGAATTTGCATGAGAACTATTTGTATGCACTGCCCCCATTGTATGCAAATAGAACTCATGCATATTCATTTGGGAAATCCTGAAAACCCAGCCTGGCGAGGGCCGAGGCTAGATAACCCTGACATAGACTATCACCACCCAAGTCAATACTCATACCACACCCGCTTGAAATCTATCCACAGTGTAATAGCCTTACTGGGTTAGGCCAATAATCCATCAAGCCCAGTAGCCCGTTCTCATGGTGGCCAATCCAGGTCACTAGTACCTGGCAAAAACCCAAACAGTAGCAACATTCCTTACTTCGCCATTAATTATAGCTGATTGTTGACTTTGGTCGAGGGCTGGGTTAACTGGAGGCAGAGTCACAGGTTTTATTGCAATCAGCTGTACAGGTCCTGAAGATGTGTCATATGGACCAGTAGTGATTTTGGCATTGTCGTCAAACAAAATTCTTCCTTCCCCTTCATCACTTATAATTCCTAGAGCACAATAATTAGAAATCAGATTCACCATCTTTAACAGTAAATCTACAGGCTGAGTAAAATATAGAAGAGTAGAAACTGGACGTGTCAATGGTATATAGATTGCAGAATTGGCCTGCCCCTAAGCTCAGCCCACTGGCTACCCATCAGTAAGCACTGTCTTCAAGAGCCTACAAAAACTTCCACCACAAGACACCAAGATACATATCAGCCAAACTGCAATCTTAACACACCTAGCCGCTCCCTTCACACTCAGAAAATGGGAAATGGCTCTGCATACCCCCTGGAAGCAGCATACAAGCGTTCCTACTCCCACTTCCTTCCCAAACTATGGAGTTTGCTGCCAATGGAGATCAGGTCTCTGGGCAGCTTAATGGACTTCAGGAAAGCAGTATCCTCTTCCAATGACCCAACTACAATCCTAGTACTCTATATATGGATTAAAGACTTATATGTGACCTGTCTCAGTCTGCATGCATTCCCTGTGATCATCCAATGTATGTCTGCCCCACCTGCTTGCACTGCTCCAATGTACTGTAGATTGGTTGCCCTCAATCTGCATGTACTCCCCATGATTGTCTGATGTATGCTGTCTGACTGCCCCACTATTTGCTCTGTTCAAAGTATTGAAGATATGTTGCCCTCTGTTTATTGAAACTTGGCATGTACACAATATGTGGAACAGGTCCCATGTCTGAATCTATGTATATCCCTTTATGCTGTAGATAGGCTCCCGTGTTTATTGATGCTATGTATGTTCCACTGTAACCTGTCCTGAGCTTTCTGGGAGGATGGGATATAAATTGAACTAAATAAATAATATGCCATCGGTCTTCAGTTTACTAGACAAAAAGAGAAATGTTGGCTTCGATTGAAAGAACCAAAAGCCATTGAATCCAACTTCAGTGGTATCTCGGTTTACGAGTGCACCAGTTTGCGAGTGTTTTGCAAGACGAGCAAAACATTCACAAACTTGGTGCCTCGTAAACCGAGCTTGCTTCGCTGTACGAGCGCCCCCCCCCAATCCAGCATCCCCCCCCTGCTCGCGTTGCCTCCCCTCCATCGTAGATCCTCCTTCTGTGCATGCTCAAAGCCTTCTGGTCTCTCCGAGATTGAGAGCGAGACCAGAAGGCTTTGAGCATGCGCAAATGCTCAAAGCCAGCCCAGCCCAGCCCAGACCAGAAGAAGGAGGATCTCCGACGCATCGCCCAGCCCAGGCCGTGCCAGAAGAGGGAGGATCTTCGGACACTGGCACTGGTGCCAAGTCGGGTAAAGGAAGTGTCATTGACTACTCGGGGGGGGGGGGGGAGTAGGATCGCGGTGGAGGAGGGGGCAATGCGAGTGGGGGGAGGATGCCGGTTCGCAGGGGAGGGGAAGCCGGATCACGGGTAGGGGTTTGGAACAGTGTCGGATTCCTCAAGGGGGGGGGGAGAATGGAGCAGCGCCAGTAGCCTCGGGGGGGGGAGGAGGTGGAACCAATCAAAGCAGTTTCCCTTACTTCCTATGGGGAAATTTGCTTTGATATACGAGCAATTCGGTTTACGAGCATGCTTCTGGAACGAATTATACTCGTAAACCAAGGTTCCACTGTACATAACTATGTAAAAAATGTCTAAGGCAAAAATTAAACTCAGAGCTAGCCCTAGGGTCACCTTTTCTGATATAGATTGAAACTCTGTTGCACTAATGATTTAAAACTGAGCTCTTGGCCGGAAATGCAGAAAAGTCTTAAGGATAAGCATTTAAAACAAAACTAGCAGAATGAGATCTGAGCAATTTATGCAATAAAGTGAAATGTGTAGATGCTTGGAACAGCCTGTGATATATAAAAATGTCCCACTGGAGAGAAAGCCTTAGCCAATCCGGCCTATCGCGTACATTTGATATAGAACTGTTCAAGATAAACATAAGAACATAAGAATTGCCGCTGCTGGGTCAGACCCATGGTCCATCATGCCCAGCAGTCTGGTCAAAGACCAGCACCCTAACTGAGACTAGCTCTACCTGCGTACGTTCTGGTTCAGCAGGAACTTGTCTAACGTTGTCTTGAATCCCTTAAGGCCAGTTCTATCTTTCTGACACTCTACCACCTTTGGATGAATTATGAAATCTGTAGTCTGGTCTTGAATAGAAGAAGCAGGTTTACAAACACCACAGCATCCAGATGCTCTGGGAGTGAAATAACTTATTTTTTCTATTTAGCGCATTTTCTTTCTACTCCTTTATACTTTCAGCTCTACAGAAACCAGGGTTGTGATTCTGGAGTGATGAGCCTCCTTTCGCAACTACCCAGAAGGCACTACTGTCTGCAGTTTGTTCACTAAAATATTAGTCCTCAGCTTGGCGAGATGTGCTAAGGCTCCCTTGGTCCTATATCTGTCCACTAAGTGTGGCTCTTGAGCAATAACCTCCTTCTGGCCTGCTCCTTGGCACTGTGAACACTGTCTCCACTGTTACCCAGCCCCAGGGATCAAAGCAAGTGCTCTGGAAGCTCAGATCCATTAGAGCCTGCTTCGATACATCGGCTTTCAGAACCCTGGTCCAATCCCTCATACTGTGTCTACTTGACTACTGTAACATCGCCTATTTGGCAACTTCCCAAAAAAATATGCGACGTTTACAAGTAATGCAAAACGCAGCGGTCAGACTGATCTTTGGGCTAAAAAAGTTTGATCACGTGTCACCCTACTACCGGCAGTTGCATTGGCTACCTATGGAGGCACGCGTAAAGTTTAAGTTCGCCTGCTTCTGCATCAAAGCACTATACGGACTTGCCCCTAAATACATAACCAACCTTTTCTCCTTCTCAGCCAACAGACACAAGAGGAGCTCACACTCCAACTTCGTTTCCCCCCCAGTTAGAGGTTGCAAACTGAAAAAACACCACGAACACCTTCTCTCACATCAAGCAGCGCTTTGGGGTAGGGACCTAGAACAATTGCTTTCGCCCACCATTTATGAGGTTTTCAGGAAACTTACAAAAACACACCTGTTCCTAAAATATCTAGACAACTGACCCTCTTCTCCTTCCCCCTCGATATTGATCACCATATCTTATTAATCTCCCTATCCTCAAAAATAGATCTCCTGTCCCACCAACTCTCTTTCTTTCTCCCCTTTTAAGTTCAATCAATTTGTACCTTGCTTAATCTTTTGTAAACCACATAGAACTTCACGGTATTGCGGTATATAAACTGTTATTATTATTATTAGAAGGAAAGCTCTTTGCCAGCCCACGAAACAATAAGGCCACTTCCTCTCACCATTGCTCTTTCTTGCTTCGTCCTTTCTTGATTTCTGTGGCGAGTTTTTCCCCGGGTTTGGTTTTCCTTCTTCATTACTGTTCAGGGAACCATTCTCACAAGACAACTGACTGTAAATAATCAAAAGATATTTCTTATTTATACAGGATATACAGACCTCAAATCAAGGTTGTTTCATTTAAGCAAGTTGTATTAGCTTTTCATATTACACATAAAATAAAGAGCAAAACAAATTATGATAATTTAAAAAAAACAAAAAAAACCCATCAAATCTGTTATTTGTTGATAATTAAAACCATATTAGTTATTTTTTCTTAAATACCACCTGCAAGCTGTTGAAACGGTGCATTCAGGTACAGTGGGTATTGTTCTGTCCCTGGAGGACTCAAAAGCTTGAATTGTGCACCTAAGCCAATGGAGGGTCATGTGACTTGCCCAAGACCAAAAGCGGCAGCAGTAGGATTTGAACCTGGCTCCCTTGTCAAGCTACAAATCATATCAAGCCGAGCCACCCATAGGATTAGAATCGGCAGCTCGGAGGGGGGGGAAGGAGTATGTTTCCAAACCAAGCTTTGTTTACAATCCTAAGTGGCCCAGAAATAGCAAAGAAAAAAATGACATTTTAATTTAATCATGAGATTGTAACGCATGTAGCTATGCAGTTTGGACACAAGAGAGGTTTTTCTCCTGACGCAGCTTTCTGCGAAACAAGGTCTTGGAAGGACTCTTGTTGTGTTTAAATATTGAGGCGTGGGTGCATTTGGAAGAAAACTTTTGGATTACAATCATCGTTTGATCTACAGTCGGGGCGACACCAGAGGATTGCACAACGGCATAATAAGCTAAGTACTTGTTGCTCTTTACAATGAGTTTGGAATTCTTCGGTGCAGCACCTGCTATAAACTTTGATTATGATAACCTGTTTATAACCTTTGTGTATTGAGTGGCTCATATAGACTACTGGATTTAGCCCGGTTTATTGACCAGAGATTTTTTTCTTCCTTGTATTTTAGTGGGGGAGTTTTTTCTGTCTGATTTGTTTCCGGAGCGGACCTTTGATTAGAAATTGACTCTTTAGTGGACCATTCTGCTCCCTGAGCAATTATCCTGTTGGATTTTGAGGTCCATTTGATAGCTACTTGAGGTGTTCAACTGACCACTTGACACAAAGAGTTTGGAAGACATTTTGAATTAGTGCTTTGCTTTTAAGAATTAGTGTCTTCCCTTCCCGATTTTTTGGGGTAATAATTGAATAAATAAATACATACATACATAGACTAACTACTGCTCAAAAACACAGCTATCTGTTTAAAAAATAGATTTCAAAAATAGTGAATTGGAAGGGTTTAGCAAGATAAATATCCATTTGCCACTTTTTGAACTTTTTTCTCTTTTTCTCATTGACTTACTTATGGTCACAGCTATACGAAAGATAATACAGTAATGAATGCAGGCAGAATACTGTGCATCTAACTAGGAAGCATGAAGAAATCATTGCCGTTAAAAGATGGTGCTATTATTTATTTCTTCTTTTTTTTTGTACGCCTACGCATTCTTCTACAAGTACATAACTTTTAGAAAGCTGCAATTTACACGCATATCTCTGGAACGCAGGTGCTCAATCCCAGGCAGTTTACTTGATAGCATATGCACCAATCAGATGCCCTCAGGGCCTCCATATATAGGGCCATAGAATCATCCCCTATGGGAATAAGTTTGCAAATAGCTGTCTAGATTAAGGTGGCAGGAACGTGCAAGACTTATGCGAAAAATGATCACACCTAAAATATAGGTGCATGTTTGACCTTCTATACTCAGATTTGGTGAAAGAAAGAAAGCCTCAACTTGTCGCTCTGCATTAGACTCCAAATAGGCACATTCCTGGCATCAAAAAATTAGGCAGAGTAAACAGAATCAATTAAAAAAAAACAACAACACACACACCCCAAAAGAAATAAAAAGGAACCTACACGTTTTTCTTCTTCCACTTACCTGGACTTCAGAAAAAAACTCAAAACTCTACTTATTCCACGGACAGAATCCCTAACACTCCCACTCGCGACTTCTACTCTCTTCAATACACTTGAACCTCCACCTTCCCCCCCAAGGTTCCCTCCAAACCAATTAACTTCCCTGACTGGTATGATTTTTCCCTATATAAAAAAAAAAAAAATAAAATAAATTTTGTATACTCTTGTATATTCCATGTACTATATTCCCTGTATATTCCTTGTATCATACTCCTTGTATACTCCTTGTATATTCCTACTGATGGTATTTTATGTCGACTTCATTGACCTGAACTCTCCCAAAAAAAAATTGTTAAACTCCTGTTAACTTCAACGACATGTACATTCCAAAAAATTGTAAATTCCAATGTTATTTTCGTGTGTAATCTTATTAACTGCTGTGAACCGCCTAGAACTCTCTGGGTATGGCGGTATACAAAATAAAGTTATTATTATTATTCCACTCTTTCAGGAACTGCTTTTATATAGATCTGTCTAGTCCTTATTTTAACAAATTTTGGGTTTGTCATTTCTTGACTCGTAGGTTCCTTCTTATTTATTTCATTATTTTTTTATTAGTCCTCTCCCTACTTCTTTTTAGTCTTCATTTTTTTGCCGGGAATTCTTTGCTTCTTTGAGATACTTTACCTAAAAATGGGCACTCATTTCTAAAATTTCCCTCCACCAAGTCAGTCTTCAGTGACACACCCACTGTTTATCTTCAAATGTCTGGTTTAAATATTTAAAGTCAAGTTTTCTTTCTGTGGATCTGGAATTCTACTTTTAACTTGAAATATTTAAGATAAAAGTTGGACTTATTATTTACCCATCTGCACTTTGATGTTTTTTGTTTTTTTTAAACTACAAATTTAACATACAGGTTTTTTTTTAGGTTCCTATCCCAAACTTTACCCATTTCCAGACAGACTAATTTGGCCTTTGTACATTTAAAAAAAATGTCCAAATTTATCTGTAGAACTGCCAAAGATTTTCTTTAAGAAGCCCCTATGTATCCAGCAAAACCAAACCAAAATATAAACTCATCTGTGCTCCCAGCACCTGCTCCAATAGCGGGCACCCCACAGCATTTTAAAAGTCTCCACTTGAGCATATGAAATGCAGTTCAGTTCAATTGTAACATTATCCCCATATTCTATAGATTTTTACTTTTAAATCAGAAACAATCTTATTCCTGCAATTTTACATATTGTATTTGAAACTGGTGGGCAGTGATTCATATGCAGAGTACCCAGAGATTTCTGTGCCATTCTGAAAAGCGGGTGTTCCTGCAGTACCAGCAGAGCCGTGAATTCAGCTGAAAGGAAAGGTTTTCAGATGACAATTCTTAGCCATTACAAAATGACTCAATAGGGCAAGTATCTACCTTTTTTCAGTGCCAGTGGATTTCATGGTTTTCACAGTGCTTTCATCTTGAATCATTTCTCTTTCTTGGGAAACAGGAAACGGTAGCACTACAGTTTCTTGTGTAATGGGAAGCACTTCATTGTCAGCTCCTTGTTCACCTAAATGGTGCTTTGCATAATCAAATCCTTGCACTGGCTGGAAAGAGAGAGTGATTCAGTTGTTAATATTAAGCAAAGATAGGAGGAGAAAATTTGACAAATTGAACAGTAGCAAATCACCTGAACTAGATGGTATACATCACAGAATACTGATAGAATTGAAAAATGAACTTGCAGAGTTAATTTCTTTAAAATCTAGTATAGCACCAAAAGACCGGAGGGTGGCCAATATGACACCGATTTTTACTATTGCTCACTTACTTACAATTCCAATAAACAGATTTGAACTTAAAAAAAGGGTTCCAGAGGTGATCCAGGAAATTATAAATCAGTGAGTCTGATTAATGAGAGAAAGACAACATGGTTATAGCCAAAGGATATCTTGCCTCACCAATCTACTGCATTTCTTTGAAGGGGTGAACGAACATGTGGATAAAGGTGAACCGGTTGATATTGTGTATTTGAATTTTCAAAAGGCATTTGACAAAGTACTTCATGAAAGACTTCTGAGGAAATTAAAAGCCATGGGATAGGAGGTAATGTCCTTTCATGGATTGAGAACTGATTGAAAGACAGAAAACAGAGTGGGTTTAAATGGTCAATATTCTCAATGGAGAAAGGTAAATAGTGGGGTTCCCCATGGGTCTGTGCTGGGACCGTTGCTTTTTAACATATTTATCAATGATCTAGAGATGGAAATAACTAGTGAGATAATTACATTTGTTCAAAGTTGTTCAAAGTTGTTAAATCGCAAGAAGATTGTGAAAAATTGCAAGAGGACCTTGTAAGACTGGGCAACAAAATAACAGATGATATTTAATGTGAGCAACTGCAAAGTGATGCATGTGGGAAAGAGAAACCCGAACCATAGCTACGAGATGCTGGGTTCTATGTTAGGAGTCGCTGCCCCCCAAAAGGATCTAGGTGTCATTGTTGAGGATACATTGAAACCTTCAGGCTCAATGTGTGTTGGCTGCTAAGAAAGCAAATAGAATGTTAGGAATTATCAGGAAAGGAGCGGAAAACAAAGATGAAAATGTTTTAATCATCGTCACCCCGATCTTAAAAGACCCAAAAGAAGCAACAGATCAACCATCCAACTATAGACCCATAGCCTCAATTCCACTATATGTCAAGCTAATGGAAGGCCTCGTAGCTAAACTCCTCACCAACTATCTAGAAAACCACAATTTGCTCCACCTACACGGTCTGGATTCAGAACCAACTTTAGCACTGAGACACTACTAGGATCCCTTCTGGACACAGGCCAAAAAATGCTGATTATTCAACTAGATCTCACCGCAGCATTTGACCTGGTAGACCATGACATCCTGCTACAAATACTAGATACAATAGGAATCACTTGCAAAGTACACACATGGTTTCAAGGATTCCTATAATCCAGGACCTACAGAGTAAAGACAAACAAAGAAAAATCAGAACCATGGTCCAACCCCTGTGGCATACCCCAAGGATCGCCATTATCTCCAACACGCTTCAATCACTACATTGCATCCCTCAGCACCTGCCTAGACAAAATAGGCTTAACCTTCTATAGCAGGAGTCTCAAAGTCCCTCCTTGAGGGCCGCAATCCAGTCAGGTTTTCAGGATTTCTCCAATGAATATGCATGAGATCTATGTGCATGCACTGCTTTCAATGCATATTCATTGGGGAAATCTTGAAAACCCGACTGGATTGCCCTCAAGGAGGGACTTTGAGATCCCTGTCCTATAGCTATGCAGACGACATCACCATTCTCCTTCCTTTTGATCAGCCAATGCTTACCATGACAGACACACTACACAGAACTCTAGAAACAGTGGCAACATGGATGAAAGACCACAAACTAAAACTGAACCTAGACAAAACAAAATTCATACTTCTTGAAAAAAATAAAACTCCAACCATAACCACCCTAGTAATAAACTCAATCACATACCCCATTCAACCCACTCTAAAACTTCTGGGAATGACGATAAACAGATGCTGCACCATGCAACCACAAATCAACAAAACAATACAGAAATCATTCGCTATCATGAAAAACCTAAGGCAATGAAGATCTTCTTGCTGCTTTTCTCTCTGGTCCTCTGGTGATGAAATAGCCTCCATAATGGAGCTCTTCTGCAGAAGTGCCCCAGCTGCCAGGCTCTCCAAGGTTACAACACTAGCCTCCAGAGGAGGGAACAATCCAACCTGTGGGGCTTCCTTACTCCATGGAGAGCTTGTGGTCCGAGGCTGCGAGGGTGGTGCTCTTGCATCTGGGCCAAGGAGAGCTGCTGCGGTCCCTCTCACTGCCGACACTAACGGGACATTTTGCATCTTCCTCCTCAGATCTTCAATATTGCTGGTAGAGATTCCTCCGGTGCTCCACAAGGCAGCAGCAGTGCTCCAACTGCGTCTCTTTGGCATTTCAGGTAGGTAAAAGCTGCTACCACGAAAATTTCCTTCCAAACTCAACCAAACTCTGAGAAGCGTTACTCAATACGTCCAGTTATGTTTAGATTTAAAGATGATTATCAGAAATTAAGGCTCTTTCATTTATCCCCTTCCTGTTATTATAAGGTACCACACATTCATTTCTCTCCAGTTTAGTCAGACTTTTTATCACTGTGAAAAGCGATCTTCACAAGTTTGTCATGATGCAGCACAGAAACATGTAATTTCTGATTTCTGAATTGTTTCGTTTTTTTGCTTTTTAGATGATGGTGTTAGTTTGTTGTACACCATATACAGTCTATATTGATTCTCCTTCATGGTTATCATTAATCATTTCTTTTATTCTAGGTGTCCCCTTCCCTTGTGGTTGCAATGATTAATTTTTAAACTATGGTATCAGAATTTATTATTGATTGAATTACTTTATATATCTTAATCCATAGCACAAGCTATCCAGTCCCAGTTTTCCTGGCAGTATTGTATTTTATCAGGTGTTTTTCCACATTCTTTCAAGATGGCAATGGGAGCTACAAGTCCATTTTTATATCTGGTGGCAGTGTTATAGGTGATTTATAACTTCTTATGGCTTTAGCTAGGTGTCTATTATATTTATTCCATTTTATATATTTTGATACCAATTTATCAATGCTTTTGATTTTATGAGCTTTTTAAATAAATGTTCAATTATATTAATTACGGTACGGTTTTTAATCTTTTATTAGCATGGGCCTACGCTAATGGCTACTGCGTATTAAAAACAGCCAGGATGGTAAAAAAAATCCCATGCTAGCTCTTAATGACTGGCAGTGTGCACATCGGTACCGTATGCCATGAATGCTGATAGCACAGCTGCCTGAACTATCGAGTAATGGATGAAGCAGAGTCCTTAGCATGGCTGCATCGTATAGGATAGGATGACATTCCTTGGTGTAGGAGAGAACAATTGGGGGGGGGAGGGTGGAAGACAAGACAACTTGGCACTTCAGAAGCTTACAGCTTCAGACTGCTCACTGTGAAAAGCTGAGAGCGAAGTCAGACATTTTCTTACAGAACAGGAGAATGTGGTTCTCATTTTCAATGTCTTCTTGGAAAGAAAAGCTGTCAAATGTCTTCCTTTCCTTTCTGCCTGAGACTCTCCCCCCCCCCCCAAAGCCTTAAGCAACTGCAAGTACTGTATAGCAAATTAAATAAATTAATAGTGTACAATGGTAAATGTGTCTTTTTACTCTGCTCTACTCAAAAAAAGATGATGCCAAACTAGGTAGAGCTAGCGTCTTACCTTCACTCTTGAGGCCAGGTTTGTCATTGGTTCAGGTTTGAAGTCATTTTTATTCTTCCTGCACAGAACTGCTGTGATAATGATGATTATAACTGTTACAACAGTAATCGGAGCCAACACTGCTGCAATAACCCACAAGTTGTTTGATGGATTTTTGACAACAGCTGCGTAATCAACAAAAACATCACAAATTATTAAAACAATCTCATGGAGCATTTAGTGTTCGTCATCTACAATTAAACTCAAGAGTTCTTTTATTCAGTCTGTAAAAAATGTGGATTAGGTGATTCTGACATGATACAAAAGATACCAGAAGGAAGAATCAGGGGCAACACAGGAAACGTTTTCTCACAGAAAGGATGGTGCATGCCTGGAACACCCTCCAAAATAGGAGACAGAAGCAACATTAAAAAAGCGAGATAAACATAGACATTCAAAGGGCAGGCGGATGGAAACCAGTGTGAAAGAACTTTTGCAATGGGGGAAGTAGCCGCCCTGCGCAGCAGTTACAGATCGACAAACAATCTTATTTCCTTGCTGGAAATAAAAAAATATTACATGATGCTTCAATCACAATTTTAAAAGAGGTATTTTCCTAAAGGTTACGTTTTCCATTGGAGGAGATTATTCAAAGCTGATTCAGTAGAGAGTCCTATTGGTGGTGGATCTTGAATGCCAAAACTGGCGGAGCTGTTACTGCCACAGCCGGTGCTAAAAACCACACTATGCTTTTATTAAAAGGGGGAGTAAATAAGAAACACCCAATGAGTCTGTAATAGCCCAAGTTGATCTATGAACAGACTCTTGTTGACGATAACGGAATAGATGGACATGTTAGACCTTTTCTAGGCACTTTTAGGGCCAGATTCTATAAACTGCGCCATAAATTAGGCGCCACCTAACTTAATTGCTTTAATTGGCTATTCAAAAAGTAGGTGTCAATCGTATCTAACAGCACCTAAAGTCAAAGAAGGGGTGACTATTTGCCGTTAGACACAAGGCATCCGCAATGCAGGCCACTAAAACCCTACATTTTCTAGTAGGCATCGTTAGCCATGATTGACAGGCGGCTTCCAACTTAGGTGCTGTTTATAGTATCTGACCCTTAATGACCATCCTGTAAAAATCAGTCAGACAAGCCAGTTTGCGGATCAAGACCTTCACTTGGTGATCATAAAGCATGTGGGAAATCTTCTAAATGAATGAAGGAAGTCCCCCAAGTAATAAATGTGACATTGGAACCAGACATATCCCCCAAATGTGTGTACAAATTAACTAGTCAATTAGGGTCAAACAATCAATTATTGGAATTCATTGGCACTTAGCATGATGGCAGATAAAGGCCAAATGGCCCACCCAGAGTAACCATTATCTCTTCCTCTCTCTAAGAGATCCCAGCTTTCTTGAATTTAGACATGGTCTCTGTCTCCACCACCTCTTCTGGGAGACTGTTCCACGCATCTATCACCCTTTCTGTAAAAAAGTATTTCCTTAGATCGATGCCAATTCCTTGCAACCTGTAATATAATTTATTTCACTGAGTAGGCCATAGAGTGATAAAAAGGCAACGTATTTGATGAGTAACTTAAAAAACAGAATGGTAACCATTTCCAAAAGTAAAAACAGTAAGAATTATTATTCAAGTTACAAGGAGAAAGCTTCTCACCATCAGCTTGCATTTGGACAATGTAACCCAGCATCAGAGCCATCCTTTGCGAATCAACCGTGCTTAACTGCTTGGCTGCTGAGGTGCCAGACAGAGGGTTCCCATTGTAGAGGGCATAATACGTCAGTTCCACAGGATTTTTTGGACCTGAGATGTGCTGCATTTTCACCATCTATAGAGGATCAGAAAAAAGGTTTAGGGCAACTGCTGATTGACATGACTTAAGGAATAGTATTACATTTTGAGCAGTGACATATGTTCAAATGAAGGGTCCTCAAAAGATAATTTCCTAAAAGAGTCCCAGTGCAAGAGGGGATATACCTCAAAAGATGCAGGAGCTGTTCAGAAACAGTTTACACTATCAGATTTGAGCTCATTTTGTTAATAATTTTTTCATTTTTTGTCCAAGGGTTTCATTTCCAAAACAATTCTAGTGGGGAATTAATTCCAGAGGAAAAAAAAATCACGCAAGCAATAACTTCTGCAGAATTGATGTGGCACTGCAGCTGGTCCCTGACAGCTTTTCAGCTAAAATGCCACAAGACGTTGCTTCCATGAGTAATTTCTATGTAACCCCCCCCCCCTCTTTTCTTACCCAGCTGCTGTTTGTAGAAGGGTCTGAGCAGTTTGCAGGCCACAACAAGCAGTCTCACCCCTCCAAATGAAGCAGACCACGCCCAGTGGTAAGAGACAAACCACCAACAGGAAAAGAGGTATTCCCTTGAATAATGTGGGTTTCAAACGCAACAGATATATTTAGTGTCTAAATCTCCTAGAAAAGATTCCTGTGTTTTGAATGGACCCTGATCATTTGGTGGAGATATCCCAAAAGACAGTTTGCTATCCTCTCCAAAATTCATCCCCCTCCTCCCCCACTAAAGTCTAAAGTTAAGCACCCATTGTAGAATCCTGCTTAGGGTTTTAAAGGCCTACATCAGTGTATCGCAAACTGTGTGCTGCGGAACGCCAGGGCAGAGGAGAAGTACCGGCTGACTGCCTACAGGAGGTGCTTCTCGTAGGCAGTGCCTCTTCCCTTCCAGCACCCCCTGCTGGCGGCTTAGGGCCCCATCTGGAGGGTCTTTGCACAAGCGCATGACATCATCGCATTGATGTCCATGCACTTCCGGATGCCCTCGAGCCACAGCTTCACAAAGTTTGCGAGACATTGGCCTACATTGTAGGCACCTAAGTCCGTTATAGAATTGCACTTAGTGGTGCCTAAACATGCCGTGCGACAGGCGCCTATATCTCAATTAATTTTTATTTTTTTCAATTCTAAGGTTGTTAAAGCTCCTAACTGAAGTCAGTTTACTAATTCTGTTAGGCTCCTCTTAAAGAATCCAGTCTGGAGCCATTTTGGCCCTAGTCCACCTCCAATTCATCAGCCAATGAGAGCTCTTTTTAGCAGTACAGTCGAAGTTGGACAGAATGTCAACATTCTTGCAGGGAACTGGTAGAATCGCATTAACACTTATTTTGAATGACCCTTTCTAGTGCTACTAGATTTGTTCCAACAGAGTCAGCATTTTGTTTTTTGGGAAATGTTTGAGAGACTTTAGTTGCATTTCAGCTCCAGGGTTATTCGGATCAATTTGAGTTTTTGGATTCAAGACAGTAGTTTTCATTTATCTTTTTTTTGCTATTGAAACTTGTGCTTTGCTCTTGCTTGTAAATTACAAACAGCTTTAGATAAAAAGTATCAGTTATATTAGTGAACCTGGATCTGTCTACAGCTTCTGATTTAGTCAACTACTACTACTAATAATCCTCACTTATATAGCGCTGAAAGGCATATGCAACGCTGTGCATTTTGACATTTAAAGATGGTCCCTGCTCGGAAGAGCTCACAATCTAACTTGGGCAGACAGACACAGCATATAGGGTTGGGGATGCAGAACCCAAGGTGAGAGGAGTTAGGAGTTGAAAGCACTCTCGAAGAGGTGGGCCTTGAACACAGTCAGAGACGGAACCCACCATAGGGATTCGGGCAGCTTGTTCCAAGCATACGGCGCAGCAAGGTAAAAGGGACAGAGTCTGGAGTTGGCAGAGGAAGAGAAGGGCACAGATGGGAGGAATTTACCAGCTGAGTGGAGATCGCAGGGGGAACATAGGGAGAGATAAATGAAGAGAGATAGTGAGTGCATTTGTAGGTCAGTAAGAGGAGTTTGAATTGTATTCGGAAATGGATGGGAAGCCAATGAAGTGACTTTAGGAGAGGGGTAACATGAGTAAAGCAGTTCTCCCGGAATATGAGTCATGCAGCCGAATTCTGGATGGATTGGAAGGGAGCAGGATGGCTAAGCGGAAGGCCTGAGAGTAGCGCATTGCAGTAGTCTAAACATGAGGTGATGAGGGATTTGGTAGTGTGCTCAGAGAGGAAGGGTCAGATTTTGGTAATATTATAGAGGAAGAAGCAGCAGGTTTTAGCAGTATGTTATATCTTGGCGGAAGGATGAGAGTGTTGTCCATAGAGACAGAGAACGAGGGAAGCGGAGAGGTGGGTTTAGGTGGGAAGATTAGCAACCATGATTTGTTATTGTTTATACTTGATTCTACTGGAAAGGCTTTTATATTGTCAGCTGTTGGAGCTTTTACCGCCACAACCGGCAATTAAAAAGCCTAACGCGGTTTCATAAAAGGAAGAGTTTGTGGTTTATTATAATTCAATAGTTAAATTTTATAGCTAAGTGTATAAGATTATTTTTCACTGCCCTCACCACACTCCAAAGCAGGCTCTCATTCAAATACAAATCTTTGACAGGGTAGTTGTAAATAGGGTTACCAGACGTCCGGATTTCCCCCTACATGTCCTGTTGAGGATACATCCAGGGATCTGGATGGCTTTTCAAAACCCAGCATTTTGTCCGGGTTTTGAAAAGAAATTGTGTTGGGAGGGGGCATCCGCGCATGACGAACAGGCAGTGGGGGGAGGCAGGGCTGGGGGCGGAGCTGAGGCATGGCAGGATTGAGTGGAACTGGGTGGGCCTGGGGGGTGGGTCTAGGGTCTGGATTTTACGGATGTAAAATTTGGTAACCCTAATTGTAAACGAAGTGTCAAGGTGCTGCTTCCAGAAAATTAAGAGGAAACAAATTTACACATTTCTTTTGAAAGATTCTCTAAGTCACATTGAGCACCTGAACAGTGTAGCTGCCCACGGCTGTTGCTCTTCTAAATCTTCTTTCTTGTTGATGGGAAATTATGAACAGTTGAGCCAGTCTCTCTTCCATCCGTCTCGCAAAGTTCTGGCGGTTTATTCCCAGGAAGTCACTGGCAACCCCTTGGATCACTGTAGAGCCAAATAAAGACAAGTTTTTGAAGTATGAAATGACGGATTGTGACTGTGGATTCATTTTTGCATTTTTGTTTTTTTATTTTGATTTTCATTGATTTTTTTTTTTTTATGTGAATGGGGAGCACTGAGCACTTTTTGGACTTAAAGCATTGTGAGATAAGTACTCCGCCACCTTTTATTTATTTATTGTTTCCAATTTATCATGCTTATTGGTAGGGAGGGAGGAATGTGATGATGTATTCAAGCCTGAGCTGATAGAGTCCTGTGTTCTTATGCCTTAAAGTTCATATTGGCTTTCACTGAGCACTTTTAATAATTTAAAGTATTTATTAATAATATAACATTAGAAATTCTCTTTCTTGAAGAAGCCAAATAAAGACAAACATATACACTTAAAAGTCATATTAGACCAGAGATCTCAAAGTCCTCCATGAGGGCCGCAATCCAGTCGGGTTTTCAGGATTTCCCCAATGAATATGCATTGAAAGCAGTGCATGCACATAGATCTCATGCATATTCATTGGGGAAATCCTGAAAACCTGACTGGATTGCGGCCCTCAAGGAGGGACTTAGAGACCCCTGTATTAGACCAAATGATTTAAATAGTCACCAGACAACAATATTGACAACAGAAAAAAGTAGTGGATTTTCCCAAGTTCATCTTAATAATGGCTTATGAACTTTTCTTTTAGGAAATTAGCCAAACCTTTTTTAAACCCTGCTAAGCTAACTGCTTTTGACACATTCTCTGACAATGAATTCCAGGGTTTAATTGCCATATTGAGTGAAGCAATATTTATCCTAGTCCTAGTCCTTTGTCCTAGTATTTTGAGAAAAATAAAATAAGTGATTCACATTTACCTGTCCTACCCCACTCGGTATTTTATAGACCTCTCTCATTTCTCCCCTCTCCAAGGTAAAGAGCCACAGCTTTTTTACCTTTCCTCATACGGAAGTTGTCTCATCCCCTTTAACATTTTCATCGCCCTTCTCTAAACCTTTTCTAAATCCATTATATCTTTTTTTTCATATGTGGTGACCATAATTGCCCACAATATTCAAGGTGCGGTTGTACTATGAAGCAATACAAAGGCATTACAATATTCTCAGTTTTGTTACCCATGCCTTCCCTAATAATTCCTAACCTTCTTTGCTTTCTTAGCCGCCGCTGCGCACTGAGCTGACTCCTAACTTGGAACCCTGCATCACGTAGGTATAGTGTGGGTTCCTCTTTCCCAATGTATCATAACATAACATGATATTCTTATATTCCTCATATACCTGCAAGCAAGTTCAGGGCATACCCAAATATTGCAAACATGTCAAGTAGTACAAGAATTCAACAATGTATCATAGAATTCAAGGGACATGTCTTCCTATCCCTCCCCTCATCAGTTTCAACAGAAGAATCTTCTCAAGACCACCTTTGAATCCCTGGGACCCAAAATCTGAAATGGACTGACCCTGCTATTATAGCTGCAGGAAAATGTTCAAGGCTTCTCTCTTCTCCTATAACGAATGATCTCTATCTAATACACACTAGGACCTAATTCTAATGTAATAACTGATTTCAATTTGCTGAAAATTGCGGGATATAAGAAACAACTGAATATCGTATGGTAAATAAAATTTTTGAGAACGTCCTAAAAACTTTATAGTAGGCAAGGATCCTGAAAAGCAAAGGAATACTTAATCACATCATCTGCCAGTCTCCCAGACGCATAAGGTCCTCTTGCGATGTAACATCTTTTAATAACTTTGTGTCATGAGCAAAGTTATTCCCATCTCTAGATCATTTATAATTATGTTAAAAAGCAGTGGTCCCAGCACAGACCCCTGAGGAACCCCACTTTTTCTCATTTTCCATAGGAATTCTTCATCCTCTGTTATGGCTCCTACTCTCTGGAATTCTTTACCTTTTCATCTTCGTTCAGCAAAATCATTTGTAACCTTCAAGGCACAATTAAAGGCATACAACTTCTCCTTGCCCTTTAGCTCTTAATGTACTTCCTTTTGATGGCAGAGCTAAATGATTTGCTTCCTCCCCTACCATATTGTTCATCGTTATCCACATTTATTCATCCCTTCTAGGCAGGATTTCCTTTTACTATATCCATATTGACTTTGTTTCATTAATCCATGCCTATCTGTATGTTCAGTAATTTTGTTCTTTATAATAGTCTCTGCAATTTTGCCCAGTATTCTGTCAGGCTCACCTGTTGAATCTTTTGGCATTGCATTAGCAACCCTTCAATCTTCTGATACCATGTTTGTTTATAAAGATAAATTACTTATTACCAACAATAGCTCTGCAAGTTCATTGTGTAGTTCAATGAATCACGGCACAATAGTGTGCCTTGACGAGATGCCGGCAAGGAGAAGAGGCACTGGCTGTTTACACTACATGCCTCTCGTGGTGAAAGGCACATCCTGTAGGCAGTCAGCCAATGCCTCTCCTCCTTAAACACCCCCCACCAACGTAGCACGCTCAGGACCCATCTAGCAGGCCTCTGCGCATGCACGGATGACATACATGCACGTGTCAAAAAGTTTGCAGGACACTGGTTCAGTTCTATCAGTACATCATCCAATTAACACAATTTGTACATCTTTCAGGTTTACAGAGATTTGTTTCAGTTCCTCTGACTCATTCCCATTGAATATTATTTCTGGTACTGGTACGAGTATCTACCCCCCACCTCTTCCTCAGTGAAGACTAAAGCAAAGAATTCATTTAGTCCCTCCTTTAAGGCCTTGTCTTCCCTGAGTGTCCGCAGTCTCCTTTACATATGGTTTTCATTTAATAAAAACAGATTTACGATTAAAAATCAGGTAGAAGAGCTCTTGCCCATTTAAATCACTTGTAACCATAAGCACTCATTGGCCAAGTCCCAAGTGGCAGCTCTAGGGTGGTACATGTGATAGAGCCAGTAAGCAGCCAGAGTTCTGCGGGTGCTGGTCAGTCACGGAACGGAATTAAAATGGTCATCATGAGAGTGTCACGAGAGGTTGTGGCAGCTTGTCCCCCTCAGCCAACTGGCCTACCAGGGACTAAAGTAGGCAGGCTTCCAGAAGAAACATGGGTCACCTTGGCTCATATGAATTAAAGCATTCTACATTCTAGTTCTTAAGGCCTATGATGCTTTTTTCCATTGTTGTTTTACCAAAATACTTCCCATTTAATATAAAGGGCAAATTTATTTATTTATTTAAAGGATTTATATTCCATGCTATCAACTGGTTTCTAGGCAGATTACAACTCTACATACAAAAAGAGTAGAAATTAAATTACAAAACTGGGGGGGGGGGAACGAAGGAGAGGTAAGATGATAGAATAGCAAAAAAAACCCCAAGAAACAACCCAAACACAGGGGGCAAAAAAGCATTTATTTCCTAATTTTTAAAAATCATTTACAACAATTTCATATTCTGAATTACAATAATCTAGCTTCAAGGGAATGAAATAATACAAAATACTTTATAAAGTTACCAAACTTGAAACTAAGAAAAGAGCTAAAGTGTAATGTTATATCAAAATTGAGCTAAAAATGAAGAGAGAATGGAAAATTCATGGAATAACCAAATACCTGTGATTAGCCAGTAGTTTCTAGTTGCAGAAGAGGTTTCAATATTTGGATAGTCCAGAGCTAGAAGATAAAATAAAACTGAAATCACTTGGAGTATTTTTGTGAATGTACAAAGAATCTTCTGGATTTACGATTATGTGTTTCCAGAAAGTCACATGAGCACCTTCATTTCATTCTTCTGATTGTTGTAAAAGCTTTTTTAGCAATGTGTAAACAACGCTGCCACACGGCTGGCGGTGTGACATTTCAGGCGTTAGCTGCATACACTTTTATGGGCTGGAAACTGGGGACATTATGGGCAGGGCATTGTAGTAAGCGTATGATAGCTTTACTATTGCAGACAGCGTAGATGTATTTAACGCTGAACTCATTACACTATCAATGCACTTACGACATGATAAATATTTTTTCTTCATGGACAGCAAGGATCATTCAGGCAGACAACTGAAGTGACATCACATGGTGAAGGAAGTGCAGCAGAGGGTTCCCACGGTTCCCTGTAAGCTGAGCATAGTAACATAGTAGATGACGGCAGATAAAGACCCGAATGGTCCATCCAGTCTGCCCAACCTGATTCAATTTAAATTTTTAAATTTTTTTCTTAGCTATTTCTGGGCAAGAATCCAAAGCTCTACCCGGTACTGTGCTTGGGTTCCAACTGCCAAAATCTCCGTTAAAACCTACTCCAGCCCATCTACACCCTCCCAGCCACTGAAGCCCTCCCCAGCCCATCCCCCACCAAACGGCCATACACAGACACATATCATGCAAGTCTGCCCAGTACTGGCCTTAGTTCAATATTTAATATTATTTTCTGATTCTAAATCCTCTGTGTTCATCCCACGCTTCTTTGAACTCAGTCACAGTTTTACTCTCCACCACCTCTCTCGGGAGCGCATTCCAGGCATCCACCACCCTCTCCGTAAAGTAGAATTTCCTAACATTGCTCTTGAATCTACCACCCCTCAACCTCAAATTATGTCCTCTGGTTTTACCATTTTCCTTTCTTTGGAAAAGATTTTGTTCTACGTTAATACCCTTTAAGTATTTGAACGTCTGAATCATATCTCCCCTGTACCTCCTTTCCTCTAGGGTATACATATTCAGGGCTTCCAGTCTCTCCTCATACGTTTTCTGGCACAAGCCTCCTATCATTTTCGTTACCCTCCTCTGGACCGCTTCAAGTCTTTCGCCAGATACAGTCTCCAAAACTAAACACAATAATCCAAGTGGGGCCTCACCAATGACCTGTACAGGGGCCATCAACACCTTCTTCCTTCTGCTGACTACGCCTCTCTTTATACAGCCCAGCATCCTTCTGGCAGCAGCCACTGCCTTGTCACACTGTTTTTTCACCTTTAGATCTTCGAACACTATCACCCCAAGGTCCCTCTCCCCGTCCGTGCATATCAGCTTCTCACCTCCCAGCATATACGGTTCCTTCCGATTATTAATCCCCAAATGCATTACTCTGCATTTCTTTGCATTGAATTTTAGTTGCCAGGCATTAGACCATTCCTCTAATTTTTGCAGATCTTTTTTCATGTTTTCAACTCCCTCTTCGGTGTCTACTCTGTTACAAATCTTGGTATCATCTGCAAAAAGGCACACTTTTCCTTCTAACCCTTCAGCAAAGTCACTCACAAACATATTGAACAGGATCCGGCCCCAGCACTGAACCCTGAGGGACTCCACTACTCACCTTTCCTTCCTCCAAGCGACTTCCATTAACCACCACCCTCTGGCGTCTGTCCGACAGCCAGTTTCTAACCCAGTTCACTATTTTGGGTCCTAACTTCAGCCCTTCAAGTTTGTTCAACAGCCTCCTATGAGGAACTGTATCATAGGCTTTGCTGAAATCTAAGTAATTTACATCTAGCATATGTCCTTGATCCAGCTCTCTGGTCACCCAATCAAAAAATTCAATCAGGTTCATTTAGTGCAATTTACCTATTGTAAAGCCATGTTGCCTCAGATCCTGTAACCCATTAGATTCAAGCAGGAGTCCTCCACCTACAGACCTGCCAGTGGAGGTGCTGTTTCATTAGGCAAGCTTTGCCGGACTTCAGGGAACCCGCCTGTCCCCTAGGAATTGAAAGCCCTCGCCCCCACCTGGTAGCAATGCAGCTGGAGGACTCGAGGACTCCTGCTCAGCTTAGAGGGAACAGGGTATTCCTGCTCTTGTATAACATACAGTAGAAGCAGATTGTTCCAGTGATCATTTTTCCATGGTACCAGTTGGATGTGTGCAGAATTCATCTTCTGTCAGTCTTACACACTTCCAATTATAGTGTTTTTGCAATCTTATCTATTGACATCATTGAATTCATAATTGCCAATATATTTTTTTGTTATGCTGGACTCAAAATCTAGGCACTAAGGAGTGTGCCAAGAAGATAACTAAATCCAAGTCTCATGATGACTGTTGCTTCAAGTACAAGAGGTCCTACACATAGATTTCCACTAAGATGTCCCTGATAGCTAGAAAAATTAAAAAGCGTAAATTAAAAGAATAGCTAAAAGTGAAAGACCATTCTTCTAGGGCAGTGGGCTTCATTCATTTTTAAGCTGGGCTGACTTTGGGATTCTAATGAGCTGAAGGAGAGCTGCCCAGTATCTTCCCATGTAGAGCATGATGGGACTCTTATGCAGGAGGTCAGAGTGGCTGAATGATGCTTGTTATCCATGGAGAAAGCAGAGCTGCATACCTGTACCAGGAATTCCCCACGGACAGCAGGACGCATCCCCTCCCTCCCTACTGAAGCATGCTTTTTCATGGACTGAGATTATGCTTCTACCATCTGTTGTAGCAGATATGAATACCTGGGCAGCCACAGAACAATTTCCTGGAGCATTCAAATCCCTCCACTTTGCATCTGTAATTTCAATAGTGTGATCAGAAGATCTGCTGTCCCTGGATAACGCCTGCACTAAAGTCCCCTTCAAAGCTGCAACAGCCTCAAGTGTGGTCTGTGTCTCACCAATATCAGGAATTCAAGTGTCTGCTTACATTCAGCAATGATCAGTGGTGGCTTAGTGAGGTAAAATCCCACCAGGTCTGCTGAAAGACGATTAAGAAGTTTACTGGACACCGTACCGTTGAGAAAGGTGCTCTGATTCCTCACAGTATAAATCAAAGTAAGAGCCTGGGAAATCTCAGATGTGTTCAAAATCTGATTATAAAAAAAATTATAATAAAAAGATTAACAGCAAAAGAATGGTAATGTGTTCAATCTGCAATTCATATTTCCTATTGTCTCTAGATAAAATAAACTCAGAAGGCATGCCTAAAACAAACGTTCCCTCTCTTCTAGAACTAAGAAAGATAAATTTAAAGTTCAGACTCAAAAACAGTCTCATGTTTCTTCTATGCAACTTCTTTTCATAATCAGAATTATTATATATTCCTCACAAAATCACACAATTACTTGAATTATAATAGGGGAAAAGACCTCAGAAACCAAACTGCAGACTATAAAATAATTGCTTGTCTGAGGTTCAATTTTAATTTCATTGGCCCTAAAAACCCCTACTGATTTTTATATCAAATTGCTTATATTCAAGTTATGTATAAAAAAAGTCAATTTTTCAAAGTAGAACTTATTTGAATTCCTTTGTATCAAAAAACTTCAAAAGTTCAAAAATGTACTTGGCTAAGTAGAAGCTGCGACTGTTGCAAATGACCAGCTTTCATCTTTGATTGGAATAAAGGGAGATTCTTGTGTTTCTTCTCCCACTGGGCAATATGGTATCATTCTTTACTGACTAATGTTGACACAAAAGGAGTGGAGGAGTCCCAAATAAAGACTGGTGAGCTCCAGATGTTTTGCAAACAACCTTCCTTTATTTCTTAATACCACAACACAGACTCAACATGGCCTAGCGGCCTGCATCAGGAGTCTCAAAGTTTGGTGTAAAAGTAAACAGATAAACATCCAATGTTTACTTCAACCTCACAAAAGTAGGTAAAACAAAATACAAAAGAGAATATCGCTGTGAAAAACGCCACCATACATATGCTGATTGCTCTTGGTGGCGTTTTTCACAGCGATATTCTCTTTTACACCACACTTTGAGATTCCTGATGCAGGCCGCTAGGCCGAAACATGTACATGTCGAGTCTGTGTTGTGGTATTAAGAAATAAAGGAAGGTTGTTTGCAAAACATCTGGAGCTCACCAGTCCTTATTTTGGACTCCTCCACTCCTTTTGTGTCAACATATTGTGATTGTGGATTTGATTCTCCTATGTGTCTCTGAACATCCATCAATGAAACTTGTTCTTTTCATTCCATCCAACTCCATTCAACATTCCTCTTCTTGTTCATGCATCCTTCTTGGTGATTTACAGCCTCCACCTCTCCAACCACAGAGGCTCTCCATCGCATCCACACCTTCCTGATATCATATCTGGATTATCCCACATTTATCAACTGTAATTTGCCTCCTGGTCACTTAGGCCCTTACAGAAAATGTAGGCCCTGTAGAATCCAGGCACAACAGCATCCTGAAAATCCAAATGGCGCTGGGAGTGAATCTATTCAAGATCATGAAATCTACATCCTTTGTGCTCCAGTTTATTCCACTGTGCACACATTTCCATCTCTTTATGATCTCTGCTCAACAGAACAAGTGAAATAAAAGAGACGAAACAGACTGTTACATTATTTGAAAGCCTGCCTAAGTATCCATGGCTTTACTTGTGATTTAAAGCAAGATAAAGTAAAGCCAGATCTTACATTATCAGGACAGAATTCCAAAGCAAAAGCACTTGATAACTGATAGCAACACCAACAATATTCTAAATGAACCCTTCTTGAAGGAGGAACAACTAGACAATTTTGGTCCAGTGACCTCAGTGACTGTCCAGAGAAAAGGTTACCAGTATCAACAAATCCAGCAAATAAAGGGGGATGATCTTTTGAATTCTAAAAACAATTGCATCCAAAGACGGTCTATCAACAGAACCTTGTTTACATGAAGGAAAGAAGAGCTTAAAAACTGGAGATACTGGCTGTAGGATATTGCTTCAAATCAACTGAAAGCGGCACAGGAGAAACGATGGAAGCTGAGAAATGAGGCTGTGTTTCAGCCTCTGGCTCCATCAGGGGTCTGAACTTAAATGTTAAAAACATTAAAATGGTGCATTAATTAAAAGCATTTAAAATACAGATACACAATATAAACAGAAACATATTTAAAATATATCCTATTCGTCAAACTTTTTATTTGTGGATTGTTAACCAGCTCATATACTCGCATTGTAGCTTCCAGGATTGATCAAAGGACTATTGCTAGCAATGTTACTTTTTTCATATGTGTATTTGTATGTTTCTGTTTATATTATTTATTCAGGTATTTGCTGTATTGTCCACATTTCAAGTGTTTTTTGTTAATGTGCTATTGTTATGTTTTTGTTTTTTTACATTTAAGTTCAAATCCCCAATACAAGCAGAGGCTGAAACATGGTCCATGTTGTGTCAATAAATGATTCTTCAACTTCCAGGTGCTTCTTCTACTGCTTCCAACTGGTCCATGGCCATGGGTCTTGGGTCCTCTTGCCGCATGTTTTGTTCTTGGGTGTATGCTCTCTCTATTTCCACTTTTTATTCAATTGTCAAAGTACTCTCTCTCTACTGTGACTGAAGGATGCTACTCATTACCTGAACTGTTAAGTTGCTCTTGGTGCCCAGGAAATAGTTTTCTGCATATTGGAAAGCTTTCTGTAAATTTTGCTCCATGGTCTGCACAAAATTGCACAAGCGTATATTTTCTGTTGATCCCACAAACTGTAGTACTGTAAGAGGAATAAAGAGGATATCATAGGTATCTCTTTTTGAAAATTAAGCAAAGGATTCAAGCTTGGAAAAAGTAAACAGGCAATTCATATCTACCCTTTCCACAACACTTATTATTTTATAGACCTCTATCATATCACCCCTGAGCCATCTCTTTTCTAAGATGAAGAGCCCCAACCGCTTTAGCTTTTCCTCATAGGGAGCTGACAGTTTCAACATATCCTCAACATTGTATATCTGGATTTTCAGAAGGTGTTCAACAAGGTTTCACATGAACGACTACTTCGGAAAATTGGCGAGCCATGGAATCAAGGGTTAAATACTCATGTGGATTAAAATCTGGCTGGAGCACATGAAACAGAGTGAGGGTAAATGGACAATACTCCGACTGGAAGAGCGTCACCAGTGGGGTGCTGCAAGGCTCGGTGCTTGGACCCGTGCTCTTCAACATCTTTATAAACAATCTGGACATTGGTACAACAAGTGAGGTGATTAAATTTGTGGACGATACAAAATTATTCAGAGTAGTGAAGACACAGGGGGATTGCGAAGATCATGACATAAACATGACATAATCAGGCTTGAGGAATGGACATCAACATGGCAGATGATGTTTAACGTGGATAAGTGTAAAGTGATGCATGTTGATAACAAAAATCTCATGCATGAATACAGGATGTTCAGGGCAGTACTTAGAGAGACCTCCCAGGAAAGAGACTTGGGAGTTCTGATCGACAAGTCAAAGAAGCCATCCACACAATGTGCTGCGGCCGCGGCGAAAAGGGCGAACAGAATGCTAGGAATGATTAGGGATCACGAACAAATCGAAGAAGGGTATCATGCCGCTGTACCAGGCCATGGTGCGCCCTCACCTGGAGTACTACGTCCAGCACTGGTCGCCATATATGAAGAAGGACATGGTACTACTTGAAAGGGTCCAGAGAAGAGCGACTAAAATGGTTAAGGGGCTGGAGGAGTTGCTGTACAGTGAGAGATTGGAGAAACTGGGCCTCTTCTCCCTTGAAAAGAAGAGAGGGGACTTGATTGAAACGTTCAAAATACTGAAGGGAATAGACTTGGTAGATAAAGACAGATTGTTCACCCTCTCCAAAGTAGGGAGAATGAGAGGGCACTCTCTAAAGTTGAAAGGGGATAGATTGCGTACAAACGTAAGGAAGTTCTTCTTCACCCAGAGAGTGGTGGAAAACTGGAACTCTCTTCCAGAGGCTTTTATAGGCGAAAACACACTCCAGGGATTCAAGACAAAGTTAGACAAGTTCCTGCTGAACCAAAAAGTACGCAGGTAAGGCTAGACTCAGTCAGGGCACTGGTCTTTGACCTACGGGCTGCCGCGGGAACACACCGCTGGGCACGATGGACCACTGGTCTGACCTAGCAGCGGCATTTCTTATGTTCTTAATGACACCTAGATCCTTTTCCTGGGCAGTGACTCCTAACGTAGAACCCAGCATCACGTAGCTATAGTTCGGGTTCCTCTTTCCCACATGCCCAGTCTCCCAGGCCCAGGTCTTCCAACACAATCTTCTTTTCAAGGTCTCTCTTTGCCTTCCTTATTAGCGCCTTGCATTTGACTTGCCATTCCTTGTGCTGTTTACAGTTATCTGAAAGATTGTGGAGTCCAGAATTATATTCAAACTAGCATGTTTATGATAGAAAACGCCAATAGAACTTGCTCCCACTTATTAATCACTTTATATTCTCTACGAACTCTCGACCCATGTGGAAATTTCTTTGTTCTCCTTCCCTATGTTAAAAGGTTGTGTGGTATAAAGGTTTCTGGACAAAACTTTATCTTACCAGGCCAGTAGGTGGAGCAATACTTTAAGCGGTCTATTTGTGAACTCACTATCTTACCAAATGTGTGAAATCTTATCTGTATGATAAATGTATTTAAGAAATCTCAGCCATACAAGTGATATAATTCAGAATGTATCTGTTTGATAAATCTGTTTAATGAAATCTCAGCCATGCAATTAATGTAATCCGATTGTAATTCATCTTCGACTGGCAGATCTTCTTGCTGTAAAACGCTCTGAATTGTTAAGGTATAGCAGGCTAGAAATAAATCTGAATTTAACCAGGTAGGAGAGGCACCTGCCCAGTTCCCCCAGGCTGAATGGGCAGAAAACATGTACCATTCTCAGCAGGATACCACTGAATATCAACTCTGACTAACACAGCACTGTCCAGTTACTGCTACTCAATATCTGGTGTGGGAGGAAGAGTAGAAAAGTGGCCCAAGGTTAATAAACACATGATTGGTCTCTCAAGCAATAAACTCCTGTTTCTGTGTTATCCTACTTTTTAAAATGTTCCAAATATTTCCAGTACATTATTTGCTAATGACTTGGGTGTCTCAGCTGAGAATGGGATCAATCTGCTCTCAGGTATTCTAAGAAATTTGCTTTTAACTGAGAATGCAACTGGATCTCCTCATTTTCACTTCTGCAGTTCCAATTATGGAGAGAACTGTTCGATTTATTAACGGGTTCTACTCTGTCATCGCACGCTAACATGCATTAAGGCATATCATTCCCTGCCAACAATACGGTCTAGTAAAAGCAAATGAATTTCACTCAGAACAGTGAGTTCTAGATATAGGATATATCTGTGGCTGCCAAATGCTTTGAGTTGATTACCTGTTTTCAGCTGGAACCAAAAAGTCGGTTGTAAATTCCAAGGAGCAGCCAAGAGAGCAACGTGCTGCAAATCCGGCACCTTCTGCTTTATCTGCTCTGTAACCCTGTTAATGCCAAACACATTAAGCACCTCGGCTACGGCTGATGGGATATACAGAAGCCTTCCAGTGTTACTAGTCACTGAGACATAATACCCAAATGTCACCAGGCTCCATCCCTGCTGAGCATCAACCTATAATTAGAAAGAAAATATATGTTCAGTCAATTCTAATCCAAAGACAAAGGTCCACCTACCAAGAAAATAACCAGTTTCAAAGTGTTCAGACTATCACAGAAAGATAGGGCTCAGTTGGAGAAGCTCTGCCAGCCAGCATTCACCCAGAGCTGGCACCCCGCCACCACACCACTTTGCCTGGTTAGCTAGGCAAGGGCAGTACTGAATACTGGCCATAGCTGTGTTAACCCTGAGATGGCCTAGTGGTGACTATCTACTCTTAATTCAGCCTGAGGCTATTAGCAGCTAGAAAATGACTGACCATCACAGGCTATTTTGAGGCAAGAGACATGATGGGCAGGAGTGAATGGGCATCGCACCTTCCATTAGGCTCTTTGTGAAATTTACATACCTATATAAAATGTATGATATAAAATCATTGAAAGGCATTCCATTAGGACAGGAAGGAGGTGATCCTTAACTGCCTGTTGGGTCATTTTTGACTTCTTCCTTGATGGCGGGGCAATTTCTTTTCAGTTTTGTGGTGCACAGAAGAATGTTAATCATTTACTGCATAGTCATTTCTAAGTTAATGTGCATTAAATTGATTTAGCATACACTAAATAGTAACAAAATCTGGCTTTATATGTCCTGACTAGCACAGAGATTTGTCTTTTGGGTCTGTGTCCTTTTTTTTTTTTTTCACTTACCCAGTAAAATTTGTCACCATACAAGGGTAACTTAGGTCCCTCTCATTTCTTTTTCTTCTTGTGATTTGACATCTATGCACACCAGTCATAGTGGATTGCATAGACATTTTAGTGGATAGTGTATTACGACGGGTGTGACGCAGGACCCAGCCCTATCAGCTGTTCCCCCTCTGTAGACTGCTGTGGTCCGCGCAGGTCTCGTATCGGCTTTATGTGGATGATGTTCAGTTTATGCTCCCTATTGATGGGGACTTTGGAAAGGCAGTTCAGCGGCTGCAGAGGGTGATGACAGATTAATATTTGGATGAATTGTAACAGATTGAAATTGAGTGTTCAGAAAACGAAGGTTATATGTTTTGTTCGTTCATTGGGATATGCTCTTCCTGATAAAACCAACCTATTAGGCACTACTGTTGCAATATCCTTAGGGGTTTTACTAGATTCTTGTCTGACGTTCATGTATGTGCAGTAGTAAAAAAGGTATTTTTTGAATTGCGTCTGATGAACATATTTGTCTGCCTCTATGTTTTTGGACTGTCTTGCAGAGTGTGGTATTATTGATTACTGCAATTTGGTGCTTCGGAGTGCGCTGCAGGTATCCCAGAACGCAATTGTTTAAACTCTGTTTCGATTAAGAAAGAGTGATCATGTGACAGAATGCTATAGATCTTTGCATTGGTTAAAATTAGAACATCGAATCCTTTATAAATGACTTGTCATGGTGCATCTGTGTATTCACAATAAGGCACCGAAACATTTGACGGAGAGCATTCTGCCATATGAACCACAGCGATGACCTACATATTCCAACACTGAAACGACTGCAGCTAGCTGTGTCTAGAGCTTGCATATTTTCGTGTGTGGGTCCTTGGGAGTAGATATTTACGACAGCCATCATGTTTTGAGTAGTTTTAAGAAAATGTTGAAGAAACGCCTCTTCTGTAAGATGAACTATGGGACTTGATTGATAGTTTTTTGATGTGAGGCGCTGGTAGCCTCTTTGTCATTTTACGAGGCTTTACATTATCACTATTATGTTTTATTCATGTTCGATTTGTTGTACTGTATGTGATTCTGTTGGTGCATGTACTCTATGGTATAAATAAATAAATACAAATAGAAATATAATTATTTGATGAGAAATATATTAACTAAGGATTAATTTTGAACTATGAAGGTTTTCTTAATGCTCAGTATTGAAAGCAATTATCCATACAGCTGTTATTCAGGTAAGCGCCTTATCCATAAATTTTCAGCAGCACTACAGAAGCTCTATATGGCAAGCACTAACTTTTTTGCACACAGATGTTTAGAATACTTCTGTATATGCACACGTGTGCACATTTGTGTTTAAATGCCAACCATGCCCCTAGAAGTAAAGTAGGCACATATCTTCCACAGCACCTTGCTTGCAGGTGGTTCATCACAGGGGCAGGATCAGAGCAAAAAATGGGTACATTTGAACTGGTAGGGATACTGCAAGTTATGCACATAATTCTGGAATATAGGTATACATTTCCACCGGCCCTATGGCTGCTGTAAGTATTTGCACTTAAACACATAGATGGCCGTGTTCTATAAAGGAAGGTATCAAGTGCCCTCTGAGCATCAATTATAGGTGCACAGTTAAAGAATTATTCTCACTGTGCCAGTGAAAATTCTTACTACCTGGAGAGGATCAAAGCAAAGCACAGACATTCCTCCCAATATTCAGCTACTAGCCATAGAGCGGTGCCAGTTAGTGGCTGGTGGCAATGAACGCAGGTAATTTATAAAAGTTGAAACCAACATTTTAAAAACTGCTTGCCGCATCAGCTGAATATTGAGCCTCTAGTGTTGATATGATTGTGGAGATATCTGTTTCTAGGTGTTTATTATGCGTTCATCTCTTTTTTTTTTTTTTTTTTTGCTGCTTCTAGAAAACACCATTTAGACAAACGATTAGATTTTTGTTTGACTTGCCAAATACCTTTTACCCAATGCAGCCAAACTCATTTTCACAAAAAGAATAAGAGACAAAAACGTTACCTTCTCTGTTTTTTCAACTTACAATATCCGTACAGCTGTTTGCTTCAACTTGTACCCTTGAGTGGAATGCTTGTCGCAACGCCTGGCTGAGTCCATGTGTTATGTTCTCTTTAAACTGGTCACAAATCTTCAAGTGACTTTGAGTCATGACTAGAACTAAAGAAGCAAAAGGGTTTATACGGTTAGACTTTTCCAGCTGAAGATCTTGATCTCTGATGGCAAAGAAACTGAAGGATCAGGGTCACTCACTTAGTGTCTTGCTACAAAATCACACAATGGAAATTTTTTGGGGACTTGAAAAATAGTTTTATTAACAGGTAAAGCAGAGAAAATAAGTCCAAATCGTCCAAATCAGTGCAAAAGGCCACCGAATGTGTATCAGCAAAACAGTAAACTCTGTCCCACACAGAGCACCCCCTCCCCACCCCCAAACCTTCCAGGTGAAACAAGAAACAATCCCACTCTCCCCAAGTCAGTCCAAAACAATAAGGGCAAGAGGAGAAGCTAGAACAGAGAAACGAATCGGGACAAGTCACAAGATGCAAATTGTCACCATCTGCGGTCCAACTCAAGGAAATCGCCATGTTTAAAAGCTGTACATAGTATTCCTCCGTTAAATAAAATTTACTATTTACCTAGTCCTGTAAAGAAAAGAGGGACTGAAGCAGAAGCAATAAATTGGGAAATTCAGAGGCTTCAATGGATCTTGGTAATATTTCTCAGATTTTGGAGACAACGTTATCAACAGTTGATGAGAGGGCCACTTTACTTATCTCATTAGTTTTTACACAAGACCTCAATGCCGTAATGAGAATGTATTTTAGAAAAGTACAAACTCCCTTCTTGGAACAACGTGTTTGGATATATCCTGACGTCAAGCACTAACCCGCTGAGTAAAGAAAAACTTCAAAACAAATGCTAGGAAGTTTTTCTTTACTCAGCGGGTGGTGGACACCTGGAATGTGCTTCCAGAGGACCTAATAGGACAGAGTACGGTACTGGAGTTCAAGAAAGGACTGGACAATTTCCTGCTGAAGAAAGGGATAGAGGGGTATAGATAGGGGGCTACTGCGCAGGTCCTGGACCTGTTGGGCTGCCGCGTGAGCGGACTGCTGGACCTTGGGTCTGACTCAGTGGAGGCATTGCTTATGTTCTTATGTCAACAAGGAAACCCAAGCAAGAAGGAAGCTTTTTCTTGCAATAAGGCAGGAAACAAAAGATTTGGGGGCCAATTTTCATTTGGCATACCCATATAAATGTAAAATTAAGTACGCAGGATTGAAATATACTTTTTTCGTTCCGGATCATTTAAGGACTTTTTTGGACTTAAAAAATATCTCTAAGCGTTAAGATAGTTGGTAGATATATAGAGAGGAGCTATTACCGTTAATGCCATGAGATTGAATTTAATTTCCTTGCTTTTGTTAATTTAAGTCCCTTGTTTTCCTAGGACAACCTCCCGCTAATTATTTGGGGTCTAAGAAGAATTTTTCTATCCCTTTTCTCATAACTCCCTGCCCTTCCCAAGTTATCTAAAGAAGGGATTGCAGTCAGATTAAAATTACCCCCCCCCCCCAACTATAAGGGACCTCTCATCATGATGGAGAATAATGGGTAGCAATGTTTGGAGGAGGCTCCCTGACCTTCGTATGGGGCATACACATTAACCAAAGAGTATATAATTCCATTAAGGAGAGCCACCAAGATAAGATATCTCCCCTGTGTGTCCTGCACCACTTTCTACACTTCTACCTGCAAACTTCTGGCAAAAATAATACCCACCCCTCCCTTTTTAGAAGAGCCAACTAGAGGCCCAATAAGATACTGGGAACCTAGAATCCCTCATTAAGCATTCATGACTTTGCAGAAGGTGGTTTTTCTGAACCAGGCATACAGATGCCCTGATACACCCTAGCTCCCAATAGAGAGCAGAGCACTTACTGGGAGAATTAAGCCCAGGGACATTATAGGTGCTATTTAACTTATTTATAAATGATCTGGAAATTGGAATAACGAGTAGGGTGATTAAATTTGCAGATGACACTAAACTGTTCAAAGTTGTTAAAATGCATATGGATTGTGAAAAATTGCAGGTAGACCTTAGGAAATTGGAAGACTGGGCATCCAAATGGTAGATGAAATTTAATGTTGACAAATGCAAAGTGATGCACATTGGGAAGAATAACCTGAATCACAGTTACCGGATGCTAGGGTCCACCTTGGGGATTAGCGCCCAAGAAAAGGATCTGGGTGTCATCGTAGACAATACGATGAAACCTCTGCCCAATGTGCGGTGGCCAAAATAGCAAACAGGATGCTAGGAATTATTAAAAAAGGGATTGTTAACAAGACTAAGAATGTTATAATGTCCCTGTATCGCTCCATGTTGCAACCTCATCTGGAGTATTGTGTTCAATTCTGGTCTCCTTATCTCAAGAAAGATATAGTGGTGCTAGAAAAGGTTCAAAGAAGAGCGACCAAGATGATAAAGTGGATGAAACTCCTCTCGTATGAGGAAAGACTAAAAAGGTTAGGGATCTTCAGCTTGGAAAAGAGACGGAGACGGCTGAGGGGAGATATGATTGAAGTCTACAAAATCCTGAGTGGAGTAGAACGGGTTCAAGTGGATCGATTTCTCACTGCATCAAAAATTACAAAGACTAGGGGACACTCAATGAAGTTACAGGAAAATACTGTAATAACCAATAGAAGGAGATTTTTTTCACTCAGAGAATAGTTAAGGGCTGAAATGCATTGTGGTAAGAGTGGATAGCGCAGCTGGTTTTAAGAAAGGTTTGGACAATTTCCTGGAGGAAAAGTCCATAGTCTGTTATTGAGAATGACATGGAAAAAGCCACTGCTTGCCCTGGATCTGTAGCATGGAATATTGCTACTCCTTGGGTTTTAGTCGAGTACTGGTGACCTGGATTGGCCACTGTGAGAACGGGCTACTGGGCTTGATGGACCATTGGTCTGACCCATTATGTTATGATGTAGAGATTAAAACAACACAGACATTCCCCAGAAACCCAATCCCCCTCCCCCCCCCCCAACTAGTGGGAATCTAACAATTTCCCACCAGACTTGAAAGAAGGAATCATCTCCCGGCACCCATAACACATTCAAAGTGTGTCACCCTACAGTATGCCTGCCCCAAGCATACACTAGCCATTGCTCCCAATCATACACCACCATTAACTAATATCTCAGCAAAACATATGCCAAGGACAGCCTCAAAAACATGATCAAAATGTCCAAACAAAAAACCCACTCAGAGAAGTAGTTCAAATTCAGTGCACAGGTGGAAAGAGAAGGGACCTAGAACAAGTGGGTCCCACAGACGATCTCGAAGTAGATGACACAGCCGATGAACAGGCCCCAAGCTCCACCTTCTGCCATCTGGGGCAGCAGAGCTCTTCTCACTAGGCCAGCAGGATTTGAACATCCTTCTAAACTTCCACGCTGGGCCACTGGATAAGAACATAAGCAATGCCTCCGCTGGGTCAGACCTGAGATCCATCGTGCCCAGCAGTTGGCTCATGCGGCGGCCCAACAGGTCCAGGACCTGTGCAGTAATCCTCTATCTATACCCCCCTATCCCCTTTTCCAGCAGGAAATTGTCCAATCCTTTCTTGAATCCCAGTACTATACTCTGCCCTATTACGCCCTCTGGAAGCGCATTCCAGGTGTCCACCACACATTGGGTAAAGAAGAACTTTCTAGCATTTGTTTTGAATCTGTCCCCTTTCAACTTTTCCGAATGCCCTCTTGGTCTTTTATTTTTTGAAAGTTTGAAGAATCTGTCCCTCTCTACTCTCTCTAAGCCCTTCATGATCTTGTAAGTCTCTATCATATCCCCTCTAAGTCTCCTCTTCTCCAGGGAAAAGAGTCCCAGTTTCTCCAATCTCTCAGCGTTTGAAATGTTTTCCATCCCTTTTATCAGACGTGTCACTCTCCTCTGAACTCTCTCAAGTAACGCCATATCCTTCTTAAGGTAGGCAACCAATATTGGACGCAGTACTCTAGATGCGGACGCACCATCGCCCAATACAACGGCAGGATAACTTCTTTCATTCTGGTAGTAATAACTTTCTTGACTATACCTAGCATTCTATTCGCTCTCTTAGCGGCCGCTGCGCACTGTGCCATTGGCTTCATTGTCATGTCCACCATTACCCCAAGTCCCTTTCTTGGGTACTCTCATTTAATAACATCCTTCCCATCGTGTAGTTGTACCTCGGGTTTCTGCTTCCCACATGTAATACTTTACATTTCTCAACATTGAACTTCATCTGCCATCTCATCACCCATTCCCCTAGTTTGTTCAAGTCCCTTTGCAATTCTTCGCAGTCCTCTTTAGTCCGAGTTCCACTAAATAGTTTGGTGTCATCCGCAAATTTTATTATCTCACACTTCGTCCCTGTTTCTAGATCATTTATGAATATATTAAATAGCAGAGGCCTGAGCACCGAGCCCTGCGGGACACCACTCATGACCCTCCTCCAGTCCGAGTAGTGGCCCTTTACTCCTACCCTATGTTTCCTGCCCGCCAACCAGTTTCTGATCCATCTATGTACGTCTCCTTCCACTCCATGGTTCTTCAGTTTCCAAAGTAGGCGTTCATGGGGTACCTTGTCAAAGGCATGTTTAACATCAGCCTTTCCTTTCACCCTTAATCTATGACCCCTTGTTCCAGAAGATCCTCTCAACTGAGAGAGATCTGCCTCCTCTGTATATCTTGGAGTCATTTATATCACATCATATATCGGAAAAGGAGAGTGGAGGGGCTTCTCTGTGGTTACAATCAAAACAGTTTACATATTATATTACAGGTATTTATTTTGTACCTTGGGCAATGAAGGGTTAAGTGACTTTGTCCAAAGAGAGAAGGAGCCACAGTGGGAATCGAGCCCAGTTCCCCTATTAGGCTACTTCTCCATTGCAAATGTAGGTCTTTGTTTTTGTTGTTGTTAGTATGTGAATACAGCAGCCAGTGTACTAAGTGGAGCTACTTTTATAGTATTTAGCCTACAACAAATACCCTGTTTACTATTTCAACATTTTTTTCACGAGAAATGGAAAATATAAGAATTTTTTAAAATCAAAGTTTAGGTATACAAGGTTGCTCATACCTGTTTTCACCAGAAGATTCTCTGAAAGTTGACATTCCAAGGGAGTTGACATCAAAGTAGTAGATACTAGAGTTGTCGTAAGTACAGCAGTCATATTTGCCAAGAGTATAACAGGAAGTCTTGTCGTTTTTACTGATGCTGTAATAGATGTCCAAGCTGGTGTAATCTTTGGTGGAAATGAAGTTGATGATGTTGCCAATTCTGGCCATGTGGGTTTATTGGTGGTAATGACTGTGGTTTCTATCTTAGCTGGTGTTTGTGTTACTGGTTTCCCTCTGGATGTAGTAGTTGAAAGTGTACTAGAGGGTGGTTTAACTGTTGCTAAAATAGTAGCTGTATGTGCTGTTTGGTTCTGAAACGTAGATGTTGCTTTTGTCACATTTTTATCTCTGGGTAAAGTAGACAGCAACGTGCTGTTAATAAAATGTGTCACAAAGTCTGATGATGTACTTTCAGTTCTACTGGAAATGGAGGTGAAAGAAAGCACTGGTGAAGGAGGAGATGAGCTGGCTGCCGTTGGGAGTCCACCAGGAAATAGTAGAGGGGTCACTGTAATGACAGAAGAGGTTAAGGTTTTCATTAGTAAAACAGAAGACATAAATTGCGCTGGTGATGGATGGATGGAAGTTTGCTTGATTGCAAAGGGCTGATGATATTTATGTGCAATAGGGAGACTTTAGGAACTTCATTTGCTGTATCTCCACCTTTCTTACCAGAATGCAGTACTACTGATGTTTGGGTATCATCTTGAGGCAAATGGCTGCTTGGTTTGGAAGATATAGTGATAAACTCTAGTACTGCAGAAATATGTACAGAACTAGACCTCCCCATTGCCCCTGAGGCTGTTGGAGAAGAAGAAACGGTTTGCTCATTGTTGCTCGCAGCTCTTACACTGGCAGGGACCTGAGAAAACGTTTGCAATTCAGAGGGAGTTAGTAGTAAAGTTGTGTTTTCAGAAGTAGCTTGAGCTGTTTGAATTGGGGATGAAGAATTAGAGCTCATAACAGAAAATACAATCTTGTTAAATTCAGAAGCTGTTATACTTTTATCTGTTAAGGCATCCTGTATTTTGACAATAAGTGTTAAGCCAGTTGATGACAATGAACTTAAAATATCTGGACTTTTGGTAATGAAGAAAAATATTAGGTGAGCGTTGGAAACATTACTAGTTTTCTGATCTGTCGATATACCTTTGCTTCTGAGCACATAAGGACTGGATAATGCATCGTAACTTCTGGTGGAAAAAGCCCTGGTTCTAACAGTCTCCAATTCAATTGCATTTTTAGAAATGCCAGGTTTGCCTGTGGACTGGGGCATAGCTGATGTGGTTAAAGCAGTGTGTGAATACTGAGAGCTAGTCAATTTCTCAGAATAGGAAATTCTATCACTCTCCAGGACATCCAGGAAAGGATAAGATGCAGTGCCGAGCACAGTTTGTACATCTTTTAAGGTTCTTGAATTACTCTTGTATGGCACAGTTCTCAACAAGGAATTGGTCTCGGATATACTGATGCTGGTAGATGTTTCTGGTTACCTTTAGCTGCTGATAGAGATAATATAGTTCTCTCTGAAACTACAATTTCAGGTCTGTTTCTGTATATAATGCCTTTACTCCTCTCCGTAGGACTGTTGGGAGATGATGGTAAATTTGTATACTGCATAGATAGAAAGCCATCACTGGACTGGGTGACAGAAAAATGTTCAGTACCTTTAAAACTGGGACCTGTTCTGTCTTCTTTGCTCGCTGTCTCAGAAATCCCACTTGTGGCTTTCATGCTCTCATCTGCAACTGCCTGGTTTATTTGAGATGATACATGGCTAGGAATACCAGTCATTAAAGATTTCAACAGCCCTGCACTAGAAACACCAGTGCTTTCTGTTACTGAAAATAAACCAGATGACATTTGTGTTATTGTTCTTTTTGAAGAAACTGATGAAATCCAATCAGCTGGCTGTGAATAAGGAAACTCAGTAATAAACCTTAGTTTAGAGATAGCTGAGAGCTGTTGACCATTTGCTAGTGAATAAAGCGCCAGAGGAGACACTTTATCTACAGTTGCTGGCCTGAGAGTATGGCTGGCTGAGGCTGCGTAAACTGCATCCATTGAGTCAAAGTGGGAATCATCTATGACTGAGATCTTAGGAGATGCATTATTAAGAGTCCAAACCTCTGAACTGGCAAAGACACATTAATGGAATGACCTGTTGAAGAAATCTCTGGTGTCTTCTCAGATGCAGATGGTGAAACAGCTGTTGTAGAAGACAGAGTGCTTGATGAAAACATCTAACCTGTCTTACGGGGAACTGTGGAAGTCATCTTGGAAATTGGTGGAGAAACAGAAGAGGCTCACTGGTGGGTTTGGTTTCTGAAAAGTGTTTATTGCTTTGGGTAAAGAGGAATACAGGCTCTGAATGAGCTACAAATAAGAAAGAAAAAACCACCTGCTGAGTGAGGAAGCAGCACTGGCCTAGAAATCGGTGATAAAATGGAAGAGTAGTTAAACTGATTTATTTTCCAATGCACAGGCTTAGACTATATGGATAAGTTTCTTCTTTCTGTTGTACTGGAAGCCATCACCGGTGAACTCATAGGATGGGTGTCTGTGGCAGTTCTCACTTCTGTTATATCCATACTAGACAATGTCACATTAAAATGGCTCCTAAAAGGAAGTATGGGGAATGGTTTCATAGTATTTTGACTACGTTGCTGGTCAAATGATATAGCTAGAAAAGGCACATTGGCCTCAGAAGAAAATGAAGGTGGTGATGATGGTGATGATGAAGGAATCATTGTAAAGATGTCTGATGTAGACACTTTTTCTTTAAAAACAGAAAATGTTTGCAGAGATGGGGTAATTGATGAAGGGGAAGAAAGTGTAATGAGTATGCTTGTTAGAAGCAAACCTGAGATTGTATGTGTTTCATGGGCAGCTTCAGTTGTCGATCTTCTTGATGGTTCAACAGAAACAGACAAAGGTTCCAGGGTTACATTCCTTTCATCAGCCTGGTAAAGGGGCAATGAAACATTAGTCTCCTCAGTAGTGCTGGTGTATGGATAAGTCATTGTTGCTGTCTGATGAAAGGAGGCATTCTCAGAGCGCTGCTTCCCAGCCTCTCCTGCACTGTCATCCACTAAAGAAGTCATCGCTTCTGCTAGAGACCATGGTGGTGAGTGTGGGACTCTCTGGCCAGCAGTTGTGGAAACATTGGTCTGCTGTAGTTCAGGCTCTGTGAAAGAATACAAGGTAATAAAAACATTTGGAAAAACAATATCATGTAATCTTGTTTCATATTGTACCATAGAATAAAAAATACTGCAGGAAGATGTGAACGTATAATCCTGGACAAAGCAGCATTATCCTATTGTTAGTATTCAGAGCAAGAGACAAAAAAGAGCATCCTACGCAACTTTCCTATAAACCTATTATAGGACACCGTGCCTTTAAGAGACTGTAAGCTCTGTACAGACGTCTAGCTTATGCATTTCTACACTACCGCTTACCTCTAATAGCACTATACAAATAACCAAATGGCATCTCAAGAACAAATACCCTAACAAACAAGTACATCAACTTGATGTGGAAGTTCTAAAATGATTTGGTTTTTAGCAATAAAGCAAGTATTAAAAATCAAATTCATTACAAATAAATATCGATATCTATCTATCTATAGACGGTATAAATCTCCGTGATGCTGTGAATGTGAACATAATTCAATCTAATGAGGACACTGATCTGCACTCTTGAATCTTTACATGCAAATTTCAGTCAGGTGGGAAACTCAACAAGAAAACCATACAACTGTGACAATTACACAAAACCCCACCATCCTACTCGATCACTCACCTGCTCTGCACCTAGTAAAATGAACCCAAACATATCAAAGTAAATGGTCTGTGATTACTGGACCCTTCATAAAGCCTGGCTGATCCAGCCTAATTAGTTCCAGCATCACGGAACCCAGTCTTAACTGGATAATCTTTGTCTAATTTTTATCCCCCCCCATCCCTTTTACTAAGCCACGGCAGAGGCTTCTACTGCAGCCTGGAGCGCTAAACACTCATTACCCCTTTGAATTTTGGACAAGAGAGTATGGCCCAGGGGACATACCCTGGTTGTATCCCCCTAACACCAATAATAATAATAATAATAACTTTATTTTTGTATACCGCAGTACCAGAATAGTTCAGAGCGGTTTACATGACAAGAGACTGTACATCTACAGCGAAATTTACAAATCAATCAATCAATCAATATAACTTAGCAAGTCGGGAGCAGGCAAGAAGGAGATAGAGAGATTATAAACAAGTCAATCAGCGTGGTTTAGGATGTCGGGTGCAGGTAGGTAGGAGGTGCAGGTAGGGAGGAGGCAGGTAGGTGGGAGGTGCAGGAAGGTGGGAGGTACAAGGCATAGTTAAAAGTAGAGTTACAAGGAGGGCGGGAGTCAGAGATATTTGTCAAAGAGATAAGTTTTGATTAACTTCCTGAAAGTTTGGTAGGAGGGAGAATTAGAGATGAGAGTGAAAGACATTTGTTCCATTTGCATGCCTGGATCGCCAGGGATCTGTCGAGGAATCTCTTGTAGATGCAGCACTTTAGGTCGGGAAGGCAAACAAGTGGGCGTTATGTGTGCGGGTGGGGCCAGGACGGACATAGTGATCTGATAGGTAGATTGGAGACGAGCCTGTTAGGGTTTTGAAGCAGAGGCAAGCAAATTTGAAGATAATCCTCGCCTCCATAGGCAGCCAGTGCAGTTTTTTGTAGAAGGGGCTTATATGGTCAGATTTTTTGAGATTATAGATGAGTCGAACAGCTGCATTCTGAACGAGTCTTAAGCGTTTGATGGCTGCCACTTTACATTATCCCCTCCTGAGACCAAGTGAGGTTGGACCACTTTGTTGTTAGCATTCAAAGATTCAGGTGAAGGAGAATTAAATAAAAAAGATGACTGCTCCTGTAACCCATGGCAACAAGCAAAGGAAGATGATGCTAGAACAACATTAAGCACAGATGGGAAGGCAGATGGATGGATGGCAACACATATCACATGGCCATGACAACAAGAAAGGAAGAAGCTACTTCACTCAGTAAAGCAGGAAAATTGTCTGGCTGTCTCTAATATTAATTGGATCAGGTATAAATCATAACTTTGCCTGCAATCCACCCAAAACTTACCTCCAGCCATCCATACACATAATCTGGCACAAAAATACACACTCTCATCATGTGTACTTCTACATGCGAGATAACTTGTGAGAAAACATCTATAAAATTACAAATTAGTCAGGAAATGGGGGTGGAGGAAGGTGGGTCCATGGACTGAATGATTTGGAGCCACTCTCTTTCCCTCAGAGCAAAGTATTGAATGCATATTTTCCTTAGATAGAGGCAACGTATTGTGGTCATATTATTCATGTACTTCCTTATGTCGCTAGAGTGACTCAGCTTCATAGAAAAAATACTTTCTTGCTTTAATGCCTCACAGTCTAGAAGTGGGGGCATCTTTCACAGGACCAGGAAGTGACATCAAAGAGAGAGCGGAGGCCAACACGGGCAGCAGGTTGGAAATTCTGCTGTCAGTGAAGAGTTAAAGAGGTACAGGGGAAAAGGGAAGGCACATGCGTGGCGGCAGTGGGACGCCTCCTACCCTCACTATACCACTGCCTCCCTGAATCGCTGGAAATCATAGAATGCAAAATAAAGGATCCCTCCCTAAAAGGCAAACTAATCTGCTACTGCCCCCCAGGGAAATAGAAAGCAGTCAAAGACCATTTTTATGCCTTCCTAATCAATCTAATGCAGCAAGACAACGTATTCTAGTTGCAGGAGACCTGAACATAGACAAAAGAGAAGACAAAAATCTTGGAGTTTCTCTCTTTGCTGAAAGACACAGATCTAGAGATCCTATCGTTCAAAAAAAACCACAATAATGGTCACCAACTAGACTTTATAATAAGTAACAGAAAAAGGAAAATCAACCTAAAGATAACAGCAAAATACTGGACACCCGTAATATGGTCAGACCACTTCCTAGCAAATTTCAACATCTATTGGCAAGAGCACGAAAATAAGAGGAAGTGCAAGGATGTGCTGTGTCGCAAGGATTATGGAAACATGATTTGAAAGAGTGTTTAGATGAGGATGTGTGGAAAGCCTTTTGGGTGAGATTATATAGGTACAACTTTGGTCACTTTTGATGTTGAACATCGAGCATTGTGGACTCCTTATAAAGTTCCTTGATTGTCTACTGGTGGGTCTTGTAAAATATAGAAGGGAAAATTTTGCGATATGGATGTGTTGAAGTGAAATTTTATTGGGATTTGGTGTGGAAGAGGGTGCAGGACATTTTTAACATATGAATTAAACTTATAAAATAGTTATTTTCAGATCAGTGGCTTTGTCTTCATTGTTGTATCATAAAAGTAGGGCAAGATTATGGGATTGGTGTTGCAGCAAATTTTATCTGTGTAGAAAGATAGTGCTGCTTTATCAATGAACACAGAGATTGCTGCTGTTTAGAGAGATCAGGGCTCCCTTAGATATTTTTTGTTCATCAATCTATGATTTTGCACTTTAATTACTGGATTCTTACTTTACATGTACTGTTTTTAAAATTATTGTTGGGGGGATGGAGATAAAGGATTGTACTGTATATTGTTTAAAACATAAGAACATAAAAATTGCTGAGTCAGACCAGTGATCCATCGTGTCCAGCAGTCCGCTCACGCGACGGCCCTGAGGTCAAAGACCAGTGCCCTAACTGAGACTAGCTTTATCTGTGTACATTCTGATTCAATAGGAACTTGTCTAACTTTATCTTGAATCCCTGGAGGGTGTTCTCCCTTACAACAGCCTCCGGAAGAGCGTTCCAGTTTTACACCACTCTCTGGGTGAAGAAGAACTTCCTTACGTTTGTACGGAATCTATCACCTTTTAACTTTAAAGTGCGCCCTCTCGTTCTCTCTACCTTGGAGAAGGTGAACAACCTGTCTTTATTTACTAAGTCTATTCCCTTCATTATCTTGAATGTTTCGATCATGTCCCCTCTCAGTCTCCTCTTTTCAAGAGAGAAGAGGCCCAATTTCTCTAACCTCTCACTGTACGGCTACTCCTCCAGTCCCTTAACCATTTTGGTCGCTCTTCTCTAGAGAAAGATATTTAAATAGATAAAAAAGACAATTACCAATGAAACAAGAGGTAAAATAGAAATCGTATTCTGGCAAAAAATGGATGAATAGCTTCACAACCAAGAAAAAACCCTAGCCATCAAAAATACAATGAGAACATTGAAGTACTAAATGAAATATACCCTAAACGAGTGAAAAAAAAATTATAGACAGAAGAATCTCCCCCAGATTCAGAAGAATTATCACTGAAACGGGAATGCAGGGTCCTAGAAAGGAAATGGAAGAAAACAAAATTTCATGGAGAAAAAGATTAACCACTACAAAACCCAAACAAAACCAGCCAAACGTAAGTATTAAGAACCAGATTTTTAAAAATTGTTTCAAACAACACACTTCCTAGCTAACCCAACTGAATTAAAGGCCAAATCAAAGTAGATCACATGAGAGCTAATGCTAACAAAGGAAATACTGCAAACTGCATAGAAGTAGTGGGAAAGAGCAGAAAATCATGAGACAATCCTCCACAAACAAAATGCCCAGAAGAAGCTGTAGGTTCTGGGAGGAATTCTCCCCAATCACACAGAGTTAATAAAGATTACTACCAAAATATACCAAATCTCTACCCAATTTTTCTACAAAAAAATATTTTTTAAATATACTACAACTATCTATTAGACTGGCTGAATGACTCACTAGAAAAAGGAATAATCTCCAAACACCTAAGAAAATCATTCTAACACCCATCCCAAAAGATCAAAATGAAGAAATGGACGATGTCAAGAATTACAGACCAGTAGCTTCAATCCCACTTCATGTCAAGCTATTAGAAAACATGATAACAAATCAAATCACAAAGTACCTGGAACACCATACACTATTACATGCCACCCAATTGGGTTTCAGTGCCCCGACATTCAAGATTAGAACATGCTTGAGGACCAGACAATAAAGTCCTTGTACTACAATTCGACTTAGATAGCATTCAATGTGGCAGACCATCGGCTCCCATTACCGTTGTGTCTAAAAGATATAAAACATCTTCAACTTATACAAAACACAGCTATTAAAATTTGATCATGTCACCCCTCTGTTACAAAAAGCTCACTGGTTGCTTGTTTTACATGGGATTACCTATAAAATTGCACTCTTGACTTTTAAAAACATGCAAACTAATACCCCAGCTTTCATTGATAAACTGCTGATCCCATACTAGCCCCCCAGAACTTTAAGATCAGCTACCCAGTATTCTCTTAACATCCTATCCCTAAAGATAATCGGTACTTATCGTACTCTCATTTTTTCAGTCACTGCCCCTCTAATTTGGAACTCCCTCTACACCTTAGAGCTGAACAAAACCTGCAGAAATTTAAAATCAGCCTTAAATGCTTTCTCTTTAAAGACACCTATAACTGAAATAATCTTTCACAAAAGTAGATACTTCCACTTCATTTAACTTTTCCCCCTTCCCTATTGTATTCTCCTTTTATGTACTCTTTATAAGAAATTGTAGTTCTTCCCTTTTTTCCCAATGTTCTCTGGTCATAAGATGTATGATTAGTTGGTGTATGTCTAATAATTTAAATTGTTTGTTTTCCAGCTATTTTAAATTACTATGTACAACGCTTTGTACCTTTGGATAAGCGTTTAATCAAAAATTTAAATAAACTATGAAACTAGTTGAACTATTGGATTCCAAAATGACCAACCAATTAGAAATATTAGCCTGTAAAATTAGCAATAAGGAACTAGAAGATTCCCTTTCTTGTATATTATTCTATGTTCCGCCGAAAGCTGGCCAAAAGCTAGAGAGGACTTCTGCGAATTTGTCCTACATAACTCAATCACTTCATCACATAATCTAATTGTGGGAGACATAAACTTACATCTAGATGAAATAGACAATCTAGAAGCAAAAGACTTTAAAAACTTTCTTTCTTTACTCACCCACTCAAACACATGAAAAAGGTCATCATTTAGATGTGGTAACGATGTCCATAGGAGATCATAAATCCTCCCATCTCTCTTTCAGACGGTACTTGGTGTCATGATATCTGGTCTGACCATTTCACTTATTATTTCAATTTATTCTGGACTCAGCTAAAATTTAAGACACGCCCACGGACAAAAAGAGAACACCTCACAAGGGGCCATATCAACCCAGAGGAATATTGGTCACAATATGATCTACAAGCGAAGATAGAAGAAGGAGTTAATTTCTATGATCACTGGATGAAAACTAGCACATCCATTTTAGATAAAATTGCCCCTAAACGAAATAGTAAAAGCTGCTCAAACAAATACAACAAATTTTATTTATTTTTTTATTTATTTATTCAATTTTTTAGCCCGACCTCCCAAAAGAGCCCAGAACGGGTTACAATTAATATATTGGTGCATTAAAATTATAAGTAAGATAGGTACTTAGAAATGGTTTGACATCGAACTCCTAACAATGAAACAATCAGTAAGACAATTAGAAAGAATCTGGAAAAAAACGGGAAAACTGTCAGACTGAAACAACTGGAGATCCAACATAAAACTCTACAAACAACAGATAAAAGAAAAACATAAAACTTTTTACTCATCCAAAATTAACTCATCTAATACTAATTCAAAAGGAGCCAATACAAAAGAACTGTTCAACATAGTTACAAATTTATTTGACACCACACACTACACTCAACCCATGCATAATACCAAGCTACCCTCAGCAAATGATCTAACACAACATTTCGACTCCAAAATAAAAAACCTAAGAAATAACTACTCGACAATTGTTACATATGAACATCAATCAATTAATATACAAAGAAATGAAATACCAGTGGACATGATCTGGAGTTCCTTCCACAATTTAGAATAGAATAACTACATCAAGTTATATAACAAATACTCTAAATCAGGGGTGTCCAACCTGCGGTCCCGTGAAGTATTTTGTGTGGCCCCAGTTGAGGGCGATGCAGTGTTTTCCTCTGCTGCCCCCAGATGTTTACCATCTTGCTGCAGTGTTTGTGCGGCCCCAGAAACATTTTTTTCGGCCAATGTGGCCCAGGGAAGCCAAAAGGTTGGACACCCCTGCTCTAAATCATACTGTGTCCTGGCCTCATGTCCCCCAGGAATTCTGAAAGCAGCTCCATTAGACTTTAAACTATCTCTATTGAATTATCTAACCAATAACCTAAAAAATGGAAAATTCCTCACTAATAATGGTCATATTATAATAACCCCAATCCCAAAAAATCGTAAAGAATCATCAACATCAGTAACCAACTATTGACCAGTAGCATCTATTCCATTTATGGTAAAAATCATGGAAGGATTGGTACACACCCAACTGATGGAATATCTCGACCAATTCTCTCTTCTGCACGAAACTCAATCTGGTTTTAGGCCTCTGTTTAGCACTGAGACAGTAATTGCGGCTATCCTGGACAATTTGCGTTACCTGTTTAGTAAGGGCCTCAACGCCCTAATCATGCAATTTGACATGAGTTCTGCCTTTAACTTGGTGGACCATGGAAAACTGTTACAATGCCTAGACGCAATTGGAATCAGAGGAGAGGTACTGAACTGGTTTTGAGGTTTCCTCATATCACGAACCTACCAAGTCCGTTTTAATCACGATCTCTCTGACACATGGAGCAATCCATCTGGCGTGCCACAGGGATCACCACTATCCCCTTTTCTCTTCAATGTTTACATGTCCTCATTGGGTGCGCAATTGTTCCAGCTGGGATAAAACTATTTAGCTACGCTGACGACGTCACAATAATTATCCCATTCACTAACTCTGTCTCAGAAGCTACCCCCAAAGCAACAGAAGTACTAAATCGGATGGAGCATTGGATGACTGAATTCAGACTAAAACTAAAAACTAAGAGAAAACGAAATTTTTCATAGCATCGCCACACCCACTTGACACTAAAGCATCAATGTGCATCAATAACCTTAGTTATCCCATTCAACCCACCATGAAGGTATTGGGAGTAACACTGGACCAGAGCCTGACCATGAAAGACCAGGTAGACTCCTTGATTAGAAAATCTTTCTCACCCTCTGGAAGCTTCGGTCCATCAGAGCTTACTTCGATGTCTCATCATTTCGAATTCTGGTATAATCCCTTATACTGAGTCAACTCGATTATTGTAACATCGCCTACTTGGCACTCCCCCAAAAGAATATGCGGCGATTGCAACTGATACAAAATGCAGCGGTTAGACTACTTTGTGGACTGAAGAAGTTTGATCATGTAACACCTTCCTATTGACTTGTGCACTGGCTGCCGATGGAAGCATGTGTGAAATTCAAGTTTGGTTGTTTTTGCTTCAAGGTACTTTATGGCTTAGCCCCTAAATATAACAAACCTTTTCACTTTCACAACCAACAACATAGGCGAAGCTCACACCTGAACTTTGTTTCTCCACCGGTTAGAGGTTGTAAATTTAAAAGTCATCACCAACATCTTTTCTCACATCAAGCAGCACTATGGGTTAAAGATCTAGAACAATTACTCGTGCCTACTACTTATAGGGAATTCAGGAAACGCCTAAAAACACATCTGTTCCTGAAATACTTAGGCAACCAACCTATACAATCTTAGTCCTCAACAAACGATCTCTAGAACTGTTAATCACTGTCTGTACTTTGTTTATTCCACTCAATCTGTAACATTTTTAATCATTGTAAACCGCATAGAACTTCACGGTCCTGTGGTATATAAATTATTATTATTATTATGCTGCGAGATACAAATTTTTAAATCAATAAATTCATAAAGGCCTAAAAACCTATTTGGAAAATGTCTTACTCTCACACACATACACACAAACACAAACAGGCTACAACTAACAGAAACCTTTACATTTAAGGTCTGAGACAAATATAGATCAATTTAAGGGAAACCTCAAAAGTTTCCTCTTTAAAGACGCATTTGAATGCTAATGATCTCTGGGTTCACACTAGCATTTCCTGAACTAACTCATTCTTCACCGATATGATTTCTCCCACTGCCCTTTTGTTTTAACCGTAATTATACTCTTTTCTTTTTTAAATTGTATTTCCCCCTACTATCCTTTTGTTTTCATGTAAGTTATGTCTTTTCTATAACAAGTATGTTAGTTGTGCCCCTTTTTTAAACGCTTAGAATTTAATACACTTGAAACCACCTCTCCCATCTCAAATGATGATCAAGCTCTCTACGGTCCCATCACTCCACAAACCAGAAACCCTAATGTCAAGATTACAACACCAGATATAGCTAATCTCTTCTCCAAACCATATACCATAATCATGCGCCTACACAAACACAAACCAAGACATCTGTGTCATGAACCCTAATGAAATCATTTAAATCCTGGACATGGCCAGGCTCTTCTAAATTGTTAATCACATTGAACTCCTTCTGGGGCATATTAGAGCTAAAAACCATTGCTGGTGATGGTGGTGATTGATTTTGTTAGGACGGTTATTTAGACAACTTTTTTTTTGTCTTGATTTCATAAGACTTACATTTCTTGCTTTTTCCCCTTTCTACTCCCTATTGATGTGGACTATGTTAATTTCTTGTTTGCATTCTTATTACAATTCAAATAAAATTGCAAACTACATAAAGGAAATGACATCTGGTGCCTCCAATAATGTGTCACTCGAGCTGATAAATGTCACTAAATAGACTGCTACTGCAGACTGTGTACAAACCAAATTAATTACTTTTCACAGCGGTATTTTCCAACAAATAACTGTTAAAAGATACATTTTTACAAAAACTAAAACATGCCTCTGCATTCCAATTAGTTTACGCTATGAACTAATTTTTTAAGGGGTTCTTTCACTAAGACGTGCTAATGGATTTAGCACATGCCAATGGTAAGTGTGAACTATTACATCTATTTGAAGCAGGTGTAAAGTTGGTACAGCAATATTTTTGTGTAGTATCAGGGCTGAATCCCTAATATGGTATTTGGCTCTACCCAGTACATTTCAGAAGGGAGTAGGAGTCTAAGTCTATTTCGATCATGTCCCCTCTCAATCTCCTCTGTTCGAGGGAGAAAAGGCCCAGTTTCTCTAATCTTTCACTGTACGGCAACTCCTCCAGCCCCTTAACCATCTTAGTCGCCCTTCTCTGGACCCTTTCAAGTAGCATCATGTCCTTTTTCATGTACGGCGACCAGTGCTGGACGCAGTACTCCAGGTGAGGGCGCACCATGGCCCGGTACAGCGGCATGATAACCTTCTCCGATCTTTTCGTGATCCCCTTCTTTATCATTCCTAGCATTCTGTAAAAATCAATATGATCCATCCAGTCTACCCTGTAAGGTGACTAATATTATACGCGCCATTCTACACAGGTTATATACCCTTCCACAACTTGTTCATTTAAGTTTTGCATTAATCCCTCTATTGAAAAAGAATGTGATCATCTGCATTTATTCTATATCAGGGGTGCCCACACTTTTTGGGCTTGCGAGCTACTTTTAAAATGACCAATTCAAAATGATCTACCAACAATAAAATTTTAAAAACACAAAGCACACTGTACGCAGAGAAAATGTTAATTATCATTTATATTCGGGGTTTTTTTCCAAAGAAATCAAGGCAGATGAATTTATGCAATGTCACTTCAGTAACAACTATACAAAAATAGACAAATATATCCCCTCCCTTTTTACTAAACCGCGATAACGTTTTTTAGCGCAGGGAGTTGCGCTGAATGCCCTGCTCTCGATGTTCATAGGCTCCCTGCACTAAAAACTGCTATTGCGGTTTAGTAAAAGAGGGCCATAGTGCAAAATATAGACAGCAGATATAAATTCTCAAAACGGCCACATTTTGATCACTAAATTGAAAATAAAATCATTTTTCCTACCTTTGTTGTCTGGTCATTATTCAAATCTTGTTGGTCCCCGGCTCTGGTTGTCTTCTGGTAACTTGCTTGCCAAGGTCTCCTTCTTTCTCCGTGCTAACCATCCATCTGCCATCTCTGTCCTCCCCTTCCGTTTCCCTTCCCTTCCCCAGAGGTCTGGCATCTTTCTTTTATTTTGTCTCCATCCACAGATCCACTTTTTCTCAACTACCCTTTCATCCAGCCTCTCTCCCTCCTTCCCCACCACCCCAGGGTCCACCATCTCTCCCTTTCTTTTCCCAACTACCCTCCTATCCAGTATCTCTATCCCCCCTTCCAGACCATCCCTTGTGTCCAACTTCTCTCCCTTTCTGTTCCTTCCCTCCCTAAATCCCATTGTCCACCATCTCTCTCCCACTCCTCTATTTTAGACCCATTATTTCTTCCCCCCAAAGTCAAGCATATGCACATCTCTTTGAACCCCCTTCCCTCCCTCCCACACCAGGGCCCTCTTCCCCCGAAGGCCTGCCACCCCCTGAAGGCCTGCACCCCACCCCTGAAGGCCTGCCTGTTCCCCCCTAAAGGCCTGCACTACCACCCCTGAAGGCCTGTTCCCTCCCCCCCAAAAAAACTACTCTCCCCCCCGGAAGGCCTGCGTGTTCCTCCCTGGCCTCCCGCGCATCTCTTTACCTAATTTTAGCAGGGAGCAGCCTGCAGAGAGGATCGCCAGTACTTTAGCGATCCTTGCAAGTTGCCATAGGCCTCAGGAGCTGCCGTCCCTCTGCCACAGCCCCGCCCCTCCTCTGAGTAAGAGGCAGAATTGCGGCAGAGGGAAGACAGTTCCTGAGGCCTATGGCAACCTGCAAGGATCGCTAAAGTACTGGCGATACTCTCTGTAGCTGCTCCCTGCTAAAATTAGGTAAAGGGATGCGTGGGAGGCCAGGAAGAAAGCCGAACACCACAGCACTTCCTGATTGACCCTCCCACCTCGCCCTCTAAAGCAGGAGCAGCAGCGGCCGGCCAGTAAGAGGTAGCGCTGCCGATCCTGCTTTAGGGGGCAAGGGTCAATCACTGAATTGGGAGGCCATCGATTCACCCAATGTGAATCGATTCGAATCGGGCAGCACTAAATCCTTGGCTCTTACCACAACAGGCACTTCTGTCTCCATCCCCCGCCAACCTTCTAACCCCACCCTGCCAGTACTCTGATTGGCTGGCGTTCTTCAAGAGGTGGATTAATTGGACGCCGGTCAGGAGGGGGAAAAAAAAAGAGAAGGGAAACTGCACAGCTCCGCAATCGACTGGGGTTGCCTGAGCGATCGACCGTGATCAACGTATTGGGCACCTCTGTTCTATATGGTTTTAAATCTGTTCAATGTGTCTGTACCCAACACGTTCACCAGGTGGACATTCCAGGCAGGTCTTGGATGATTCATCGTGGCCAGTTGAGCACTGAATCATCATAGAATTAAGATGGCTAGTCTCTCCTCTCCATGGTCCCTCGCCCAAGTCCAGTATGTCTCCTCCTCCCATCAAACTTCTACCTGAGGTCACCCACCACCACTCACGCAGCTTTCCTTCTCCAGCATTCCATTCCTTCTCAGGTATCCCACCTTCCAAACAGGAATATGCATTTGGAATGTTGTGGGGCCTCATTTTGGGGGATGCCCCTCCCCCAAGTACTACCCCCATACATCCCTAAAGTACACTTGCTCCCCTATGGACAAGATCCACCTCTAGTGGAGCTCGGACTAAAGAGAACTGCGAAGAATTGCAAAGGGACTTGAACAAACTAGGGGAATGGGCGACGAGATGGCAGATGAAGTTCAATGTTGAGAAATGTAAAGTATTACATGTGGGAAACAGAAACCCGAGATACAACTATACGATGGGAGGGACGTTATTGAATGAGAGTACCAAGAAAGGGACTTGGGGGCAATGGTGGACATGACAATGGAGCTGATGGCACAGTGCGCAGCGGCCGCTAAGGCAAACAGAATGCTAAGTATAATCAAGAAGGGTATTACAACCAGAACGAAAGAAGTTATCCTGCCGTTGTATCGGGCGATGGTGCGTCCGCATCTGGAGTACTGCGTTCAATATTGGTCGCTGTACCTTAAGAAGGATATGGCAATACTCGAGAGGATTCAGAGGAGAGCGACACGTCTGATAAAAGGTTTGGAAAACCTTTCATACACTGAGAGATTGGGAAAACTGGGACTCTTTTCCCTGGAGAAGAGGAGACTTAGAGGGGATATGAAAGAGACTTACAAGATCATGAAGGGCATAGAGAGAGTAGAAAGGGACAGATTCTTCAAACTTTCAAAAAATAAAAGAAGAGGACATTCGGAAAAGTTGAAAGGGGACAGAGTCAAAAATGAATGCTAGGAAGTTCTTCTTTACCCAACGTGTGGTGGACACCTGGAATGCGCTTCCAGAGGGTGTAATAGGGCAGAGTACAGTACTGGGGTTCAAGAAAGGATTGGACAATTTCCTGCTGGAAAAGGGGAAAGAGGGGTATAGATAGAGGATTACTTCACAGGTCTTGGACCTGTTGGGCTGCCGCGTGAGTGGACTGCTGGGCACGATGGACCTCAGGTCTGATCCAGCAGACGCATTGCTTATGTTCTCTTGGAAGAAGCTCTGGTGGAACCTGAGTGAAATGAAGAGAGTATCCTTCCCTGATGATGGTGAGCACCCAGAGGTCGGATGTAATAGTTATCCATCGATGGTAAAAATGATGAGACGACCTCCTATAGGAGGAAGAGAAGTCAAGAGTCAGAACGAAAGAGGTTATGCTCTGTTTTAAACAGTCAAAAAGGCTGAGTAGCCTTAGCTGCAGCAGAAGGTTGAGGTTTTTGTTGCTTCTGAGGCTGCTGTTTTTTAAGAGGAAGATGATTGTAAGGAGCCGTCCTTGGAGCAAAACGCCGTTGATAGATAGGAGCAGGGCGTGTAGGTTTGGCAGGAGCTGGCTTTGGCTTAGGTCTGACAATAGAAGCAAAGGATTTTTCATGTTCAGACAATTTCTTGGTGGCTGCCTCGATAGATTCATCAAAGAGGTCATTGCACGCACAAGGAATATTAGCTAAGCGATCCTGAAGATTAGGGTCCATGTCAATGGTACGAAGCCAGGCAAGGTGACGCATGGCTACAGAGCAAGCAGCTGCCCGGGCAGACAACTCGAAGGCATCATAAGATGACTGGAGGAGATGTAATCGGAGTTGTGATAAAGAAGCAAGGACTTCTTGAAATTCAAAGTGATTTTGAGTATCCAAATAAGTCAAGAATTTTGGTAATAGAGAAATGAGGAACTCAAAATAAGTAATAAAATGAAAATTATAATTGAGGACTTTAGAGGACATCATGGCATTTTGATAGATGCGATGTCCGAATTTGTCCATAGTTTCCCCTTCCCTTCCAGAAGGAACAGTGGCATAAACCTTGGAAGAATGGGACCTCTTCAAGGAGGACTCAACTAGCAGGGACTGATGAGATAACTGAGTTGTCAAACCCTTTGCGATGTACAGTTTTATACCTAGAGTCTAATTTGCCTGGAACAGCCGGTATGGTATAAGGGGTCTCCAGGCATCGACCAAAACCTTGTGAAGAGGAAGCTTAAGAGACTCTGCCGGAGGTTGAGGGAGATGCATGACTTCGAGGTACTCCTTAGAGTATTTGGAACCAGCATCTAATTGAAGATCCAAGTCAACAGCCATCTGACAAAGAAAAGTTGAAAAAGATAGCTGATCTGCCAATGCTTTGCCTCGAGAAGGACTCGAGGATGTCGAGGCAGCCTGGGTCGAAGATGAAGCTTCAGCAGGAAAAAAGGCATCAAAAGAATATGGAGACTTGGACGAAGCAATCGAAACCGCTGCATCTTCGAGGTTCGGAAGTGGAGACCTCGAGCGAGGAGTCGGCGGTCTAGTTGAAGTAGGAGTAGAGCAAGGCTTAGTTGAAGAGGGACGTTCTTTAGAAGAAGAACTATGCCTGGAAGTATGCCTCGATGAAGGCCTTGATCTTCGGTGAGAACGATGCTTGGAAGCAGATCTCGAAGATTGAGGAGACTTCGCCTCAGAGACAGAAGCAGCCGATGCCACCAAAGAATGGATAGGACTAGAGGCTGTAGAGTGAAGCTCCAGAGGCTTGATGGAGGAACCTCGATGCACTCCCAAAGACTCTGCTCCTTGGATAGAGTGTGAGGATTCCTGCTAAGGCACTTGCAAAGATTCTGCTCCTTGCTTCACGTACTTGGATACCAGACCAGACACTCGCAGAGACTCTGCTCCCTGCAAAGAGTGTATAAGTTCAAACAGAGGCAAAGGAAGCGGCTCGACCTCGCGGGAGTCTGCTGAATGCCCAGGCTGGATGAGAGGAAGAAGCTTCGGTCCAATATTAGTAAGGAACTGAATGAATTGCTTCTCCAACATGGTTTGGAAAGAAGCCAGCAAGGATGGATCCCCATCTGAAACTGGACCACCTGCTTTGGCTGGAGGCTCCATTGAGGCAGTGTAAATGTGCTTTGACTTGGAAGTCTTAGGCACTTTAAGCACCACCACTTGAACTTTCTGCTGAGCTATCTGACCTGAGGAAACAGGGGAAGATACAGCCGGTGTCGTCGAAGAGAGAGTCGTTGCAAACAACGAAGGTCTGATGAGGCTCAAGGTGGAAGCAGTAGAAGCAGGAGGCGGCTCGGTCGAAGGTGAGGCCGAGGGCGCCTTCGATGTCAAGGGATCAGAGGAAGAATCCATCCCGAACAGCTTCTCCACCAAAAGGTGACGACGTTTAAGGGCTCGAGGTTGAAGAGTAGCACAGTACTCGCATGACTTTGGATGATGTTCCGGCCCAAGGCACTTGAGGCAGCGACGGTGTGGGTCCGTAAGGGAAATCGCACACTGGCACTGGCTACACTTCTTGAAGTCCTTGACAGGCCGGGACATAGGAGGAAAAATAGCTGCCGCAAGATCGAAGCCCTGGGGCTGCGGCCGAGCGGCCTGCCCCACAAACGGACGGAAGATTGAAAAAAAATTGTATTTTATTTTTTAAACTAGAAATAAAAGAAATAAAGGAAAAACAGTGATTCGTGAAGAAAAAAATACAAACCGCGGTTCAGAGAAGGCACGAAGTAACGAAGTTAAACGCAGAGAGTCAGAGAAGGACTTCTCGGCTCCGTGGAAAACTGAGAACCGAGGAGACGCGCCCTGCGCTGGGCAGGAAGGCACTTGCGCATGTGTGGTGCGGTCGACTCGAAACTTTGAGTTTCTTCAAGCAAGTCCGCTTGCGAGCTTCCGCATTTGGACTCCGCTGATGACGTCACCCATATGTGAGAATAGGCTGCCTGCTTGTCCTGGGATAAACTCTGTATTACAACTATATTGTTTTTAAGGAATGTACTGTATAATTCAGAAGGGAGTCCTCCCCTTATTTGATCTATTGGCTCCTTATATCCCCTCTAGTACACTTATCTTTTCAAAAGAAACTTTTGACTGTTCCCATTCATCCCCAGTTACATAACATAAGAATTGCCGCTGCTGGGTCAGACCAGTGGTCCATCATGCCTAGCAGCCACTCATGCGGCAGCCCTCTGGTCAAAGACCAGCACCCTAACTGAGACTAGCCCTACCTGCGTATGTTCTGGTTCAGCAGGAACTTGTCTAACTTTGTATTGAATCCCTTATAACAGACTCCGGAAGAGCATTCCAGTGCTCTACCACTCTCTGGGTGAAGAAAACTTCCTTACGTTTGTACGGAATCTATCCCCTTTTAACTTCAGAGAGTGCCCTCTCGTTCTCTCTACCTTGGAGAGGGTGAACAACCTGTCTTTATGTACTAAGTTTATTCCCTTCATTATCTAGAATATTTCGATCATGTCTCCTCTCAGTCTCCTCTTTTCAAGAGAGAAGAGGCCCAGTTTCTCCAATCTCTCACTGTTCTGCTTAGATACTACCAGAATTGTTGAAAATGTGAGGAAAATAAAATCTCAACTAAAACAAAACACAAATTAATTAATAATACAAAAGAAATCAAAGAATCACACAATTATACTATATTATTACAAAAGGAAGGCTGGAAAGTGGTAAAAGGAACATATGAGAAGACAGTGTTTAAGTCAAGGGGAATCTGTCATCTTAAATGTATTTTAAAAAAGCAGTCCATAAAGTCAGAGCAACAGTTGCAAAGCAAGATCTTGTTGTAATTGTAGTTTTGAATTCATTCATGTTTTCTGCTTATTTTTCCCCACTTAATCTCAGCTGTTCTAAATTATAGGTGGTATATCAAATAAATTTGACCCTTGATACAATCCCAATTTTCTATCATTACTGAGGAGCATTCAGAGTTTCTCAACTGCTACTCTGTGATGCATGTGGCACAGAAGACACAAATCATCAGAATTACCACACTGGGAGAGTGGCCTCGCCAGGTCTCATTGAGAACCATCCCTGTGTCATCCTTTAAGGAGAGAGGGAAGAATCGGAGTAGGAATGGGCACATACATTAACCCTCGAGCCTTGCATTGAAGAATACTGGTGTAGAATGACTGAGGTTGAGACAGACATTAAAGAATGACACGGGATGGGGATAAATTCTGTCCCCATGTCATTCTCTAATTCCCTAGCTAGATCCCAACAGATTTTGTGCTGCTTATCCTAGGAATAAGCAGTGGATTTCCCCCAAGCCATCTCAATAATGGCCTATGGACTTCTCTTTTAGGAAATTATGCACTCCACTCATTATTTTATAGACCTCTATCATATCCCCCCTCCCCCCCCCTCTGAGCTGTCTCTTCTTGGAGGGCAAAGGAAGGGAAAGAGTAATTAAAAACAGGGTAAGAATAACACAAAAAAATTAAAATCTAGTTTCTATCCAACAAGGAGATGTGTGAACATTTCAAGATGTTTCCTAGCCTTTCTACAGAAATGTGCAGTTTTAGAAATGCAACTGTTTTCCTTTAGGATATATATATATTAATAAGGCAAAATAGGGATTCTGTATTAGGGGTATTGGTGGCAAAAATGTATTTTCAGTGGAGGTTGTTTAAGCATTTTTCCCTGTTGGAAGATTGGGGCTCAAACCCCCCAAATTGAAGAGAGGCATGACAATGTTATGACTCGGCTCTGAAGGGACAAGGCCATTATGTTGTACTCTCTCGTCAGCCACCGCAATGCCATTGCCAAGATTAGCCAAGGCAGCCAGCAAATCACCTTGGCCGGAAAATGCAATCGGAACGATCGGAGCAAGTGCTGGGCTCTGCATTTCTCTTGCAACATTCCATGCACGATCTTTTGACCGGGACGAATGTGCAGCTGCATTTTAGGACTGCAAAACCTGGCTAAGCTCACAGCCATGCCAGCGCCCCCTCCCCTCCCCCCCGAGCTTTGGTCTTCTAGCAAGCAAAGCGTCTTCTTACCAGTCTGAGCCAGTGCAAGGTGAAAGAAAAGCAAGATCACGCCAATCCACATGGCAAGGGTGGTGCAGCTCTGCCGATCAGAACATGGTGCCCAAAGCCCAGATCTCTAGCACACAGCCAGCCTAGCAGAGGAAGGGCTACCGGGCTGTGCTGGGAAAGAAGGGGGAGGGGGCTGGGCTCGGTGGCTACGATCGTTACTGCAGCCGAGAGAGAGGGGGAGGAGGAAGACACCAGAGAGCTCAGGCACTGGAATGAGGGACAGCATTTCCCTAGAACCCGTCCAGTATCACCCGAGCATCTTCTAGAGCAGTGGTTCCCGACCCTGTCCTGGAGGACCACCAGGCCAATCGGCTTTTCAGGCTAGCCTTAATGAATATGCATGAGAGAGATTTGCATATAATGCAAGTGACAGGCATGCAAATCTGCTCCATGCATATTCATTAGGGCTAGCCTGAAAACCCGATTGGCCTGGTGGTCCTCCAGGACAGGGTTGGGAACCACTGTTCTAGAGAAACTGCAGAACCTGCTCTGGAGCCTCTAGACCAGTGGTTCCCAACCCTGTCCTGGAGGAACACCAGGCCAATTGGGTTTTCAGGCTAGCTCTAATGAATATGCATGAAGCAAATTTGCATGCCTATCACTTCCATCATATGCAAATCTCTCTCATGCATATTCATTAGGGCTAGCCTGAAAACCCGATTGGCCTGGTGTTCCTCCAGGACAGGGTTGGGAATCACTGCTCTAGACCACAGGTGTCAAAGTCGGTCCTCGAGGGCCGCAATCCAGTCGGGTTTTCAGGATTTCCCCAATGAATATGCATGAGATCTATGTGCATGCACTGCTTTCAATGCATATTCATTGGGGAAATCCTGAAAACCTGACTGGATTGCGGCCCTCAAGGAGGGACTTTGACACCCCTGCTCTAGACCCCTTTGTGACACATCTTACCTCTGCAGAACATGTACCTCGAATTCATTGCAGTTAGCTTAGGATCCTGTTTGCGTTTCTAGCCGCCGCCACCGCACATTTCATCGTATTGGCTTCGATCCTTTTCTTGGACGCAACCCCCAAGGTGGACCCTAGCATTCGGTAACTGATTCAAGTTATGCATCACTTTGCATTTGTCCACATTAAATTTCACCTGCCACTTTTCCAATTTCCTAAGGTCTGCCTGCAATTTTTCACAATCTGCATGTTTGAACAGTTTCGTGTCAACTGCAAATTTAATCACCTCACTCGGTCCCAGTACAGATCCTTGCAGCACTCCAATGTTTACTCTACTCCATTGAGAAAAATAAACATATAACCCTACCCTCCATTTTTTCTCCGATAAGCAAGTCCTATCCACAACTGAACTTTGCCACCTATCCCATGACTCTAATTTTCCTCAGGAGCCTCTCATGAGGAACTTTATCAAAAGCTTTCTGAAAATCTAGATACACTACATCAGGGATCTCAAAGTTCCTCCTTGAGGGCCGCAATCCAGTCGGGTTTTCAGGATTTCCCCAATGAATATGCATTGAAAGCAGTGCATGCACATAGATCTCATGCATATTCATTGGGGAAATCCTGAAAACCCGATTGGATTGCGGCCCTCAAGGAGGGACTTTGAGACCCCTGCACATGTTTATTCACACCTTCAAAAAAGTCAAACAAAATGGTGAGGCAAGATCTCCCTCGGCTGAACCCATGCTGTCTCATTAGATTATGTTTGTCTACATGTTCCACAATTTTATTTTTTTATAATTGTTTCCACCATTTTGCCCAGCACCAAAGTCAGGTTTACCGGTCTGTAATTTCCTGGATCTCCCCTAGAACCCTTTTTTAAAAAAATCAGCATAACATTGGCCATCCTCCAATCTTCAGGTACTACAGAGATTTCAGTGATAGGTTGCAGATCTAACATCAGGTCATCAATTTCATATTTCAGTTCTTTTAGTACCCTGGGATGTATACCATCCAGTCCAGTTGATTTATCACTTTTTAACTTGTTGATTTGGCTTAGTACATCTTCCAGATTCACAGACATTTCTTTCAGTTCCTCCACATCATCACCATTGAAAACCATTTCCGGTTCAGGTAGATCTCTTACATCTTCTTCCGTAAAGACCGAAGCAAAGAATTCATTCAGTCTCTCTGCTATGCCCTCATCCTCCCTGAATGCCCCTTTTGCTCCTCGATCATCCAATGGTCACACAGATTCCCTCAGATTTTTGGCTTCTGATGTACCCCCCAAAATTGTTATGAGCTTTTACCTCTTTTGCAAGTTTCTCTTCATATTCTCTCTTAGCTTTTTTTATCAGTGCTTTGCATCTAATTTGCCAGTGCTTGTGTCTCTTCTTATTTTCTTCATTCGGATCCTTTTTCCATTCTTTAAAGGATTTTTTTTGGCACTACTAGTCTCTTTCACTTCACCTTTTAACCATGTCAGCTCTCATTTCCTCTTCTTTCCACCTTTGCTGATACATGGAATATATCTGGTCTGAGCTTCCACGATGGTATTTTTAAAATAACATCCATGCCTGGTTTACAGCTCTAACCTTTGAAATTGATCCTTTTAGCGTCTTTTTAACCATTTTCCTCACTTTATCATAATTGCCCTTTTGGAAATTAAATACCTCTACAGTAGATTTCTTTTGCGACATCACTTTCAGTTATCAGCTCAAATTTGATCACTGTTTCCCAACGGACCCAACACAATTAACTCCTGTACTATGCCTTGCATTCCACTAAGGACCAAATCTAAAATAGCTCCCCCTCTTGGTCCCCAGATCAGTTGCTCCAAGAAGCAGTCATTTATGACATCTAGAAATTTTACCTCCCTAGCACTCCCTGATGTAACATTTAATCAATGTTTATTAAAATTTGATATAAGAACATAAGAACATAAGCAGTGCCTCCGCCGGGTCAGACCATAGGTCCATCATGCCCAGCAGTCCGCTCCTGCGGCGGCCCAAACAGGTCACCTGTCTGAATCACCAGAAGGGGCCCCCTTGCCACCCTGGTTTCCCATTGAAGTCCTATCTTCCCATCGAAGTCCTAACCCTCCGGTTTTGCACATGCACGACCTGGTCGGGTTTCTATACTTATTTCCTGGATACTTCTCTCAGTATCCCACGATCCCTTTATCCCTCAGGAATCCGTCCAATCCCTGTTTGAATCCCTGTACCGTACTCTGCCCGACCACCTCCTCTGGCAGCGCATTCCAAGTGTCCACGACCCTAAATCTTTTACAACTTCTCAGCGGATTACATAAAAATACAAATTACATCTAAAAATTACAGCAGCAGACATCCAACAGAGAGGAAAACATGGCCATGGTTCCCACCCAGTGCAGGAGCTGCTACTATTACAAAATTGCCAGCACCTGTGGCTGTGAGAGAATCCCTGTGGCCACAGGAATCCCTTGCCAATCCTGGCTGAGTCTAGCCTTCATTTAGCTCCTGTATGACCAGTGCAAAACTTACAAACACCCGAGGAGTTGACACTGACAAGAACACTCTCCCGCTCATTGCTGCCACCAAAACCAAAAGTTTTGGCCCAAAACCAAAAGAAATTGGCCCAGCCAAAGGGAACTGGCACACTAGAGCAGAGAAGAGTAGGGGGAAAGTAATAAAAGAGCCACAGCAGGCTAAGGCTTTCCTTTCTCTCTTTTTTTGGGGGTCGTTTAAATCAGGCAGACCACACAGGAACTCAAAGCTGCCATTTATGTGGAACACAGAGCCAAGCTGCTAATGCACCTCTAAATTTGGTGAATTGGAGAGATTTGGTCACCTGTGTGACAGCCCCGTGACACAAGAGACCCTCGTTTCAGTGCAGCAAATGAAACCGTCACTAAGGAGGAAGGAAATTTCTCTCTCTCTTTTTTTTAAAACTAATCCAAAGAGAGAAAAGAGCAGATGAAAGCTGAACCAAATGAATTGGAAAAGCAGCCTCCCCTGGGAAGGCATAACACCAAACTGGGACTGCACAGACTTACCACCTCCGCTTGCTGGAGACTAGGAATAGACTGGCTCTAGGGAAGACATGTCAAACTCTGGCCCGCCAGACAATTACAAAATTTCACTTAAGCTGGCCCACTGGCAGACAGGTACAAGTACCGGGCAGTGGAATTATAGTTCTCTGTCCTGACGTTGCTAGCGGTGGTAGGGTGAGCAACAGACCGTGACTTCCATTTCCTAATGCAGGAGAGGTGCCGGTATGCTAGGCTGGAATCACTGCCTTCCAAAGTTTCAGCCGCTTCAGAAAACAAGCTAAGAAGTGTGGGAACATGCACAAGGCATTTGAAGGAATGAGCACGTCACAATGGTGGGCGTAAGCGCAGTGCTCATTGGTTTCAGGATGGGGGTGTATTGGGGGTTAAGTTTTGAGGCAGGGTCCACACTATCACTGCTTTCTTGACTACTTCTCTGGTAAATTTTTTTTAATTGGTCAGACCTTTCAATTCAAAGCTGTATAACTAACAGTTCAAGTAGTTTTTAAAAATATTTGTATGGAGTAATTTATGCACTACGAATGTGAAACGTGAATATTAACTTTGTATGCATGCGCCAGGTCCTTATTCTTAAAAGTAGGGCTTTATTGTTTTCCCAAATAAAAGATCAGTTTCACAGTTTTGTTTTTTTTTGTTCAAAAGATTTCCAGAGATACAAACTTCTTATAAATTGTGTTAGTCATGTACGTTGGTTCATCCAAAAAAGTTGATCGGATTCTGTTACACCCTGAGGCAGCAAGTTGGTGAAACGCTGGCCATCGTCGGTGTACCGATCATAGATAAGTTGAAAGATTTTTCATCTATCATCTACAGAGACAGCCCTGCTTATAGTTTATTTAATAGGGAGTGCAATGGAGGTTTTCTGCCAATGAGGTTACCATCCAACCACCTTTATCCACCATTGTGGCGGTGGGAGGGCATTTGTCTGAGGCTTTTTCCTCCGTTTTTGAAACATACACCCCTTTAAACTCAAGCAGCACTGCCTTCACTTATTTGTGACATCATTATTTCTTGTGAAAGTGTGGCAGCATACGCATACATATACGTTGGTTCATCCTAGTACAGACATGTCTTTTTTATTTATTTTGTTTACATCACAGAGCAGGCGTAGGGTTGGAAAGGTTGTAACCCTAGGAAAGGTTGTAACCCTAGACTTCTACTAAGACTAAGGGGATCCTTTTATTAAGGTGCGCATTTAGTGCGCGCTAAATCGGTTATGTACCTTAATAAAAGGAACCCTAAATATCTTAATAAAAAATTTGGCCCGCGACTTAGCCTATGTTTTAGATTTCAGCCCCTTATGTGATTGAGTTTGACACCACTGCTCTAGGGGGACTGTACAATCAGAAGTCATTAATTCTCAGTCTCCACCTGTGGGTAGAAGTGCTTTTCTCAATCATCTGTGCTGGTCTGGAGGGATGCGATACAATGTACGTTGCACTAACATAGCTCAAAGACTTCCAATAAAGTTTGGAAGCCAGTTAAATGCCATCTTAATGTTTAACATAATCTTGAATGTGCATACTCCTTACTATAGAAGTGCCTTCCTACATGCTGCATAGTGGGTGGGACATGAATATTATGTAAGATTAGGGCTACACATCAATCACGATTAAAATTTAAAGATGGAACAAAATGATTCCATCTTTAAAATCATCAGGCAACAAAGGTAAGAAAAAATGATTTATTTTCATTTTAGTAATTAAAACATGTCAGTTTTGAGAATTTACTTCTGCTGCCTACATCTGTCAATCTATGAGTACAGAAGGAAATGTGAGGGGGACGCTTTCTGCGATTACAATTTTTAATTGTGATTAATCAATGTGTAGCCCTAATTTATAATTGTTATTTTCTTATAATTGCTGCATAATGCTTGAATAATTTCAATAAAATGTTGAACTCAACATAGTTAGAAGCCTGCTATAGCCCAAGGCAGGAGGGGAAGTAGGGTCTGGTTGGAAAAAGGATTATTTCTGCTGGTGGTCTTAAACTCATGCCAAAGCTTTGCCCATGCTTATTATACTAGGCTCTTGCTTGCTGCTGTCTTGAAAACCTATGCAACTGCACCACCAACAGATGAAGAGTTTTCCTGTGTGCTGTTAACATTTGCTTTAGTTCAATAAAAACAAATAGGAAAGATTCAAAACACAACAGAAGACTAGAGAAAATAAAACTCCACAACTTATTTGCTGCAATATATATTTTAATTCAAAAGTCAATCTCGACAATAATACACCATATATTCTTATTTTGACACTCACCAAAATAGTCACCTGGAAAACCCGCTTTTTGTGACAAAGTACAGAAGGCTTGGTCACATTTAAATCACTGAGAACTAGAGAGAAACACTATCGCAAACTGTAAGACATACATCCATAAAAAAACTTCCCAGTCCTCAAATTGTAATATATTGCACAGTGCAATTGCTACATGGCTAAACTAGTGTAGCAGAAAAATCAAAAGCAAAAAAGCCACAAGTCCTACCAATTCTTAAACAGTAACAGTTAAAACTTATCAAGTTTACATTACTGGGTTTCTTGCAGTGTGATTTAACTTTCACTTTCACACAAATTTCAAATTAGCAGTAGACAGAGAAGATTGTTAAACAATTAAAAGCAAAGGGCTTAGTATAGTAACAATAGATTAATAACACTGAAATATAGCTAAAACCAAATACAAGGAATATAAAATCTGCAAATTAAAAGCAGTATGTAAATGTCATCTGAAGTCATGCAGTGTTAAATAAAACAACTTCATTAACAATGATGAATGGATTAGGATGTTTTCATTCACTGCTCAGAATCTGTGGTAACAATCCTCAAAATATTCCAAAATTGAAAATAAAGGCAGCAAGAGTGTATCCTCAAGTACATTCATGTCAAACATCTACTGCGACTAGTATGGAAAATTACACAGGCTTTTAAGTCAACTTTCAAAGTAAAACCGCAAATACATTCCACAGCTTAGTGAAGACTCCTGGGGCCCCAAAGGAAGAAATATACCATCCTATGTGGTAGCAGAATACAAATGTGTACCTTCGAGGCCAGAGACATAAAAGTTTACAGAAAGCTGTGTTTACTTTCTCAATTCCATATACTTACACCAAAACACACATGGAGAGATCTCAAATTAATCAAGGCTGCAATCTGTTATACATTTATATATCTTTCTGTACAAAATGCATAGTGTTCATTACTAAAACACTGAAATGTGGAAAATATAGAATCCTTCATTTCCAGTGCAACTGAAAATTCAACCCTGCTGGTAGATCTTTTTATGTTGTATTTCAGTTTTGCAATATAAAAAGTTCTAAAGATAGGCACATATTTCACACGTTCATTAAATAAAACACTGCGTGCATTTATGGGAGTAAAGAAAATCCATCTCATTTTAGCAGTGTGAAATCCATTAAAAAATATACCATGGGGGTTAAAAAAAAGGTCATGTTCGTTCCAGTCAATGTGGCAAAGGTTTTAGTACAGAATTAAAAACATAGAAAGGAAAAGTTAAGTCAATTCTGCAAGGTGCAGCTTCTTAAAAGTGAACAACACAATGCCAATAAGGAAACATAAAAAATTAAATTACACAACTACATCCATTTATATGCCGTGATGGAGCTCTGAGTTAATTGAGAATACTGATGCAAACACACCCAAAAATAAGATATGTAATTAAGTTCCATCATTTTACAATACAGTAGGTACAATGACACTCCAAACATGAAAGCAACATAACCAAATTTTCACGTCTATTTCATGTAATCAAACAAGAAAGTTATGCAAGAACTAGTTAATCACCTAATTTCACAGCTATCCAAAGTGGCAATCATATAGCAGCTTCTCTATGGTACATTCAAGATAAATGATATAACTTATTACTTTGCCCATAAGCTACGTTGTCACCTCTTTTTAATATCATTTCTTGAATCCTCGTCTACATGCGACAGCATACTGAGGTCTCTACATAACATATATAAGAAATGGATGATTAAATCTTTGGTGCTGCAAACGCAGCTTCATTAAAACAAAAATATGTATTTTCTAATTAATAAAAAGCATATGATTGATGTCCCTGACGGAATGTATTTAAATAAGCAGTCAACATCAACAAGCTCAAAGAAATACTATAATGTAAAAAAGGCTAAAATCCATCACATGCATCAATGAAAACCTGCACACAGAAGAGACATCTTGACAAGCATCAATAGTGACTATTTTGATACTACTTATCAATACTGCATGGTTTGCTCAAGCTAAGATGGAACCATATCTATTAATTCATATTAATTGCATTTGTCATATTCTAAGCAAGTCATGCTTACTGCACAGCTAAATATTTTATTGAACCCAATTAGACAGTGAACTTGAAAATAAACTACCCAGGTTGTATTGTGGCTCTGACAGCTCTCTGTTCTTACAATACTATGAAATTATTAAGAAGAAACCTGAATCAATGTCAACTGCTTGAAAATACTCGTTTTTCTTGAAGCTCAACCATCCTGAACAAAGAGTAAAATTCAGTTACAACAAAACATACTGTCCTCTTGGTAAGAAAACACAGAGCACTAAAAATTATACAACAAAAGTTTAGCAGATCTGAATTTTAAGTGCTGCAGTCCTCAACATTAATATAGAAGTAGTAACATCAACAACCTCAAATATTTAAGGCACTATGTGTGGGAACATTTTACAATACAGTTGAGATTATTAGGACAACATTGAAGAGCAACGTCCAGGCAAAAGAGACACATGCAATGTGAAGAGCTCTGTTATTTCCGACAGATGATAACACTGAAACACTAAGACAAACAGTTTACTCATACACTGTCCTGCCAACACATGGGCATCTGTTGCTCTAATTCTTTACACTGAATGGCTTCCCAAAAGTCGATGTGTCTTGCACTAGTTAGAAGGCAATTTTATAAAAAATAGCAGGAGAGAAAATGGACTTCTTTTCCTGTCTAGAGATACTATAGAACATAACAACCAAATGCAAGATTTATCAAATGTGCAAAACACATTCAAAGTGAAGGTTTTCTTTTAAAGCTCAAGACTGTTTAAATTGCACCAAAGTCTACATGATTGGAAAAATAATTTCTTGTGCCATGGTTAGTATTCACTCAACACCATGTTTTGTTTTGTTTTTTTTTTCTCTTTTTCAATGAATGTTTATAATCACCGAGCTTTCTCAACCCACAGTTCCTGAAATTTCACATATATGGGTATTGGTTGAGCTTTGTTGGACTCAGTGGAAATCCTGTGTAAGCAGGTGATGGTGCGATGTAAGAATGGGGTGGAATAACTGGCTTGTACTGAGTCTGATGAATGGTTGGGGAAGGTAAGAGACGGGGATTTATGCTGACTGTGACCTGGTGAACTACACCACTGGGATGAGAGAAACTATAGGTGGGATGTTGTAAGATAGGTCTTGAGGTACAAGGAGAGCCTAGGATGTGGGCCAGAGGAGCAGACGGGGGATACTGAAGAATAGCAGGCTGTCCTCCAAGATGTGCATGATTTGGACTTCCATGTGGAAAGGTGAATGGACGGCTGGCAACACTGGCTGGGATGTATGCCTGCTGTCTCCCATGCCCACACTTTCCATTCCATTCCTGATGCCCAGATCCAAAGTGCTGAACCTGTTGGAATGCAGAAATCCAAGAAATCTGATTATGAACCACTCAACATTCATTGTTTAAGGTGTTCGAGCATCTAGTCTGAAAAGTGCTCAAATTGGTTTACTGTACATACTTGAATATGAACAGGGGGAGGGGAGGGGAAGGTTGACTCGAATATAAACCGAACTTGCAGCAGTCTCATGTTTAGTAAGACTGCACAGGGCAGGAGCATAGGAGGATCACTCTTGCCCTGGCTCACCAATGGACCAGCAGGGCTTGAGGTAGGCCTGGGGAGAGGCCTGCAATGTGTCTGAGAGGGAGAAAACTCAAATAGACTGTAAACCAAGACCCCCGTTTGGGGGTCATTTGTTTTGCCCAATAATATATTCAAGTATATATAGTTAACTACATACATATATATTCCTAGGTGAGAATTTTAATCTTCACAGGCATTTCAAACTGAACAGCAGAGCTAAAAAGGAAGTAAAACTGACAACTATGAACTGTTAATGCAAACATACACACCCCCTCTTGCAAAACTGCTTTTATTTAGCATAAAGTGGTCTGGTTACTCTGTTAATCCAACTGAATGTTTATTATTTCCTTTTCTTTTTGCAAACATTTCATTGCATATCAGACATGGTTTCCCCAGCTAAAATAATTCCTCCATGGTTTCAGAGGAAGCTGTGGTAAAAGCAATTAGCATAGTTCAGTTACAACAAAAAAGTGGATTTAGACAAGTTCCTGGTGGAAAAGTCCAAAAACTGTTAAGGTAGACCTGGAGAAAGCCACTGTTCTTTACTGTAGTTGATGAGTAATTGCTGAAAGTATTTTTGTTATGTCGTCAGCTATATGTAGGACGATTTTGGATTACTGTGTACCAGTTTGTGTTTACTTTTATGTCTTTATGTATGTTATTTTGGAAACCGCTGAGATTTTTGATGGTAATTTTTTAAAATAAATAAATCTCAAGGGGAGGTAGCACTGACTATATTTTGGGATCCTGCTAGGTATTTATGACCTGGATTGGAACTATTAAAATCAGGAAACTGGACCAGTTGGACATTTGGTCTAATCCAGTAGGACATTCTTATGTTTTCAAAAATTAATCTTATCCTGTCAATATCTTCCCCTTTAAAACATCATAACTGTATTTTCCGTTCAATGTACAGGGTACTCCTGCAATTTGATAGTATTATGAAGATTAAATGGAAGGACACTGCCCTGATTTCATTATGGAAAAATAAGAACATAAAAATTGCCACTGCTGGGTCAGACCAAGCAGTCCGCTCACGCGGCGACCCTGAGTCTAGCCTTACCTGCATACGGTTATAGTTCAGCAGGAACCTACTTAACTTTGTCTTGAATCCCTGGAGGATAATACCATTTTATTGGACTAATACATTTTAAAATTAGCTTTCAGAGGTCAAAACCTCTTTCCTCAGGTCAGTAAAGTACACTGCTGTTACAGTATCCTATCCTGACCTGAGGAAGAATTTGGTCTCTGAAACAATCAAAAATGTATAAAAATTAGTCCAATAAAAGGATCACTATTCTAAACATTTATCAACACAGCTACAATACCACTTTATCCTAAAGCAAAAAAAATAAAATAGAATTTTTTTCTACCTGTGTCATGTGGTTTCTGCTTTCCTCATCTTCTTTTCATTCTCTTCCTTCCATCCACTGTCTGCCCCTTCTAGAAAATGTCTGCCTCCCTCTGCCATCTCTCCTCCTGCCCCCCTCATGCATATTCATTGTGTGTATCCTGAAAACCCAACTGGTCAACTGGTCTATATGACAAAAATGCGATATATGGACATTGCAGGACCTTCTTAGCAATAACTGTTGATTGTCCTTTAATGTATGCGATAAATTTAATTTACCAGCCAATCAATATACTAATTGGCTTCAATTGAAAAACTGCATTTGTGCTTCAATACCAGATCTTCTAAATTTGAAATCCATATCTGACCTCACTTAAAGGTGTTGCCTCAAAATGGTACACATTGTTGAGACAAGCCTCTCCTGTATCTATATCGCAGTTTCCTGGATATATCCGCTGAGAATGAGCTTTGGCAGAGTGTGGACCAGAGTATTTAAGTCTATTCAATAGGCTCCAGTCCTTCAATCGATATACTTCCTACTACATTTGTCCCACTGGACTCCATAGAAACTAGCTAAACTCTCCCATGAAGGCTCCAATTTGTGCTGGTCCTGTGGGAAATATGCAGGTACTCTACCTAAAATGATATATCAATGCCCAAAAGTTATTCAATATTCGCAGGCCGGCTCTGCCCCTAACCCCCACAAATACAGAGGGGGAAGTGTATATCAAACTCTCTGGTTACTACTGACCCACTTATGTGGTTTGTAGCATGAATTATCCCTCCAAGCGCATTATTGCTGAGCTGCACACTCCAATACAGTGACAGTATACTTTTTGATTGCCCGTACCAGGGCTCTGTGGATGGCATCGCCCATATGTGGGAATATACTGCCTGCTTGTCCTCGGATAAATTTAAAATAGATAAAACAGTAATGGTAAATGACAGCAGATAAAAGACCCACATGGTCCTAAATGGAAACTTGTATGTTGGATTTGTGAGGTAATTTTCCTTATATTTGTAGTATATTTTTATTTGCTTTTTATATTTTGTGGCAGATTTATCTTCAAACAGGGGCACAGAGGACTGTAGCCTACAAAAAGTGACCGGTCCAACTTGGCCATCTCACTGGACAAACTAGATGGATTATAAAGGAGACTGGAGGGTGGCCAATGTTACGCTAATTTTTAAAAAGGGCTCCAGGGGAGATCTTGGAAATTACAAACCAGTAAGTCTGACTTCAGTGCCAGACAAAATAGTGGAAACAATTTAAAAAAAAAAAATTAGAACTGTGGAACATCTAGACAGGAGTCAGAATGGGTTCAGTCAAGGGAGATCTTGCCTCATCAATCTACTTGACTTCTTTGAAGGTGTGAATAAACCTGTGGATAAAGATGTAGTGTATCTAGATTTTCAGAAAGCATTTGACAAAGTTCCTCATGAGAGACTTGTGAGAAAATTAGTGTGTCATGAAATAAGAGGCAATGTTCACTTGTGGATTATGAATTGGTTATCAGCCAGAAAACAGAGGGTAGAGTTAAATGACCATTTTTCTCAATGGAAGAGGCTAAATAGTGGGACCGGAGCTATTTAACAAATCTATAAATGATCTGGAAATTGGAACAAGTAAGACAATTAAATTTGGAAATGATGCTAAACTATTCAAAGTGATTTAAAAAACATGCAGGAAAATTGGGTGTCCAAATGGCAGATGAAATTTAATGTGGACAAATGCAAAGTGATGCACATTGAGAAGAATAACCCAAATCATAGTGCCGGATACTAGGATCCACCTTGGGGGCCAGCGCCCAAGAAAAAGATCTGGGTGCCATAGATAATATGCTGAAACCTTGCGCTCAATGTGCGGTGATGGCCAAAAAAGCAAACAAGTTGCTAGGAATTATTAGAAAAGGGATAGTAAACAAGTCTATAAACATTATAATGCCTCTGTATTGCTCCATGGTGCAACATAAGAACATAAGAATCGCCGCTGCTGGGTCAGACCAGTGGTCCATCATGCCCAGCAGTCCGCTCATGCAGCAACCCCTAGGGCAACAACCAGTGCTCTAAATGAGCCCAGCCTCACCTGCGTACTTTCCAGTTGAGCAGAAACTTTTCCAACTTTGTCTTGAATCCCTGGAGGGTGTTCTCCCCTACAACAGACTCTGGAAAAGCGTTCCAGATTTCTACCACTCTCTGGGTGAAGAAGAACTTCCTTACATTCATACAGAATCTATCCCCTTTCTTGGACAGGGTGAACAACCTGTCTATCTACTAAGTCTATTCCCTTCAGTATCTTGAATGTTTCGGTCATGTCCCCTTTCAATCTCCTCTTTTCGAGGGAGAAGAGACCCAGTTTCTCTAATCTCTCACTGTACGACAACTCCTCCAGCCCCTTAACCATTTTAACCGATCTTTTCTGGAACCTTTCAAGTAGTACCGTGTCCTTCTTCATATACGTGACCAGTGCTGGCCCATGGCTCGGTACAGCGGCAGGATAACCTTCTCTGATCTGTTCATGATCCCCTTCTTTATCATTTGTAGCATTCTGTTTGCCCTTTTCACTGCCGCCGCACATTGCGTGGACGGCTTCATCGACTTGTCGATCAGAACTCACAAGCTCTTTCCTGGGAGGTGTCTCCAAGCACCGCCCCAGGCATCCTGTATTTGTGCATGAGATTTTTGTTACCGACATGCATCACTTTACACTTATCCATGTTGAACCTCATCTGCCTTTAGTATTGTGTTCAATTCTGGTTGCCATATTTCAAAAAAGATGCAACGGAACTAGAAAAGGTTCAAAGAAGAGCAACCAAGATGATAAAAAAGATGGAACACCTTGCGTATGAGGAAAGACCAAAGAGGTTAGAGCTCTTCAGCTTGGAAGACAGACAACTGAAAGGATGATTGAAGTCCAGCGTGGCGTAGAATGGATACAAGTGTATCGATTTCTTTATTCCGTGAAAATTTACAAAGACTAGGGGACACTCAAAGTTACAGGGAGATACTTTTAAAACCAATATGAAAAAATATTTTTTCTCTTAGAGAATAGTTAAGCTCTGGAATGCATTGCCAGAGGATGTGGTAACAGCAGTTAATGTAACTGGTTTAAAAAAATGTTTGGACAAGTTCCTGGAGGAAAGTCCATAGCCTGCTATTCAGACTGACATACGGGAAGCCACTGCTTACCCTGGATCGGTGGCATGGAATGCTGCTACTATTTGGGTTTTTGCCAGGTACTTGTGATTTGGATTGGCCTCCATGAAGATAATAATAATAATAATAATTTTATTTTTATATACCGCCCTACCACATAGTTCTAGGCAGTACACATACAGTACTAAAAATATACAAATAGTGAATAAAAGTACGAAATCTAAAAACAGCTAAAATTATACATTAATTGAATAAAATGCATTCGCGAAAATAGATAGATATGGGATACTGGGCTAGATGGACCATTGGTCTGACCCAGTAAGACTATTCTTATGTCGTCATTTCATTCACTATGTAAATATAAAGAGAGAAATCATGCCTTTAATTTATAAAATGCAGATCAAACAAATCAGGAATATTTTAATATATATATGCTATATTTTTTAAATCTAAATTAATTAGATTTCTTAATTTAAGAACCTTAAGGAATTATTAATAAAATAGGCCCAAGCAGTCCCTAGCACTTTCAAAGACTTCTTATAAATGGACATCTTAGGCCAAAGAAGCTGGTTAATTTGTGCATTTTACTTAATCTAGAATAAGAAGCGGACTGAAAATTACACACCTGACTGAAGTTCACATGCTGCTGCTGTTGGAATCTCAACAATTTATGTTGACGGTTACCCATAGCAGAAGGCTGGTTCAATCGACCAAGGGCAGATCGGTCCTTTTTCTGTGGCTGGCACGTAGTATCTAAAAGAAACAAATAATGCAAAATTACATAAGCCTAAAGAGACTTCAGTCCACTTGGCAAGTTGTATTTGTGGTATCTCAAATAAGAGGTATAAAATCCCATCACCCAATGTTTCAAAAATAAAACATTCCTCCTTGGCTATTAAATCTGGAGAACTCAGAGGACAAAGATTAACTGGACTGCAATATCAAAGTGTTTAGGCTCATTAGTAACAAATATAAAGACAGGATTATGTAGGTCGATTCTGCTGCACTGGTTTTTTTTAAAGCCTGTTTTACATGTAGAACAGGCTTTACACATGCAAAGGCTTTTATAAAATTATCCTGTTTATCCTTTTGTAATTTCCTAAACTAAACTAAACTAAACCAAACCTTAAGTTTATATACCGCATCCTCTCCATGAAAATAGAGCTCGGCACGGTTTACAAAAGTTTAATAAAGGAAGAGAATAGCACATTGAGTTTGGTGGATTGAGAATAGGGGGGGGGAGGAGAGCATTACGTTTTTGTGAAAAGACTGGTTTTCAGATGCTTACGGAATAGTTGGAAGGAGACCTGAGTCCGCAGTTGGGTAGTAAGGTTATTCCAGAGCCCTGTAATTCTGAAAAAGAGAGATTTTCCCAATTTTCCCGCATAGAGGATACCTTTTAGAGAGGGGAAGGAAAGTTTAAGTTTTTGTGTGGGCCTGGTATTGTCGGGATTCGGTGAGTTCCAAAATAGAGGGATTAGAGGAGGGAGGATGCCATGTAGGATTTTAAAAGCTAGGCAGGAGCATTTAAAATGAACCCTGGCGATTATTGGGAGCCAGTGGAGTTTGGACAAAAGTGGAGAGACATGATCAAATTTACGTTTTGCAAAGATTAGCTTGGCCGCGGTGTTCTGAATTAGTTGAAGTCTATGAAGACTCTTTTTTGTTAGACTAAGGTAGATGGAATTGCAGTAATCTAGTTTGGAAAGGATGATGGATTGAACAAGGACAGCAAAGTGTTGTTGGCGGAAGCAGGATCTCACTTTCCTCAGCATGTGGAGGCTGAAAACGCATGACTTTACCAGGGAGTTGAGGTGGTCATTGAAGGAAAGAGAAGAGTCGATGATGATGCCTAGAACTTTGCTTGAGAACTCAAGCTGCAGCGTGGCTCCAGAGGGCAGTGCGAAGATGGTGGGCAACTGTTCTAATTTTGGACCGAGCCAGAGAAGTTTCGTTTTGGATTCGTTCAGTTTCATTTGAACAGAGGGGGACCAGGATTGGAGTTTAGTTATACAGGCTGTTATGTTCTCAGAGAGGTTGGTAAGGTTCGAGTCTGTCTCGAGAAGGACAAGGATGTCATCAGCATAAGTGTAGATTGTTTCAAGGGAAGATTGATGGAAGATTTTCAGGGAAGACATGTAGATGTTGAAGAGGATAGGGGTGATCCCTGCGGGACTCCACAGGTCGGTTTCCAAGGTGCGGACATGAGCTAACTTTTGGCCTGGCAGACAAGAAATATTAAGAAAACCTCAACATCAGTAAAAACTTCAAATTCTAAAAAAATCTTTTCAAGAATCTTGGAATTTGTGTACTTGGTGGAGGGGGAAGTTGGGCTACTGTTAAACCTGCATAAAATGGGACACGTGTAAAAATAAATGAGTTAGAGGTAGAATAACCTGTCTTAATGGTAGCCCACGTTGATAATTACCCCCCACCAAATATTTTTCCCTTTTACAGTTTTTAAAATCTGTTGGTTAAAGATTTCTCCCCAAACAAGAACAAAAAAATCCCACAAACTTGAAGAGAGTAAACCAAAAGTGGGAGAAGTCTGGAATAGAACAAGTCAATCCTCAGTACAAAATGGTTGGGATATAAGTCTTTTTATTCATAACTTAAGATACCCGACAATATATATATATAAAAAAGATACATAATATATGAAAATAAAATCTAAAAGGTTAAAGATTTCTCCCTGCAGGAGATCAAATACTTTTCACTTCATATTATTTATACCCGAGTCTGAAATCATTTTAACTTTGAAAACGAATTGTCACCAAATCTCTGTCTCAAAAATAAAAATATTTCTAAGCTCTGGTAAGAATATATTATACCTACATTCGATTTTATGTAAACTATGCCACCAGTAAGCTTTCTGTTTGTCTCTTTAAGCTTGCAAAATACTGAAACAGCCAATTAAAAGAATCTCTTGTTAAAAAGTTAAGCCCTCAAGTAAAACCAGCCACCAAGAACACAAGACATTCTCTCATGGTGCTGTGCAAGCTGATCAGCAGGTTTAAATTTCACCCTCAAAGTCAAAGGAAGGTAATTATTTTTGTTTATACCCTAACCTAAACCTAATCAGGTAGTTTCTCAAAAAGCCCACTTCAGATGTCAGTTCCCAAAGAATTTCCCGGCATATCTAGAAGTTAGGAAAACGTCACATTGGTTGCCAAAGCTGTAAAATTAACACTATTAGTGTCCATTGTACAGAAACAGCTTCATGTTAGGGAGATCTGCAGCTATAAGTTTCTCTGCAACTGTTTTTAATCATCTTGGAAGTTGTACCTTTTCAGTCATTACTCCATCATTCCCTTCATTGTGGGCTTCTCCAAGGTTTCACTGAGTCCCCTCTTCTCGCTAATATATTCTGGAGCCCTCTGGCTTTGTTAGTCCAACACTCCCATCAAGTTCTTCATCTGGTTAAACCCACATCTCCGGTCTCTTCTAATTTGAGTCCGCTTCACTCTTACATCTTGCTAAATCCCTTGAAAACTGCTTCTGGATTACAGGGTCTCATCCTAAAACTGCTTTCACAATTTGCCAATTGCTACAGTTGAATAATTTCCAAGTGTTTGATCTCTTAAACTGGATTACTAGACTGTGTACTGTGGCATCCTCTACACACAACAAAATTCTGTCTTTTGCTTTTTAGAGGACTAGTGGGTAGATTTGGGACTCCCCAGTCTCTCAGCCTTCCATTTTTAAACACTTTGTATACCAACAGTTCCTTAATACATTTAAAAGTAAGACAGGATGCACAATGGCTCTGTGTTCCAGTGGACCTCCACACTCTTAAAATGTGCTACTATACTGTAATCTGGAGGTCTTAAAAACAGCAACTGCACTAAAGACCACCGAATCCTAGAAGGATAATTTCTCCCTATTCATTAACCTATGGTGGAACCGAGTCTGCCTTACATATACATATGAGCACTTGGCAACCAAATACTTTTTCTGGAGTATGGAGACAGTTAGAGATCTTCATTTCCAAGCCATAAGTGGAAGCTTGGAAGTGATAATATGTGATGATCTTAAGGTGGCCAAACAGGTCAAAAAGGTGACAGCAAAAGCTAGAAGGATATTAGGGGGCATGGGAAAAGGTAAAAAGCTGGAAAAAGAAGGAAAAAGGAGATACTGATACCCCTGTATAAGACTCATTTAGAATATTGTTGGAGACTACACCTTCATAAAGATATCAACAGGATGGAGTCGGTCCAGAAGAAAGCTACTAAAATGGTCAGTGGTCTTCGTCATAAGGCATATGGGGGACAGACTTAAAGAAGAAGGTGGCAGATGGGAGATATGATAGAGATGATTAAATACGTATGTGGCATAAATAGGCATGAGTCTCGTCTCGTTCATTTGAATGAAAGCTCTGAAATAAGAGGGCATAGGATGAAGTTAAAAGGTGATAGGCTCAGGAGTAATCTAAGGAAATACTTTTTTTTACAGAAAGGGTGGTAGATTCACGGAATAGGATCCTGGTAGAGGTGGTGGAAACAGAAACTGTCTGAATTCAAGAAAACATAGGACAGGCACATGGGATCTCTTAGAGAGAGAGAGAGAGAGGAGATAATGGAAGCTGTGGATGGGCAGATTGGATGGGCCATTTGTCCTTTATTTATCATAATGTTTCTATGCTTATTTTCTGTTAGCAACACACTTTACAGTACAATTCTTATTTTACTATTAAATATTTTATTGTACGTTGTATAGAATATGTTCTCATGTTCATTTATTTTAACTGAGTAAAGCACAGTTACTTACCGTAACAGGTGTTATCCAGGGACAGCAGGCAGATATTCTTGACTGATGGGTGATGGCACCGACGGAGCCCCGGTACGGACAATTTTAGAGTGATTGCACTCTAAGAACTTGGAAAGTTCTAGTAGGCCGCACCGCGCACGCGCGAGTGCCTTCCCGCCCGACAGAGGCGCGCGGTCCCCAGTTAGGATAAGCCAGCTAAGAAGCCAACCCGGGGAGGTGGGTGGGACACAAGAATATCTGCCTGCTGTCCCTGGATAACACCTGTTACGGTAAGTAACTGTGCTTTATCCCAGGACAAGCAGGCAGCATATTCTTGACTGATGGGTGACCTCCAAGCTAACAAAAAGAGGGATGGTGGGAAGGTTGGCCATTAGGAAAACAAATTTTGCAAAACAGATTGGCCGAAGTGTCCATCCCATCTGGAGAAAGCATCCAGACAATAATGAGATGTAAAAGTATGAACTGAGGACCAAGTAGCAGCCTTGCAGATTTCCTCAATAGGCGTGGAGCGGAGGAAAGCCACAGATGCTGCCATAGCTCGAACTCTATGGGCCGTGACAGAACCTTCCAGTGTCAGTCCGGTCTGAGCATAACAGAAAGAAATGCACGCTGCCAGCCAATTAGACAACGTACGTTTAGAAACAGGACGTCCCAATTTATTCGGATCAAAGGACAGAAAGAGTTGGGGAGCTGATCTGTGGGGCTTAGTACGCTCTAAATAGTAAGCCAGAGCCCGCTTACAGTCCAAAGTATGCAGAGCTTGTTCTCCAGAATGAGAGTGAGGTTTCGGAAAGAAGACAGGCAGAACAATGGATTGGTTGAGATGGAATTCCGAGACAACCTTAGGGAGAAACTTTGGATGTGTACGCAGAACCACCTTGTCATGATGAAAGACTGTAAAAGGTGGATCAGCAACTAGTGCATGTAGCTCACTGACCCTCCTGGCAGAGGTAAGAGCAATAAGGAAAAGTACCTTCCAAGTGAGAAACTTGAAAGGAGCGGTAGCCAAAGGTTCAAAAGGAGGCTTCATTAAGGCGGAAAGAACCACATTGAGATCCCAGATTACCGGAGGGGCTTTGAGAGGTGGTTTCACATTGAAAAGACCCCGCATGAATCTGGACACCAAGGGATGAGCCGAGAGAAGTTTTCCATGAACTGGCTCATGAAAAGCAGCAATAGCACTGAGGTGGACTCTGATGGAAGTAGACTTGAGGCCAGAGTCAGACAAAGAAAGAAGATAATCCAATAAGATCTCCACTGCAAGGGAAGTGGGATCATGATGATGAAGAAGACACCAGGAAGAAAACCGTTTCCACTTCTGATGGTAACATTGCAGAGTGGCCGGTTTCCTGGAGGCATCCAGAATGGAACGAACGGGCTGAGACAAAAGAGTATCATGAGAAGTCAGCCCGAGAGAAACCAAGCTGTCAGGTGCCGAGATGGAAGGTTGGGATGCAAAAGGGTCTCCTGATGTTGCGTAAGCAGAGAAGGAAACAGTGGAAGAAGGAAAGGCTCCCTGGAACTGAGTTGAAGTAGAAGGGAGAACCAATGTTGCCTGGGCCACCGTGGAGCAATCAGAATCATGGTGGCTCGTTCCCTCTTGAGCTTGAACAAGGTTCGTAACATGAGAGGCAGAGGAGGGAAAGCGTACAGGAACAGATTGGACCAATCGAGGAGAAATGCATCCGCTGCCAGACGGTGAGGGGAGTAGAGTCTGGAGCAGAATAGGGGCAGCTGGTGATTGTGAGGAGCTGCAAAGAGGTCTATCTGAGGAGTGCCCCACTGAGCGAAGATGGACTGAAGAGTTAAAGGATCGAGTGTCCACTCGTGAGGCTGGAGAATTCTGCTGAGCTTGTCTGCTAAGGAATTCTGTTCTCCCTGAATGTAGATAGCTTTCAGGAATAGTTGGTGATCTGTGGCCCAAGCCCAAATCTTCTGGGCTTCCTGGCACAAGAGGCGAGAGCCTGTCCCACCCTGCTTGTTGATGTAGTACATCGCAACTTGATTGTCTGTGCACAGCAGGAGGACCTGAGGAAAGAGAAGATGTTGGAAGGCCTTGAGGGCATAAAACATCGCTCTGAGTTCCAGGAAATTGATGTGATGTTTCATTTCCTGGGCTGTCCAAAGTCCTTGAGTTTGGAATTCGTTCAAATGAGCTCCCCAGGCATAAGGGGAGGCATCGGTGGTGATGACAAGTTGATGAGGAGGTAGATGAAACAGAAGACCTCTGGAAAGATTTGAGGATATCAACCACCATTGTAGAGACTGACGAAGAGATGATGTCACAGATATGTGTCGTGAGCAAGGATCCGTCGCTTGGGACCACTGGGTAGCTAGGGTCCATTGAGGAGTGCGCAGGTGAAGACGTGCGAGGGGTGTGACATGAACTGTGGAGGCCATGTGACCCAAGAGTATCATCATTTGCTTGGCAGAGATGGAACATTGTGGAAGCACCCGCTGACATAGAGATTGAAGAGTTTGAAGACGGTTGGACGGCAGGAATGCTCTCATGAGGACTGTGTCCAGCACCGCTCCAATGAATTGAAGTCTCTGAGTGGGGATGAGATGAGATTTGGGTAGATTGATCTCGAACCCCAGAAGCTGTAGAAACAGGATGGTTTGGTTGGTGGCCAGGAGCACTGTTTGAGATGAATTGGCCTTGATTAACCAATCGTCCAGATAAGGAAAGACTTGAAGGTGGTGAGAGCGTAGAAAGGCAGCCACCACAATCAGACATTTGGTGAACACTCTTGGAGAGGAGGCAAGACCGAAGGGCAGCACCTTGTATTGGTAATGACAATGATTGATCATGAAGCGGAGGTACTGTCTGGAGGCCAGATTGACCGGAATGTGAGTGTATGCCTCTTTGAGATCAAGGGAGCATAGCCAGTCGCTTTGATGGAGAAGAGGATAAAGAGTTGCCAGAGAAAGCATCTTGAATTTCTCCTTGACCAAGCATTTGTTGAGATCGCGAAGATCTAGGATGGGTCTGAGATCCCCTGTTTTTTTGGGGACCAGAAAATAACGGGAGTAGAATCCCTGCCCCTTCTGATCTAGAGGAACTTCCTCTATAGCGTTCAGGAGGAGGAGGGATTGAACCTCCTGAAGAAGGAGAGAAGACTGAGAGGTGTTCAAAGCAGACTCTCTTGGCAGACTTTGTGCAGGACGTGTCTGAAAGTTGAGAGAGTAGCCGTGGCGGATGATGTTGAGGACCCACTGATCCGATGTGATGTTCTCCCAACGGCTGGTGTAACAAGAAAGACGTCCTCCTATGGGTCGAGGGAGATTGGCAGATGGTGGAATACTGGCTATGCTTTGGAGAACCACGTCAAAAGGGTTGGGTAGACTTTTGTGGTTGGCCTAGGTGGTTGTCGCTGTTGCTGACATCTAGGCTGTTGAGTAGCCGGTGGCAAGGGACGGGCAGCATAGCGGCGCTGGTAGGCAGATTGTTGGCGAAAAGGCCGAGCAGGTGGAGTCTTTTTCTTAGTCTTCAGGAGAGTATCCCACCGAGTCTCATGGGCAGACAGCTTTTGTGTAGTGGAATCCATGGACTCTCCGAAGAGCTCATCACCCAAGCAGGGAGCATTTGCTAGGCGGTCCTGATGATTTACATCGAGCTCTGAGACTCTGAGCCATGCCAACCGACGCATGGCAACAGACATAGCCGTGGCCCTAGAAGTCAATTCAAATGTGTCATAAATTGACCGAACTAGGAACTTGCGTAACTGGAGAAGAGAAGAAGAGCAGGCATGAAATGCAGATTTCTTGCGGTCAGGGAGGTACTTTTCAAAAGAAGCCATGTTTTGAATGAGGTGCTTTAAATAAAATGAAAAATGAAAAGCGTAGTTCCCTGACCTATTGGCTAACATGGCATTCTGATATAAACGTTTGCCAAATTTGTCCATGGCTTTTCCTTCTCTGCCAGGAGGGACTGAGGCATACACACTAGCTCCCGCTGATTTCTTAAGTGTGGATTCCACCAAAAGAGACTCATGCGGGAGCTGAGGTTGTCAAAACCAGGGATAGGGATAACCTTGTATAAGGAGTCCAATTTACGAGGAGCTCCCGGTACAGTCAGGGGAGTCTCTAAATTTTTATAAAAAGTCTCTCTTAAGATGTCATGGAGAGGAAGTTTGAGAAATTCCCTTGGAGGCTGGTCAAAGTCCAGAGCATCAAGGAATGCCTTGGATTTCTTCGACTCAGCCTCCAAGGGAATAGAAAGAGATTCACACATCTCTTTTAAGAAAGAGGTAAAAGATGTGGAATCCTGCTTAGAAGAGGGATCAGCAACAAGATGATCCTCTTCATCAGAGGAACACTCACCCTCAGACAGAAAGGGCTCTTCAGAGTCACCCCACAAATCAGGGTCCCGAATCTGAGAGCCACGGTCTCGAGACTCCGGAGTGGAGGTTCCAGGTGTCGGGTTTTGCGCACCGACTTACCCGACCTCATAGACACGGTACCAGGAGATGTGACATGCTGCGTCGGTACCGAAGTCTGCACCACCTGGTGTTGAGCTCTCGGTTCCGGTGCTAAGATTGGCATCGAAGTCGAGGAAGCAGTGTGAACCGGTACTGACAAAGTGGATGCCGATAAAGGAGGGCGCTCCACTGTCGGTACCGGTGGCTCAGACCGGACCGGGACTGGAAGGCTCGGTGTCAAAAGTGCGGGAAGGAGTTGTTGCAACTGCTCCTTAAGTTGCACTTGCAGGACAGCAGCAATCCGCTCGTCTAGCAAAGGCACCGGTACCGCCTTTTTCTTCTGCGGTACCTGTGGTGCTGCTCTACGCTCCGAGGATGAGGAACCCGATGTCGAGGGGCTCACCTCAATAGGAGCGGAGCGCTTCCGTGGGCGCCTCGAGGTCGGCAGGATTGGACTCGCTGCTACTGAGACCGGAGGACGCTCCAACGGAGATGGCTTCTTAGCCGGCTTACCTGAGTGTTGTGACGCCGGCGCGGTGTCGCGCGGCATCAACGAAGTGGGTGCCGACTGAGGTGGTGCCGATGCCGGTGTCGCAGGGTCAGACATATCGGCACTGAAAAGCAAACGTTGTTGGATTTGTCGGTTTTTTAATGTACGTTTTTTCAAAGTGGCACAGCGGGTGCAGGTAGAACCCTGATGCTCTGGACCCAGGCACTGTAAGCACCAATTGTGCGGGTCCGTAAGAGAGATAGGCCGTGCACACCGCTGGCACTTTTTAAAACCTGGCTGGGGGGGCATGAAAGGAAAAACGGCTTCTGCCAAATCGAAGGCCGAGGCCTCAATGGCGGCAGTAGGCCCCGCCGGGGCAAAACCGACGAAATGAAGAAAAAAGAAAAAAACTGTTTTTTTTTTTAAAGAAAATAATAAAAGAAAAAAAGGAAATATAATTTCCAAAAAGATTTCGCGAGCGGGAAGGTGACAGAAAAAAATCTTTTCAACAGCCGTTGAAAAGTGCGACTTCTTAGCTCCGCGGAAACTAAGAAACTGGGGACCGCGCGCCTCTGTCGGGCGGGAAGGCACTCGCGCGTGCGCGGTGCGGCCTACTAGAACTTTCCAAGTTCTTAGAGTGCAATCACTCTAAAATTGTCCGTACCGGAGCTCCGTCGGTGCCGTCACCCATCAGTCAAGAATATGCTGCCTGCTTGTCCTGGGATAAACAGAAATACTCAAATCAAATACACACAGCTTATTTAGAGATCTGGTACAGTGCCCCTCACTATCAACATCATGGCTGTTTACAATGATTCCACACAATAGCAGAAGGAAGAGTCACCCCCAAAAATCTATAGAAAATGAAAGCTATCTGTACCCCAATCAGAACAATTATGAAATTAGCACATAATAAATAAATAGGATCAAGTATATCAACAACTTCTACCTAGAAGGAAGAGTTAAGGACCCTCATCAACGTGAAAAGGGGGGAGAGACTGGCTACAGTAACAGCTATACCTTAATATTTGATTGCTAACCAAGTATGGATAAAGAACCTTTGAACTTTAAGCCCACTTTGCTGGAGGATAGTGAGTTAAACTTAATAAAATAGAAAAGCAAAATTCAAGGCAGCTCTGGGTTTTAGACAGGCTCCTCTTTACTTGGTCAACACATTTACATTGGCTTCTGCAAGAAATATTAGAAGATCTCATGCCCTTTTTGTATTTCCGCCTGTTAAGGGCTGCAAAAGTAAAAAATATCATGATCATACTCTTTCCTTTCAGGTAGCTTTTTTTGACAAGGACTTTTGACACATTTTCACGTCTCATTCCAATTTACACTTTAGAAAACAATTACAAACTTTTCTTTTTTCGTTACTTTTAATTTAATCTTTTGTAAACCCTACTGATTTTATGTTATGTTATGCTACTAACCTTTACCACTCTTTGACATCTGATGAGAATTCAATCTCTTCATTTCTATTCTCCTTGAAGGGAACACCACAGGGCACCCCATTGATTTGGTTTCTGTATTATCTGAGGTTCTTGTTTCTGCATTTATATTAGTCTCTTTCACAAAGCTGCTCTCCACAAATGGGCTGTCATGTCCTGAGGAATCTGAGATTGGTGAGTCATCCACTGTGTCACAGCTGCTCTCTGGTTCATCATCTGATATACTACAAATAAACCACAACCATTAAATTTAAATAAAAAAATGACTTATTACATGTCTGCACTAGTGCTGCCTGATTCGAATTGATTCATCAATTCACTTCAGTGAATTGATTTGAATCAATTTGTTCTGCAAAAAAATAATATTCACCAATTCAGTGAATCCTGACATACCTCCAGGCCTCTTAAACAGCAGCAATGGCAGTGGCCGGCCAGCAGAGGCAGCACTCTGAACAGGCTGCTCTTGGCTTGTCCCCGTCAGGGCTTTCCCTCTGCCACGTCACTGATGGGGCAGAGTGCGAGCAACCTGTTCAGAGCACTGCCTCTTGCTACCACTGCTGCTGCTTTAGGAAGCTCAAAAGTATGCTAGGTTTTAGGGGGGGGGAAGGGATCAGTTGGGAAGTGATGCAGAGAGGAATAGGAGGGATGGAAGGCTGCTGCACAGGGAGATGGGAAGGAGAGATTGAAGGGATGGAAAATGCAATACAATTTATATACAAATAATGATAATCAACCAAGCACTTATAATCAATCAGTATCTATACAAAAGATAAAAATTTAGATAGTTCTTCACTTTCTGCATGTTGCACTGCTTTCAGCTGTGTATAGCTGAAATTATCAGAAGCAATTAAGGAAAGATTTAGAAATTATAACGAGTTTTACCTCATGCAAAATTGTGATCTAGATTCTAATCTAAAGTATCAACTGCAAGAGAGAAGATTTTGGTGTAGTCCTCTAGGCTTTTTTGTAGAGGGGAGAATCAATATCCAACTTGTGCCTTAAGTATCCGGTGGTCGTGTCCGCAACTGCCTTCAGCTCTCACCTCCTCCAGCACCAGACACAACCGCCATCTTACATCAAGCAGTCACCACCAGGAGAGGTGCCAAATTTTGTGAGAGTTCACAAGATTACATATGCACGTACAAGCTACACTGCCTCCAATGGTTACCTTATGTTGTAATTTTTTTTTTTTTTTTGTAATGTAATTTATTTCTTATATACCGCTACATCCGTTAGGTTCTAAGCGGTTTACAGAAAATATACATTAAGATTAGAAATAAGAAAGGTACTTGAAAAATTCCCTTACTGTTGGAATGTTGCCAACCTCAGTGCTGCAACCTCACACGCAAATGCTTTCCTGCATCTGTATGCGATTGTCCTCTCCATTCCACCTCACAATCGCATACAGACAAAGGAATGCGCTTGCGTGAGGTTACAGCAGCGAGGCGGGCAACGTTCCAGAACAATGGTAACATACTGAGGGCCTCAAAATAGTACCTGGCAGGCTGCATGCGGCCCGTGGGCTGCAAGTTTGAGACCACTGATCTAGACCATCACAAATCAGTTATTCTTATATCCATAGACTTATTATCGGCATTCGATACAATTGATCATGCCCTTCTTCAAAGACTATATTCAATCGGTATTTCGGGTCAAGTCCTTGAATGGTTCAAGTCCTTCTTTTCAGACAGATCCTACAAAGTTTCAATGAATGATTCAACTTCTGCAGCTTATACAAGTGAACATGGAACCCCCAAAGGCTCTATTTTATCTCTGCTACTTTTCAACATCTTTCTTTCCCCACTTTTGACACTATGCCAATCTATTGGCTTTACAACATTCGCCTATGCAGACAACATACAGCTGCTACATACATTGGATTTAGAAAACATTAAAGAAATACTAAAAATAAATAAAAACTGGAGCATATCAGGACATGGCTAGATGAAAATATGTTAGCACTAAATGTGGCCAAAACTAAAACATTGTTATTCCCATGGAAGGAAGGACTAAACCTAATCAGTCAAACTGTCATTAACAATAATCATTTATAACAAGTAACCTCATTAAAAATTCTGGGAGTTATCTTTGGTAAGAAATTCTCATATCATGAGCATATCAGCAACGTAGTTAGATCCTGTTTCTACAATCTCCGATTGATCCAGTCAATTTCAAAATTCCTAGAATCCAAATCTTTGAATATCTTAATTCATGCTTTGGTGATATCAGTTAGATTACTGTAATTCATTATTAAAAGGAAAACTCAAAAAGAATAAGGCAACGTCAAATAATTCAAAATGCAGCAATAAAAATTATTTCGAATGCCAAAAAATATGATCATGTCTCACTGCTTCTAAAGGGAGCTCACTGGCTCCCTGTTGCACATAGAATAGGTTATAAGATAAGCCTGTTGGTGCATAAAGTGATTAAGGCAAAAATGCCTGAATTCATATACAAACTATTAATACCGTACACACATTGTGCGTGCTACGATCTATCAACCACCAATTATTATCTGTACCTTTTGTAAAAATAATTGGGACAAGACGCTTGGAGATCTTTTCTGTTATAGCTCCTTAACTGTGGATCACTCTTCCCTCAGAACTAAGAGAAGAAAAACTACTTGACCGTTTTAAAGGGAAACTGAAAGGTCATCTATTTAAAGATGCATTTTCGATATAGCCTTGAAGCTACTTAATGTCACTATTCTTAAAGAAATAATCTAGCCTCTCTTCTAACCCTTCCAACTATTCTATTCTTGATTGTTCTTCTTTTTTCAACGATTATAGTTCCTCCCTGTCTACCTTCATGTTTTGGTATGTCTGGTAAGTCTGATGTTATGTTTATAAATTTTTATCCATGTATTTCGCCTAGAAATCTTGAATAGGCGATTATATCAAATTTTAATATAATTTGAAACTCAGTGTTTCCAAAAGCATGTCATGCTTAACGCAGTCAAAAACCTTGGTATAATCAAGGTACTCCCTTGCCTTTTCTATGATCCACCTCAAGTCTGCAATGGGATCACATTACAGAATCCAGCTTGGGCATCAAGAAGTTCTCGATCAAGTATGTTGCCCAAGCGCCTTTGGATGATTTTTAGAAATACCTTGCTGGTGTGGACGATCAGGGCAATTGTTCTAGAGTTGGTACAAAAAAATACTACAACTTCCACCCCCAAATAAAGTAATAATCACTAAGCAAAAATCAAATCCACAATCTGGTAATCACTTTAGACTTCCTTGATGGTCCATACTTTAATTAAACATCTTTTATGGTAAAGATATTGATTTCTTGCTTTATATTTTTAAGCTCTACACAGTTTACCTGTTTGGTCTCTTGCAAGGAGATGGACTCGACTGTCCTGAAGAGCTGGTACTCAAAGTACTATCAGGGCTACTTAATGAACAAACACGATCAATATTCAGAGTACCCTGGCAGGCCTCACAATCCACACTACCTTTACACCTAATAGCAAAAAAAAAAAGAAAATCAAACAAATCAGCTATTAAAACATCTCAATATTTTATTACACAGACTTTAAAAATGTTTCCCATGTCTACTAAAGCTATTAGAGACAAGAATATTCAGAATGTTTGTAGATGAGCAGAATACATGTTAAGGGTACAATGCAATACCATATTATATAGATATAACCTAACCAGATGTTTTCCATTTTAGGATTAGAACATTGGTAAACCCGGTTTTCCATTTAAAGATCCCCCAGTGTGTCTACACCAGTGTTTCTCAACATGCAGTATGCATACCTTTCTGATCCAAGCTACAAATGTACCTTTACTATCTATTTCATTCTGAATCTAATTGGCCCTATTTTTGTCACATTAGTATTCCTGTAAGCAGCTCTCAAAGTGTCTGTGAAATGGAATGAAAGTCCTCTTCTATCTCTCGGTTTTATGCCTCTAAACACCAAATGGTTGCTTCTAAATTCCTCTGCTTTTTAGTTTTTGGTAAATGTTGGTGTCGTAAGCGAGTGGGCTTGGGGGGAGGGGGAAAGTTGCTTGCCACCATTCCACAGGGGCCTCAAGATGAAGACAGCCTAGCCCAAATTTCTGCCATATGCCCAGTATAGCTTAACACTGACTTTTTTGGCAAGTCTCCATATCTATCAGCTGCCTCTCCTTACGTCCTCCATACATTTATGTTTATAGTTCTTACTCTGAGAGTGAATGTATTTGAGTTGTGTCCTCCTCATCAGTGTCACTGCTGATTGTAATCACGCTCACTGCTGGACTTGTGGAGTCTGCAATGATGATAGCTTGACGTTTGTTGTTAGAAACAGAGTCATCTAAGATTTTGCAATGGTTTGGCTCCTCTTCTTCTGAATTATGACCATCCTGTATTTCGCCACAATCTTCTTGCTCCACAGCCTTCATATTAGAAATCTTTGGAGATTCAAGTACTACATTTTGAATATTGGTATTTTGAATTAAACTTCTCCTGCAATAAAGACAGTTCATATAAATTTACCATTTGGCAAAACATCACAATGACTAATGCATTACATCTGTGGCAGGCATCTTCAGAGAATACCTCTATTTCAGCTCACTTCCTGAACCAATCTTAAGTTTGACCATAGTTACCACTTTGATTTCCTACAACTTGGTTAATGGGGTGTGTGTATATAGTACAGTTACTTACTATAACAGGTGTTATCCGGAGACAGCAGGCAGATATTCTCACGTGGGTGTCGTCATCCATGGAGCCCAGTACAAGCAGTGAAAACTGCACCGGCAATTTAAGAGGTTTAAAAGCTATTAGACTGCATAGAGGGCGTGTGGTACCTCAGTTCCGTAAGCAAGCTAAGAAGCCAACCAGGAGAGGTGGGAGGGATGTGAGAATATCTGCCTGCTGTCTCCGGATAATACCTGTGCTTTATCCTAGGACAAGAAGGCAGTATATTCTCCCATGTGGGACGCCCTAGATCACAGGTGTCCAACCTTTTGGCTTCCCTGGGCCACATTGGCAGAAAAAAAAATGATTCTGGGGCTGCACAAACGCTGCAGCAAGACAGAGGAGGAAGCCGGCAAGACGGTAAACACCCAGGGGCAGCAGAGGAAAACACTGCATCGCCCTCGACTGGGGCCGCACAAAATACTTCACGGGGCCGCAGGTTGAACACCCCTGACCTAGATGAATATAATGGAATGGAGAGAGAGTTTGTCATTAAGAAGAAAAGATTCTGTAATACTGCTTGGCCAAAATGACCATCTCATCTGGAGTAGTAGTGAGATGATGTGAAAGTGTGAATTGAGGACCAAGTGGTTGTTTTGCAAATTTAATCAATGGGCGTGGATCGTTAAGAAAGCCACTGAAGCTGTCACTGCTCGAACTTTGTGTGCCATAACACGTCCCTGTAAAGAGCAGCCTGCGATGGTGGCCGGCTTTAGCGAACCTCACAGGCCACTCTCCAACCTCGGTAGAAGGTTCCCTCTGACGCACGGGATCGCGTCAGAGGGAACGTGCTACCGAGGTTGGAGAGCGACCTGCGAGGTTCGCTAAAGCCGGCCACCATCGCAGGCTGCTCTTTAGAGGAGGATCAGTTGCAGCGGTGGCAGGGATCGTGAGGCTATATATGTACAAGGGAAACAGAATATCCAAGCTGACAAACTCAGCAGATTCCTCCAGCCACATGAGTGGACCCTTAACTCCAAAGTACTCTGTCACATTTTCCAGTTATGGGGAACTCCTCATAAAGATCTGTTTGCATCTCCCCTCAATCACAAGCCCCAGAAAATACTCCCCACAACGACTCAAGGCAGATGCATTCCTTCTAGATTGGACGAACAAATTCTTATTTGCATTTCCACCAATCTCTCTCATTCTGAAGACTTTGGTGAAGACAGCAAAGTTATTTATCTGTAACAGAGGTTCTCTGTAAACAGCAGGGGAACGCAGACACACTTGCTGGTGAAGACCTCTGATTTTGCCTGCTTGCTGGTGCTCTCCCCTAGGTACAGTAGCTTTTTGTTTCTTTTACTACTGGGCATGTGCAGACACCTTGCCTCCCGAACTCCATCTCCTAGATATTCAGTTATGTCGCTAGTTTAGGAAACAATTTGTAGAGGGTAAGGAGGGCGGGCAAGTGTGGCTGCATTCCCCTGCTGTCTATGGAGAACTCCTGTTACAGGTAAGCAACTTTGCTTTCCTGGAGACAAGCAGGGGAAATGCAGGCACACTTGCTGGCGAGTTGCAAGCTTGAAGCAAAAACTGGGAGGAAAAAATTTATAAGGCAAACAAATTGTAGAGGAATAATTATCTAAATTGAAGATCTTACATTGAGCTCTGGTCCAAACAATAATGCTTAGCAAACGTATGAACTGAAGACCAGGTGGCTGCTTTGCAGATATTCAGAATTGAGACTGAGGAAGCTGTGGCTCATAGATGATGTGCTCCAATCTGCCCAGGAGGAGCTAGGCGAGATCTAGCATAGCAAAAAGATATACAATGAGCAATCCATGGAGTATATAGTCTATTTAGACATTGCATTTCCTTGAGTGGCTGAATTGAAGGAAACAAAAAATTGATAAGTGGTGCGGAGAGCCACAGTTCTGTACAGGTAGAAAAGTAATGCCCTCTTGCAGTTTAATGTGTGTAGACACTGCTCCGCTGAAGAATCATATAGAGGAGGAAAAAATGATGGTAATGTTATGGACTGATTAATGAGAAAATCCGTCACAACTTTTGGAAGAAACTTTGAATGAGTACAAAGAAGTACTTTATTGGGAAAAAATTGAAGATATGGGGCATAGATGTCTAGCGCTTGCAATTCACTAACTCTTCTGGTCGAAGTAAAGGCTACTAAAAAAGCTGTTTTCCATGTTAAGAATAGTAGTGTAGCAGATCCCAAGGGATCAAAGGGATCTTTCATCAACTGGTCCAAAACACTATTGAGGTCCCAGGCTAAAGGAGAAGTATGAAGTGGAGGTCAGAGATTATTAAGACCTCGCAAAAATCGAGAGACTAGAGGGTTTTGTGAAATTGGTTTTCCAGTCAGGAAATGATGTTACGCAGAGATGGCTGAAAGATGAAAATGTACAGAGTTGGATTTAAGACCTGAATCTGATAAATGCAGCAAGTAAGCTAAAACGTGGTTAATTGGGCAGCGGAATGGATCTTGAACTTGTGAGCATGCCCATATGGAAAAATGTTTCCATTTCAACTAATAAGATTTTCTAGTAGATAGCTTCCTTGCTGCAAGAAGTATCGTTTTTACTGATGAAGAGATGCTTTGAGGTTGAGGCTGTGAAGATTGGGATGCAACAGGTGACTGTTCTGTTCAAGAGAAGAAATGAATGATCCCTTAACGGGATTGGACTTCTTGTGGTACCAGAAGTCTATAAAATACAAAGTGGAGTGGAATGTGTAGGTGTGAACCGCTTGTTTATTCTTTCCAAAAATACTAGGTCTAGGGGGCATTTGATGAAGCTATGAAATAGTAGATTTAAAACAAACCGGAGAAAATGTTTTCACTCAACGAGTAATTAAATTCTGGAATTCATTGCCAGAGAATATGGTGAAAGTGGTTAGCTTAGCAGGGTATAACAAAGTTTGGATAATTTCCTAAAACAGAAGTTCATAAACCATTATAGGATGGCTTGGGGATATACACTGCTTATTCCAAGAATAAGCAGCATAAAATCTGTTTTTCTTCTTTGGATCTTGCCAAGTACTTGTGATACTGAGCTTGAACTCTTATGCTCTTCTCTCTCCTCAGCCATCTCTTAGCCACGTTAGCCTTTCCTCACAGGGATGTCGTCTCATCCCGTTTATCATTTTTGTCACTTCTCTACTTTTTTTTTTTTTTTAATTCTGCCATATCTTTTTTAAGGTGCTATGACCAAAAAACCACCCAATATTTGAGGTCCAGTTGCACCATGGAATACAAAGACATGATGACATTCTCCTTTTTATTCCCCACTCCTTTCCTAATAATTTCTAACTTTCTATTTGCTTTCTTAGATGCTGCTGCACACTTGTGTGGAGTGCTTCAACATTATCAACGACACCTAAATCCTTTTCCTAAGCAGCGAATCCTACTTTTACATCAAATAGGCAAAAAACCATAGCACTAATGAATCCCAGCAACTCACCTGTTCTGGCAGAGTTTATTTCTTTTATAAGCAGTTGAGCGGGGCCAAACGACACGTGCAATGCCCACACTAATTGGCTGAGGAGCCGACAGATTTATTGGATTGGTTAAAAGCGGTTGTGGTATCATTGAACTGTAATGGTTGGCATGCGTAAGAACTTTCCTACAAAGCAAAAGAGGGGTCTATCAGTCGAGAAGTTACTTCACACAATGCACTAAGAAGTTGAGGTTACAAAGAGCCATTATATTCTGTCCATAACTCACCCCCAGTCTCCAAGTCTTTGTGGACCAGCCACAGTATCAGAGCCGAGTGCTGCATTAGGAGCTGCTACAGCTGTGACTTGCTGCCAAGCAGGAACTAATATCTGCTGGGTCTGATTAGACCATGTCTGCTGTAAGACCGAAAATGTCTCATCAATAACACCCAAACATATTCAAATAGAAAGAAATCAGGGAAATTCTGCATGCATTGAGTAAATTAGAAAGCACCCATCCTCTTCCAAGATATTAACTGTAAATTTTTATCATTATCATCACATAAGACTCAAACTTTCACAAAAATTGTACAGTGGAAATGTACTCCCCATTCCACACAATCCTCCCTCCAAACTCATGAAATCTCTTCTCCTTCCTCAGATAAATTCAAAACCCAACTAAAAACCTTCCTGTTCAACAACACCTTTAATCAATGCCCTTCTTTCATCCAATGAACCTTTCTTTCTTTTCAGTTTTGTCCCAAGATGATTGGAGATCAGCCTGTAGCACCAGTCGGACAGTTCCCTCTTCTTTCCCTCCCCCATCACACTATCCCATCATGCATTGTCCAGTGTTCTCCCCAGACATTTTTTCCAGCCGGGTGGCATGAAAAAGTAGCCAGGTGGGGCGCGATGGGAAAATTTGGTGGTGGGGAAAATTAACCACCTCTTTTACTAAGGTGCGTTAACATTTTTAGCACGCGCAAACTCCTGCGCTACACGGGAAAACTAACGCCAGCTCAATGCTGGCATTAGCGTCTAGCGCGTGTGGTAATTCTGTGTGCGCTAAGCACACGCTAAAACTATTTTCGCAACTTAGTAAAAGAAGCCCTAAATGTGTACTATTTTTATTAGTTAATTATTATTATTTTCCAATGCTCAATATGACTTCCTTTTTTAAGGTTTGACACTTGTGCCAGAATATTTTTACTTAATTTAAGAAGCATCCAATGCTAGAAGGGAATAATTAGATATTTGCCCTCTTTCAAATGGTATAGAGCAGGGATCTCAAAGTCCCTCCTTGAGGGCCGCAATCCAGTTGGGTTTTCAGGATTTCCCCAATGAATATGCATTGAAAGCAGTGCATGCACATAGATCTCATGCATATTCATTGTGGAAATCCTAAAAACCCGACTGGATTGCAGCCCTCAAGGAGGGACTTTGAGACCCCTGGTATAGAGGTTTAAAAAAGGGAAAGGCGTTAATGAAGTCATTAGGTTCAATTTAGCCATTTATTTCTGCATGAATTTAAACAACAACAAAAAAGATAAATATAGCTCATCCAGTCATACAAGAATGGCTCTACAGCAGGAGTGCCCACACTTTTTGGGCTTGCGAGCTACTTTTAAAATAACCAAGTCAAAATGATCTACCTACAATAAAATTTTAAAAAACACAAAGCACACTGTACGCAGAGAAAATGTTAATTATCATTTATATTCCGCGAGTTTTCAAAGAGGTCAAGGCAGATGACTTTATGCAATGTCACCTCAGGAACAACTGTACAAAAATAAACAAATATACCCTCTCCCTTTTTACTAAACCACAAAAGCGGTTTTTAGCGCAGGGAGATGTGTTGAATGCCCTGCACTGCTCTCGATGCTCATAGGCTCCCTGCGCTAAAAACCGCTATTGCGGTTTAGTATAAGTGGGCCATAGTGCAAAATATAGACAGCAGATATAAATTCTCAAAATGGACACATTTTGATCACTAAATTGAAAATAAAATCATTTTTCCTACCTTTTTGTCTGGTGAATTCATGAGTCTCTGGTTGCACTTCCTTCTTCTGACTGTAAATCCAATATTTATTTCTTTCTGCCACTTCCCTTTTCTTTCTGTCTCTCTTTCTTTCTCTCTCCCACCTGCCTGTTTCTCTCTCCCCCTGCCCCCTCTTTATTTCTGCCTTTCTTTCTCTCTCCCCCTGTCCCCCCCAAGCCATCACGCCGATTTATCCACTTCCCCCATTCTTTCCCTACCCCCTAAGCCACCACGCCGATTTCTCCCTGCTGCTTCCCTGAGCTAGGCCAGGCATGTACAAGCGCCGGACTCGCAAGAGTTTACCTCTGACGTCAATTCTAACGTCGGAGAGGAAGTTCCAGGCAGCAATTGGCTGGCCCAGAACTACCTCACTGACGTCAGAATTGACGTGAGAGGTGAAGTCTTGTGAGTCTGGCGCCTGGCCTGGCTCGGGGAGGCAGGAAGAAAAAGATTGCAAAGGCAAAGCAATCGACTCACATTGCCTTTGTGATCTACTGGTTGATCGCGATCGACCATTTGGGCACCCCTGCTGTTATGGTATCCTGTCCTGACCTGAGGAAAGGGGTTTAGTCCCAAAAAAACTGCCTTATTTCAATTTCCTATTTATAAACTTTAATTAATACAGTTACAATACTACTTGATTCTATGTAAAGCAACAACAAAAAAAAAATGTTCTACCTTTTATCGTTTCTGCTTTAATTATCTTCTCTTCAGCGTTTATCCTCGCTCCCTTCCATGCAACATCTGTCCTCTCTTTGCCCCTTCCACCCAGCCTCTGCCCTCTCTCTCTCTACCCCTTCCATCTACTGTCCACCCTCTCTCTGCCCCTTGCATTCTCTGTCCACCCTCTCTGCCCTTTCCATCCAGTGTCCGCCCTTTTTCTATTCTATATGGCATCTTCCCTCTTTCTATGTCCCTTCAATAAACTGTATATCCTGTGCCCTTTCTCCCCCCCCCATGGTCTGATAGCTCCTTTCCTTTCCCTCCCTCCCATGGTCTTGGCATTTCTTGCCTCTCCTCTCCCTTCCCTAATCTTCCTTCTCCCCTCTCTCCCCAATTAGGTGCTGCTGCTGCAGCACTTCTCATCCCCCTCCCCCTCCCCAATTGGGTGCAGCAGCAGCTTTTCTCTTCCTCCCCAAATTGGGTGCACCAACTTTTCTCTTCCCCCTCCCCCCCAAAAAAAAATTGGGTCAGAAGCAACATTTCTCTTCCCTTCCCCCCAAAATGAGTGCAGCAGCAGAATATTTTTCTTCCCCCTCCCCTTCCCTATTCGGTGCAGCAACAGCATTTCTCTTCCCACCCTTCCCAGCTCACAAACCCGGTAGTCGCTAGGCAAGTTATAAGCTTCCCTCCATCGCTGACCTATCTTTCATAGATCAGCGATGGAGGGAAGCTTACAACTTGCTGCTTTTTCTTGCTTCGGGTCCTGCCTACTTTCTGTTTCCGTGAAGGCAGAACCCGGCAGCGAGGAAGGCCCGAAGCAAGTAAAAGCAGTAAGTTGTAAGCTTCCCTCCGGGGCTCTGTGTGCATACTGGCTTCCCTTCTCTCCGAAACCGGAAGTTGCGTCCCGTGGGGGGGAGGGAAGAGAAGGGAAGCCGGCATGCACACAGAGCCCCGGAGGGAAGCTTACAACTTACTGCTTTAACTTGCTTCGGGCCTTCCTCGCTGCCGGGTCCTGCCTTCACAGAAACAGAAATTAGGCAGGACCCGGCAACAGGAAGGCCCGAAGCAAGTAAAAGCATGCTGGCAAAAAAAAAAAAAAGGCAGGCGTCAAACAAAATTTTCGGAGGCGAGTCAGCCTGGGAAGGAGCATCGGCGGCAGCAGCAGCAGGATTAGCTGGGCGGTCATCTAAATCAGCCGGGCGCAGCACCCGGCTGTAAGGCCCTGGGGAGAACACTGATTGTTGGTCCTTCTCTGATCTGTTCTTGTTACCCTTTTCCACTCCACTTAATTTCTTCTCCACTCTCTTTACCATCTTTATAAACTGCTCAGATGTCCCGCGATGGGCAGTATATCAAAAACTACATACAACTTGAAAATATCTACTTTCCTTTATCATCCCTTACCACTACTTACACACAGGCCTTGGACTCGTATAACCCGTATGCTACCGATTAAAAATGTCCGAATGCAACTATCTTCCAAACTCCAGTCAAAAGCTTAACATTAGTGAAACCCCCTCCCCTGATATACTTGCTTATCCCTATCCTTATTCAATGTGTTCAAGAGCTACTCGTGGCAGAATTCAGTGCAAAACAAAAAATTGACATTTCTGCAAACCACCACCTGTACTTGTGGGTCTAGCATCCATATCCCCTCACTCCACCTAACCACCTCTCCTGCTTGCACCTTGAATCACTTCTCTCTCTCTCTCCTTCCACAGCCAAGCAACTCTTCATCTTTTCCTACCCCCTTTTATGGTCTAGGCCACTTTCTTTCCCCCCTCCTTTACTTCCATTTGTGGGTCCAGCATCCATGTCCCCTCCCCTTTATGGCTCTGCCCTCTCTCACTCTGACAAACTTATTTCCCCTCCTCAGTGCAGACCTGGCCTCTCTTCGATCAAACCCCCCCCCCCATGTGGATCTGCATCTCTTACCCACACCCTCCCAAAGAAGCAATGATGCCAGTGGCCGGCACAGCCAGCATTACAGACAGGGAGTTTGCAGCCAGCCCTGCCAAGGTCTTTCCTCTGCCAGCCAAAAGCAGCCTGTTTGTAATGCTGCTTCTGCCAGCCAGCCACCACAAGAAAGATGTAGACCCATACTGGAGGTGGGGGGGGGAGGGAAGGTCCATTGGAGAGGCCAGATCCACACGGGAGGGGATGGGTTGTCAATCAGGAGCAGTATGTAGGTGTATGGAAAACAATCAGGCAGCGGGAGAAGTAAGGTCTTCGCAAATTTCTGCACAGCTGTTGCAGAATTCTAAACAGATGGGGAATTTTGCCAGGACTAGAGGCTCTTGGTGGAAGGAATTGGACATAAGTAACCAAAACCAATAAGAATTGCTTCCTATGTTTAAAAATATACTTTGCACCACGAATTTGCAGAACAAGAGCATTCATATTTTAAATATTTAGGTACTTTTCAATTATGATGAGTTTAAAAGCTGACCATCTTTCCTGAAGTATTTACAAGATTATGTATTATCACAACTTATTACTATAAAGGGTTTTAAAAACTATAAATATAATCATAAACAACATTCCAGCCCTCACTTACAAGAATATTATCAATAACTCCCTTGATTAATATAAACTAACCTGAGAAATAACACCTGGACGTATTTGCACTGGCTGTATGGCTGAGGCCTGGGTTACCAAAGGGACCGCATTATCCACTCTTACAGAATAACTAGTAGACTTTCCATGGTTTGCTGGGATGCCTGGTGAGGAAAGCAAAGAGTATGTTGCATAAACACAACCAATTAGACATCTTTTCCACTCTATGTAAGGAAAGTCAAACCAGGAGGCTGAAAATACAAAGGCAAGAGGCAGCATTCTGCGAGAAACACAGAAAAGAGAGAAATATGATTGGAAAAGCGCAGGTGGAAGAAAAAATGGCTAGAGATGTAAAGAGGAGAAAATAATGTTTTCAGGTACATTGGAGAAAGGAGGAATACTAACATAATAAGAAGATAAGAATTGCCGCTGCTGGGTCAGACCAGTGGTGCATCGTGCTCAGCAGTCCTCAAAGACCAGTGCCCTAACTGAGTCTAGCTTTACCTGTGTACGTTCTGGTTTCCTTCATTGGACATCTACCGTTTTCATTTGAAAATGTGCTTGCATGACTTACCTATAGGCCTGAAAATACCATAGACTGTATAACTGCTGTTCTCCCTTTTTATTGGCCGCTCACTAGGATTTTGAGATTCTGTCTTAACGATTTCACTGTTCATTCCAGCTGCTGTTACTACTAATCATTTCTATAGCAGTACTAGACATTCGCAGCGCTGTACATCAAAGCAGAAGAGAAAGTCCCTGCTGTTTACAATCTAGTCAGGACAGACATACTGGACAAGAAGGTGCATCAATAAGAACATAAGAATAGCCTTACTGGGACAGACCAATGGTCCATCAAGCCCAGTAGCCCGTTCTCACGGTGGCCAATTCAGGTCACTAGTACCTGGCCAAAACCCAAGGAGTAGCAATATTCCATGCTACTGATCCAGGGCAAGCAAAGGCTTCCCCCTTGTCTTTCTCAATAACTGATTATGGACTTTTCCTCCAGGAACTTGTCCAAACCTTTCGTAAAACCATCCTTTAAAGAATGGAAAAAGGTAGTGGTAAGGTAATTACAGAGGGAATGATAAGACAGATATATGTCCTTAAAGAGGGAATTGCTCTCCGTTGCTTTAGCAATTGTCCCAGGTGAGACACCTGACTATTGCTTAAAAAAATCCTTCTGATTCATTCACAAATGGTACGTAAAAGGGAATAGGACTTTGATATGCCACCTGTGTGATTGGAGTGGAGGAGTAACTTCAATAACCTGAGGCTGCAGGATCAAACCCAGCAATGCTCCCTTGTAACCCTGGGCAAATCACTTAACACTCCACTGCCCCAGGTACATCTGTCAGATTGTGAGTCCACCAGGACAGGTAGGAAGAAATATTTGAGTACTTGAATGTAAACTGCTTAGGTTAAAAGAAGTATTAGGTGACTTGCCCAAGGAGCTGCAATAGGAATCAACTCACAACTTCAGGGTGCTGAGGCAGCACCTGTAACCACTAAGCCACACCTCCACTAATGAGACTTTTGTCCCAATACAATTTCATTCCAGCACAAACAGTTTCCTAGGCTTTCAGTTCTTAGCAGGCTATGGATCATCATCTCTCTCACGAAGTGCGTTGCACAACATATTTAAGAAAGCTTACAATCTAAATTAACAGACATATCATCATCAATTATTTTTCTTAATTATGAAAATTCATTTATAACAGCATAGAAAAATGACAGCAGATAAAGGCCAAATGGCCCTTCTAGTTTGTCCATCCACAGTAACCATTATCTCTTTCTCTGAGATCCCACTTACCTATCCCAGGCCCTCTTGAATTCAGACATAAGAACATAAGCAGTGCCTCTGCTGGGTCAGACCAGAGGTCCATCATGCCCAGCAGTCCGCTCACGCAGCGGCCCATCAGTAATCCTCTATCTATACCCTTCTATCCCCTTTTCCTTCAGGAAATCATCTAATCCCTTCTTGAACCCCAATACCGTACTCTGTCCTATCACACCCTCTGGAAGCGAATTCCAGGTGTCCACCACCCTTTGGGTGAAGAAGAACTTCCTAGCATTGGTTCTGAATCTGTCCCCTCTCAATTTTTCCGAATGCCCTCTGCTTCCACCACCTCTTCTGGGAGACTGTTCCACGCATCTACCATGCTTTCCTTAAAAAAGCATTTCCTCAGATTACTCCGGAGCCTATCACCTCTTAACTTCATCCTATGCCCTCTCATTGCAGAGTTTCCTTTCAAATGAAAGAGAGTCGACTCATGCACATTTATATTATGTAGGTATTTAAATGACTATCGTATCTCCCCTCTCCTGCCTTTCCTCCAAAGTATACAGATTGAGATCTTTAAGTCTGTCCCCATACGCCTTATGATGAAGACCACTCAGCCTTCCTCTGGACCGACTCCATCCTTTTTAGATTTTTTTGAAGGTGCGGTCTCCAGAATTATACACTATATTCTAAATGAGGTCTCACCAGAGTCTTATACAGAGGCATCAATACCTCCTTTTTCCTACTAACCCTACCTCTCCCTATGCAACCTAGCATCCTTCTAGCTTTTGCCGCTGTCCCCTTTTCAAACTGTTTGGCCACCTTAAGATCATCACAAACAATCGCACCCAAGTCCCACTCTTCCATCATGAACATAAGTTCTTCACTCCCAAAACTGTACCGTTCCTTCGGGTTTTTGCAGCCCAAATGCATGACCTTGCATTTCTTAGCATTAAATTTTAGCTGCCAAATTTCAGACCATTCTTCTAGCTTCGCCAGGTCTTTCTTCATGTTATTTACACTATCTGGCGTGTCTACTCTATTGCAGATTTTGGTATCATCTGCAAAGAGACAAATCTTATCCGACAACCCTTCAGCAATATCATTTATAAAAATGTTAAAAAGAACAGGCTCAAGAACAGAACCTTGAGGCACACCACTGGTAACATCCCTTTCCTCAGAGCAATCTCCATTGATCACTAACCTCTGTCGCCTTCTACTCAACCAGTTCTTGACCTAGCCCGTCACTTTGGGACCCATCCCAAGGGCACTCAGTTCATTTATCAGACGTCTGTGTGGAACACTGTGAAAGGCTTTGCTAAAATTTAAATACACAACATCTAATGTACATCCTCTATCCAATTCTCTGGTCATCCAGTCAAAGAAATTGATCAAATTTGTTTGACAAGACCTACCTCTAGTGAATCCATATCCTGTAATCCACTGGATTCCAGAAACTTGACCATTCTCTGTTTTAAAAGCATTTCCATTAATTTGCTTACCACAGAAGTCAGACATACCGGCCTGTAATTCCCTACTTCTTCCTTACTTTCACTTTTGTGGAGAGGGACCACATCCGGCTTTCACCAGTCTTCCGGTACCACTTCTGACTCTAGAGACTCATTGAAAAGGTCAGTTAGGGAGCTACCAGAACTTCCCTATATTCCTTCAGCACCCTCAGATATATATCATCCGGACCCATCGCTTTGTCTACCTTTATTTTAACTAGCTCCTCACGAACACAACCCTCCGAAAAATCAATTAGGGTCTATTGTTCCTCCATCTCTATTCACATTTGTCTTCCGAGGTCCCACTCCCGGTGCTTCAGCTGTGAACACAGAGCAGAAATATTTGTTAAGCAAAGCCGTCTTTTTTTTTTTTTTTTAATCAGCTTCTACATATTCCTCCCCTTCGAGTCTCACAATGCCACTTTTGCACTTCTTCCCATCACAAATAAATCTAAAAAAGTCTTGTCTCCCCATTTTACCATGTCAGCTATTTTTTCTTCCATTTGCATCTTTGCTTTCCTGACTACAAGACCAGCTTCTCTTAACTTTTCCAGATAGTTTTGCCTGTCTTCCTCTTTCTGCGATCTTTTGTAATTTATGTAAGCTAACCTCTTATTCTTCTTACCTTCTCTGCTACTACTTTTGAGAACCAAAGTGGCCTTCTTTTCCTCTTACTTTTACTTACTTGCCTCGCAAAAAGTTAAGTCACCCTTACAATCGTTCCTTTCAGTTTTGCCCACCGCATTTCCACTCCTTCCAGAGGTTCCCACCCAACAATAATTCCTTGACGTAAACCCCCAACTGAACAGTTAGTTTTTTTTTAAAGTCTATAATCTTTGCTTTTGAATGAGCCCTCTGTATATACCCATCTCAACATTAAACCGTACCATGCAGTGATCACTGGATGCCAGTTGATCACCCACTGTAACATCAGAAACAATTTCCTTGTTTGTATGCACTAAGTCCAATATGACCCCATCCCGCATGGGTTCCATTACCAACTGCTAGAACAGTTCTCCTTATAGAGTATCCAGAATCCCTCTACTTCTAGAAGGATAGCCTAATCAACAACCAGAATGTTAAAATCACCTACTAGCAAGACTTCTCCTTTTTTAAATATATTCTGAATGTGTACTATTAAATCTATATCTACTTCATCCGTCTGTGAAGGAGGCCTGTATATCACACCAATGTAAATATATTTACTAGTAGTCCCAAGACACTACTTCACTGTCACTACTGGTCTTTTCTGAGCTACAATTTCAAGGTTTACATGTTATGTTTCTATTTTGTGTTATTGCTATACCATGTTCTCATTGCTTTGGTACTGAGCATGTTATACCCTTATTGAACTGTAACGGAATATAATTTTGAGCTGCAAACATCATACCTTGAATAGCTGGTGGGCACAGGATCAGTGTCTGCTGAAATGCATCGCTGCAAACAAACTGAGCAGTCCTTGCCTGCAGTGGAATTCCACGGTGCAAAACAGAATGGCCTAATGTTGTTAATGCCTAAAACAGCAGAGATAAAACAATTTCAGTACTGTTGCGTTTTAATTAATTCTCTTACCCAATCTATTTTCAAAGAATCACATTCAGTCTGGATGTGGTCTTCAACCCAGTCCAGTTTTTATAATATGCACGAGATAGATTTGCACGCAATGGAAGCAGCACATGAAAGTTTCTCTCATGTATATTCATTATGGACAGCTGAGGAATATACTAAAAACTCCTGATGAGGATTCAAGTTTATTTAGTTTTTGATATACCGCCTATCAAGGGGAATCTAAGCGGTGTACAATAAAACAAAATATATATATAAGTTATGAGATTTAAAAAAAACACAGTTACAAGGGAGATAACAAAAAGAAAGAAAGAGGGGGAGAAGGGAAAAGAAATAGGACATAAAAATATCTTTTCTTGATTAATTTGTCTTATGCATTGTATACGTCTTTAAACAAAACCATTTTAAGATTTGATCTGAACTTCGATATGGAATTTTCCTGACTAAGATGAGTGGCAAAGCATTCCATTGCGTGTGGTGTCAAACAATACGGCACATTTTGAGTAGTGGAACATAATGTTCTTGGACTAGTATAAGGATTTTAAATGTTATGTGATGAAAAATGGGTAGCAAGTGTGCATCTTTTAATAGAGGAATAATGTGTTCAAATTTTTTAGCTTTCTATATAATTTTTTCAGCTGTGTTTTGAATAATTTGTAGTCTTCTAATTTCTTTCAGAGTAATGCCTTGATAAAGAGAGTTGCAGTAATCGAGATAAGAGAAGATTAGAAAATGAATTAGGGATAACTAGAATCCCCTCCTTAACCTAGGAATGGGGTTGGTGGGTATCTCCTCCAGGGTCACGGAAATCCCAAGGAGATCCTGTGGGGTTCTCACAGGAGTATACCTGCCTCTTAGTGACCAGGGTCCTCTAAGACATCCAAGTACCACCTCCTTATCCCTTCAGTAATTCAGTGCAGTCACATTTGCAGTCTTGACCTTAAACAGCCATCTCTTCAAAAGGCCGCAAGCAGCAGTTCCTACACGCTGCTGGCAGCTGACCCGGAAGCTTTTCCTCTGATGCCTTCTGAAGGTGTCAAAGGGAAGGCTTCTGGGTCAGCTGCCAGCAGCGTGTAGGAACCATTGCCTGCAGCATGTAGGAACCATTGCCTGCAGCCTTTTGAGGAGATATAGCTTTTAATGGGAAGAGAGGAAGGGATAACTGTTGACTATGTCAATAGGAAGGAGAGAAAAATGCCACACAAGTGGATGAGATATGGGAAGGGAGGAAGGAAGAGAGATGGTGCACATGGGGAAAGGAAGAACGAAGAAAGGTTGGGCATGGGGGTGGGAGAGAGAGAGGTAGTGATGCATGGGAGGGAGAAATGTTGGTCGTGGTGGTGGAGAAGGAAGGGTGGAAAGGGATGCGAGAGAGAGAGAGAAATATTGCATATGGTGATGGAGGGAAGGGAGGGAGAGATGCAGAATGGAGCTGGATAGGGGCAACAGAAGGAGAAATGTTAAGCATGGTACTGGCGGGGAAGGCAAGAGAATGAAGAGAAAAATGGCTGTGGCAGCAGAGGGGATAGGAGAAATGCACCTCTTTTTTTCCCCGCTTCCTGTGCAGCAAGAGAGAGAGATGGTAGACAATGAGAGAGAAGGAGACATATTGGAGAAAGAAGAAGAAATGCTGTGCAGGAGGAAAGGAAAGATGAGAGGAAGTTGTTGGATCCAGGGGCAGAAAGAAGTGAAGATGCTAGACAATAGGGAGTAGGGAAGAAGAAGAAATGTTGGACAGGAGGGTGCTGGTGAAGGAATGGAGTGGAAGGGACAGGAATATTTCAGGCTTCGAGGGTGAGGAGGGGAAAAAGAGGGAGCAGATGCTGGGCAGGGAGGAAGAAGCTGGGAATGGTGGCACCATGTGGAAGAGATTGGGGGAGGGGTGTTGGCAAAGAAATTAATAAGCAGAGGATAGTAACTACAGTGGGCAAAAATATGATAATGGCGGGGGGGGGGGGGGGGGTAGCCTGAAGCAGTGTTCCCGCTAAGGTGCGTTGGCCTGCGCGCGCGCACAAAATATTACATCGCAGCGCAAAGTTTCTCTTCACAGCGCACACACGCGTCGCAAAGGTAAGGGGAGGTAAGGTAAGGGGACGCATTGGGGGGATTGCACTTCCCCACAATTGCCATGCTTCGGTTCCTCTTCTTCCTTCCTTCCTCCCCCCCCCCCGCGGGACCCTGCGGCACCATCAACTCTTACTCCCTCTAATGTCGGCCCTGCAGCTCCAGACTTCCTCGCACCTTCTCCCCTCCCCCTTTGGATCGCTATTATTTTAAATGTTATAGCCGCGGAGCTGTATCCATCAGTGGAGATGTCTAACCTCGGCCTGCCCCGGAACTCTTACTGCAACAGTGACTTCCTGTTCCTGCCTAGACGGGCGGCTGCTGCAGTAAGAGTTCCGGGGCAGGCCGAGGTTAGACATCTCCACTGATGGATACAGCTCCGCGGCTATAACATTTAAAATAATAGCGATCCAAAGGGGGAGGGGAGAAGGTGCGAGGAAGTCTGGAGCTGCAGGGCCGACATTAGAGGGAGTAAGAGTTGATGGTGCCGCAGGGTCCCGCGGGGGGGGGGGGGGAGGAAGGAAGGAAGAAGAGGAACCGAAGCATGGCAATTGTGGGGAAGTGCAGAGCTGCAGGGAAGAGTGTTGCGGTACCCAGCTGGAGGGAGAAGGAAGATGAGGGAGGGAATTAAAGGAGATGCCAGGGCTTGGAGCGTAGGAGGAAGGTATGCCAGTCTAAGGGAAAAGGAAGGGGGAGATGTGAGAGCATGGAGGGGGAACGAAAGATGGAAGAAAAGGAAAGGAGAGAGATGCCAGAGAATCAGGGAAGGGGAGATACCAGACTATGAGGAGAGGTGTGGGAGAGGGAAGGCGAGGAGAGAGATGCCAGACCAATGGGGTGAAAGGAGAGATGGAAGGGGGAGGCATACAGTTTCTGGAAGGGGCATAGAAGGAGAGAAGATGCCATATAGGGGAAGAGAGACGGCAGACAGTGAATGGAAGGAAGAGAGTTACAAGAAGATGAGGAAAGGAGAAACCACAGAAGACAAAGGTAGAAAAAAATTTCTATTTATTTATTGCTTTAGGAGACATGTGTCACTGTTTCTGTGAAGCATTGTATGCAGAGTCCAGCTTCTTGCTGGTTCAATTTAACCTTTGTCTATGTATTTTTATTTTATCCCCCCTTTTACAAAACTGTGAAGCGTTTTTAGCACCAGCCTTGGTGGTAGCAGCTCTGATGCTCAGAATTTTATGAGCATCAGAGCTGTTACCTCCGTAGCTAAAATCCACACTACAGTTTTGTAAAAGAGGGAGGGGTTAGTTTGTGATTACATATTCCTTACTAGGCGAAGGTGTTTTCTGTGTTCTGTGTGTTCGAAAGACATGGTTTTCTGTTAGGATTGACGGTGTAGGATTGATCTGTGCTGGTCTGGCTTGTTTAGTTTTACAATGGGTGTATTGATGTACTGCTCACTGCAATATGTAAGATGCTGCCTTTTCCTAGGTACTCATGTGTGACGTGTGGTTTGTTACTAAAAATCATGTTTTTCTTACAGATGGGGGGGGGGTGCCAAAAAATGATGGGCCCCGGATGTTACATATGCTAGGTACGCCACTGTATGTAAAGATACCAGAAAGCTGGCGTAGCAAAAACTTCTAAGTTTTGAGTATTTAACCCTCCCACAATCTCACGGGCACTCGTTTCAAGTTTATTGAGATTTTGATTTAAACGCAATATCAAATATTTTCAATGCGTATAACAAAAATAAATTTGGGGAAATAAATAAAACCATTTGAACCAGTGTTCCCGCTAAGCTGCGCTGGCGTGCGCTGGCGCACAAAATATTACATCGCAGCGCACACGTTTCTCGTCACAGCGCACGATCGGAAGAGGCGTACGGCAGATGGCAGGGCGGCGAGAGGAGAATCGGGCGAGTTGGCTCATAACTTGCTGGCGCCCGATATTTTTGGCTCACGGTGAAAAAAGTTTGCTCACAACACCCGCCCGCTTAGAGGGAACACTGGCCTGAAGATGTAAGGGAATGGAAGAGTGGGTTAGAGAACATGGAAATTTCATAGGTAACTGAAAAGTAAAGAGAAGGGAGAAAGAGGGTGAAATTTGAGTGTACCGAGGTGGAAAATAGCTAAATGGAAAGGTCAGTATGTCAGAGATAATTGTAGTAAGGGAATGGAACAAAACAGAAGTGAGGAGAAAAGAAATTAAGAGCAGTTCCTTGAAGGAGATTTGCAGAAGACAAGAAAGGGAAAGAGAAACAAACCAACTTGAGGGAAAATACATATCCAGACAAAGGTTAAAAAAAGCAATTTAATTTGAATTTATTAACTGAAATATATTAGCTTTGGGAAATGTGTTTAGCAGATATCTTTGTATTGTGTTAAATATACAAGAAAATTAATTTTTGTTTTTATTTTCCCAGTGTTCAAGTTCCTGCTGAGTTTAACTTTTTGGGGTTCCCTGTTCAATTTTTGTCTACATATTTTGTTTCTAATTTGTGAATCTTTGTTCTGCGTTTGGTGAGAGTTGGTTAGTGTGATAGTAATGGCAAGTAGGGAGCTTGGAGGAAAGGTAGAGAGGAAAAAGGATTTGAGGGGGATCTTCCTTTATTTTCTGCCTTGGGCACTAGCATGTCCAGCACTGACTCTGACTGTAGCTGGTGGGGACTCTTTTATTCACTCAAACCTTTATCTATGTTATTGACAAGGCGCTTTCTATGATTTAAAAGGAAGAAAGGAGAACCTGTGTGTGTGTGCATGGTCTTCAGATGTATGGAATATGTACTTTTATGGTGTTCTTTTCCTTTAACTGATTTTATAATTTTATTTGTAAATCAGTGAGATTGGCTGTGCCACAATTTGATACATTAAGTTTGGAATAAAGAAAAAGAACCTGGGAGTAATCATGTGCAATTTTAAGAAGGACAACCTAACTGAAAAGGTAACTGCAAAAGTCAAAAGGATGCCTGGGGGGAGGGGGAGGGCATAGGAATGGCCAGCATAAAAATAGGCGGGATCATGCCTCCAAGGTCTTTGGTGAGACCTCATTTGGAGTCAATCCAGTGCTACAGTAGCCACTAGATAGGGATGCTTTGCCATCTTCTAAAGGCCCTGCTCTATTCAGGGACATGGAGGTAATTCAGATAAGCTTCAACTCAGGCTAAAGCTGGAGAAGGACAAGGATTGCCACCAAACTATGCTCTTTCTGTGGCTGAAGAAAACACAGACATTTTGCATTCTAACTGGATGCCATAAGTTAAAGGAATGCCCCAGCAATCTACTGCTGGCTGAGAGGCCACTTTAAGAGAGAGAAACCTGTTAAGGAAAGGGATTGAGCCACTTAGAACCCTGCCCAGCAGCTCCCACTCTGCTAACACCATTTGGGAGAAGGCATGATGAAAGAGAAAGACCCTAAGTAGTTTGTGGAAAATCAAAAATGGGATCCCTACCTATAGGATTCTCCCAGGTGGTCAAAGAAATATGAAAAGACCTATCTGATTAAGGAATCGAGCTCATCCCTATGAACACCTCACCTGAGTCCAATTGGATGTAGCATTTAATACATGGAACCCCATATTAACATATCTCCCCCCCACTCAGGGAGACAGATCTGCAGTCCCCTGTCCTGAAAGGCTATGAAACAAACTCCATCAGGCTTGATTTTGGTGTTTTAGCAATGAAGTGGCCACTCTTGCCCCCAAAATTAGTTCCCAAGCTTGCTCCCTTACCTTCACACATAGTCCTGCAGCACCCAGAACCAGCACAAGAATAGCCGCTGAATAAATCTTTCACAAACAGGGCAGTAGTAGCTGGCCACACTACCAATTCACCACTCTCACAAAACCTGCAGTGTCTGCTTCAGCTGCCTAACAAGGAACTCCCACTGAAGAGAAAATAATTTAAAGCAACCCAGAAGCCCAAAACAGACCTATTTCTGTTAATTGAACAGGTAAGCAGGGGGCTAACTACCGTATTTTCACGCATATAACGCGCGCGTTATACGCGTTTTTACCTACCGCGCATACCCCTCGCGCGTTATATGCGTGAGCGCGGTATACAAAAGTTTTTAAACATAGTTCCCACCCCGCCCGACGCCCGATTCACCCCCCCAGCAGGACCGCTCGCACCCCCACCCCGAACGACCGCTCGCACGCGCTCCCACCCGCACCCGCATCCACGATCGGAGCAAGAGGGAGCCCAAGCCCTCTTGCCCGGCCGACTCCCCGACGTCCGATACAACCCCCCCCCGGCAGGACCACTCGCACCCCCACCCCGAAGGACCGCCGACTTCCCGACAATATCGGGCCAGAAGGGAGCCCAAACCCTCCTGGCCACGGCGACCCCCTAACCCCACCCCGCACTACATTACGGGCAGGAGGGATCCCAGGCCCTCCTGCCCTCGATGCAAACCCCCCTCCCCCCCAACGACCGCCCCCCCCAAGAACCTCTGACCGCCCCCCCAGCCGACCCGCGACCCCCCTGGCCGACCCCCACGAACCCCCCACCCCCTTTCCCCGTACCTTTGGTAGTTGGCCGGACAGACGGGAGCCAAACCCGCCTGTCCGGCAGGCAGCCAACGAAGGAATGAGGCCGGATTGGCTCATCCGTTCTAAAGCTCCGCCTACTGGTGGGGCCTAAGGCGCGTGGGCCAATCAGAATAGGCCCTGGAGCCTTAGGTCCCACCTGGAGGCGCGGCCTGAGGCACATGGGCCCAACCCGACCATGTGCCTCAGGCCGCGCCCCCAGGTGGGACCTAAGGCTCCAGGGCCTATTCTGATTGGCCCGCGCGCCTTAGGCCCCACCAGTAGGCGGAGCTTTAGGACGGATGGGCCAATCCGGCCTCATTCCTTCGTTGGCTGCCTGCCGGACAGGCGGGTTTGGCTCCCGTCTGTCCGGCCAACTTCCAAAGGTACGGGGAAGGGGGGTGGGGGGGTCGGCCAGGGGGGTCGCGGGTCGGCTGGGGGGGGGCGGTCGTTGGGGGGGAGGGGGGTTTGCGTCGAGGGCAGGAGGGCCTGGGATCCCTCCTGCCCGTAATGTAGTGCGGGGTGGGGTTAGGGGGTCGCCGTGGCCAGGAGGGTTTGGGCTCCCTTCTGGCCCAACTACACAAAGGTACGGGGAAGGCGGGTGGGGGTGTCGTGGGGGTCGGCCAGGGGGGTCGCGGGTCGGCTGGGGGACGGGCAGAGGTTCTTGGGGGGGAGGCGGTCGTTGGGGGGAGGGGGTTTGCGTCGAGGGCAGGAGGGCCTGGGATCCCTCCTGCCCGTAATGTAGTGCGGGGTGGGGTTAGGGGGTCGCCGTGGCCAGGAGGGTTTGGGCTCCCTCCTGGCCCAATATTGTTGGGGAGTCGGCGGTCCTTCGGGGTGGGGGTGCGAGTGGTCCTGCCCGGGGGGGGGGGGATGTATCGGACGTCGGGGGGGGGGGGCATCAGGCTTTCAGGATGGGGACAGACCTTCAAGGGGGGACAGAACTTCAAGGGGGGACAGTGCACGGAAAGTCAGGGGGGTGAACGGAGAGTCGGGACAGCGCACGGAAAGTCAGGGCAGTGCACGGAAGTCAGGGGGGTGAACGGAGAGTCAGGGCGGGCGAAAGGAGCGTCGGGCATCATGCGCGGTATACCCGTGAGCGCGGTATACAAAAGTTTTTGTACATATCATCGTGATTTCTGCGCGCTATACCCGTGTGCGCGTTTTACACGGGTGCGCGTTATTTGCGTGAAAATACGGTAAGTGGTATCCAATTACCAGAACTGGAAGTCTATTCTCTGGGTCACACAATTCACTCCATAAAGTGGGGTTAGGGGGAGGGTATTACTACTCACCCCTGCCAGACCAGGCTCCTTAGGGTTACTGCTAGCTAGCCTCACAATTGAAATCTGAAGAGGCGACACCTCTGCATTTGAACAGAGGAAGATCCATGGACCAGACCCTAGAAGAAATACCTAAGCCAATGCTCAACCTCAAGAGATGCAGATCATTGACTGGGGGGGGGGGGGGAATTCTACTGCACCAGTCATCCTGCACCATATGCTGGAGGCAGAGAAATTCCAAGAATATTTCTGGCTCTATCACCTTTTATATTGATATCAAAAGAATCTTGAAGTCTCTGCCTCCATCTGCTGATAGGGGGACATAACTCCATCAATTTAGGAATAATAATTAAAACAACTATACACCTAGGCAGACAGGTTGCTGCTCTATTCATATTGGGATATCACCACTTTCAATCAAACCTCTGAGTTGCTCAATTTCTTAATGAAGCCTCTTCATCACTGAGTAATTGCTGAGCAGCAGACCTTAAGCTCTTTATCTCAAACATCCTACACTCCTTGCTCTAGCATCACTTTCCCATGCCATTAAAGTATCTGTCAGTCTCTCAATCCTGATCTACCCAAGTATGATCCAGAAAGAATCCCCTCCTTAACCTAGTTGCTGCCAGGGTCTCTTCTGCAGGACTTCTGGGCTAGCAACCCAGACCTACAGCTGTAAGAATCACTGCTGATTATCTCTAATCTCCAAGTCCCAAAATGAAGATGAAAGAACACAAAGGCAGATAAAGACTCTATGGTCCATCTACTGTCCCTTTCTCTCCCAAGCTAAACTAAACTAAGCCTTAGGTTTATATACCGCATCTTCTCCACTGAAGTGGAGCTCGACACGGTTTACAGAGTTTAAAAAATATGGGAAGAGAGAAGAGAAAGAGTTTACAAAGCATAAAAAGAGGGGATGTAATCAGGAGAAGAGATTATTATATGCTAGAGAAAAGCCAGGTTTTCAGTTGTTTTCGGAATAGTTGGAGGGAGTCCAGGTTCCGCAGCGGGACAGTGAGGTCGTTCCAGAGGCCGGTGATTTTGGAGAGGAGTGATCTACCCAGTTTACCTGCGTGGAGGATGCCGTATAGAGAGGGGAAGGATAGTTTATGTCTGTGGGCAGATCTGGTGGTAGTTGGTGTCGGGGAGAGGAAGGATAGAGGGATTAGGGGCGGAAGGATGCCGTGAATGATCTTGAAAGCCAGGCAGGAGCATTTGAAATGAATTGTGGAAAGTACTGGGAGCCAGTGAAGATTGGTAAGTAGAGGGGAGACGTGGTCATATTTGCGTTTAGCAAAAATCAGCTTAGCAGCATGTGTTCTGGATAAGCTGGAGTCTGCGAAGACTTTTTTTCGTTAGGCCTAAGTAGATGGCGTTACAATAATCGAGTTTGGATAGGATGATGGATTGTACAAGGACGGTGAAATGCTTTTGGTGAAAATAGGATCTAACTTTCCTCAGCATGTGGAGGCTGAAAAAACAAGATTTTGCCAGGGAATTCAGGTGATCGTTGAGGGAAAGGGAGGAGTCGATAGTGATGCCAAGGACCTTGCTTGAGAACTCAAGGTGTAGAGCAGGGCCTGTGGGTAGGGTGAAGAGGGCGGGCAGGTGGGCTAATTTTGGGCCGAGCCAGAGTAATTTTGTTTTTGATTCATTTAATTTCATCTGTACTGAGAGGGACCAGGCGTGAAGTCTCATTATGCATGATGTGATGTTCTCTTGGAGGTTTGTAAGGTTTGGATCTGTTTCCAGGAGGATGAGGATATCGTCTGCATATGTGTAAATTGTTTCAAGGGGGATAGTTTAAGGAGCTTCAGGGAGGTCATATATATGTTGAAGAGAATAGGGGATAGGGGAGAGCCCTGTGGAACACCACAGGATGGTGTCCATGAAGCGGATTTGGAGCCGTTTGTGTTGACAATGTAGGAACGATCGCGAAGGAAGTTTGAGAACCACTTTAGGACAGAAGAGTCTATCTCAATCTCGGAAAGTTGGTAGATTAGTATGTCGTGATGCACGACGTCGAAAGCCACAGAGAGATCAAACTGTAGGAGAACAGCAAATTTGTTTCGGGCGTGTAGTTGTTGCACCTTTGAGATTAGGGAAACTAGGAGGGACTCGGTGCTTAAATTGGGCCTAAATCCGTATTGGTAGTGTCGGAGAATGGAGAATCTCTCTAGGTAAGAGGAGAGCTGAGTGGCGACTATGGTCTCTAGAAGTTTTGTTAAAAGAGGGATGTTTGCTACGGGGCGATAGTTCGATGGTGAGGAAGGGTCAAGATCGGGTTTTTTCAGAAGAGGGGATAAGGCAATGTGTCCCATTTTGGTGGAGAACAGGCCCGATAGTAAGACTTTGTTTATGAGGTTAGTAAGGGAAGAGATGGCCTGTGTAGGGATTTTTTCGTAAAGGTAGGATGGGAAGGGATCTAGGATGCACTTGCAGGATTTAAGTTTGAGGCAAAGTTTAGAGATCTGGGTCTCGGATACAAGTTCGAATGTAGTCCATGATCTGTCGGCAGGGATAGCGTCGGAGTCTTTCGGGGGGAGAGAGTTGTAGGAGATAGCTGAGGGAAACGAGCTCTTTATGGTAGTGATCTTCTCGTTGAAAAATTTGGCTAGGTCATTTGGAGATGGGAGGGGGGGAGGGGGCGGAGTCATTTTTAGAAGTTAGGTTCCGTCAGATGTGGAACAGTGTACTGTTTTGGTTTTTTGACCTGGAGATTTTGTCTCCATAGTAATTCTTCCTAGCTTTTTTTAGTACGGAGTTGAAGGATTTGATGTTTTCTCTCCAGGATTGCTTATCTAGGGGGGATTTTGATTTTTTCCATCTCCATTCCAGGAACCGACATTTCTGTTTTAATTCTCTGTGGTAAGGGAGGTACCAGGGAGCCTTGTGAGAATAGGAGATGGTTTTAGTGGTTAGAGGGGCAAGGGCACGGTACGTGAATTCGGAAAGAGTCACCCAGTTGTGCCAGATTGAGTCAGGGTTCGTGTGAGTGGGAAGGGGAGGGAGTTTGTTGAGAAACTGGGACCAGAATAGTTCATTTGAGATCTTTTTGCGGTAGGTGATGGAGTTTGTGGCACGGGTTGGGGTATCAAGGGCTGACATGAAGACAGGAAGGCAGAAAGAGCCTAGGAGGTGATCCGACCAGGGGACATGTTCCCAACGGGTCGTATCTGTGGAAGTTTTATGCTCAGTCAGGTCAAGAAAGCTAATGATGTCAATGGAGTGCCCCTTTTCATGGGTAGAGGTGGGCGGGGAAGCAGTGAAGCCTAAGGAGGTGAGGAAGTCTTTGAACTCAGTTGAGTCATTGTTGGTGTTGTCGTCTAGGTGAAGGTTTATGTCACCTATGATCAGTAGTCTTTGGAATTTTAGATAGGCCTTTGTTATGGTCTCAAGAACAAAGTCAGAGGATGGGTGGGCGGTAAAGTAGCAGGATGCCTAATGGGCTGTCTTAGTATGAAAGCTCTTCTGCATTTTGCATTTCCCTGATAGTGCAGCTTGGTCAAAATACTATGAAAGAACCACCTTGAGCAACTACTGAAAAGATGAGCTAAATCCCCAATATTGAATGATTGTTAACCACCAGAGAACACTAATGCAATAAAAATGTTTTACTTTAACCTTTTAATCCCCAACTACCAGAGGAAAACTCTTCATTGCCCTTATCAGACTTCTGACTAAAATTGCTGATTCTACGAGTTCTAAAATAATTTTGAAAGAAACATGTTAAATGCAGAAAATAACTTCCTTACCTGACCTCTGACACTGCCAATTTTGGTGACATTTGCTGTCACATTAGTTGCACTGCCTGAGGTAACTGGTCTCAGGAGTGATCTTTTATTGCCATTATTTGTATCCTGGGACGTTGACGGAGACTTGCAAACATCCATAATATGAAAACAACATTTCACGCTGTAATACAGAAGAAACAAGAATGTTTCATATATTAGTTTCAACAACAGCACTTTACTCAGGAGGGGTTAATATACTCAACAGCTACAGGATATATAATATGAAATATGCTGCAGTATAAAGACGCTCATTCCTTGCTTTTTTAAAAATAAATTTGATCCAATATAGCTCTACTCCTGTGGAGATGATGCGGTATACAAACTTAAGGTTTAGTTTAGTTTAATATTCAAAACCCTCTATTTATCAGGATAAACAGCAATTTACCAAAATATAAATTTTTGACTGAAAATTCTTCTATTCCCACTAGTCATTTTTAAGATAAACACATATACAATCAGCTTCCAAATGTACACAAATAATTCCGACTCCCACACAAATTCCAGCTTCTTCTCTTTGAAAATATACATGGGCTGAAGTATCCATATTGAACTGCAGCACAGCAAGATATCCAAGCTTAGCAACTTAGAGGGCAACTTCAAAGCAGGACGCTTATGCTGTGGAGGTGCAAATATAAACAATATGTATGCTTACTGGGTATATAAATATGCGCTGCTAGCGTCTACTTTCTTCTGTATAAGAAGTGTTTGATGGTATATATGCATGCACAAAAAAGGTTTATAAAATCACTCTTTAAATGCATACAATGGAAAATATGTTTAAAAAGCTTATCCACAAACTTATTTACATCAAAGTCATTAATGGGTTCTCTTGTTTAAGCTTAGCGTATGCCCATAAATATAAATCAGGACGTGCAGCATTTAGAGCCCGATTCTCTAAAAGGACGCCGATCTGGGCGGCCACCAAATGTGTGTCCTTTAGAGAATCAGGAAACCACACCTGCCTTGAGCATCAGTAGGTGTGAATCAGATGCTTATATTGTAGGCATCCTTCACAGCATGGATTTTTTTTTTTTTTTAAACATGCACCCCGATTGGCTGGTGAGATGGCAATAAGACCCCTTAGTGTGCGCTAATTCTGTTAGTGTGCTAAGCTTTAATAAAAGGGCCCTAAGTGCCAATTCTAAACTAAATTTCTTCTCTTTATTTAGAAATCTCCTCAAAACAGAAAATCAAGCCATCTTCTTGAACATAATGGAACTGTGTATAAACAAGGAAGAGCCTTACTGGGTCAGACCAATGGTCCATCTAGCCCAGTATCCCGTCTTCATAGAGACCCAAATAGTAGCATGCCACCGATCCAGGGCAAGCAGTGGTTTTCCCCATGTCTGTCTCAACAGCCGACTATAAACTTTTCATTTAGGAACCTGACGAAACCTTTTTTAGAACTAGCTACATTAATCGCTCTTATCAATGCTCTGGCAATGCATTCTAGAGCTTAACTATTCTGAGTGAAAAAGATTTTTAAAATATTTCTTTATTTAGTTTTATAGCCTGTCTTCCCCAGGAGCCCAGAATGGGTTATGACGATACGTACACAGTAGTTTACAGGATCGATAACATACGTGACATGATCAGTATATACGCGCTACAGAAAATTGCAACAGGATGCGATAATAGAAGTTATGGAAAGCTAAGAACACACGTGCTTTGGTGAATCTAAGAATATACAAGCTATTTACAGTCTCAGGGTGGCATCTACACGGAAGTAGTAGATAAGAGCACATCAATGGCTAACAGAATCCGATGCCCCACGTTATGGAGCATTGAGTCTCAGTTGGTTAAAGTTTGAGACCAGGAGTGAATTGGTTCTAGAACAGGGGTGTCAAAGTCCCTCCTTGAGAGCCACATTCCGGTCAGATTTTCAGGATTTCCCCAATGAATATGCATAAGATCTATTTACATGCACTGCTTTCATTGTATGCTAATAGATCTCATGCATATTCATTGGGAAATCCTGAAAACCCGACTGGATTGCAGCCCGCGAGAACGGTCTTTGACACCCCTGTTCTAGAACAATAGCATCTAATAAACAATTTACTTGAGTCCAAATTGAATTTAAAAAATTTTAATACAGGGACAATAATAAAGTAAATGGTCCAATGCCCCTGCTTCCAGATTACAATGCCAGCATCTATTAGACTTAGAGCTATCTAATTTTTGTAAACGAACAGGGGTCCAAAACGCTCTATGCAACAAAAAGAACCAAGTTTGTCTCATAGATGCTGACACTGTACATCTCATTCTCCAAGACCAAATTCGTGGCCACTGAGATACAGAAATTTGCTGCTTGATCTCAATGCTCCAAATGTCTCTAAGACCATTTTTTGGTTTTTTATTCATATATCTAGAAAGTAATTTATACCACATTGCGGCTTGATGTCCCAGGAAATCTGCTTGGAAGCAAAGGAACTCCAAACTATATTGATTACTCAGATTTTTCCATTCAGGGAACCCCACCTGAATAGCCTGCTTCAGCTGCAACCATTTAAAACTTTGTGATTTATTAAGACCAAATCTATGCTGCAATTGTGAAAATTCAAGCAGTTTACCATCTGAAATAACATCATTCAGAGTTAGAATACCTGCAATAATCCAGTTTTTCCATAAGATTTTAGATCCACCAATTTGAATCTTGGAGTTTATCCATAAAGATTGATTTGTTGATTTACTTATTGGAATAGGTGTTAAATTACTAATATATCGCAATGTTTTCCATGTGTCTGATAAAATTCTGTTCTCCTTATTTATTCTAGGCAATGTAATACTAGGAGCATGAACCAAGTTTAAAGGAAACAAGAGACGCCATTCTTTTTTTTTTTTTTAATAAATCTTTATTCATTTTAAATTTTACAACAAGTGTACAGAAAATCATTCATATAATATACAATTCCACCTGAATTTCTACAGTTCTCACAGAAAAAAGTTTAATCCCACCATTCTAAATATAGCCAATCCGGGGCATTCTCCATGAGTTCTGGTAGGATCCAATACATACCCTGACGTAAAATATAGGCTTGATGATACCTATAAAAATTAGGAAAATTTACCCCACCCTCCTCAATTGGTTTTTGAAGAGATACTAAGGCAATTCTAGGCATTTTACCTAGCCAAATAAATTTCGTAAGAATACCATTAAGCTTTTTATAAAAGGATCCATGAAAAAAAATTGGTATCATACTCATTTGATAGCAAACCACAGGCAATATCATCATTTTAATAGTTTGAACTCTCCCCCACCGAGAAATGTGTAAAGGATTCCATTGCTCACACAACTCTGTAACTCTTTTTAATAAAAATTTTTCATTCTCTTTAACTGTGTCGTCCAAATTATTTTTAATCTTAATACCTAAATATTTTAATCCATCATCTTTCCAAATGAATAAAAAGGAATCAAACAATCCTTTAGAACAATGCATATTCAAAGGAAGAATTTCAGACTTACTCCAATTTATTTTGTATCCTGAAAATTTTCCAAAAGTATCAATCAATTCCAGCAAACATGGAATGGTAGTTTCTGGATTTCTTAAATAAAGTAGAATATCATCTGCATAAGCTGAGACTTTATATTCCCAGTCAGAATGAGAAATACCCTGTATCCCCTTTGCTTGCTGAATGGATAATAATAAGGGTTCTAAAACAACATCAAACAGCAAAGGAGATAGAGGACAACTTTGTCTAACCCCTCTCTGCAAATTAAATCTTTCAGATAAATTATTATTAATATTCAATCTTGCAGAAGGGGAGCTATACAATGTTTTAATCATTTGTATAAATCCAGGCCCTATACCAAACCAATCTAATGCTTGATACATAAATTTCCATTCGACCCTATCAAAAGTTTTCTCTGCATCCAAAGATACAGAAAAAGCCGGATGATTCATTTTTTGGGTTAAATTTAACATATGAAACGCTAATCTAGAATTGTTAGATGAATGTCTTTTAGCAACAAATCCAGTTTGGTGCATATCAATAATGTAAGGGAGAGCCTTAGCTAAGCGCAAAGCCTATAACTTAGCTAAAAGTTTACCATCCACATTTATTAAAGAAATAGGCCTGTAGTTTGAAACCAAAGTAGGATCTCTATTTGACTTAGGTAAAACAATAGTTAAAGATTCAGCCATAGTACCTGTAATGCAACCATTAGTAAGTTGTGACTGATATAAATTTAACAAATGAGGTAAAATAATAATTTGAAATGCTTTATAAAATTCTATCGTGAAACCATCACACCTGGAGCGGATCTAACTCTAAGAGACTTCAACGCTGTTTCTAATTCTTTTAGAGATATAGGCTCTTCTAAACTTCTTTTTATATGAACAGGAACTTTAGCACCAATAATTAAGTTTAAAAATTCTAAACCATCTTTTTCCCTATCTAAATAAGGCTCAGAAGAATATAGGTTAGAAATTGACTTAATATTTTTTCAATCTGATTATGAGTAATTCCTTTATCATCTTTAATTGCCATATTACTCCTTCTTTTCTTTGAGATAATTTGCCAATAATCTTCCCGCCTTAATAGAATTTCCATAATACAATGTTTGTTTGGTAAACAAATCTTTCCTAATTAATTTCAAAGATAGTTCATTATATTTACCTTTTGCTTTTAAGAGAGCCTGTAAACTATTATGCTCCCATTTATTAATCAATTTAGATTCCAATATTTTTATTTCTTTTTCCAATTCAGAATATTGCTTTTTAAATTGTTTCGAATATAAGCAGAATATGAAATAATAAAACCTCTCATGGTAGCCTTAAGGATATCCCACAAATTTTCCATGAACTATCAACTGAACAGTTAAAGTGAAAAAATTCACTAATTTGTGTTTTAAAATCCTCAAGAAATTTTGCATCCACCAACAATGTATTATCAAATCTCCAAACAGGTCTACAATACTCCTGTTGGTCCAGTTGAAATTCAATCCATATACCCGCATGATCAGATACAATGATTGAATCTATGGAAGCTTTAATCACTTGATGAACTATTTGAGTTGAAACAAAAAAATAATCTATTCTAGAAATAGATTTATGAACCTGTGAACAAAAGGAAAAATCCTGTTCATCAAAATGAAGAATACGCCAAATATCTTTTAAATCACATGAATTAACCAAATTATCTAACCCTAAAGATTTTATATTTTTACAAGGTTTTTTATCCAATAAAGGATCCATAACAGCGTTAAAATCTCCAGCCATCACTAATTTAGAAGCAGCCAGTGGGAGTAACAATCTCTGCAATGTTATAAAAAATTCCTGCTGATTCGAATTAGGAGCGTACACATTAAACAAAGTCAGGGTATTATTTCCCATACTCATGTCCACTTGTAACCATCTACCCATAGTATCTGCTTTTACTAAATGAAAATTAGCATTACATTTTTTGCTAACAAGAATAGCTACCCCTGCTTTTTTACCAACTGCAGGAGCAAAAAAAATTGCTTCACCCATCCCCCTTCCAGTTTTCTTGATTCCGCAAAGTTTAGATGGGTCTCTTGTATGTAATACACGTCAGCATTCTGTTTTTTCAAAAAGGACACTTTCTTCCTTTTGATCTGGTGATTAAGGCCATTAGCATTAAGTGAAAAATTTTTAAAAGACATCATAAAATATATAAATCCCAAAAATATTCTTCAAAATCAAATAAGTAAAAGAATTATAAAATTCCATAATGAACAAAGAAACATAGAAATAGACGGCAGATAAGGCCTACGGCCCATCTAGTCTGCCCACCCTAATGACCCTCCCCTACCTTTCTCTGTGAATAGATCCCACGTGTCTATCCCATTTGGCCTTAAAATCAGGCACGCTGCTGGCCTCAATCACCTGTAGTGGAAGACTGTTCCAGCGATCAACCACTCTTTCAGTGAAAAAGAATTTCCTGGTGTCACCTCGCAGTTTCCCGCCCCTGATTTTCCACGGATGCCCTCTTGTTGTCGTGGGACCCTTGAAAAAGAAGATATCTTCCTCCGCCTTGATGCGGCCCGTAAAATACTTGAACGTCTCGATCATGTCTCCCCTCTCTCTGCGCTCCTCGAGCGAGTATAGCTGTAATTTGTCAAGCCGTTCTTCGTATGGAAGATCCTTGAGTCCCGAGACCATCCGGGTGGCCATTCTCTGCACCGACTCCAGTCTCAGCACATCCTTGCGATAATATGGCCTCCAAAATTGCACACAGTATTCCAGGTGGGGCCTCACCATGGATCTATACAATGGCATAATGACTTCCTCCTTACGCTGATGAAACCCCTTCGTATGCAACCCATGATTTGTCTTGCCTTGGATGAAGCCTGCTCCACTTGATTGGCAGACTTCATGTCCTCACTGACGATTACCCCCAAATCTCGTTCTGCTACCGTTTTTGCTAGGATCTCGCCATTAAGGGTATAAGACTTGCATGGATTTTGGCTGCCCAAGTGCATAATTTTGCATTTTTTGGCATTGAAGTTGAGTTGCCATGTCCTAGACCAGCGCTCCAGCAGGAGTAGGTCGTGCATCATGTTGTCGGGCATTGAATCTTCGTCTGTTGTGCATTTGCCCACTACATTACTTAGTTTGGCGTCATCGGCGAATAATGTTATTTTACCTCGAAGCCCTTCTGCCAAGTCCCTTATAAAGATGTTGAATAGGATTAGGCCCAAGACTGAGCCCTGTGGCACTCCACTGATCACCTCCGTCATTTCGGAGGGGGTGCCATTCACCACCACCCTTTGAAGCCTACCTCCAAGCCAGTTCCCAACCCATTGCGTCAATGTGTCACCTAATCCTATAGAACTCATCTTGCCCAGCAACCTGCGGTGTGGTACGCTATCGAATGCTTTGCTAAAGTCCAGGTACACGATGTCTAGGGACTCCCCAATATTCAGCTTCTCCGTCACCCAATCAAAGAAGCTGATCAGGTTGGATTGGCATGATCTCCCCTTAGTAAATCCATGTTGTCGGGGATCCCGTAGATTCTCTTCATCCAGGATCTTATCCAATTGGTGTTTGATTAGAGTTTCCATTAGTTTGCTCACTATCGATGTTAGACTCACTGGTCTGTAGTTTGCTGTCTCCATCTTTGAGCCTTTCTTGTGGAGTGGAATGACGTTAGCCGTCCTCCAGTCCAACGGGACGCTGCCTGTACTAAGGGAGAGGTTGAAGAGCGCGGACAGTGGCTCCGCCAAGACATCACTCAGCTCCCTAAGCACCCTGGGGTGCATGTTGTCCGGCCCCATTGCTTTGTTAACCTTGAGCTTTGACAGCTCACCGTAGACACTGCTGGGCGTAAACTCAAAGTTACTAAAAGGGTCAACTGAGCCAACCCTTGTCTGTAGCTGAGGGCCAAGCCCCGGCGCTTCTCGGGTGAAGACTGAGCAGAAGTATTCATTTAATAGTTGGGCTTTTTCCGAATCCATATCCACATAGTCTCCATCTGGATTCCTAAGACTTACAATCCCGCCTGAGTTTTTTCTTCTGTCACTGATATACCTGAAGAAGGATTTATCTCCCTTCTGGATGTTCTTTGCCAGAGACTCTTCCATGTGGAATTTAGCCTCTCTGACTGCTGTTTTGACGGCTTTTGATTTGGTCAGGTAGTCTAAGGCTGTAGAATCAATATCCATCTCGAAAAGTTGGTAAATTAAAATATCGTGGTGAATGGCGTCGAAGGTCGCCAATAGATCGAATTGTAGCAGAATTGCAAACTTATTACGCGATTGCAATTGCTGAACCTTTGAGATTAATGAGATCAGTAGAGATATGGTATTGAGATTTGGTCTGAATCCATATTGGCAAGATAAAAGAAAGGAAAATTTATCCAAATATGATGAAAGCTGAGCAGATATAATAGACTAACATTTTAGTCAGTAGGGAAATATTCGCTTTCTATATAGGTCGATAGCTATTTGGTGAAGATCTAAGTAGATCTAAGTCAGCTTTCTTCTATAATGGGGACAGAACAATGTGACCCATCTCTGCAGAAAAAAGACCTGATGATAAGGTAGAATTGATGAGTTTGGTAAGAGGTGAAATGGCCTGAGTAGGAATTTTCGTTAAAGAGCACCAGATGTTAAACAAGGTGCTACTTTGATTGTTGGATCTGATAATTCTATCGCCGTAGAAAATTTTCCTAGCTCTTTTTAATGTTGCATTATAAGACCTACTATCCCTCCATGACTGTCTGATAGCAGGAGATCTTGATTTTTTCCATTTACGCTCCAATGCTCGGCATTTCTGTTTCAATTCCCTGTGATAAGGAAGATACCAGGGAACCTTAGATAGAGAAGCAAGTGAATAATAGGTGGACTCAGAAAGGTTTACCCAATTGTGTCAGTTGACTTCTGAGGCATCAGGCCTGGGGGCAAAAGCAAACTGTTTACGAAAATGGGTCCAAAATTGTTCACTCACAATTTTCTTCCGGAAGGTAATAAGTTTTGGAGTACAAGACTGAGCCCCGAGACATGAAATCAGGAAGACAAGAAGCACCCCTTCCTACTTCTTCTCTCCCTTCCTCTCCTCCACCCCAACAATTCTTCCTCTCCCCTCATATGCAGCAGCTTTCCAACACTCCCTCCCATCCTCCCTGTGCAACAGCACCCAACCGATTCTCCCACTGTAAGATCTGCCATTATCTCCGAGACCTCCTAAAGCAGCAGTGGACGGTCAGCAGTGGCATCACTCTGAATGAACTACTCGCGACCTGCCCCACCAAGGCACAGTAGAGGGAAGGCCTCAGCGGGGCAGGCTGCGGGCAGCCTGATCAGAGCGATGCTGCGGCTGACCATCCACCGCTTCCACCTTTGCTGCTTTAGGAGGCCTCAGAGGCATGTCAGGTCTCACCGGAGGGGTGGGGGACGTGTCACTGAATCGGTGAGTCCGATTTTCTCAAACACCAAATCGATTCAAATCAATTCTCCAAAGTGAATCAGTAGCACTACTATTCAGCATCTTATTCTCTCTTTATTGCTCTGAATTCTGCCTTCTCTTTCCCCTAACCACTATGTACTTTTCACTTACTATTCATAAGCCCCCCTCCCTTTTTTTTTGTTTGAATGTTCCTTGAATTAAAGCCTTTGGGCCATAATGCAGTATATCAAGAACTTATAAACTAGCCAAGAAAAGAGCAACCTGAAAGTTTGAGCTTCGATAACACTGAGCCTAAGATTTCTCTCAGGATATCAGAAAGGCAAATTAGAGAACAGAAAAACAAAAGGAACTTACTGATTGCTATGAGGAAAATCTAATAGGTGCTTCATGTTAACAAAAGGATGATTCAGTGTCTCAGCAGGAGAAATTCTGAGATCAGCATCAATCAGCAACATTTTCTTCAACAGGCTAACAAATTCGCTTCTATCCGCCTTCTCCGCTAACATATCGCTTCCATCCAAATCCATCACCATATTCACCTAAGAAAGAAAAGCACAGTCATTCCTGTGGAATTTAAATTGGTAGAAGAAATCTATGGTGTCAGCTAAAATGAGAAGCACGTACTATATTAGAAACTCAAGATAAGCCTGCAAGATCCTAGCCAATTAGTTTTCTATTAGAAAGAGTGAGAAGGGTTTGGACTAATATCAACTGCAGACAGCCTTAAAGGAACTCTAAATAGTCGCAGCTGGAGGTTCATCTGCAGCAGGTTTGCTTTAATTTTGTTTCGCAATATATTCTAACACTCTTCAGATTAACTAAATTTCTACAGATTCTAGCATTTGCATACAGACATTTCAAACAACATTCCTTTATTACTTGCTTAGCAATTGACAGTGATAATTTGCAATCTAAAAATCTGTCTGGCCTATTACGGTCTCAGAGCATAGCGATAGCAAGGATGCAATAATTGTCCCTGTTATCTATTAAAGATAGCTTGGTCTGAACCATGCGCTTTTGAGCAACTGCTTGCCTTTCACTGGTTTCTAGTTTAAGAACATAAGCAGTGCCTCTGCTGGGTCAGACCAGGGTTCCATCACGCCCAGCAGTCCGCTCATGCAGCGGCCCATCAGGTCCAGGACCTGTATTGTAATCCTCTATCTATACCTTTCTATCCCCTTTTCCTTCAGGAAAATATTTAATCCCTTCTTGAACCCCAATACCGTACTCTGTTCTATCACACCCTCTGGAAGCGCTATTCAGGTGTCCACCACCCATTGGGTGAAGAAGAACTTCCTAGCATTGGTTCTGAATCTGTCCCCTCTCAATTTTTCTGAATGCCCTCTCGTTCTTGTAGTATTTGAAAGTTTGAAGAATCTGTCCCTCTCCACTTTCTCTATGCCCTTCATGATCTTATAAGTTTCTATCATGTCCCCTCTAAGTCTCCGCTTTTCTAGGGAGAAGAGCCCCAGTTTCTCTAATCTTTCAGCATATGAAAGGTTTTCCATACCTTTTATCAATCGTGTTGCTCTTTTCTGAACCCTCTCGAATATCGCCATATCCTTCTTAAGGTATGGCTGTTCTATCTCCATTTTAAATGTTGATGCTAGCAACCTGGTTCCACCCTGGTTAAGGTGGAGCCCACCTTTCTGTAACAGTCTCTCCCTTTCCCAGAATGTTTCCAGTTCCTTACAGATCTAAAACCCTCCTCTCTATATCATTGTCTCGTCCATGCTTTGAGATGCCTGTGAGCCCTGTGCTTAGATTAAGAAACATTTCTGAAAATAGATCACATTACTCCTTATTTTCTTAAACTAGTTGGCTTGTTTTTGTTATAAGGTGCTTTATGGTCTATTGCCAGGTTATCCGATTGATCAATTAGCTTTTAATTTATCAAAGCGCCCTTCATGTTTTTCTACTATTTTAAAAATGTTTCCTACTGTAAAGAGCTGCTCTAAATTGAAATATGTGGAAAAGATGTTGGTTTTTAAGGCTGCTAGTTGGGAGAGAAAACTAGGCCCTATAATATTAGCATTAGTATCTTGTGACCATTATAGGAAAATGTTTAAAAACTTATTTAAGCAATTTTGGGGGGAATAATGTGGATGTAATGTATTTTTCCATTGTTATTTTCTAATTCTCTGAATGCACAGTTCTCTTTATGTTAACCACATAGAAGAACTGAGGTGTTTACAGTACACAAATGGAATGTTATGATATGAGATGTTTTAATTCCTTTGCAAAAGTTTACAAATTCTGTGGCATATTTTCATATATGCGTACGTAATAGCATATTAAATTTGAAAGGAAACTCTGCAATGAGAAGGCAAAGGATGAAGTTAAGAGGTGATAGGTTCCGGAGTAATCTAAGGAAGTACTTTTTTACAGAAAGGGTGGTAGATGCGTGGAATAGTCTCCCAGAAGAGGTGGTGGAAACAAAGACTGTGTCTGAATTCAAAAGGTCCTGGGAGAGGCATGTGGGATCTCTCGGAGAGAGAAAGAGATAATGGTTACTGCGGATGGGCAGACTAGATGGGCCATTGGTTTTTATCTGCCATCATGTTTCTATATTTCTTTAAATTATTTTATAAATGTCATTTTCTGGCATTCCTTGTATGCCTGATTATTATTATTATTTTATTGGGGAGGAAAAATCCATAGTCTGTTATTGAGAAAGACATGGGGGAAGCCACTGCTTGCCCTGCATAGAAGCATGGAATGTTGCTAATCCTTCAGTTTTGGCCAAGTATTAGAGGCCTAGATTGGCCACCGTGAGAACGGGCTACTGAGCTTGATGGACCATTGGTCCAACCCAGTAAGGCTATTCTTATGTTCTTAAGAAGGAAGGATTGGAGGGGGAATGAAGGTTTATATTAAGGACTTCACATACTGTGGGTCACATCCCCATATAGGGTCCTCAAACCCACATTTGGGGTCATAACTTGGAACAACCCTCCAAAAGAGATCAACTGGTTCTTCCACGTTGTCACATGCTTTCCAGGGCTTTGCGAATGAGTTCTTGGCCACAGAGAGTTTGATAAATGCTGGTTTAGATGCAAAGGAGAATGGGAGAATCAAGAAACAAGCAGTAGCAAGAAAAAGACAATGAAAATAATCCCTTATATACTAGAATTTCATTCTGTCCCCTCACATTGCAAAGTTGAACTGAACTTTACCACCCCTCACCTTTCCATCCATCTCTTTCCCCAAGGATAACCCACATGAAACCATCCCCATGTAATTCTTTAAAGAGAGAGGAAAGAATCAGAGTATGAATGGGCCCAGCCACTGACCCTCAAGCCTTGCATTGAAAAATCCTGGTGTAGAAGGACTGAGGTTGAGATAGACAATAAAGAACAACACGAGATGATTTCCCACAGTTATCTGCAGGGATGGGGACAATGCCAAATTCTGTCACTGTCATTATCTACATTCCTAGGACCCAGTCACACTCCATTCATCCTTCCCCTAATCCTCTCACTCACGTTCCTCTATTCCCCCCCACCCATACAACCCATAGTCCCTTCCAATTTCCTCACTTGGTCCTGACATCTCCTCTTCCTATTCTCAATAACATGCTCCCCTCCACATTCCCTCACTCAAGTCTCTTGCTCGTCCCAAACCCCTTCAAACACTCCGAGGAATCACCACAAAGATACAGTGGAACCTTGGTTTCCAAGCATAATTTGTTCCAGAAGCTTGCTCGTAAACCAAAGTGCTCATATATCAAAGTGAGTTTCCCCCACAGAAAGTAAATAAATGACTAAATACAATAAAAAATAAAGATAAAGTATATATAATCTCCTTTTCCAGTGCAATAGATGAGACATTTTAGACAGTAGGGAAGTACAAAAAGCTTATGACCCAGTAAGGCTATCCTTATGTTCTTATGACCCCTAATACTATACTACTTTAGTCACTCTATCAATCCACCATCTGGAGATTTACCGGGCTGACTCGGCTCTAACATGTGCGTGCCGGCTTCCCTCCAAAACCAGAAGTCACATCCGGGGGGGGGAGGGGGAAGAGAAGGGAAGTCGACACGCCCCGGAGCATGGGTTCGCTATAGGAGACAGGTCAGCTTACAACTTGCTCTTGCTTGCTTCGGGCTTTCCTCGCTGCCGGGTCCTGCCTACTTTCTGTTTCCGTGAAGGCAGGACCCGGCAACAAGGAAGGCCCGAAGCAAGCAAGAGCAGCGAGTTGTAAGCTTCCCTCCATCGCTGACCTATGGAAGATAGGTCAGCGATGGAAGGAAGCTTACAACTTGCCTTAGTCCAGCCCTGCACAACATGCGGCTCAAAACGGATCTCACTGTGGTCCGCGCCCGATATGGCTCTCACTCCGCTCTCCTCTCGTTGGGGTTCAGACCATGCCAGCTTCTCCCACTAACAGGAACCACCAGCTAGAAGCGTCACTCTCACGCGTGCTTCTCAAGAATAGACCTTGACGTGAGAAGGGGAAAGGGGTGTTGAGGGAAGTCGAGTTGTGAAACCATGCGTTTCCTTTTTCTCTTCACTGAGGCAGGAAGGTCCAGGAGCAGGAGAAGCATCCCAGTTTGCCTAGAAACGGCTCAAGGCAAAGCTGTTCTGCTGTTGTGTGCGGGATCCTGCGCCTCGCAGCAGGCTCTTGACAAGAATGGAAAAATCCAGAAGACAATACTTCCAAGGATAGAAGGATTGGGAAGGTGATGTGAATATGAAAACACAGCACAAGAAATAGAGACTTGTGGCATTCTGTGTGGAAAGCTGATGCATAATGAATTTACTATTACCCATGTAATAGTGCCAAAGCAGTCTGCTGGACCAGACGACAGTACAGTGATATGGAGAATATGGAAGAATTATTCAGTGTTCAAGATCAACATGATCTCCTCACAGAAGAAAGACAGAGAGAAAAAAAGAGGCCTGGACCAAAGGGGAAAGACAGGAGGCAGAGCCTGAAGAGGGGGGAGAGAAGGGAAGGGTATAGAGATGTTAGACCATGGGGTGGAGTGGGAAGGAAGGAAGGAAAGGAGAAGAGAGAGATGCTCGAGCAAAGGGGAGGGGTGGAGACAAAAAATGGAGAGGGAGTGAAACTGAAATAAATCATGTACAAAGGAGAGAAAGGGCACAGGATATAGTTTATTGAAGGGACATAGAAAGAGGGAAGATACCATATGGAACAGAGAGAGAGGGCAGACACTGGATGGAAAAGGCAGAAAGGGTGTACAGTGGATGCAAGGGGCAGAGAGAGGGTGGACAGTAGATGGAAGGGGTAGAGAGAGGGCAGAGGCTGGGTGGAAGGGGCAAAGAGAGAGGACAGATGTTGCATGGAAGGGAGCGAGGACAAATGCTGAATAGAAAGAAGAGAGTGAAGATGACTCAGGGGCGGAAAATTTCATGGCGACACCAGAAAGTATTTCTTCACAGAGAGAGTGGTTGATCATTGGAACAAGCTTCCAGTGCAGGTGATTGAGGCAGACAGCGTGCCAGACTTTAAGAATAAATGGGATACCCATGTGGGATCCCTACGAGGGTCAAGATAAGGAAATTGGGTCATTAGGGCATAGGCAGGGGGTGGGTAAGCAGAGTGGACAGACTTGATGGGCTATAGCCCTTTTCTGCCGTCATCTTCTATGTTTCTATGACTAAAGCAGAAACGACAAAAGGTATTAAAAAAAAATATTTTTTGTTGTTTTACGTAGAATCAAGTAGTATTGTAACTGTATTGATTAAAATTTATCAATAGGAAATGGAAATAAGGCAATTTTGGGGGGAACTAAACCCCTTTCCTCAGGTCAGACAGGATACCATAACAGCTGTATTCTGTACTGTCTTGAAGAAAGATTTGGCCTCTGAAAGCTAATTGAAAAATAGATTAGTCCAATAAAATGGTATTTTCATATTTCTCATTATTTTATTTCTATTTGTTAATTTGGTAAAGTGGTGACTTATGTAGAAGTTTTTTTCAAATTTACATCTATTGTCTTTATATTTTGCACAGTATTAGAGGACGTGTCACTGTTTCTGTGGTGTTGCATTGTATGTAGAGTCTGGTTTCTTGGTTCAGTTTAACTTTTGTCTACATATTTCTATTTTTAGTTTGTGATTATTTCATATTGGGTGAGGGTGTATCTGTGTTCTGTGTGTATGAAAAGAACATGGCTTTCTGTTAGCATCAACTACAGGATCAATTGACTGTGTAGGATCTGGTTTGTTTAGTTTTACAATGTGTGTGTTGGTGTTCTTAGTGCTCACTACAGTATTTAAGATGCTGCCTTTTCCTAGATGCACCCTTATTGTGTGACTCATGGATTATTACTAAAAATATCTATTTTTATATAGAGGAGGAGGATGTTAAAAAATGATCAGCACTGGCTGTCATATATACTAGGTACACCACTGGATTTAATGACCCTATTCTAACTGTACTGTTGGCGTAGGTGCTGTTCCCCCAACAGACAGATACACACATTATAAAGAATTAAAGTTGTATTATCATCAAGCAGCTTTCAAATGACATTATAAGCAAATAAAAATAAAATATTTTTAATACATTGCTAATTATTACCTGCATCTTTACCTATACATTTTGCCCTAGCTCTTACTTTGCACTTTAGCAAAATAAAAAAGAAGTAGATAAAGATCAATCACACAGGTGTCCTTCAAGGCTCAGTAACACCTCTCCATAAATTATGTGGAAGAGGTCTGGTTGTGGGGATAGCATCTATTTCATATCCTCAGTGAGACCTCAGGAAGGAACCTAGTGATCAAAACATTATTAGAGGTGCTGTAGAGCCATTTCTTGTATGACTGGATGAGCTATATTTATCTTTTCTTTTCTTTTTTTTAGTTGTTTAAATTCATGCAGAAATAAATGGCTAGATTGAACCTAATGACTTCATTAACGCATTTCCCTTTTTTAAATCTCTATACCATTTGAAAGAGGGCAAATATCTAATTATTCCCTTCTAGAATTGGATACTTCTTAAATTTAGTAAAAATATTCTGGCACAAGTGTCAAACCTTAAAAAAGGAAGTCATATTGAGCATTGGAAAATAATAATAATTAACTAATAAAAAATAGTATACATTTAATTTTCCCCACCTGGCTACTTTTTCATGCCACCCAGCTGAAAAAAATTTCTGGGGACAACACTGAAGGTGCTTGCTCTTTTCATGGTCTTGAGCATCAGGTAAGATTTATAGTACAAATGAGAACCTCTTTGCACCAATTAACTCCTCACTACTAAAAAAAAAAGTGTTTATCACTTCAATAAGCAAAATAAATTTTATATTTTTAAAAGGGGGGGTGAAGGAGTCTAATCAAAGTTTTTAAACAAAATTACTCAGGCTTTCACGGTAAATCATCCATTACTCTTTTTGGCAGAAGTAAACTTTTTTTTTAAATCACATAGAAAATTAATAATCACAACCAGTGAAAAGCATACAAGATATCCATTTCACTGGTTGCGATTATTAATTTTCTATGTGATTAAAAAAAAGTTTACTTCTGCCAAAAATCTCCCATGCAATAAATGCCTTCAAACATCCAAGAATTCACTCTCACATTTCATACAAAAAAAGCAACCAGTAAAGGCACCAACCAATAAGAAATATTTTCCTTAGACTAGAGTAATGATTTCTACATCAGTGGTTCCCAAACCTGTCCTGGAGGACCACCAGGCCAATCGGGTTTTCAGGCTAGCCCTAATGAATATGCATGAGAGAGATTTGCATATAATGGAAGTGAGAGGCATGCAAATCTGCTCCATGCATATTCATTAGGGCTAGCCTGAAAACCCAATTGGCCTGGTGGTACTCCAGGATAGGGTTGGGAACCACTGTTCTACATAAATGTAGAATTGTTGAATACAATTGCTGTTGCCTTTAACCCTTTCAGGACCATAAGGATCGTAGGCCAATTTTTGTGGTTTTGACAACATTTTTATGGTAAAAAGGGCTTGCAGATGCCAAAAAATTGATTTTTTTTTGTGAAATATCATTATTTTTATTTAAAAAAATCACACTTCTGGCTTATGGACAGTGTGGCAAGTGAATCTTCTCGTCAATCTAGCAACGACGCTAATGAATGAATGTCGGAACCAGTTTGTTTACATAAAGGCAGTATCATATGGAATCCGTACATATCAAATTTAGAACTGTAGACTATCCCAATCAAAATTTATAGGATTTTAAAGTTATGGGACAAATATGTCCCTTGGTCCTGAAAGGGCTAACAGGAACACCATCACAGAATGCAGTAAACTGTTTGATGCAGGCCATCGACAAATTGATTTTATATTTTCCATCTTAAAGAGGTATTCAATACGAGTATAGTTTATTTGCTATATGTGGCTGTCTTCTCTAGCTGCCCTGATGTGGAATTTTTTTACCCTTGTGTATTAGAGCACAGAAGCATTAAGTTCTCTTAGGCTTCCGCAGCTGGTGTCATGATTGTTGCAGTTGTCCGGCCAACTATATATAAGGCAAACTGCAGACCTCAAAGCATACCCTGAAGAAAGCCACAGCATGATGGCTGAAATGCCAGTTTTGCCTACCCAGGTGTGGTGAGACCCAGACAAAAGAATTAAGTTTTCATAAGAAATTTTAGACAATGATTTGGGTAATTTGCCAAAAAGGTTAGTTGCATTTGTGTTGGTTGTTCATTTTATTTCCTAGATATTGCTAGTTTCTAGATTGTGATCCACATAGAACCAGCTTTTGGTATTCTACGGAACTTAAGAAACAATAATATATGCATATGTAGAATAAAATACAAGACTTACTAGCATCAGAAATAGGAGAATCAGCAATAAAAATACTGAGCCAGGAAGGTCAACCACTCATTTTCCCTGGTGTCAAGTATAAAATAGCTGCTACCTTATTGTTTCCTTACAATACACTGGCACTGAAAAGGTGCTGAATATTGTATATAACCTAATGGCAAGAACAATGAAGAAACAGCTGGTTGTGATGCAAAAGAAAAAAACCACAAAGCTAAAGGCAAAATGATTTCTCCGATCTCTGCAATCACCACCATATGAGATTTTAAATGTAACACACACAAGTAAATCATGAACTATCAATTAATGATCATTTTTCCTTGAATTACTCACATGCACTATATCATCCAAACTGTTGAGAATATACTTTCTGGCTTCTTTAGACTTCATCCCAGTCTCCGTCTCATGTTCTTCCAGTGTCTGGTTCATTAACAGAGGGTGATTAAGAGGAGGAATTAGAGCATTCACTATCTATATGTTCTCTCTACAAAACAGCTTAAGTATTTAATAAATTATGCTCTCCTCCACCAAAACAGCATCTGAATATGGAAAAATTATGTCTTACCTGATAATTCTCTTTCCTTTAGATCAGTGTCTCTCAAACTGTATGCCACGAAGAGATTCCAGAATTTTACTTGCAGAAATTCAAAAGCAGCCTAAAATGCCTATAACTCATTTTTATATATGTATTTACTTCCGCACTTTTTAACTTTTCCCCCTCTCCTATTGCATGTTCCTTTTATGTATTCTTTCTAAGAAATTGTAGTTCTTCCTTTTTTCCCCAATGTTTTCAGGTCATAAGTATGTTTGTTTAGTTGGTGTATGTCTAAAAATTTAAAAATGTTCGTCTCCCAGCTATTTTAAATTACTATGTACAACGCTTTGTACCCGTGGATAAGCGTTTAATCAAAAATTTAAATAAACTATACTTTATTTATTAAAATTCCCTCATAAGTATACACTAGAATAGATGACACGAAAGTCGCGGATGCAAGAGTCTGTCAGTGTGCCTATGGACAAGCATAATAGCAAGAATGTAGTTTTATTTTTTATGTAGTTATCCTAACTTGAGCAACAAAGCAATCAAGGTTTTGTTACCGTTTGGATCTTCTTATCTTTGCAAACTTGGATTTTCAGCTCTGACAGGAAAAAAAAGAAAAGAAAACAACTGCAGACGGTGGATGATGAAATGTGCGTTTGCTTGTCAGCTATTGAGCCATGTTTTGAGTTAATTTGCACTCAAAAACAAGCACATTCATCAGTTGGATCAGCAATTCTATTCTATCTACTTTTAGTTTCACCACTGTTACAATTACTCATACATAGCTTAAAAAACTTTAAATAAATATCTTTCAAATTCATTTTTTTGTTGGTTTTGCAATTTTATCATTTCAATTATAATGTGCCAAAGAAACATTTACTCCGTTTAGACACTGCTTTAAGAACATAAGAATTGCCGCTGCTGGGTCAGACCAGTGGTTCATCGTGCCCAGCAGTCTGCTCACGCAATGGCCCTCTGGTCAAAGACCAGCACCCTGAGACTAGCCCTACCTGTGTATGTTCTGGTTCAGCAGGAACTTGTCTAACTTTGTCTTGAATCCCTGGAGGGTGTTTTCCCCTACGACAGACTCCGGAAGAGCGATCCAGTTTTCTACCACTCTCTGGGTGAAGAAGAACTTCCTTATGTTCATAGGGACTCTATCCCCTTTCAATTTTAGATGCAGCAGATGAATCCAGAGACTATTGGGTTGTGTCTATCTACCAGCAAGTGGACATAGAGAATACTGAGATGAACCCTGTCTTATTGGATAGAAAGCCTCCTGGCCAAGGGTGTCTATCCTATTGTAGAATTTGATAGCATCCGCAAATCTTTCTTTTTTAAATTTATTTATTGTAATTTTCAAAGAATTCTCTATACAGAATATAAGAATGGAATTTTCTAACAGAAATAAAATACAACAAAGAAAATATTTAAACAACATTAATTTCCATCAAGCCCACATTTAGGGAGATTATCATTTTAAACCCATAGAAACAGCATCTGCAAATCTTACCAGCAATATCACTTACAAAAATGTTTTTAAAAAATAGGCCCAAGAACCAAACCTTGTGGCACACCACTGGTGACATCCCTTTCCTCAGAACAATCTCTATTTACCACTATCCTCTATCACATTTTACTTAACCTGATCTATCACTTTGGGGCCCATCCCGAGAGCACTCAGCCTATTTATTAGATGTTTGTGTGGAACAGTGTCAAAGGCTGTACTAAAATCTAAATATACTAGAACAGTGTTCAACTGCTGGTTTGCAGGGCCAGGTACATTCATTGGGTCCGAGACAGTATTCTTCAATTGTCAGTCCGCGGTGCGATCGATGCGGCGTAATCTTCAGGCTGGCTCCCTCTTCCTCAGTGCCGGGCAGAGGCATCCTGCGCCTGAACCAGAAGCCTTCTTTCCGACATCACAACATCAAAGGGAATGCTCGAGGAGCCGCTGTCCACGACTTTGTGCACTACAGCAGTGAGGAAGAGGGAGCCAGCCAGAAGATAACACCAGGGGCAGCATAAAACAACTAGGCGGGAGCAGGCACAGTATATATTTGATGCTGCTGCCACAGTCACATCAAACGCGATCCTCTGCCTTCAATACTGCCCATCTGTTGCTGCCCAGATAGGTGGTACATTGTTGGTCTTACATCTCCGCTAAAACCTGCCCATCTTGGGAGGCCCTGCTGATAGTTGTATAGTTACCACTGGAAATACAGTAAACTACTTCCATAAGAGTGAAACAATTAGAAGATTTCAGCCTTGCAGATGTGATGTACAAGGCACAAAGTCTTTTATGGTTCTCACATATGAATACTACAAAAAATGCCACAAAGAAAATCAGATATTTAAGACACAATAATATAAGTAGAGGCCCTGGGACATTACAGACAATATGATTTAAATATTTTAGGTGGGGGAGCACCCTCAGCGTGGGTTTGAAAGCTCTGATGCTTAGAAAAAGCAGAGCAGACGATGCTACTCCAGCCAGCCGCACACCATCATTGAGATGCTCCTGTGTGCTTAATATGTGCAAATTAAGTGACAAGAAAGTGCCCAATGAACAAGTGAAATGCCAGGAATAGACAGGGAATCAACTGTCAAGTAATGTCCCGAATGCCTGAGCCTGCTGATCCAAAGACAAAAAGTTTCAATCACAATCACTCTTCCTTCTGTGTACTTAGCTGAATTCACAGTCCTGTTGTTAAAGAGTACCAGAGGTATCCCAAGTCCTTTATATTTAAAGCAAAAACTGAAGTACAGTCCTGTTTCAACATAGTTCATACATGAATACACAAGTGACGGAGAGCTGCAGTTAGCAAACTGGACAGGAGCTCTTCGTCACCTGTGTTGGTTTTTTGATTTTTAAAAGGTTCTCTACATAACATCCCGGACCCCCGAGGAAGGGTCCTGTCTATTCACATATGAGAACCATTATTTGAATTGCTACGTTATATTTTTACCAATAAAAGATTTTGTGCCTTGTATATTACATCTGCAATTTCTTCCTTGTTTTCATCGTTTGACTCTATTACAGATCTATTGGATCATTCTTTTGTTTTGTCTCAGCCTTGACTTTGTACATTTGTGTGTCTAATAACTAACAAGCAACATGGTTTTCCAAAAATGGAAAATTATGTTCTTACCTGTTAATTTTATTTCCTTTAGATGCAGCAGATGAATCCAGAGACCAATGGGATAGCACACATCTACCAGCAGGTGGAGATAGAGAAACTGATTAACAGGTGATCCTATTGGCTGGCACTCCTCCTGTATCTTCAGTATAGTTCCTTGCCCAAGCATCCGTAACCATCAATAGGCATAGCATGTAAAAAACTTGCTATCCCATACCAAATCACAAAAGGCAATAATACAGAATACAACCATCAATAATAACAAACTTCGAAAGTTGCAAAAGAAAAAAACGACAGAAAATATCCAGAAAAGGTGGGGCTCTGGATTCATCTGCTGCGTCTAAAGGAAAGAAAATTAACAGGTAAGAACATAATTTTTCTTTCCTTAGCAACAGCAGCAGATGAATCCAGAGACCAATGGGATGTAGCAAAACAATCCTCAATCTGGGTGGGAAGCAAACACTGCCTCTGCAACAACCGAAGCACTAAACACATCCACTGCATGCGCCCCCACATCCAACCGGTAATGCTTAGATAAAGCACTCTCGGAAGACCAAGTAGCTGTGACACAAAACTCCTCCAAGGAAAAAACCTTTGGACCGAATCCAAAAAGTAGCCATCGCTCTGGCGGAATGGTCATGAAGTTCTTTCGCCAACCGCTTCCCTGCCATCAAGCAAGCGTAAAGAATGTCCTTCTGGACCCATCGAGCAATTGAGGCTTTGGACACCGCCATACGTTTGAGGCATCCCATGAAGAATACAAAAAGGTGATCTAAACAACTAAAAGTCATTAGAAACCTAGCTTGCTTAGAACGCTACGCACTTTCAAAAAAATGCAGTGAATAAAAGCACATCTCCACATTTCTCCTCCCAGGAAAAAGGAAGGAAAAGTGAGTGTGTCATAAAAGAAAGGATGACACCTCCTTAGAAAGAAATTGTGGTACCGTCTGAACTGACACCCCAGATTTTGTAAATCAGAAATAGGAATCCCCGCCAAACAAGGCCTGCAACTCAGAAAACCGCCGAGCTGAAGCCATGGCCACAAGAAACCCCGCGTTCAACAGCACAGCCTTTTAGAGTCTCAAAAGACAAGGATGAAATGAAGCCTTTGGTAAACTGCGAAGAAGTACCTTAAGACTGTACTCCAGACAGGGCTTTCTAAGAGGTGTACGAATATACCGTACTCCGTTTAGGAACTGGACTACATGAAGCTGAGAAGTAAGGGAAGAGCAATATACCTAGCCCTTGTAACAAGCTAAGAATGGCACTTGAAGCTGAAGGGAATTGAATGCTAAGCCCTTGGCAATACACTTGTGCCAAAAAAGAACTCTGAAAGGGTACAAATGTTGAGAAGTACCCAAGAAAGGAAAAACCTCCAAAAGGAAGAAGAAGCCACAGGTAAAGACGTCTGTATTGTCTGGATAAGAGAAGAAACAACCTGCTTCGCATAACCCTTACACGTCAGCCATGACTTTTCAAAAGCTAGGTCGTAATACCAAAATAGTATGAATATCCATGTTGATTGGACCCTAGGTGAGCAAATCTGGAGATACTAACTCAACAGTCCGGCTGTCAAAAGACTCATAAGATCCGCATAGCAAGGATGGCGCAGCCAATCCAGAGATTCTACAAATACTGTGCCCTGAAAGCGAGCTTGGGTTGGCAAATCCAAGCCATCATCAGCCAGGGGAAAACACTGAAAAAAGAGAAACCAGAGATGAGAAAGAAGCCCCTCTGACTCCCACTCCCTGTGACCGCCGAAGAAGCTAGGAAGCTTAGAATTTTGAGACGAGGCCATGAGGGCTCACTTCCATACAAAGAGCTGGAACGCCTGAGCCAAAATTCTCAATATCCAGGATGTAGAAGATTTCACTATTACTAACATTTACACTTTCTAGAGCGTACACAGCACTGTACACTGTAGCATACAATAAATGGGCCATGCTCAGATTTCACGGAGAGCAAGTCTATCCAAACTCTGTTCCTGACCCATAAAATGATCTGCCAACAGAAGAGGAAGATGAGGGTCCACCCATTGAAGTAGAACCACAACTTTACCCATCAACTGAGTACATCATCTACTGCCCAGGCTGTAGAGAAATACCCCATCATAATACTTACTGAAAAGGCCTTCAGCATCATTCCAGAAGAATGGTCTGAAGCTCCAAAAACGGTAGCCTGACCATGCTCCAGAGTAGAAAAATGAACAAGTACTGAGTCGCCTCTTAAGACCAGACTCCTAGAGCTGAGGATGGAAGGCACCGAGCCCCCCAACCCAACAGCCCGGGATGTTTGGTGACCATGAGCTAGTCTAGAAAAGACCGAGCAATGCCTTTGAAAAGAGAAATCTCGCTGAGCCACTAAATCATACAGAGCGATGCTTGAGGAGCCTACCAAATAACTGGAGCCCTGAGATACTGGGAACCACTGGAACAGAAGCAACCACTGTAGCGTTATAACGAGAAAGCAAGCCGAAGTTCCCAGTAGAGTCAGAAACATGGATCCTAGAACCTGTACAGAATCCCATACTCTCGGTCATGGTGACCGAAGAAGAATGCAAACCTGAGACTGTGACCCATCGCCTTAGTCTCTGGGAAGAAACACATTTCTCTCCTATATGAATAAAAACATCTCCCCAATATACCAGGAGAAAAAAGCGCTGTGCAAATTCGAAGATTCACGTCCAATGAACTGAGAAAAAGAAACCACCCTTTTCGTGTCAGTCAAATGGCCCGACTGGAAGACATCCGAATCATGCAGTCAGTCAATAAGAAAGTAGGTGAATCGCCTGGTAGTGCCAAAACGGTACCACTACATTTTCTAAAATGTTCGTGAAGCCTTGGGTAGGCGAAATGTTATGTGCCAAAACTGAAAGCGCAGCTCCAAGAGAGGCAAGCAAACCTAGTGCCGATTCGGAATCCATAGTGAAAATGTAAATATTCTCCCAGTTTTTCTGCAGAAATGTGTAACCCTGAGAAACTAATTCAGCAGAATGGGATCCAGCCTGCCCAATGCCCCCATCTTGGGCACCATGCAGTAAGTGGAACAATATCCCTTAGTTCCTGAAGAACTACAAGAACTGCCCTGAGGACTAGTAACACTTAAAAGGGAAACACAAAACACAGAGACTCCAAGAACGAACCGGAAACCTGAGGAGGATGCAAAGTTGCAAGCATTCTGAAAAATGTTCAGCCCCCTGGCCTGACATTATAGCGTCTTTCCCCTCATGAGAAAGCCTGAAGAGTCATTGGAAGAAGTCAAGATCCCCTCAGAATGAAGTGCAGAAGGTCAGGGAACGGCAGGATAAGAACTGTAGGATCTGTAAGAAGAAAGAAACTCTAGACACATGCAGCATAGCACAGAGGCAGGCCCAAATAAGAAGGACAGTTACCAAGAGACAAAGGCTCAATCTGCAGGGACCCCAAGAGAGACAATGAGATACCTGTGTGAAAAACAGGGCACTATCTTACTGCTGATCTCATTGTGCCGCGAGTTGCCGTATGTCGATCCAGTCCGGAGACAAACCGAAATTGGGTGACCTAGCACAGGTCAGAGTCTCTCTGGTAATCCCCTTGAGTGCTAACCCCAGAATCCGATTAAACTAGCAGCTTCCTTCAAGTGAATACAGCAGGAACACAGACATAGACATATAAATCTGCCCAAGCTTGTCCCAAAACTGGTGAAACACATACAACTTGTCTGAACCAGAAAGGAGAGAAGCCGCAGCATACCCTGACCAAAGTCAGCTGGAAATAAACTATCGGAACGCTGCAGCTCTCCCGCCATTGCCGGAGACCCAAGTGTGCGCCTGATTCTCGCCGACACATGGTCGCTGCATCAACGCTCCTAGAAACAAAGTCGGATTCAAGCCCCGCAAAATTTACCGTGCCACGGCCTGCATAGAAAGAAAATCAGACTCGGGGAATAACTAGAATGGTGCGGTGCTTCCCACAGCGCCAGAAAAAACATGTCCCATCTCATGCACGCTGCTATAAACCGGCACCTGCACAATCAGCTGCACATGGCCATGACAAACACTGACGAAAGAGAGCCTCGGAATAAACAGGACTACTACTGCTGCACTGAAACCCAACGAGGAGAACAAGCACGAGCATGAAATCGCACCGCTACTGCCGCGCTGTAACCAACAAGGAAAAAAAGCGCGTGCATGCAAAGGGCAGGAATGTCCTGGCTCCCTCAAAGGATTTCTAGTAATAAAACTTAGCCTCAATAAAATATCCATTCCTTAAACGTACATTGACCGAACCCACAGTACTAAGACTTCCAAACAGAACCTGAAGTTCAAACAACAATAAAAAACACATACATTCTCACAAGTTTGTTGTTAGGGCCGGTTGAAGCCAGTAAGAGCTAGTTGTGCAGCACTAACAGGGCAGAATGTAGCAACTGTGGTCTCCCTATTTTATTTATTTATTTATTTTAAACAGAAAAGGAAAGAAGAAAAAAAATCGAGACCCAGTCAGACCCTCTAGCAATGGAGGGAGGGTGAGGCAGAGGCCCAGGTGTAACCCCTAAAGCTGGCACCGTTCATTCGAACACCCCTGTCTCACTGAAGAGAAACCTCAACAGGAGAAATAAAATTGCCATCTCACTTAAGAGAAATCTCAAACAGGAGAAAATAATTTTCCAGTCACAGCCAGAATTCAGGAGCTAGTTGAATAGCGACCATCACCTGCTGGGAGATAGAGCATACTGAAGATACAGGAGGAGTGCCAGCCAATAGGACCACCTGTTAATCAGTTTCTCTATCTCTGCCTGCTGGAAGATGTGTGCTATTCCATTGGTCTCTGGATTCATCTACTGCTGTTGCTAAGGAAACTTTGTTAAAGGACAGTAACTGTCAGATAAAAATATTTATACACTGATGCATTTTTAATACAGTTAAACCAAAATGTTTGTTACCTTGAGTCTCCATCCAGAATACAGCGCATCTGCTTCTCTACAAAAAAAACGTGAAGTTTTAGCTCCTACATTTAACAGCTGTTCTCCTGGTAATCCCTGGGTTTGTGAAATATACCGAATCTGTGGATTAATTAAAAACATTCGCTGTCATATCATCCTTTATAGTACCTACTATTAAATTCCATACGGATTTAGAATAAAACTGTACATCCCTCTATAATCTGTGAAAGTATTTTGATCAAACAAAAGCAAAATAAGGGAAACATGCCCGAGCTACACTGTTCAGTAAACATGGTTTTTCACAATTATTTTGAACTTTTCTGCAAGCTCAAGTAATAGAAAACAAAATGGAAGACTATTACTATTTGAGGTTACAAGCATTCATATGGTAGGACTTTGTCAAGAACAAGATCTGACTCGATTCAGATGGCTGTTGAGGAGACACTTGATTATTCAGGATTGATGGAATGGGAACCTCAGGACTTGATTTCTCTGTTTGATTATATTTATTTGTGTCTACAGTACTCTCCCGACGGAACCCCCCACGAATTTTGAAAAACCATAAATACAGTTTTTTGCCTGTCCAAAGGCAGGGGAGGCAGGAGAGGGCAGCTGGAGCACCTGCTGGTGAAGAAAATCACTCGTGGCCTGATCCGACTGCCTCTTCCTGTAGTAAAGTCGGGCTACACCAATCAGAAGCTGCTTTGACATGCAGCTCGGTCGGAGCAGACCACGAATGAGCGAGTCCATGATTCGCAAATTCATGGGGGAACACTGTATTTATGTACACCGCTTTGGAATAAAGCGATTTAAAAATCTGAAATAAATGAAATGTCACAGTCAACTTAAAAGGTGGACAATCATTTCCAATATCAAACTGATTTTCAGAGGTTTGCTGACAGGTTCATTAAATAATCCTGAGCTTGAGGAATCACTGCCTCCACTGTTTAAAAAGAGATCTTCCTCAAAACATGACTAAGTTGCCCAACCCTGCTATAGAAGATTGATACGTTGATGCCTGTTCTAATAAGGTTGATTGTCTATCCACATATACAACATTCAAAGACAGCAAGACTGTTCATATAATGCAAAATCTTTAAAAATATATATTTAAAAACCACAAAGAAATGCTACACGAGGAAAGAAGTTGTTACAATCTTTGTAGAAAAAGCACATTAGGGAAATGGAAAATAAAGGCTTTTTCATCATATAAACCAGTGATTCCCAACCCTGTCCTGGAGGAACACCAGGCCAATCGGGTTTTCAGGCTAGCCCTAATGAATATGCATGAGAGAGATTTGATGGAAGTGATAGGCATGCAAATTTGCTTCATGCATATTCATTAGGGCTAGCCTGAAAACCCGATTGGCCTGGTGTTCCTCCAGGACAGGGTTGGGAACCACTGATATAAACCATTCAAAGCTAACAGGAGTCCCATCCTTTACATACCTCAGTGAAGAGCAATATCATTAGCTCTTCTCAATTTTTGAATGTAGAACTCTTCCCAGATACCAGTAGGCAACAAATTTCACAATAAAGTTGGGCAAATTCAAATTACCTTGTACTCTTCAATCTACGTTTAGACAATGCAGGACGTATCATTAGATTCCCTTTAAAAAACTGAAGTTGCTCCAATAGCACACAAGAGAGTTTTATTTGGTAGATTACTTTTGAAAAAGTCACTGTTCATATCTGTGGAATCAGTAGATTTCAGAGCAATCAAGTTGGTCTGAATCTGCAGAAATCATGAAATTGGAGGTCTACTCTCTGACCAATAAACTTTTTGGATCCTTGCCCACCTATTTGTTTAAGAGTCCTAGAGATAATTTTGGTATTATGGTTAAATGCTCTGCTGAAAGAAGGCAATTATCTTTCAATTCTGAGATCCATCATATTAAATCCATTTTGAAGAGCAAATCATTGGATAACTCATGATAATATCTACAAGCATCCCCTTTAAATCACTATTGGGTAATAAATTTACAAACTAGTGTCCCAAAATGGTGAAACATTCATCAAAAACAATAAATAGGATCACTATAAACTTAAAACCACTTTATAAACTGCCTGAAGGAGCTCAGAACCATGAGATGGTGTAATGAACACGACCAGGGTAAAACCCTGGTTAGTGTTTCAAATGTCTATCATTGTTCCCTTTTGGAATTGTTTATAAAGTTGTTTCATATAGTATAAAAAAAATTTAAATAGAAGTGCAAAAGTATTTCACTGATTCACAACACTGATTCACTGATTCACTTTCTTATATTTTAAACTTTGAACTTAGTTTTTTTAGAAAAACTCAAGGTAAGTGAAAGTAGTCTTTGTGAAACAGAATCTTATCTTGCTAAACTATATAAGAAAGCTGTTGTGAATCAGTGAAACACTTTTGCACTTCTATTTAAATTTCTTTTACACTATATGAAACAACTTTATAAACAACTCCAAAAGGGAACAATGATAGACATTTGAAACACTAACCAGGGTTTTACCCTGGTCATGTTCATTACACCATCTCATGGTTCTGAGCTCCTTCAGGCAGTTTATAAAGTGGTTTTAGGTTTATAGTGCTCCTATTTATTGTTTTTGATTAATATCTACAAGCAAGCTGCAAACCTGCCATTTCTAGCTAAGCTATTGGAAACCTCAGAAGCTCTTCAATTATAACTGTTTGTGAACTAATTTGGCGGTCTCAGTTTATATTCAGGTCAGCACCCACCTGCCCCCCTTCCCAGACTTGTTGCAGGCCTCTACCAGGCCTTCCATAAGACCTGGTGGTCCGGTGGTGGGCTGGGACAGGAGGGGGTCTCTCTTCTGCCTCTCTCCTGGCCGACTAACAAGTTTCACCTCCCTTCCACCTCCCCAATTAGTAAAAAGTGTACCTTTAAAATACCTCATGGTCCAGTGGTGAACCAGAGCAGGAACAACCTTCCTACACTCCTGCCACGTGCAGAGCCATTACCTAAATGGCTGCTATGAGATGTCCATTTGGAGATTTTGTCTTTGAAAGAATTTTGCCTTTTTTTAAATTTTAAATAGGTGCTGAAATTTACAGTTTTTGTTTTCTCTAATTACTGTATGCTCTTAAAGAAGAATTAAAGAAATTCTAGCTCTAAGAGCAACTTCATTGTAATTAGAGGTTATTTTATTGGTTGCTGTTCTTTGGATTTTTATTTTTTTAATTGAAAACCTTAGTTCTTTGTAGAAAAGTACAGCTGTACATACATTTAAAAGTGAAAGTAAAAGAATTTTCCAAACCAGTGTTTAGTTGAACCAATACTCTATTATGCATCTGGTAAAGCCCAGTTTCTAGATGTTGACTGCAGTGTGTTTTCCATGGGTAACTACATATTCTCATTCAGTGCATTCATCAGGATGTTTACATTCAACTTCAATTTTTCCACATGACTGGACCATAAGTGTCACTCCATAACAGAGATTAGCAACATTTTCTTAGGTGCCATCAACTTGTACTCAAGTCCTAGCAACTTGATGAATTACAGATCTAAAAAGAAATTGGTTTTGTGCTAGTCCAGTAAGGTCCTTCAGAGTTATCCCCATGGTGGTTATCAATTTGTCCAGCCATCTGATTGCAGGTCGCCCTCTTTGCCTGGTTCCTTCAATCTTTCCATACACGATGTCCTTCTCCAATGATCTTTCTCTTCTGACAGTATGACCTAAATAAGACAGTCGTAACTTCATCATTTGGGCTTCTGGTGACATAGCCAGTTTGATCTCTTCCAGAATCAATGTTAGTTCTTCTGACAGTCCACAGCACACATAAAATCCTTCTCCAACACCAAAGCTCAAATGAGTCGGTCAATTTTTTTTTGTCTTGTTTCTGTAGTGTCCAGCTTTTGCATCCATAATTGACTACTGAGAAAATAAGTACATGGACAAGTCTGATCTTTATTTGGAGTGTTATTTCCTTGCCTTTGAATACTTTAAGAACATAAGAATAGCCTTACTGGGTCAGACCAATGGTCCATCAAGCCCAGTAGCCCATTCTCACGGTGGCCAATCCAGGTCCCTAGTACCTGACCAAAATCCAAGGTGTAGCAATATTCCATGCTACCGATACAGGGCAAGCAGTGGCTTCCCCCATGTCTTTCTCAATAACAGACTATGGACCTTTCCTCAAGGAACTTGTCCAAACCTTGTTGAGAACCTTCATTAAAGAGCGACCAAACGCTATTCTGCAGAGTATTTTTTTCCCTGCTAGTTGTGTCCTTGTTAACAAAAGAGCCGAGGAGATTGAAATCCTTTATAACTTCTATCACCTACAAGCTCAAAATCTTCATTTTCCATATTCATGATCTTAGTTTTGTTTATGTTCAGTTCTAATCCCATGTTATGACTTTTGGCTTTTCTCAGCAGATACAGCATGTCTTTTTTGCTGCTGGTGATGAATGTGGTATCATCTGCATATTTCAGCCACCAACTTTAAAACCAATGCTCTCTTCTTTCAAATTTGCTTTTCTGAAGATGGCTTTCACCATAAAGATTGAACAGGTGAGGTGACAAGATGCATCCTTGCCTGACACCACTTTTTACTGGAAACCAATCAGTGTTGCCATATTCTGTTCTCACTGCAGCTTCTTGATTTTCGTTGAAGCTCTTTATCAGCTGAGTTATGTGTTTGGGTATTCCCATTTGTGCTAGAGTTCTCCATAGTTTATCGTGATCCACACAGTCAAAAGCTTTGCTGTAGTTGATGAAGCAACATTTAAAGAAACCATAATTTATCATACCTTGTGCAGTGCCCCCACTATATATGTCCTCTCTTCCCTCCCCCAAATCAATTCCTTTTTTCCCCGCTCCTCATGTCTACCTCCTTCTCCATGTGCCACTGTTTCACCTAGTTCTTCAATCTCAGCTCTGCTTCTTCTTTTCAGTGGCTGTTAAAAAAAAAGAACTCCCAACAGCTACAGATAATTGAATGTCATCCTCTTGCCAGACCTAAAATGAGTGCATTTTTAGCCTTTTCAGTATATGCAACCTTTGTTTCAACAAGAATTATATATAGTTGCTTAATACTTCCCATAGATTATTCAAACAACTTAACAGAAATTAAAATAATAATAATAATAATAAACTTTATTCTTATATACTGCCATACCATTTAGTTCTAGGCAGTTCACATTCAAGAGAGACTTAACAGTTCAGTGACAATGCATTCTTAGTGAATACAGAATATAACTGACCTTCCCAAAAAGGTATAAGGCAGTGATGGCTAACCTTTTTGAGCCCGAGTGCCCAAACTGCCGCACAAAACCAAAGAATTTCCTCAAAGTGCCAGCACGTCAATTAAACCTTAATAACAAGATTTTAGTATCTAAAAACTCTTTATAAAGTTGCCTGAACTATGTAACATCATTTTTAAAGGTTGGAATCTTTGTATTGTCAGAGAATCAATTTGATTCACAATCCTTTGGTTTTCATTTCAATTTATTGGCAATTTATAATGTTTTAATGATTTCATTCAATTTAATGAATTTAGGAAGAATTTGATTCAGTTACACAATATATTTTAAATGTATTATTCACATAACATGTCAAATGTATCCTGAGTAAAAAAAAAGATAAACTTCTTAAAACTGTTAACTGTGTCAAAACTCGGTGTGCATTCCCAAAGAGTCTATACAAGTTTTTTTGTAAAATTTACAATCAAATTAGAAAATAGTTAAATCATTACATTTCTAATAATATGATGTAAAGAAAACAAAAGAGCTTTCAATTAAACCAACCGTTTTTATTGGAAATTCCAGATTGGAATACAACAGGGCCATGTAAAGTCCCTTTTTTAAATAACATCTTTAAATAATATTTAAATAACTTAGAAAGTGTCTTAACTGCAAACTGAAAACACTGCTTCATGTAAACATATGCATTGGGCATGCTCTGAAAAAAATTAATGTGATTTTTGTTGTTGCATGCATGCTGATAACTTGTCAATCCTTGGCTCATAGTGCGTTAATTTCAGAGCAACACATGCAGCACTCATGTCATCCGTTAATCTGTTTCTAGCATCAGATTTTATATGATTCAAAGCCGAAAACAGCTGCTCACAAGCATAGGATGACCCAAACAAAGTAAGAAGAGCAATCCCAAGTGCTTTCATGGACTTAAAATTGTCTGGCAGAGAATTCCACGCTTTTAGGATTTCATTTTCAGAACTGCTAGCAGTGATTTCATTTGTCACCCTTTCACACTCAATACGTTCAATTTACTTTTCCAGATAGAGCTTTATTGAAATTCCAGTAGCTCCATTTCCAAATTTTGAATATCCAACCACTGTAAGCAGGAAAGATCAAGATCTTCAAATGTGGACTTTTCTGGGGAAGTTATAAATGAAAGGGTTGTCTCCATCTTACGGAACTGAGAAAATCTTTTACTAAAATTCTCCTTTGCTTCGGCTACAATGGTGGAATATGCTTTGTGGATTTCCTGGTGTTTTTTATGACTGTCCACAAATGTTGTAGAATTATCCAAATGTATTTTTAGGTTGGGAAAATATTTTAGCTGTCCACTCTCAAGGTCTTTTTCAAAAACATGCAATTTTCTCTCAAAAGCTTTGATGTCACTAAACATGCTTTCTGCTGTTTTTCCCATGCCTTGTAATTTTTTGTTTAGTACATTAAAGTGGTTAATAAAATCTGTAAAGAACATGAGGTTGGTAAGCCAGGCCATGTTGGTGAGTTGAGGATAGTCTTCCCCCTTTTCGTTCATAAATAGCCTAACTTCTTCCAAGCAGGCCACAAATCTCTCTAACACTCGTCCTCTGCTCAGCCACCGGACATTATTGTACATCAGTAAAGTGTTATATTGTGCCTGAACCTCATCAAAAAGGGCTTGAAATTGTCGAAAATTAAGAGCATGCGCCATGATGAAGTTTATCATTTTTGTTACATCTTTGAGGACATCGTCAAGTTTTTTGCTGCTTTCTTTGGCGCAGAGAGCCTCTTGATGTATTATGCAGTGAAATTGAATCAGTGGATGTTTTGCTTCCTTAGCAAAGAAATGAATGAATCCTGATGTTGTCCCCACCATGCTAGGTGCTCCATTGCTAGTAACTGAAACTACTTTTTCTGGACTTATGTCTAGTGATGAAAAAGCCTCCATCACAGCATTGTGGATATCTATCCCTTGTGTTCTTCCAGGCAAAGACAGCAGTTTTACCAGCTCTTCTCTCATGATGTCACCAGTAGCATAACGCAAAATGAGCGCTAGTCTTGCATGGTTAGTAATATCCGTACTTTCATCCAAGCACATGGAGTAGAAGGGTGCTTTTTGTAAGTCGCAAGTAAGCTGTTGACTAACATCAGCAGCCATTCACAGAACCCTATCTTTTGCAGTATTTCTGCTTAGCGGCATCTCAGAGATGCACTGCACAATTTTATCCTTGTTTTGGAAATCATGGAAGAGTGAATTACTCCCAGCCAAAATTGCCTTTTTGACAAAATCTCCATCAGAGAGGGGCTTACCATGTTTTGCCATGCACAGTGAAATTTGAAAGCTGGCAACTGTAAAATGATTAGTTTTTGAAAGATAGTTGCTAAAACTAAGAGACTGGGAGTGATATTTCTTTAATTTTCCTACAAGGAACTCTTTTCTTTGAGCTAAACCAAGTTCAGCAACACTGTTATGGTTGGTCTCAAAGTGACATTTGACACTTGATGTGCGAGACACAACACTTTCATTACACATAATACACAATGCTTTCCCACTGCGTTCAATCACTCCATATGTACTCTGTCCAGGCCTCTTGGAATGGTCTTCCACTATCTGTTTTTGCTGTACTCATTTTCTTTGTTCAAGACTTCAAGTCTACAAAAAGATAAAATTTGTATAATAAAAAAAATCTAATGAAGTGCTGTATACAAATCCGTCCCCATAAAAAAATATGTGATTGGGGAATTTTACTAATTGTAGACATCCGTTTTGGTCAAAAAATATATTGTCCGGGTGAAAACCGGACTTGTGCAACCTGAGTGTATGGGAAAAGGACTTTTATTTTTCATTATTGGAGCCTTTGTTATTTTATTATGATGTTTACAAAAGCACTGTGAAGGGCCACATATACACTTTACTGTTTTTTGCTATATTGAGTTTTCCATAAGGTACAGCGCAGAGGATTAGTGTGTTGGTTGTTCACAGAGAGCCCAGCCCTCCTCTCAGCTTACTGAACTTCTCTATGCAATCATCATAAGCAGCTTTTTTATTTCCTCGAATTTAGCATGTCCCCCATGGAAGATACAGAGGTTTTTACAGAGGAGCACATTATTAGACACATTAACTTCCCCCCATATCCTCACCTCTCTAGCATGGGAGCACTAGGAACTGTTCCTGATTACAGATGTCACATGTGGAGTCACACTACAGCCTCACTGAGTTCCTGTGACAGACTCAGTGTGAAGCTTCTCTTCCTCCCCCCACTTCCCCCTCACACACTGCCTGGCTCATAGGATACTAAGGGGAAGACAGGCAGGCTAAACATCCACTCACAGGACTGCAGCCAGCACAGGAGGATGGGCCGCGGCCCACCGGGACAATGCCCGGTCCTCCCAATGGCCAGTCCGGCCCTGTTGCCAGCTGAGCTGCAAAGCAGACACCGGCACACTCGCCTCCCGCCGCGCCGCATATCTTAATTGCGGACTAGAGAGTTGCGCGGTGACAGAAATCCCACCCGTCCCCACCAAAGTCTCACCCGTCCCCACCCGTCCCCGTGAGGAATCCCACCCGTCCCTGTGAGGAATCCCTCCATCCCCACCCATCCCCGCGAGGAATGTCCTCCGTCCCCGTGAGGAATCCCCTCCGTCCCCGCCCGTCCCTATAAACTTCAGAAATAGTTATTTCATTTAATTATGCTACTGAATTAAAGGCTCTGGTAGAAACCCATTTACAAATAAGCAAAAAGACTTTATTAATTTGGAAATATTAATTGGGAAGAATACACACTTTGTAAACGGGTTTCTACCAGAGCCTCTTTTGTTTATAAATTTTTATCAACACAACTAATATACTACTTTACCTGAAGCAAAAAAAAAAGAAAAAAAGAAATAGAATTCTTCTCCTACCTTTGTTGCCTGGTTTCTGCTTTCCTCATGTTCTCATTCAGTTCCTTCCATCCACTGTCTCTCTTATTCTGCGTCTTCCATTTGCTCTGTTACTGTGCCTCTCCCTTTCTCCCCCCCTTCCAAATTGGTCTGGCACCCATCTTCTTCCCTCCGCTCCCCCCATAGTCTGGCATCTCTGTCTTCTTCCCTGCCAGCGTCTTCTCCCCACTCTTTCTTCCCCATTTCCTTTCAGCGTCCTTCTCCCCCCCATCTTCCCCATGTCCTGTCAGCGTTCTTCTCCCCCCTCTGTCTTCCCCATGGCCTTTCAGCGTCCTTCTCCACCCCCCCGTCTTCCTCATGGCCTTTCAGCGTCCTTCTCCACCCCACCCCCCCATCTTCCCCATGTCCTGTCAGCGTCCTTCTCCCCCTTCTGTCTTCCACAAATGCTTTCAGTGTCCTTCCCCCCCCACCCCGTCTTCCCCATGGCCTTTCAGCATCCTTCTTCACCCCTTTGTCTTCCCCATGTGCTTTCAGCGTCCTTCTCCCCCCCCGTCTTCCCCATGTCCTGTCAGCATCCTTCTCCCCCTTCTGTCTTCCACAAATGCTTTCAGTATTCTCCCCCCCATCCGTCTTCCTCATGGCCTTTCAGCGTCCTTCTTCACCCCTTTGTCTTCCCCATGTGCTTTCAGCGTCCTTCTCCCCCCCGTCTTCCCCATGTCCTGTCAGCGTCCTTCTCCACCCCTTTGTCTTCCCCATGTGCTTTCAGCGTCCTTCCCCCCCCGTCTTCCCCATGTCCTGTCAGCGTCCTTCTCCACCCCTTTGTCTTCCCCATGTGCTTTCAGCGTGCTTCCCCCCCCGTCTTCCCCATGTCCTGTCAGCGTCCTTCTCCCCCTTCTGTCTTCCACAAATGCTTTCAGTGTCCTTCCCCCCCACCCCGTCTTCCCCATGGCCTTTCAGCGTCCTTCTTCACCCCTTTGTCTTCCCCAGTGCTTTCAGCGTCCTTCTCCCCCCTCCTTCTCTCCCGCCCCGGGTGCAGCACAGCCGGCCAGGTCCCCTTACTTTTGTGGCGCTTCCGCGACCGACAGACCGACAACAACCCCGGTCTGACAAACCTCCCTGCCCTTAACCGCGAATCTAAATTTCCTTCTTACAGCTGCTGTAAGAAGGTAATTTATATTCGCGGTTAAGGGCAGGGAGGTTTGTCGGACCAGGGCTGTTGTCGGTCGGTCGGTTAGCTCCACAAAAGTAAGGGGACCTGGCCGGCTGTGCTGCACACGGTGCGGGGCGTGGCAGACCGCCCCCCTCCCTTGGTAGCTACTCGAGCCGCGAGACTACTCCTCCTTACCTACCCTGCCTGCAGTACAGAGCCGAACGGAAATCTTCCCAACGTCAGCGCAGACGTCGGAGGGAGGGAGGGCTTTGTTTACCGATGTCAGCGCTGACGTCGGGAAGACTTCCGTTCGGTTCTGTGCTGCAAGCAGAGCAGGTAGGGAGAAAAGCCGCGCGACTTAGTACATCCAGCCCCGCAGGAACCCCGCGACCCTCGGAGGCGTCCCCACGGGATCCCCGCGACCCGTGCAGCTCTCTATTGTGGACCTTCCCGCATGCCAGCTGCAAGGCCTTCGCGTGCCACAGCTGGCACGCGTGCCATAGGTTCGCCATCGCTGGTATAAAGAGTATCAAACAACTTAGCATGGATATCCTACCTAAACCCAGATTAGAAAAGTCACAGGAGTAGCTGAAATCAATAGGTCAAAGATAATGAAATGCAATTCTGTACTAAATTTAAATGAAACAGAAAAGACTCTGCATTGAACTGCTCTAATACCTGGTCATATTCCAGTGCTCCTGGGTACAGCGGCCATCCAAGGAACAGCTCAGCAATGACGCACCCCAGCGACCACATGTCTATGGCTTCACAAAACGGCAAACCCAAAATTATCTCTGGTGCTCTGCAAATTAAGTGAATAAGATTACTAAATTAGCAAAAAAACTTACAAATGAAAAAATAATCTTCAATATCACTCTCTCTTTGCAGACTCTCTCATTAGCTTTTAGAATTTTCAGCAAATATTTTCCTTCCACCACTCCAGTTCCTCAAAATGATTACTTTGAACAATGATTCTATTTCTACTTAATAATTACATTTTAAACAGAGGCCATCACACATATTGTCCCAAAAGAAACCCATTACCTAACAGAGCAGATACTAATCAAAAGACTCATATCTCAAATATATAGTGAAAAAAGTAAACCATTTCTGCTAATAAAATAAATTCACTCAAAGAAAATTTGTTACCACCGAGGAGTAGGTTTAAAAAGAACAGCAAGAAAGTAAATTTTCTTACCTGTAATGTTCTCTGTAGACATAAGAAATCTGGCATCCAATTGAGTAACATCACCTTACAAGATGGACCAATTCTCTCAGAGCTAGTGTCAATTTCTGAGCATGCATGACCATCCTATATGCAGCAATCTCTTTAATTACTTTAAAGCTTGGCATTCACTCTCAAGGAAATGGGCAGGACTGTAAAGCTTGATTAATTTTATGACCACTACCTGTTACAGGTAAAACAAAAAACTTTACTTTCCCCAAGCACTTAAGTGGGTGACTCAAGTTCTAGGATGCTCATTTTGATAACTGTCTGTTGCTCAGGAGCAACCTGATTGTCAAGAAAATGCAAGACTTGTTATCGAATGCACCATCATTTCTCATTGTCACCTAGACCAAAGACATGAAAGCGAATCAGTTATATAAATAGAATCTTCCAAACCAGATATCAAGGAGAGCCACAGTAGCTCTAATGGCTCTGATCTAATGAAATTCATGTTACAGATTAAGAGCAGGATCAGTCCATGTCAACTGTACAAGTGGTCCCCACCCTATCACCTTCAATTTTAATGAAACTTGGCATGTAGGTTAACTTATGGCACTAAGCCATGCAAAGTTTCAACCCCTAAATCCTAAAATTCATGTAGTAAGAGGTACCTAAGTAGAGGCCTTAAATTTTTTGTGCATGTTGTTCAAAACAAATGGGCAAATTCAAGGGTCTCCTGTACACAGAGCTAACATCAGCCTGAAATTTAGTCTACTGGTGCAACCTTTTGTACTAAAATAAGCTTTTAGAGTTTTAAAAGTCTAGGTTAAGTGCTCTTCTGATGTCCCATAAGATTTATTTTTATTTGTTTACATTTTTTACATATCACATTCAGGTACTCTTAAGTATTTCTCCCTATCTGTCCCAGTGGGCTCACAGTCTAACTACGCTACCTGGGACAACAGAGTGTTAAGTGACTTTCCCAGTGTCACAAGGAACAGTGTGGGGATTGAACTCACAACCTCAGGGTGCTGAGGCAGAGGTTCTAACCACTAGGCCATTCATCTACATTGACAGTCTCCTAGCACATAAAGTATGACCCCATTTCTCTTTACTTGTTTATGTAATACATGGTCACCTAGTTGTCAATTTGAACCAGAATGACCTTGTTGAATGACTGATCTCCAAAAGCCTTTAGAGAAGACATGATAGAGACATATAAGATCATGAAGGGCATTGAGAATGTGGAGAGGGACAGATTCTTCAGCCTACGGGGGTACTACAATAACAAGGGGGCCCTCGGAGAAACTAAAAGGGGACAGGTTTAGAACCAATGCCAGGAAGTACTTCTTCACTCAGAGGGTGGTGGATACCTGAAATGCACTTCTGGAGGGTGTAATAGGACAGAGAGTACTTTACAGGGTTTCAAAGAGAAATTGGATATATTCTTGAAAGAAGAAGTTATTGAGGGATATAGATAGGGAAGATATAGGATGAAGAAGGGTACAGTTAGAAGGATATAGATAAGATAGAAAAAAAAAAAAGGGATTGAAGGGATAGAGGGGTACATACAGAAGACTACTACGCAGGTCCTAGACCTGATAGGCCGCCGTGCGAGCGGACTGCTGGGAACGATGGACCTCTGGTCTGACCCAGCAAAGGCACTTCTTATGTTCTTATGTTAATACACCCCGAGTGTGAAGCCCATCTAGATGAGCTGCCCAGCCTAGGTACATCTATCATTAACGTTACCCGAGTTGGAGAATTTGGAGGGAATTTTTTTGCCAGATTGGATTGGTTCATCCAGCAGGACAGATAGCTGTGTAGAGCAGTGTTTTTCAACCTTTTTACACCAATGGACTGGCAGAAATAAAAGAATTATTCTGTGGACCGGCATCGGTCCATGATCCGGCAGTTGAAGAACACGGGGCTAAGTTGTGGGCCAGACCCCGCCCATCTCTACCCAATCTCCACCCCAGACCCGCCCCCATAATAGTACTAATTGCACCTTGCACATCCCGTTCCTCATCTGGAAGCCTTCCCTCTGACGTTGCAATGTCAGAGGGAAGGCTTCCAATTCAGGCGCAGGATGCCCATAGGAGCCACTGCCTGTGGCTTTGTGCACTGAATCAGTAAGGAAGCGGGAGCTGGCTCGAAGATAACGCCACATCGATCGCACCGTGGACCGGCAGTTGAAGAATTCTGTTTTGGGCCTGATGCACGTGCTGGCCCTGTGGACCGGCAGGAAATTTCTATGGACCAGTGGTTGAAGAACACTGGTGTAGAGGACAGGTGACAAATATGACGCACTGGAGATTCTTTGAAGACTGGGTCCACTGGGTGGATATGGTCCATTGAGCTTCAAATGCAGGCATGCATGGCAATGACATGTACTGTTGAATCCATGTAGCTTAGTGATGCTAGACTACACACACAGCCCTGTACATTAAACACTTAAGAGATAATCCCTGCTCACTAGAGCTTACAATCTAGTATCCTCAACATCTGACCAGCTGATATTTTCTGGCTTCCATGAATTTCTTCTAAAATGGAAATTAAGTTGGTTATCCTTTGCTGTAGAAGAAAAGTTGCCTTATGTCTAGCAAGGCTCCTTTCTATTTCAATTTTTTTTCAGTGGATTTAAATAGATGGAACCCACGCAGGATGGGGGGGGGGGTCATACTGGACTTAGTGTTTACAAATGGGGAAAGTGTTTCTGAGGTTACAGTGGGTGATCATCTGGCATTCAGTGATGACTGCATGGAACGGTTTAATATTAAGATGGTTATAGAGAGGGCTCATTCAAAAGCAAAGGTTCTAGACTTTAAAAAACTAACTTTGTTCGAATGGGGCTTTACGTCAAGGAATTATTGTCTGGATGGGAATGTCTGGAAGGCGTGGAAATGCGGTGGGCAAAACTCAAAGGAGCGATTGTAAGGGTGACAAACCTTTTTGTGAGGCAAGTAAGTAAAGTAAGAGGAAAAGAAGGCCACTTTGGTTCTCAAAAGTAGTAACTGAGAAGGTAAGGAATAAGAGGTTAGCTTTCATAAACTACAAAAGATTGCAGAAAGGAAGACAGGCAAAAATATCTGGAAAAGTTAAGAGAGGCTGGTTGTGTAGTCAGGAAAGCAAAGATGCAAATGGAAGAAAAAATAGCTGACATGGTAAAACGAGGAGACAAGACTTTTTTTAGATTTATTAGTGATAGGAAGAAGTGCAAACGTGGCATTGTGAGACTCAAAGATGAAGGGGAGGAATATGTAGAAGCTGATAAAGAAAAGGCCGAATTGCTTAATGAATATTTCTATTCTGTGTTCACGGCTGAAGCAGCTGGAGCGGGACCACAGATGACAAATGTGAATAGGGATGGAGGAGTAACAGACCCTGATCGATTTTCAGAGTTTTGTGTTTGTGAGGAGCTACCTAAAATAAAGGTAGATAAAGCGATGGAGCCAGTTGGTGTACATCCAAGGGTGCTGAAGGAACTTAGGGAAGTTCTGGTAGCAGTACTGGAGGACTGGAGAAGGGCGGATGTGGTCCCTCTCCACAAAAGTGGAAGTAAGGAAGAAGTAGGGAATTACAGGCCGGTAAGTTTGACTTCTATAGTAAGCAAATTAATGGAAACACTTTTAACACAGAGAATGGTCAAGTTTCTGGAATCCTGTGGATTACAGGATCGGAGGCAACATGGATTCACTAGAGGCAGGTCTTGTCAGACAAATCTGATCAATTTGACTGGGTGACCAGAGAATTGGATAGAGGATGTGCGCTAGATGTGGTGTATTTACATTTTAGCAAAGCCTTTGACAGTGTAAACACGGACGTCTAATAAATAAACTGAGTGCCTTCGGGATGGGTCCCAAAGTGACGGGTTGGGTCAAGAACTGGTTGAATGGAAGGCAACACAGGTTAATGATCAATGGAGATCACTCTGAGGAAAGGGATGTTACCAGTGCCTCAGGGTTCTGTTCTTGGGCCTGTTTTTTTAACATTTTTATAAACGATATTGCTGAAGGGTTGTCGGGTAAAATTTGCCTCTTTGCGGATGATACCAAAATCTGCAATAGAGTAGACATGCCGGATAGTGTGAATAAAATGAAGAAAGACCTGGTAAAGCATGAAGAATGGTCTGAAATTTGGCAGCTAAAATTTAATGCTAAGAAATGCAAGGTTTGAACTGCAAAAACTCAAGGGAATGGTACAGTTTAGGGGGTGAAGAACTTATGTGCACAACAGAAGAGTGGGACTTGGGTGTGATTGTATGTGATGATCTTAAGGAGGCCAAACAGGTTGAAAAGGTGACGGCAAAAGCTAGAAGGTTGCATAAGGAGATGGACGGCCAGTAGGAAAAAGGAAGTATTGATGCCCCTGTATAAGACTTAGATGAGACCTCATTTAGAATACTGTTTTCAGTTCTGGAGGCCACACCTTCAAAAAGATATAAAAAGGATGGAGTCGGTGCAGGAAAAGGCGGGAAAGGGAAAATATGATACAGACGTTTAAATACCTAAGTAATGTAAATATGCACGAGTCGAGTCTCTTTCATTTGAAAGGAAACTCTGCAATGAGAGGGCATAGGATGAAGTTAAGAGGTGATAGGCTCTGGAATAATCTAAGGAAAGAAAGAGATGGGCCATTTGGCCTTTATCTGCCATCATGTTTCTAAATGTGACAGGATAATTTATGATAAACCCTAGTGACTTTGACCAATTGTCCAGACAGGAACACGCACATTTCCAGTGTGCAGTAGATAAACTGCAACAGCAAAACATTTTAACACTCGAGGCACTGACATGAAGCTAGTGTATATAATGAATTCCAGAGTACCTCCGGTTGCTTGGATGTGAGCAGTCAGTCTCCTTTGTGTAAGTGGAATAAGGGATCCTAAGGAAACCAGGGCCCTTAGGTCTAGAACAGGACAGTATCCTCTCATTTTATCGAGAAATACTTGGATTAAACTTCCTGTCCTCTTTTACATGGTGGAATAGATTTGATTGCAAGTTGCAAGTTTGTTTGTCAATATTTACAGAAGCTGACAGCTTAATCTTCAATCAGCAAACCAGCATCTAAATTGCCAAGATGATATGCTATCCAGACTATTTTGAGAACATGTCTAAGGTTACAAGGGGCCATCTGTTTGCAAAACAAGGCTGTCAGGGACAAATACTGAAACTAATTGGAGCCCAAGACCCCTGTGTCGATGGACGAAGGTAACACGGGGCTGGTAGAGCCCTCGTGTCGCCCATCAGCTGGGGGGGGGTGTGAAAGGGGGTGGATTGGAAGTGAGGATGGGGATTGGACAGTGGGTCTGTCGGTAAAGGAAATTTAAATCAATTGGCTGTGGGTGCGAGGGGTTGAAGAAGGGACCCATGGAGGACTTTGCTCCTTCTGAGATCCTCCAGAGCGGCGTTTTGGTTTTCCGGCGCGTCGGTGGGTTCGTGGTGTTTGGCGCGAGGCAGCATGGCAGCGCGAGAGGACAGCGTGTCAGAAGGAGAGGCGGAGATATCGTTGAGGGCGGGAGACTCGTTATTAGAAGAGCCCGAGGAATATGTGGGTGGCGGTAGCGTCGGCGGCAGTAATAGGCCTGACCGGCGGTCCAAATCTGAGGCTCTGTCTGCCCTCGCGATCACTGGCTCAGGTCTGGGTGTGCGGGGGCGGGCGGTGGATAGGTTAGCCGAGCGGAGTTTTTTGAAGGGATGGGGAAGGAGTAAGTCGAGCAGACGGGGTTCTAATCAGTCGGCAGGCCGCAGCTCAAGCGCTCCATACGCTGTTAGTGACCAGGATGGGCCTGTGGGTAGAGCGGGACTGGTTTGTGCGGGGCCTAGTTGGGTTTCGGCAGTGCTTGAGACTGCTGTAGGGTTTCCTGTTTCAGGGGTGGTGGCAGAGGGTGGAGAGCGGATTCAGCCTCCTGGTAGGGAGAGTAGGGCAGCTGTAGGTGGTTTTGACATGGTGCACCCCCAGACCCCTATAAGTGGGGGGCCGAGTTCTTGGCATGCTGGGTTCCTGGGTCCGTGGGGGGCTCCATGGAGTATGCCCCCTTGGGAGCGGGACCATAGGGCTGGGGACCTGGTTCTGCGTTCCCTGCATGGGGCGGTGGGGGGTACCCGGGTGGGACAGGGGGTCCTGGCTCAGTTGGGAGCGGGGGGTCCGGTTGGGAGATGCCCTGGTGTGGTTTTCCGGGTGCGGCTCCTGGCTCTGTTTTGTTTTCCCAGGGTTCGTCAACGATGCCCGATCGCCTGGATCATACCAGGGCAGATGGTGGTCCTTCTTCCAGGGATGTCGGTGGAGAGGCAGAGCAGAGGCGGAGAGATGGCCTAGTGGAGGAGGTGGCAAGCGGCACTGCGGCAGCAGGCGTAGCTGCTGGAGGAGGCGCCACGGGATCTGTGTCTACAGTGGTGGTTGCTGGCTGCGGTTCCACTGTTCCTGTTTCACGATCGGCTTCGGAAGTCGGGCTTGCTGCGAGTGGCGGCTCGGCATCGGCGGGCGTCTCTGGACCTTTCTCATCGGGTAATGTGGCGCCTGCGCTGGTTGCTGTGGAAAAGAGGTCTAGAAGGAGGGGGAGGGATAGGCATCTGTGGCGGAGGGAGTCGTCATCGTCCAGGTCTTCTTCTTCCTCTTCCACTTCATCTTCTTCCTCCTATTCTTCCATACCTATGACGGGGGGGGGAGGGGTGAGGGCAGTTCTACGATGGGGGGTGGTGCGGTACTGCAAGGGGTGGGCAGGGGTGCGCCGGCATTAGTAGCGTTGACGGAACTATGGGAGAAGGTTCCACATGTGTTGCGGCGAAAGATTAGGCGTCGGTCTTGCTTAGACATTTTTCAGCTTACAGTGGGCAGGGCACACCAGCGTGGTCGTAAGAAAGCGAAACGCGCGTCTAGTGAAACCAAGCCGTTGCCGGTAGCAAGGTCCATCATGAATTGGATGCGTTCCTTCTTGAGGCTGGTGAGTGTTTGGGAGAGGGCGCATCCTGGTGACTATGGTTTGTTGTTAGCTTACGCTGACTCGGTGATGGATGCTTATCAGCGCTTCGGGGATTGGGCGTGGTTGAATTATGACGAGGCGTTTTGGGATAAAATGGAGAACATTCATATATCATGGGGCACTCAGGATGTTAACTTGTGGCTCACTCATATGTCAGCCAAGTCCGTGAGTGCTCCTATAGTGGGTGGGCAAGTTCCGCAGGGGAGGGAGGGGTTGGACGCGGGGGAGGTGCTGATGTTTGCTGGCGGTTTAATAAATCCAGTTGCTCATTCTCGGACTGCCGGTTCCGGCACGCCTGTTCGCAATGTGGTCAGTCTCACTCCGTCCTCAAATGTCCCAAGCGTCCTGCAGGAGGGCCAGTTGGCCCGGGAAAATGAGGGCATTGAGGGGCCGCTACCCATGCCGGTTCGGGTGGATGCGTTGCGGCCGTGGCTCCGACTTTATAGCAATGGTTGTGATGGGAGGTTCTTGGAGCGTGGATTTCGGGTTGGTTTTGACATTCCTTTCGGGGGGGGAGGGGTTCTGCGGTTCGCGTCCGAAATGCATCTTCGGTTTCTTGCTTGGGTGTGGAGGTTCGTCATAAGTTGGGTGAAGAACTACGTTTGGGAAGGATCGCGGGTCCTTTTCGCGACTGCCCATTCCCTGACATGATGATCTCCCCCTTAGTGTTGATACCTAAAAAAGAGCCAGGTAAGTTTCGACTGATTCTCAATTTGTAGCGCCCGGTGGGTGCCTCCGTGAATAAAGGGATTCCGCGCGATCTGTGTTCGGTGAGATACTCATCAGTGGATTGCACTTTACGGTTTATTCTTGGGGCCGGCAGGGGTTCGTTGTTAGCGAAGGTTGATATTGAGTCAGCTTTTCGGCTGTTGCCTATACATCCTCGGTCGTATCGTTTACTGGGTTTTCGTTTCGATGGTGCGTATTTTTATGATCGCTGTTTGCCTATGAGTTGTTCCATTTCCTGCGCCTATTTTGAGATGTTCAGCTCATTTCTGCATTGGGTTGTGGTGCGGAGGACGGGACTCAGTTCGGTTGTGCATTATTTGGACGATTTTTTGTTCATTGGTCCTAGGGGTACTGCTGAGTGTGAACAGTTGAAGTCAGCCTTTGAGGGGATGGCAGGAGAGTTCAGGATAGCCTTGGCGCGGGATAAATCAGAAGGTCCTGTCACATTGCTTGTGTTCTTAGGGATAGAGATCAATACGGAGGCCATGGTGATGCGATTGCCGAGGGTCAAAGTTCAACAATTGTTGGGCTTTATGGAGCGTGTGTTGTCCTCGCAAAAAACTACATTGCTGACGGTACAGTCTCTGTTGGGTTCCCTCAATTTTGCCTGTAGGGTCTTGCCTATGGGTCGTGCTTTTTCCCGTTGCTTGGCTGCGGCCACGGCAGGGGTGTGTGATAAGCGGCATTTTTTGCAACTTTTTGTGGGCGTTCGGGCGGACCTCCGGATGTGGATGTGTTTTTTGCGAGACTTTAATGGAACTTTAACCATGCAGGCTCCAACTGTGTCCAATGGGGATTTAGAATTGTTTTCAGACGCTGCGGGGGGAGTTGGCTTTGGTCTTTATTGTAGAGGCGAGTGATGCACTGAGCGTTGGCCAGAAGAGTGGGCGCAGCGGGGGATCACTAGGAACATCACTTTTGTGGAGTTGTTCCCGTTAGTGGTCGCTTGTGAGCTTTGGCCCGAGATTTTGAGGGATAGGCATGTGGTTTTCTGGTGTGATAATCTGGGGGTGGTAGAGGTAGTCAACCGGCAGGCTGCGCATTGCTTGGCAGTGAATGTGTTGATGCGGGCGTTGGTCTTGCGCTGCTTACATCTCAATCTGTTTATCAGAATGAGGAATGTTCCGGGACTGCAGAATGGTATTGCTGATACGTTATCTCGTTTTAATTTTCTGCAGTTTCGCCGTCTGCGCCAGAGGCAGCGGAGGTCGGTTCATCCATGCCGGAGCATTTGTGGCACCTGGACGTGAAAGAGTTTGGGAGATGCTCCGCCTGTCAGTAGCTCCTGCCAAGTGGGCATGTTACTTGCCTGGATTTCGAGCTGTAGTGTCTTTTCTGTCAAGTAGGGGTTGGCCCCCGGGAGATGTGGCCGAATCCTTCCTAGAAGATTTCGTGCTGTTCTCGTTCAGAGCTCGGGTCTCTAGGGGTGTGGTGAGGGGGCGCCTGGCCGGGTTTGCCTTTTTCTATCGTGCCTTAGGCTGGGCGTGCCCCACATCTGGTTTTGTGGTACAGCGACTGATGCGTGCAATGGGGAGGGTGGCTCCTGTGGTGCCGGACGCTAGGTTGCCGATTTGTCACGAGCTGCTGGTGCGGTTATTGACAGTGGTATCGGAGGTGGCCAGTTCGCCCTTTGAGGCCTGTTTGCTTCGGGCGGCCTTCTCTCTTGCCTTTTTTGGAGCACTTCAGGTGGGTGAGCTCTTGGTTAGTGCTTCAGTTAGAGGCAGGGGATTATTGTTGCAGCATGTGCGCATCAGCAAGCAAGCTGTTCACTTATGGGTGGTCAGTTCCAAGACGAATCAAGCAGGGCGGGGGCAGCGGATAGTTCTTCGTCAAGTGGAGGGTTGTGTTTCTTGCCCAGTGGCCAGGTTGAGCACCTATTTGGAGATCCGGGGTGGGGTTTCCTCCGTTCTGTTTATGCATGCTAATGGGGCCCCTCTGTCCGATTTCAATTCCTGGCTGTTCTGCGGCTTGCATTAGTGAGATGTGGAGAGGAGCCAGGCCGATATGGTACGCACTCCTTTCGAATTGGCGCTGCAATGAGCGCCAGTGCGGCTGGCATGCCGGAGGCTGGCATTCGACAGTTGGGGCATTGGGTGTCAGGTGCCTTCTGGGGTTATATTCGGCCTAGTGGTGAGTTCCCAGCATTGGGCAGACAGGGGTTGGGTCAGTGAGGGGGGGATTTGGGGGTGGGCGTTTGGGAGGGGTTCGGGGGTCCTGACTGTCTGGTAAGTTTTTTGCTTTGTTTTGCAGATGCCAGAAGGAGAGGTTATTCGGTCTGGATTGTTGGGCATTCCTTTGTGCACTGGGCCGGTGAAAAAGCATTGGTTCGCCCTGGGGGTCGCCATTTCAAGCTTGAGCATCGTGGAGTGCGCGTGTCCTGTTGGGGTCAACGCGGTATGCGGTGGCATCATCTTTTACCTTTGTTGTCGGACCTGCGCTCTCGGCCTCTACGGCCTGATGTCCTCCTGATTCATTTGGGGGGAAATGATGTGGACACTGTGACGGGGAAGCAGCTTGTCAATAGGATAAAGGATGACCTATGGGTGGTTTTTGGGTGGTTTCCTTTGACATGTGTTGTGTGGTTGGATTTTATTCCCCGCCCCCGGTGTCTGCCATCTCGACGTTGGACCAGGGGACTGGCGAAGTTCAACCGACAGGTGGGGAAGTGGGTGGCGTCATTAGGGGGTAGACAGATTCTGCATGAGTGGGTAGATATGTCTTGTGCGGGTCTTTATCACTGGGACCGGATCCATTTGTCCGATATCGGTTAGGATCTCCTCTTGGACAATTTCGCCATGTGCTGTGAACGGATTCTGGGGTTGGAGTGAATGGTCGCAGCTCTGTTTATTGGGGGGAGGGGGCTGTAAGGCTACAGGCCTGTGGCGGATCTCCCGAGCTACTGGGTCATGGGGCTCATCAGGTGATGAGCGTTGGGAAGGCAGGGAGCCGTGCCTGGTGGGTCAGGTGACCCGGAAAATGGGGCATGAGGGACATGCCACCCCTCTGACTCTTGCTGTGGTGCCGGGGTCGAGGGAATAAAACTCATTCATTGGGTAGCTCGGGAGGAGCTCTTAATATAATGTTAATAAAGTTTATGAAGTTGAAATATGTTATTATGTTTATGGTTAATAAACTGAGCTGCGGATAAATTTTACCAACCAGAAGGCTGTTGTGTATTTATAGTAAAGCAAAAGTGAGGGTTGTGAATGAAGAGGTTTGGAGTATTCAGGCAGACAGCAGGGCCTATCCAGATCCCGCTATTACAGCTATGTTCTCCTGTTCCTGGTTTTGACTACAAAGCAGTTATGACTTCTGAGACAACAGCAAGCACCCTGCTAAGACTGGGAAGGGCAGGAAAGAGCAGTATCATATTGAGCCAAGCGGCTCCTCAAAAGCTGCTATTGATAAAGGTCGGGCCATCACAGTACAAGCAAAATGGCTAATGAAGTGGGCTGGGATTCCCACAGCATCTCCTTGTGACCATGAGTAAGTCACTTAATTCTCCACTGCCTGGGTACAAAAGCACTGGAAAGATCTGTTCCATCTGCTGCCAATAGTTCAGTATGGAACAGCCCAGATAAGGAATGGACACAAACATGACACTGGGCTAGATGGATCTTTGGACTAACTCAGTATGGCAATTCTTATGTTCTAAAGACAAAAATTGCCTGGACTAAGGATACAAAATGGCTGCCATGTAGTTGGCATCTGTTATTGCCATCAATTTTGTATTTTTAGTTAGCTGCCAATGATTTTGAGTATGTACCTGGTATCGTATTCTACTGTACTCTCATGGAGAATGATGGATTCAACAGAGGTGGGAAATACCATTTTATCCACAGCCAGGAAAATGTTAGTAGTAACAATGTAAGTAGTAACCCAAGACCATTATTAATAAAACAAAGGCTGTTCCTTGTCCGTCTGATATTGGATAAGGTAAAGTTTATTACCTATTCATCAGATCAGTTTACCAGTCTCTTGGCAAGAATCAAAACATCATGACAACATCAAAAGCTATGCTTTCAAATTCAATGGAAAATAGAAAAGTTATGCAAAAGAGTCAAAATAACTCTGAAAATTTGACATAATGGAATGAAACTGTCCATGTTAAAAAAAAAGTTGTCATCTGACCAGGAGCTCCAAAGAAATACACATTCCCTCTGTCAAAAAAGCAAAAAACCCCATCAGCCCTCTGCAGTTTGATAGGAGTAAGGCATCTACATGCATAAGAACATAAGAACATAAGATATTCTTGTAGCTTCTAGACATTAAAGAAAATATTTGCTAAATTCTTCAAAAGTGACTAGTATTGACAATCATAGTCTCCAGATTCTTGATCACATTTCAAGGGAGGTGGGGGCTATAACGTTTGGGTCCAATTTATGTGCATGACCAGAGCAACAGATATTTGCTGGCAATACACCCAGGATTTTCAATTCTGCTACTTTAATTTCTTGCAACAAATGGCAACTGTGATCTAACTGGATTTTATTTCTGGTTTTTCATTCTGTTGAGAAACTGAGTGTTTTATTCTATGTATCTGAAACAGAGATCTTGTTACAACTGCAGGATGGCAGGAAATGAGGAAGAAAAGCAAGCAGCTAAACAAACAAAAAAATACCGTGGTACCTTGGATTATGAGCATAATCCGTTCCAGGAGCATGCTCGTAATCCAAAATGCTCATTTATTAAAGCGAGTTTCCCCATAAGAAATAATGGAAACTCGCTTTGATACGTTCCCCCCCCCCCCGAGAACCGGCATTGCTCCCCCCCTGCGATCCGGCACCCTCCCCTGATGCGATCAGGCACCTCCCCAATGCGATCGGGCACCCCCCGCCACGATTGGGCACTCCCCGCCACGATTGGGCACCCCCCCTGCCACTTCTTACAGTCATCTGGGCACCGGCATGTCCTATGCTTGGTGCCGGTGCCCGAAGATCGGCCTCCTCTTCTGCTGGGCCTTGAGCATCTGCGCATGCTCAAGGCCCAGCAGAAGAGGAGGCCGATCTTCGTGCACCGGCACCAAGCACAGGACATGTGGTGCCCAGATGACTGTAAGAAGCAGCCGGGGGGGGGGGGGTGTGCCCGATCGCGTCGGGAGGGGGTGCCGGATTGCGTCGGGGGGGGGGGGGGTGCCGGATCGCGGTGGGGCGCTCATAAATCGAGCCATGCTCGGTTTCCAAGGCACCAATTTTGCAAATGTTTTGCTCATCTTGCAAAACACTCGCAAACCGGTACACTCGTAAACCGAGGTACCACTGTAATAGCAATCACAATCACAGTAGATCATCATCCTTCTAAGATATTTAAAAAGGTCAGACTGACTGTTTACAAGCTATGTAAGTAAAGTGGGTCAGTTGGAAACAATAGTTGATCTCAGCCTGCTAAAAATAACAACTGAATGAAAGCAATGTTTGAGCTTAGCCAATTTATTTACATATGATGTGTCCTGGTAACCAGAGCTCATACTCTATTACGATTTAAAATGACACTATAGAGTGACCAACCCACACCCACGAGACCAGAGCTTGTATTATTTACCCTTACTACGATCATCATTGGCCTTATCCTCCCCAGGTTTCTGATATATCATCGCACACATTGTACTGAAGTTTTTCTGAAATTCCAAACTTCCAAACTGATAGTCTTCTAAAGTATTTTTATAGCTCCACTGAAATGAATACTCAAGTTCACCAAAAAAAACACCCTCAGCATTGATAAAGTACACTCCATTAGGGTGTGTCAATTTTAGGGGTAGATTTTTATTTTGTCAAAAATTTCAAAACTATTAGTGACCAAAGAGGCATCTCTTAAGCAATTTGTGCAATTGTTCAGTGCTCTTCCATAGACACACAGTACACCCAGCAACTTCTTCCATAGTCGTGCTGCAGCTACTGAAAATTCTGAATGCCCTGTCACAACATTTTGTAGAGTTTCAACAATTAGCAGCATCGCTACCTCTGATCTCAATTTCCTTTTTGGTAAATAGACAGACATTAGATTTGGCAAATAATAGTATTTGTCCATATAAGATCTTATGTACTATCATCAATACTTTGTACTGTATTCTTCATTCAATGGGCAGCCAATGCAGTTATTTCAACATTGGGCGCATTAAAACCTTTGCTGCAGCATTTTTAATCATCTGAACTGCATGCTGTCTACTCTTGGTTGTTCCTAAATATAAGGCATTACAGAAGTCAATTTTCCTAATTACTAAACTTTGTAAGACAAATTGAAAATCATTCCATTTTCAGTGATGGCAGTTGAAAAAAGGCAGACTGGACAACCTGAGTCACTTGCACTTGCATTATTGTTAAATGACAATCTAGAATCACTGCCAATAATATTGCTTGGGTTGTTTGGGTTTTTTTTTTAACTGGAACAACATTACTTCCCAACCTCATTTCAATCAGCCAATTCACAGACTCATGCCTCCCTATCATCACCACTTCGGTTTTATCTATGTTCAGTTTAAGATGATTTCCCACCACCAAATTCTCAAGTGTATCCATACAATCCTTCAGTCTCAAAGTAAATTCTGAGTCCCAAGTTACTATTTGGAAAAAAATTTGTACATCATCCACATACAACCTATAATACATATCCAATTGCTCAAAGACTTTCCAAATTGAGGACATATACACATTAAAAAGTAATGCTGACAAAGCGACCCCTATGGCTCTGCACAACACCTCGACTTCCTCAGATACTTGGCCATTATTCAAAACCTTAAAAGATTTGCCAACTTTATACACTTTTCCAGTAATTCCCAAAACTTCCAATTTTTTTTAACAAAAGTCTCAAATCTACTGAGTCGAACACTCCTGAGATGTCTAACGACACCAAACAGAAATCTTAATTTTCATCCATCCCATACCTAATTTGATCAACTGTGGTTATTGATAAATATTCAACATTCTGTGCAGCTCTAAAACCAAACTGAAAATTATTTAGGCCATTTATTTATTCAATATATTCTTCTATCTGTCTTGATACTGTTTTCTCAGTCACCTTACTAATCATAGTTTATTTATTTTTATTTATTTCGATTGTTATCCCGTTCTCCCAGAAGCTCAGAACGAGTTACAATTTGACATTCACAATCAATTTAAGAACAGAATAGTCATGACAACAATTAGGTTCCATTTAGACAATTACAGAACTATTCGAGAGTCAAATAGTTAAGACTGAAATCAGCCTATAATTGTGTATAACATTAGGATCAAGATGACCACCTTTCAATAAAGGTTTAACAGTTGCACATTTCGCACCTCATGGGAAAACACCAGTTTGAAATGATATATTTACTATCCCATTTCTCGTTTCTAGGCAGCTTTACATTTTACCATAGGGGGCCATATCCTCAGAAAGAAGAAATTCTCGTAGCTTTCTCCCATATTTACAGTGTAAAGCCTCACAGACTCTTGACTTATCTATAAAGTTATTGAATAAGCTTCAGCTCATCTGGTTTATAAGATCAAGAAGTAGTCTGCAGTTTGCCTGATTTTTAATCTTAAAAAGTATGATCATGGTAGTCCTTTTTATACCAAGTTGCATTGGTTGCCTTTTGGGGCACTTTGGGGAGGAATTTTGGATGAGTGCGAAGAACCACCTTGTCATGGTGGAACACTGTGATAGGTGGATTCGCCACCAGTGCTTGAAGCTCACTAACTCGAGGAGCAGAAGTGAGGCCAATGAGAAACACCACTTTCCAAGTGAGGTACTTCAGATGAGCCTTGTGAAAAGGTTCGAATGGAGGTTTCATAAGTTGAGAAAGAACAACATTGAGGTCCCAAACCACTGGAGGCGGTTTGAGGGGAAGATTGACATGGAAAAGTCCTTTCATGAATCTGGAAACCACCGGATGAGCAGAGAGGGGTTTTTCTTGAAGAGGCTGGTGGAAAGCAGAAGTGGAAAGCAGAAAATGCACTAAGGTGGATTCGTATCGATGTAGATTTGAGGCCAGAATGAGAGAGGTGCAACAGGTAATCTAAGACTGCCGACAAGGAGGAGTGTTGTGGCTCATGATGATGAGAAAAACACCAAGTAGAGAATCTAGTCCTCTTTTGGTGGTAGCATTGTCTAATAGCAGGCTTTCTTGAAGCTTCTAGGACGTCTCTCACAGGTTGAGAAAACTGGAGAGGGGTTACGTTGAAGAGGAACCAAGCTGTCAGGTGTAGAGACTGCAGGTTGGGATGAAGTAGAGATCCCTGCTGCTGCATAAGCAGTGATAGAAACACTGGTAGAGGGAAGGGCTCCCTGCTGCTGAGTTGAAGTAGAAAGGAGTACCAAGGTTGTCTGGGCCACCGTGGAGCGATCAGGATCATGGTGGCATGGTCTGACTTGAGTTTGACTAGAGTCTTCTGGATGAGAGGAAATGGAGGAAACGCATATAGAAAGAGATTCGTCCAATCCAGAAGAAAAGCATCTGCCTCGAGGCGGTGAGGAGTGTAGATCCTGAAGCAGGATTGAGGCAGTTTGAAGTTGTGGGGGGCTGCAAAGAGGTCAATCTGAAGAGTTCCCCACTGAGAAAAGATGTGATGGAGGAGCGTTGAGTCCACTCATGAGGTTGCAGCAGGCGACTCAAGTTGTCCGCCAAGGCATTGTCCGTCCCTTGAATGTAGACAGCTTTGTGGAAGGTGTTGTGGTGAATTGCCCAATCCCAAACTTTCAGAGCTTCCTGGCAGAGGGAGGCCAATCCCGTGCCCCCCTGCTTGTTGATATAATACATGGCAACTTGGTTGTCCGTGCGAATGAGGACCACCTTGTCTTGAAGCAGGTGCTGGAAGGCATTGAAAGCATGGAAAATCGCCCTGAGTTCCAGGAGATTGATGTGGCACTGGTGGTCTGTGCTGGTCCAGATGAGCCCCCCAAGCTTAAGTGGACGAGTCGGTCGTGAGGACTTTCTGATGGGGGGGAGTTTGGAACAGCAAACCTCTGGATAGATTGGAGGATAGCATCCACCAGCGAAGAGACTGTTGTAGAGCAGGGGTGACCCGGATGTGTCGGGACAGAGGGTCGGATGTCTGCGTCCTTTGAGATGTCAGGGTCCACTGGGGAATCCTGAAGTGAGGTCTGGCAAAAGGAGTCACGTGAACTGTAGAGGCCATGTGGCCCAGGAGAATCATTATGTATCTCACCGAGATGGAAGGGCGAGAGGACACCAAGTGGCAAAGATGGAGGAGAGCTTCCTGACGTTGGGGAGGAAGGAACGCTCTGAGTTGAGTAGTATCCAGAACAGCTCCGATGAAGGGAAGAGTCTGGGAAGGTTGTAGATGGAATTTCGGGAAGTTTATCTCGAATCCCAGGTGTTGCAGTAACCAGATCGTCCTCTGGGTCGCGAGGACGACTCCCTGAGACGTGGAATCCTTGATGAGCCAGTCGTCCAGGTAGGGGAAGACCTGGAGGCCATGGTTCCGGAGTGCTGCGGCCACCACTACCAGGCACTTGGTGAAAACTCTGGGTGATGAGGTCAGGCCGAAGGGGAGCTCTCGGTATTGAAGATGAAGATTTCCCACCCTGAATCTGAGGTATTGGCGTGAGGCCAGATGAATGGGGATGTGAGTGTAGGCTTCCTTGAGATCCAGAGAGCATAACCAGTCGTTCTGCTCGAGGAGGGGATACAGGGATGTCAGGGTCAACATGCGAAACTTCTCTTTTACCAGAAACTTGTTGAGCACCCTGAGGTCCAAAATGGGTCGCAGATCGCCCGTCTTCTTCGGAACAAGGAAGTACCGGGAGTAAAAACCCTTGTTCTGTTGAGACACGAGGACCAGCTCGACAGCTCCGAGCTGTAATAAAGCCTGAGCTTCCTGAAGAAGAAGAGCGGTCTGGGTCAAGTTTGAAGGATACTCTCTTGGAGGATGTTCCGGGGGGACTCGATCGAACTGGAGGGAGCATCCTTCTTTAATGATGGAGAGGACCCAGAGGTCGGTGGTAATGGTCGTCCATTGATGGTAAAAGTGATGGAGACGGCCCCCGATTGATGGGGCAACTGAAAATGGCAGGACGGCTGAGGTTACGTCCTGTATGAGACAGTCAAAAGGGCTGGGGGGCCTTAGGGGCAGTATGCTGCTTTTGTGAATGCTGCTGCTTCACAGGCTGTCAGATGGTGGGAGCCTGCTTAGGTGGGTAACGCCGCTGGTATATCAACGGTGGACGTGATGGACGAGGAGGAGCAGGCTTAGGCTTCGGGTGCAAGATAGATTGGAAGGATTTCTCGTGGTCCGAGAGCTTCTTGGTCGCTGCCTCGATGGATTCATCAAAAAGGTCGGTACCAGCGCATGGAACATTGGCAAGCCTGTCCTGGAGATTAGGGTTCATATCGATGGTCCTGAGCCACGCCAGCCGGCGCATGGCCACTGCACATGCTGTTGCCTGAGCCGAGAGTTCAAAGGAATCGTAGGATGACTGCATCAGCTATAGCCGGAGCTGGGACAGCGAGGCCAGAACTTCCTGGTACTCGGATTGTGCCCTGGGGTCCACATAGGGCAAGAACTTCTGGAGTACCGACAGGAAGAACTCGAAATAAGTGACAAAATGGAAGTTGTAGTTCAGAATCCTGGAAGTCGTCATGGAGTTCTGATAAATCCTCTTACCAAATCGGTCCATGGTCTTGCCCTCTCTACCAGGTGGGACGGCAGCGTAGACCTGGGAGGGGTGAGACCGCTTCAGTGAGGACTCTACCAAGAGGGATTGATGGGAGAGTTGGGAACCAACGAACCCCTTGTGATGCACCGTGCGGTACCTGGTATCCAATTTGCCCGGTACAACGGGGATGGAATAAGGTGTTTCAAGGCATAGCATGAAGGTCTGATCCAGCAGCTTATGTAGAGGAAGCTTGAGGGATTCAGCAGGTGGTTGAGGGAGGTGCATAGTCTCCAGATATTCTTTGGAGAATTTTGAACCTGTGTCCAGGTGGATGTCCGGTGGAATAGGCTGCTGTGCTACCTGATCTGAAGAGACTGAGGAAGGTATCGCAGCAGGCGCTGGTGTCGGGGCCGGCACGAACGATGCAGGCTTGATGAGACTCGGTGCCGCAGAGGTGGAAGGCTGTGGAGCAGCACATGAAGTCGAAGGTGAGGGGCCTTTTGATGAAGACTGCTCCGTCGAGGACTCCATGCTGAACAGCGACTCCCACAAAACGCAACGGCGCTTGAAAGCACATGCGGTGAGTGTGGAGCAAGACCGGCATGATTTCGGAAGGTGTTCAGGCCCGAGACAACGAGTGTCGATGAGGGTCCGTTAGCGAAATTGCGCGCTGGCACTTGGCACACTTTTTAAAACCGGTGATAGGCCGGGACATAGGCCGGAAAAGCTCCGCCGCAAGATCGAAGCCGCGGCCAAGTGGCCTGCCCGGTCGAACGGATGGAAGAAATATATATATATATTTTTTTGAAAACAAGAAAAACGACGAAAATCAGCGATTAAGAGAAATTTAACCCAAAACCACGGACTTTAGAAGGCACAAGTGAAAATCTTCATGCAGAGAGTCAAAGACGGACTTCTCGGCTCCGCAGAAAAGTAAGAACCGAGGAGACGCGCCCTGGTCTGGGTGGGAAGGCACTCGCGCATGCGCAGTGCGGGCGACTCGAAACTTCGAGTTTCATCAAGCAAAAATGCTTGTGAGGCGTCCGCATCGGGGCTCCGTTGGATCACGTCACCCATAGTGAGAATACATGCCTGTTTGTCCTGGGATAACTTAACATAACATAAGAATTGTCGCTGCTGGGTCAGACCAGTGGTCCATCATGCCCAGCAGTATGCTCCCAGAGCGGCCCAAAGACCAGTGCCCTGAGTCTAGCCTTACCAGCAGGTAGGGCTTGTCTCAGTTAGGGCGCTGGTCTTTCATCAGAGGGCCGCCGCATGAGCTGACTGCTGGGCACGATGGACCACTGGTCTGACCCAGCAGCGGCAATTCTTATGTTCTTATGTAACTTTGTCTTGAATCCCTGGAGGGTGTTTTCCCCTATAACAGCCTCCTGAAGAGCGTTCCAGTTTTCCACCACTCTCTAGGTGAAGAAGAACTTCTTTACGTTTGTACGGAATCTATCCCCTTTTTTAACTTTAGAGAGTGCCTTCTCATTCTCTCCACCTTGGAGAGCGTGAACAACCTGTCTTTATCTACTAAGTCTATTCCCTTCATTATCTTGAAAGTTTCGATCATGTCCCCTCTTTTCAAGGGAGAAGAGGCCCAGTTTCTCTAATCTCTCACTGTACGGCAACTCCTCCAGCTCCTTAACCATTTTAGTTGCTCTTCTCTGGACCCTTTCGAGTAGCACTGTGTCCTTCTTCATGTACAGCAGTTCTGGACGCAGTATTCCAGGTGAGGGTGTACCTTGGCCAGGTACAGCGGCATGATAACCTTCTCCGATCTGTTTGTGATCCCCTTATTAATCATTCCTAGCATTCTGTTCACCCTTTTTGCCGCCGCCACTGCACATTGTTCGGACAGCTTCATTGACTTGTCTACCAATAGTCCCAAGTCTCTTTCCTGGGGGTCTCTCCGAGTACTGCACCGGACATCCTGTATTCGTGTTTACACAAGGCTTAGGAAATATGAGTGCAACAGCAGCAGCTTATTACACATTCTATGGAGTAAAATCAACCATTCCCATCCCAGTCCTCAGGGGATACCAAGTCCCATTGGGTTTTCAGGATATCCATAATGAATATGCAAGAGAGAGATTTCCATGCTATTGAGGCAGTGCATGAATATTCACTGTGGATATTCTGAAAACCCGATGGGACTATATGTACTCCAAAGTCTAGGCTGGGAATGTCAAATAAGAATCAATGGGCAATACAGAAAAAAAACTAAGGGACTAGAACAGTGGTGTCAAAGTCCCTCCTCGAGGGCCGCAATCCAGTCGGGTTTTCAGGATTTCCTCAATGAATATGCATGAGATCTATTTGCATGCACTGCTTTCATTGTATGCTAATAGATCCCTTGCATATTCATTGGGGAAATCCTGAAAACCCGACTGGATTGCGGCCCTTGAGGACCAACTTTGACACCTGTAGACTAGAATTTTAAAAGGTGACTGGCCTGGATCATAGAATACATTTTTACAGAGTTTAAGTTTTACATGGGTAATTCAAACAAACAAGGCCTTCAAGTTAAAAAAAAACAAAAAACAACTTCCTGATTTCAACATCAAAAATTGCTATCTTTTTTGAGTTGCCTAGCAACATCTGGTTAGGATAGGCTTCAATGTCACAGTTCAAGAAAAATATACCATGAAGAAATAATCAGTTTCCCCTTTGTTGATAAAGCTTCACTGTCTCCCAGTTCGCTTTAGGATCCAGTTTTAAATGCGCATGCATAATCTTCAAGCTTCTCTTTGGAATATTTGATCCTTTTGTCCCCTTATATTGGAATACCCTTAGATTTTGTCATTTGAGAAACACACAAAGCCTATGTCAATCTTCCCTTCCTTTAAGGGAATTAAATCTTCTGGGAAGCTCAGTCGATCTTTTGTTTTCAAGTTTGTAGAGATCTGGAATGAACTTCCTGACTCCATTAGGCTTTTAGGCCAGCTGCAATTATTTTGTAAATTTCTGAAAACTTTGTTCTTCTCGCCATTTTTAAATGGTTTAGCTACAGCCTCAACGAAATGATAATATTATAGTTATTTTTCTTATGCTTTTCTTATGTACTTTAGTTTTTAATTAGTTCTTCCTTCTCCTATGTTTTAAGCTATGTACTCTAGTCTTAATTATATGTGAACCGAGTCGAGCTCCTCTGGGAGATGACCCAATATAAATACCAAAGATTAGATTAGATCCATTCAAGATCAGGTTCCAAAACAAAATTAGCTGGATTCAAAAATACCTTTAAACAAACTATTTGATAAATATTGCAGAATACCACACACTGTTTACATATACAAATACCCTTAAATATCTCCAAGTGTAAATCTACTCACACATGTATAGCAACTGATTTCACACTAGGCTGACCTCAGATGAATGAATGCCCTTCAGAGCAACACTCCTGGCTTGCTTCACTGCAACCACCAGACAACCTCACCATCTATAGTAATCAAATTTCTGGTTACCACCTCCTTTGCCTATTTTAAGAAATCCTCCAGTACACTTTGAGTGCCATTCAAAGTGATAGATCATCATCAAGTTCAAGCCCTGGACAGTGGAACTGTATTTATCAGCTCTCATTCAGGTTTCACTTACTTGTGTATATTACTAAAGCTTTTAAATATCACCGAAGCATTGGAATAAAATAAAAATAAAGATAGCATAAATTTTATCTAAACTGTGTAAAAGTAGTCAGTACCCACATCTCCTTCATAGGAGCCGCTTGAAGATTAAATAGGGACCATCATTGCACTTCGATAGTCCCTTCTTGTGCCTCTCTCATAATATAAGCATAATGATTTCTTCAACTCAAACCTATAAATTCAAACAATAATCAGAGGGACCCTTATCTGTTTGAATGAAAACCTCATTGACTTTTTACACTGTGTGTGTGTCAAATTCAACGTATTGCCTTTTGTCTCTTTTCCTTTCAGATTTATTTTTCCTCAGATTCCTTTCTTAGGCTATTTTTGTCTTCTGTCCATTGACCCTCCCACCACTAATCTTACATTGTTGGTTTTTCCAGCTGCTCCCACAGCATCATAAGAACATAAGAATAGCCATATGAGAGGCGTTCATCCCTTCTATCATTTTAGTCACTTTTCTAATTCTGCTATATCTTTTCTGAGATATGGCAACCTGAACTGAACATAATACTTAAGGTGAGGTCACACTATGAAGCAATACAGAGGAACTATAATACTCTTGGTCTTATTTACCATCTCTTTCCAAACAATTCCCAGCATCCTGTTTGCTTCTTTAGCTGTCACCACTCACTGGGCACAAGATGTATTATTTACAGCAGGGGTGTCAAAGTCCCTCCTCAAGGGCCACAATCCAGTCAGGTTTTCAGGATTTCCCCAATGAATATGCATGAGATCTATTAGCATACAATGAAAGCAGTGCATGCAAATAGATCTCATGCATATTCATTGGGGAAATCCTGAAAACCCAACTGGATTGTGGCCCTCAAGGAGGGACTTTGACACCCCTGGTCTACAGTGACACTCAGATTTTTTCTTGGTTGCTGATGGCTAAGTTGAACTCTAGCATCCAGTAACTATGATTTGATTTATTATTTATTTGATTTATTATTTATTTTTGATTTATTATTTGAGTTATTCTTCCCAAAGTGCATCGCTTAATCCACATTCAAGTTCATCTGCTATTTAGATGCCCAATCTTCCAGTTTTCTAAGGTCTTCCTGAAATTTTTCACAGTCCACGTGCATTAACAAGTTTGAATACTTTTATGTTATCTGAAAAGGTATTCATTCACCTCACTTACTCCCATTTATAAGTATGTTAAATAGCAGCAGTCCAAGTATAAATCCATGTGGCACTCAACTAATCACCCTCCTCCACTGAGAAACATTTGTTATTTTATGCTTTACTTGGATTTCATGTATCTATCTTTGTAACCCACTTAGGTTATTAGGTAGAATATACATTTTTGTTAAATAAATAAAATACCCACAGGTGAACCAATGGTTAAATGGTCATTATAAAGTAAACACTGCCCCTATTTTTAAAAAAAGAAGCTTCCACAAAAGGGTTGTCTTTAAAAGCTTTTTAAAATGCTGGATGTTATACAGCATCCTCAATTATCCAATCATGTTATGCCACAATTTCACTCCAGCTACTGAAATGGCCTTGGTCCTAGAGGCAGCCCTGTGAGTGTAGATACTGAGGAGAGGGAGAGGATTCTAGGGGGGGGGGCATGCTAAGGAGAAGCAGAGACAGAGAAAAAGAGAGGGTGCTATGGGGTGTGTGGGGGAAATTCTCCCTGAAAAAGCAACCCACATGGATCCTTTTTACTCAGAAGGCTAGGAATGCTATTAACTACAGAAATAGCCCATAAAGGAGCACTGTTACCGTGAAGGAGATTCTCCAGCAGCCATGTTGGTACATCAATTTTAAAACATTTTTTAAGTGTTTATATTTGGGGGGGGAGGGAGGAGGAAGGAGGAAGAGGGATTCATAAGAACATAAGAATTGCCATCTCCGGATCAGACCCTGGGTCCATCAAGTCTGGTGATCCGCACACGCGGAGGCCCCGCCAGGTGTACCCTGGCATAGTTTTAGTCCCCATATCACTGTATGCTTCTCAAGGGAGATGTGCATCTAATTTACCCTTACTCATATCACTAGAACGGTGGATTCTGCAATTACTTCCTCTGGGAGAGCATTCCAGGTTTCACACTCACTGTGTGAAACAGAACTTCTTGATATTCATCCTGGACCTGTCCCTCCTCAGCTTTAGTCTATGCCTCTTGTCCGTGTCACATTGGACATTGTAAATAACTGCTTTCCCTGCTCCATTTTGTCGAATCGTTTCAGTATTTTGAAAGTCTCGATCAGATCCCCTCGCAGTCTCCTCTTCTCAAGGGAGAACAACCCTAGTCTCCTAAGTCGTTCCTCATAGTCCAGGTTCTCCATACCTTTCACTAGCTTCGTTGCTCGTCTCTGCATCCTCTCTAGCAGTTTTATATCCTTCTTTAGGTATGGAGACCAATACTGGACACAGTATTCCAGGTGCAGTCTGACCATGGCTCTGTAGAGCGGTATTATAACTTTCTCTGATATACTTGTAATTCCCTTCTTTATCACGTCACACCCTTGATGATTGATTCTCACTGGCTTCCTATCAGCCATCGCATTACTTTTAAAATATTACTTCTAGTTTTTAAATCTTTAACCTATAATGAACCTCAATTCATAACCAGAATGCTTATTCCTTACAACACCTCCCGGTCTCTTCGTTCAACTTCGCATAACCTCTTAACTGTTCCATCCCTAAAAATTATAGGCACCAGAAGACATGATATGTTTTTGGTCATGGCCCCTCAACTGTGGAACTCTCTACCACAGTACATAAGAGACGAAAAAGACCTTTCATCCTTTAAAAAAATCTTAAAAACTTATCTTTTTAAAGATGCATTCAACTTTTCACTCACCGACCAATAACCAAAAATCTTAGGGGAGGGGGGGTTTGTTATTTTTACCCTCCCTCTCGTTTATTTCCCTTTTGTTTTTTTTCACTCTAACAAGAAATTGTAACTTTTTCCCCCTATCCCCTGAGATTCATGTTAGTCTTATTTTGTAAGTCTGAAGTTATTTTCTATGTACCCACAACCCTGTTTTTACAAAGTTGTACATTGCTTAGTAAATTAAATAAGCGATCCATCAAATGCTAATAAAAACTTGAAACTTGCTTTTTTTTTGCCGCCGCCGGTTTCAGGGTCCTATCTATCAGTATTCCCAGGTCCTTTTCCTGTTCGGTCTTTCCCAGAGTTACACCTGACGTACTATACTTGTGATCTTTATTTTTTCTGCCTAAATGTATCACTTTGTATTTTTCCACATTAAAATTCATCTGCCATTTATCTGCCCACTTCTCCAATTGATTCAAGTCGTTCTGGAGTTCCTCGCTGTCATTCTGCGATCCGATTGCCCGGCATAGCTTTGTGTCTTATGCAAACTTGATGATTTCACTGGATGTTCCTTCTTCCAGGTCATTTATGAAAATATGAAATAAGATGGTTCCAAGTACCGAGCCCTGGGGTACACCGCTAGTCACTTTTTCCCATTCTGAGAACTTCCCATTTATGCCCACTCTCTGTTTTCTGTTCTCTAGCCATTTGTCTAGCCATCTTAGTATATCTCCCTCTATTCCATGGCCTTGTAATTTCCTGAGAAGTCTTACATGTGGAAGGAACCTTGTCGAACGCTTTCTGAAAGTCCAAGTACACAACATCCACCAGTTCTCCACTATCAATTTGTCTGTTCACTGTCTCAAAAAAATTGAAGTAGGTTCGTCAAATATGATTTCCCTTTCCTGAACCCATGTTGACTGGCTCTCATCAGGTCGTGTGTGTCTAGGTGCCGGACTATGCTATCTTTGATCAGTGCCTCAACCATCTTACTGCTGGGGATAAAGATATGATAGGGCTGCTGCATGGGTGGCTGGATAGGCGATGAAGAGTGGCTGCAGCCAATGGGGACAGGTGGGGCAATGGAGCTTTTAGGGGTTTCTTCAGTTTGCCTAAACTGAAAAGTGTCCGTCACCTGTTTTATCAACATTTTTGCAATTTTAAGCCAAGCCATTATTTTAGCACACTTGGACTATTGTATCTCCATTTAGGTGGGTTTGAGCAAAGGAAAAGGAAAAAATATCACCATAAGATTGATCTTTGGTAAAACAAAGTATGACCATGTGTCACCTCCGTTAAGGAATTTACATTGGCTTCCTTTTCTATTGAGTCTCTTACAACTCCCTAGTGCCCACCGATTCCACTCCCACCCTAATGGTCTCCAACCCTATCCCAGCTGACAGATCCTGGACCACCTTTGAGCGCGTATCTGAATCCCTGGTCCTCAATCTCTGTCTCAAACTGAAATCCTGTAATTGCTCCTTGGACCCATTCCCCTCCTACCTATACGAGAACATTCCCGCTCAGGCTATTTCTTCTATCACCATTCTCATAAACTCCGCCCTTCAGTCGGGCTATTTCTCCCCAGAAATGGGTCATATCGCCTTGACCCCACTACTGAAAAAATCTGACCTTGACCTTTACATACCATCCAGCTATCGCCCAATTGCAAATATCCCTCTCCTAACCAAGATGCTAGAGTCCATCATTTCTTCCCAACTCTCATCATAATTAGAGATTCTCTATTCTTTTACCCTATCAATATGGCTTTCGTCCAAACTTCAGCACCGAATCCCTACTGTCTTCCCTGATTTCAAGGGTTCAACAACTTCACTCTCAAAACAAGTTCGCCGTCCTCCTACAATTTGACCTTTCCGCTGCTTTTAACGTTGTTCACCATGATATTCTTGTTTACCAACTCTCTGAGATAGGTATCAACTCCACAGTCTTAGGTTGGTTCTCTAAATTCCTCTGATCTCGTTCTTACATTGTTAACATGAATGGCACCTCATCCTCCCCCTGGAAACCGAATTGTGGAGTCCCGCAGGGCTCTCCACTATCCCCTATCCTTTTCAACATCTATATGTCCTCCCTAAAACTCCTCCACCTAGCCCCTCTTGAAACAATTTACACTTATGCAGACTACATCCTCGTCCTCCTCGAGACCGATTCGAACCTCACCGACCTGTCTAAGAACATATCCTCTTGTATAATGAACCTACAATCCTGGGCCCACACTGTGCAAATGAAATTGAATGAGTCCAAAACAAGACTTCTTTGGCTCGGTCCAAAACTAGATCACCTACCCACCTCCATCCCACTACCCTCTGGCTCCTCTCTGCAACTTGAGTTCTCGAGCAAGGTCTTGGGCATCATCATTGATTCCACATTGTCCTTCAATGACCACCTCCAATCCTTGGTAAAAAAATGCTTTTTCAGCCTTCACATGCTGAGGAAAGTTAGATCCTGCTTCCATCAAAAACATTTTACCCTCCTTGTCCAATCCATCATCCTCTCCAGATTGGACTATTGCAACTCTATCTACTTAAGCCTAACTAAGAAAAACCTCCACAGACTCCAACGAATTCAGAATGCCGCGGCCAAGCTCTTCTTCGCTAAAAATAAATTTGACCATGTCTCCCCGCTCCTGGCCAAGCTCCACTGGCTTCCGATAATCGCCAGGGTCCACTATAAATGCACCTGTTTAACTTTCAAAATCCTATATGGTATCTTCCCTCCCTTTATCCCTCTTTCTTGGAATTCCTCAAACCCTAATACCACCAGATCCTCCCACAAATTAAAACTATCCTTCCCCTCGCTAAAAGGCATTTTCCACACAGGAAAGCTAGGGACCTCCCTCCACTTCAAAATCACTGAGCTCTGGAACAACCTTACCTCCCCTCTTCGGAACTTGAGCTCTCTCCAAGTTTTCCGCAAACATCTGAAAACCTGGCTTTTCTCAAAAAATGTAAGTCTCCCTCCAACTTAGGAATCAAGGAAACTCTTATATCTTGGCATCCCAAGTCCTCTAAATTTTCTTCACACTTCTACCTCTAACCCTCTGTTGTAATTCCTTCCCATTTCTCCTACTGTAAACCGCGTCGAGCTCTATGAACGTGGAGATGATGCGGTATACAAACCTAAGATTAGATTAGATTAGAGAGTTCAATTTAAATGTGCCTGCATAGTTTTTTAAATCTTACATGGTATCTTTGATTCGCTAGTCCCTTTAGCTTTAAATTCTTTGAGATCTTCAAACTGCAGAACTATCCATGTACTTAAACTATCCATGTACTTAAACTTTCTTTCCCCACTGTAAAAGGTGCCAGATCTATCAGTAAAACTGTTCATTCCTTCCCCTATTTACTAACAGCAATTTGGAACAACCTACCTTCTCAAATAAGATCCTATCTCTTCAAGTTTTTTTGAAAAATTTTGAAAACTACCGTGTTTCAGCATTTTCTAGCAGATAAGTTTCCATAAAGTCAATTCTTTCCATTAATTACAACTAGTGTTAACCAAATCGAGACTCAGTATACAAGTCCTAGATTTAATTTAGTTTAGGTAGGTGGGTACCCCACCTCACTTGCCCACCCACAGCAGCTTTTGCTTTAACTTAAGCTTCTCCCCCACTGGACCAGAAACCACAGCCTAAAGCCTCTCTCCATTGCCAGATATGAATTAAGTGGGTGGGTGGGTGATGGAATGAACAAGAGCCTTTTAACTATTCCTAAACTAAAACTTAGCTTTATATATTGGGTCTTCAGCCAGAAAGGAGCTCGACTCGGTTAACAGTAGCTAAAAAAATATTTTAAAAAGTAACAATCAGAAAATATTAATATGACTAGTTTCCAAAGTGTTTGGCAAATAAAATAGTTTTTAAAGATTCATGAAAAAGTTGAAAAGGATCAGGACCCCTTAAAATAAGAGGAAGTTTGTTCCATAGTTAAGAAAATTTGAAAACCAAGGATTGACTGAAATTCTTGACTCCTTTGATTCCTTTCACTGAAGGAAGGGAGAGTTTGAATTGTTGGGTGCCTCTTGCATAGGAGAATCTATAAGCATCAATAATAATAAAAAGCTAAGCGCGCATGCGCACTCGTGTCGCGTGTTCCCTGATCCGTTGCGGCAGCACGAGTGTGCATGTGCACGTATTACGTCACCACAGCCTCCCTGCTCTCCACCTCACGCTGCTGCTTTCAAAATTCCCTGCTGGGAGGGCACGGATGTGGGAGTGTGAGCTACTGGAGGACCCGGTAGAGGTCGGAGTCGCTCCGGGGGAGGGGGGCGGCTGCCGAAGAAACAAGATGAAGCGGGCGCGCTTTCCTTGAATGCGCAGCTCGCACCTCTTTCCCTCCGTCGATGGCGCCGAAGCCCCGGGTCGACGAGAGCCCCGTGCGCGTGGCGGTGCGTGTCCGAACCTTGCTGCCCAAGGAGGTGTCTACACGGCTACCATTCGTGCCTGCGGGTGGACCCCCGGGGCCGGCAGGTTGAGCCTACCATCCAACCCTCCCACCGCGAGATGAACACAAACCTCCGGCCTGCAGTAGCTCCACAGCACTCTAAACATTCTGCTTCCAGCCTTCTACTGTCTTGGTTTTCACTGCCGAGGAAATCAGTTACAGTAGAGTGCTGTGGAGCTGCTGCAGGCCGGAGGTTTGTGTTCGTTTGGGAGGGTCAGTGGGGTCGGCTGCATGGCAGCGATAGTGGCGGGGGGGGGGAGGGGGTAGATAGAAACATGCTGCAAATGCCGAATTCTACTGTATGGGAGAATTGGGGGGGAGGGGTAGAAATTAAAGGTTCTACTGCACAGGGGGATGGGAGGCAGGCAGGCTGGCTTCGGGGGGAGGGTATGGGTGGAACAAAGTCTAAAAGGCATTGAGGGGGGGCATTGGAAGGAGACACTGGGGGCACTAAGGACATAGGAAAGGGCACTAAGGACACGGGAAGGAGGCACTGGGGGCACTGAGGGCACTAAGGATATAGGAAGGAGGCACTGAGGGCACTAAGGACATTGAATGGGACATTAAGGACATGGAAGGCGGCACTGGGGCCACTAAGGGAAGACAGAAGGGGCCATGGAGAGACAGGGAGAGGGAAAGGGGGCTGCTTTGGGGGGGGGGGAAGTGTGCTGGGGACCGACAGCTTTGCTGTGGGGGGGAAGACAGAAAGGACCATGGAGAGACAGTTAAGGAAAGGGGTCTGCTTTGGGGGGAGGTCTGTGCTGGGAGCAAACAGCTTTGCTCTGGGGTGAATACAGAAGGGGGCCACGGATAGACAGTCAGGGAGAGGGAAAGGGGGCTGCTTTGGGTGGAGGGGTGTGCTGGGGGCAGACAGTTTTGCTTGGGGAGGGGGGAAGATAGAAGGACACAGACAGTGGCCAAGGAGAGAGAGAGAAAAAAACACAGACAGACAGACACATCTATTCTAGCACCCGTTAATGTAACGGGCTTAAAGACTAGTTCCATAATAAAGGGACAAGAGGGATGAAGATACCATATACAAAATTAAAAGTAATACATGCACATTTAAAGTGAATCCTGAGATAGACCAGAAGCCAATGAAGGTTTAAAAGCAAAGGCATGGTCAAATTTACTTTTTTTCAAAAATTAATTTTGCAGCGGTATTTTGTAATAGTTGGAGTCTTTGAAGGCAAGTCTTTGTTATGCCGAGATAGATAGCGTTACAGTAATCTAGCCGGGATAATATGATAGATTGGACCAGAACAGAGAAGTGTTGTTCGCAGAAAAGGTTTCTGACCTTTCTCAACATTCGAAGGCTAAAAAAGCACTTCTTGGCAAGAGAGTTTATTTGATCCTTTCCCACTACTAGAATAACTTGCTATGCATCACCTTGAGCACACTTATAAAACATGCATAAATAAATACAAACATAAAAGGGTATGATCTGATGATGATTTAGTGCATAAAGCCAAACACTATGAAAAGTATTTGAGTGGCCCTGCTGAGGATCGGGAAGATAGATATTTAAGATACTAAGTCTATGAGGTGCAATACGAATATGGGATTATACCAAGCATTCTAAGATTCAGTTTATAATATAGCACTATATTGGAATTTGGGAATAACTGCCATAGGATAACAATAAATAAAATTCCAGTCATTTCAAGCCAAACTGGCTTCCAGATCCTGAAAATCTCTCTCAAGCCCTCAGTTAGCATAGCTATAACTCCTGTATATTACATCTTCAGAAAAAAATTAGAATTCAACAGAAGTTTTCTTTATGGTTTATTTAAGAACATAAGAATTGTCGCTGCTGTGTCAGACCAGTGGTCCATCATGCCCAGCACTCTGCTCACACGACGGCCCTCTGGTCAAGGACCAGCACCTTAACTGAGACTAGCCCTACCAGCGTACGTCCTTGTTCAGCAGGAACTTGTCTAACTTTGTCTTGAATCCCTGGAGGGTGTTTTCCCCTATGACAGCTTCCAGATAAGCGTTCTAGATTTCCACCACTATCTGGGTGAAGAAGAACTTCCTTATGTTCGTACAAAATCTATCTCCTTTCAACTTTAGAAAGTGCCCTCTCGTTCTCCCTACCTTGGAGAGGGTGAACAACCTGTCTTTGTCTACCAAGTCTATCCCCTTCAGTACCTTGAATGTTTCGATCATGTCCCCTCTCAATCTCCTGTTTGAGGGAGAAGAAGCCCAGTTTCTCTAATCTTTCACTATACAACAGCTCCTCCAACCCCTTAACCATCTTGGTCGCTCTTCTCTGGACCCTTTCGAGTAGTACCATGTCCTTCATGTACGGCGACCAGTGCTGTACGCAGTACTCCTGGTGAAGGCGCACCATGGCATTTGGCTTAATATACTGCCCTTTGTACAAAACAGCAGTGATTTACAAATTAGTTACAAAATTCAAACTAATACCATTGTAGTTTATTAAGTACAACTACTTGGTCACTCAAAGCACTGGGACAGAGATTAAGGGTTTTGAATTGAACACAACGAACAAGATGTACTGTTTTTTTCCATAGGCATTAAGAGAAGAAACTCCTTAGTGTGTGGTTCAGTGGTTAGAGCCATAGCCTTGGCACCCTGAGGTTGTGGGTTCAAATCCCACACTGGGTTCTTGTGACCCTGGACAAGTCACTTAATTCCCATTGCCCAGGTACAATAGTTAGAGTGGGATCCCGCTGGGGTAGTTAGGGAAAATGCATAGAATTGTAGGATATGTGGGCTAAAATTATTAAAAGAAAAGAATTTGAAGGCATGGCAAGTATTTGAACCTTTTTCTACAATATATCCCTCTTTCTAAAAAGTTTGGCTTTAACCCACAGCAGTTTTCATATTTATAGTCATTTTAACGGAAAATTTCATACTACTCTCTCCCCCCACAAAAAAACACACAAAACAGTAACGTCTCTTACCTGTAGTACCGAGACTGCAAATAAGTTGAACAAACAGTCTTTGAGACATGGCTGGCAGATCCAAAATCTATTACTTTAACCCTGTATGGCTGCCGAATAGGATCCACCAACATAATATTCTCTGGTTTGAGGTCAGCATGGATTAAACCCAGACTTTTAAGTTTTTTCAGTGCAGTGGCCACCTGTTTAAGAATAGGCCTAATTATTTTCAGTGGCAGAGGACTGAATTTATTTTGCTTTAGAAAGTCATACAAGTTCTGTTCCAACATCTCAAAAACCAAGCATGTGTGGTTACGATGCTGAAAGCATTCATATGCTCGTACAAAGTTAAATTCATCTGCATTTTCACCACTCAGTCTTGCCAGTATGCTCACTTCTATTTGACCTTGGCGGGCATAAGAAGGGTGGTTCTTCAAAATTTTAATTGCCACAATATCACTTGTCCCCCTTTTCCAGCACTTGACTACCTGTCCAAAAGTCCCCCGGCCAAGAAAGTCAAGGACTTCATATGTGTTTTTCACAGAACACAGCACTTCGTGCTGTACTAATTGATAATCACCATCTCCATTGGTGCCACTCTGTTTTGTTGCAGTAGCTGCCACAACAGACACAGGATTCCCCACGTTTGTCTGCAACATTGCTGGCAACATAGACAGTTCATCAACAATCTGCATTGCTCCACTTGGATTATCCAATTCTTCACTCTTACGCTTCAATCCACATCGGTACCGACTGTCCGATAAACTTAACCCATTCCTATCCTGAGGTTGCAGCCCCTCTGCCACTGTACTCTCTTGAGCACCTACAGCACTTAAAGAACCAGCGCCTGTCAGCAACAAGCTGCTCTGTGGATGTTTCGTATCAGTAGAAGTACCAATTCTGTTTGATGGAAGTGCAACTCCAAAGATTTGACCATTCACACGGGTCCCTGGATATGTTCTTTTGAGATATGCACAGCTGCTTGGCTCAACTTTAAGTTTCTTCACTCGACAAAAGGCACTTGATTGTGTTTGATAAACAAATGGTGGGTATATCAAGACTTGAGAGGCCATACCTAAAAATAAGGAAACAAAAAATAAATAGACTTATTTCCTTGTAAGTTCATAAGAACCATTCACATGAATTGCTTAGCAAAATTATTTATTCAAATAGGGCATGAAATATTCTATGATTTTTGAACAAATATAGCTCTCTCTACAGAGGTCACAAATCCTACAAAAAATAGCAAATTTATTGACGATGTTCATAGATTACAGCTGTCAAAACTGCTTTGAGAGGGCTTGCAGCCATTTTTCAACAGGAATCAATACAGGCAGAGGACTTGCCTTCTGGCTTTGACAAGGGGTAGGGGGTAGGTCTACAGTTTAGTTATTTTCATCATTTTAAGTCACATGAATTTTCAAATGTTAAAATGGGATATTAGCTGAAAATTTGGAAAAGCATTGACTTTTATTCAAATTGAAGAACTTATGTGGACTATTGATATTCATTTACCTTCCTTTTACAAAACTGTAGTGCAGTTTTTAGCGCCAGCCACTGTAGTAACAGCTTCGACGCTCATAGGAATATAAGCGTCGGAGCTGTTACTGCCACGGTCAGTGCTAAACAATGCACTATGGTTTCGTAAGGGGGGAGGGGGGGTTTAATCACACTCAGATTGAAGAGCTTATTCAGCAATTTCTACAACTATAACATCTGAAAAACATTAACTAATCCTGGTTATATCAGAGATGTGATCAGCCCTCCAAATGGGAGGATACATTCCTTATCCACCACCCCCCTTATGGCTCCTTAAAAAATACTGTTGCTGGAGGCAATATTGAAACCCAGCTAACCAAAATAAATTTGCTGCTACTATTAATTTGAATGTGTCTGTATTACCTTGTTTTTGCTTTTTATTGTTGTAAAGCCGCTTTGTAATTTTGAAAAGGCGGAATAACAAATTTTTAAAAAACTTGAAGCTGTTCCCCTCCTCCTCGTGCTACTGCCACAAGGAAAAGGAAATCGGGGCATGGTATTGGTTCTGGATTCATACAAATGATTCAAACCTTGTATAGCTCCCCCTCTGCTAGATTATATATAAATAATACTTTTTCGGAACGTTTCTGTCTGGAGAGGGGAGTTAGACAAGGGTGTTCGTTATCTCCTTTGCTCTTTGATATTGTATTGGAACCCTTATTATTGGTTATTCAGCAGGCAAAGGAGATTCAGGGTATTCCTTACACAGGTCTAGAATATAAAGTCTCTGCATATGCAGATGATATTTTGCTTCATTTGAGAAATCCTGAAACTACCATTCCAAGTTTGATAGATTTAATTGAAAAATTCGGAAAATTTTCTGGCTATAAAATAAATTGGAGTAAATTTGAAGTTCTTCCTTTAAATGTTCATTGTCAAAAGGGTTTATTTAGTTCATTGCCTTTTCTTTGGAAGGAGGAAGGAATTAAGTATTTAGGAATTTGGATTCATAATACGTTGAAAGAGTCAATTAGAATTAATGAGAAAAACTTACTGTTGAAGGTTACGGAAATGTGTGAGCAATGGAACCCTTTACATTTGTCTTGGTGGGGAAGAGTCCAAACGGTTAAGATGATGGTCTTGCCTGTGGTTTGCTACCAAATGGGAATGTTGCCAGTGTATTTTCAGGGGTCATTTTATAAAAAGTTAAATAGCATTCTGACGAAATTTATTTGGCTGGAGAAAAAAAGTGAGAATTGCTCTAGTATCTTTACAAAGACCAATTGTGGAGGGTGGTGTAAATTTTCCAAATTTCTATAGGTATCAACAAGCCTATATTATGTGTCAGGATATATATTGGATCCTCCCAGAGCTCATGGAAAATTTGCCAGACTGGTTATGGTTGGAATGGCAACTCCTATCACCATTGAGATTAAGTCAGGTTTTGAGTATCAAGATGCTTAAATTGTCCAAGGACAATAGAATTTTATTAGATACATGGCAAACTTTAAAATATATAAATAACTTAACATCTATTCCAATCCATAAATCCACCTGTCGGTCCCTTTGGCCAAACTCCAAGGTTCAAATTGGCGGATTTAAGGTCATCTGGAGATGAAGGCAGGTATTCACACTTTAGATGATGTTATATTAGATGGTAAGCTGCTTGACTTTTCACGATTACAACACAAATTTGGCCTTACTAAATCGCAAAATTATAGGCGGTTGCAGTTGAAGCAGGCCATTCAGGCAGGGTTCCCTGAATGGAAAAAATTTGAAAGATCCATATAGCTTGCCGGTCTTATGTTTTCAGGTGGACTTCCTGGGGTACCAGGCCGCTCAGTGGTATAAATTAATATCTGGATTTTTGAATAAGAAACCAAAAAACTGGTCTGCATGACATTTGGAGCATTGAGATAAAGCACCAATTACTACATCTCAACAGCCACGAATTTGGAATTGTAGGTTAAAATGTACGGTGTCTGCGTCTATGAGACAAACATGTTTTTTTTTTGTTGTTGTTGTTGCATAGAGTTTTTTGGACCCCAGTTCATTTACATAAAGTAGATAGTACCAAGTCTAATAGATGCTGGCATTGTCATCTTGAAACTAAGACGTTGGATCATTTAATAATACTATTGTCCCTTGATATTGAAATTCTGGAGATCCATTTGGGATCAAGTTAATAATATATTAGAAAATCCAGTGGCACTCTCATATGATACTATTTTATTTGGTACATCTATGAGGGCAAAAAGTCAAATTTTGGCTTTGGTAAAACAATAGTTAGAGATTCCGCCATAGTACCTGATACTCAACCTTCATTCAGTTGAGCCCGATATAAAATTTAATAAAAAAGGGCACTTTGAAATGATTTATAGAACTCCACAGTAAATCCATCACCACCTGGAGCGGATCCAACTCTAAGGGACTTCAAAGCTGTTTGTAATTCTTTCAAAGATATAAGTATATCGAGGGATCTTTTAATATGCTCGGGAATTCTAGGACCCTTAATTAATTTTAAAAAGTCTAATCCATCTAGTTCTTTATTTGAATAAAGCTCAGAAGAATATAAGGCCTTATAATATGTTAAGAATTATTTTAAAATATTTCAAATTTGAGAGTGAGTTACCCCATTCTCATCATTAATAGCCACAATCTTTACTTTCCTTTTTTTGCTTTACGATAATTAGCCAATACTTTTCCGCTTTATTCGAGTTTCCATAATACAGAGCTTGCTGTAGAAACAATTCTTTTCTAGCCAATTTAGAGGAAATCTCATTATAGTTATATTTAGCTTTTAATAGGGCTTGCAAAGTATTTTGTTCCCATTTCACAACCAAATGTGACTCCAAGCTCTTAATAACTTGTTCCAGATTAGAGAATTCCATCTTAAATTGTCTCCGGATATGAGCTAAATATGAAATAATTTGCCTTCTCAAGGTAGCTTTAAAAGCATCCCAAAGCATTTCTAATGATATTTCCTCTGAAGTATTGAGTTGAAAAAACTCCTTAACTTTTGTTTGAAATTCCTCCCAAAATTTTTCATCAGTTAGCAATGCATTATCAAACCTCCAAACAGGTCTGTTTCCTCAAGTTTAAATTCAATCCGTACTCTACCATGATCAAATAAAATTATTGGATCAATAGTGGCTGTCCTAATCTGTTGTACAAATGTATCAGATACATTAAAAAAAATCCAGGGGTCTCAAAGTCCCTCCTTGAGGGCCACAATCTAGTAGGGTTTTCAGGATTTCCCCAATGAATATGCATGAGATCTATGTGCATGCACTGCTTTCAATGCATATTCATTGGGGAAATCCTGAAAACCCGATTGGTTTGCGGCCCTCAAGGAGGGACTTTGAGATCCCTGATATAATCTATATGTGAAAATATACATGATATAATATATGTCTGCATTCTGTTTCTTCAGGAAGTTAAGAGTTTTTTTCCTCTTCACTGGCTCAATGCAAACAGTTTTAAAGACATTTCCTTATTCCAATAAATGATACCATAACATATATTCTAACACATCTGACCCCTTCTAGCATCTTACAAACAATATACATCCTAAGCCCCCTATAATTACTCCCCATTCCCCTCCCCTCCCCCAAAATCATACGCTTGCTTGATAGCACCCATTTAGATCAGCCACCTAAACCCCTACCAAGCATCTCCTAAAATCCTTATAACAGCCCCTTTATCCCATTCATATTTTTTTACCAATTCATCAAATGATTTAACAAGCTAGGATGTTATCCTTAACTACTATTATTCAGAAATTAATTAATTAATTTTTAGCTACAAAAGCATTAAAATTATTCATAAAACACTTTCACAATTAATAAAAAAGTTAAATTATTCTATATAATATACTCTATACACCTATAAAGAGTTCCAAATCCCTTACTTAGCCTTTTTACTAAATTATCCAAACCCCCATCATGTATCCTACAAATTTAATCCAAATCCATTTCATATCCCAATAATACTAGCATTATAAACTAATTCTTAAAATTATATATAAAAATTAACCTAATATCCTATTCTTTGGACAATTTAATCTTATTATATCAATCATTCATAATTAAGTAAATTTATTTAGCTTCAAGAGCAATTAAACATTCCCAGATCTCATCAGCCTTATTAAATAAAGATGAACTTATTAATATATCCATTCAAATTATCAATTCATCTGAATATATAAGACCTCAGAAAGATATAATAAAATATATACTAAAATAACAAAGGAAATATAAAGGAATAAATATATTGTGATAAAGAATGCCCAACACTAAATAAGCACCACATAAATAATAAACATATACGGAACAGATTAATTCTATATATCTATATGATAATGAGCAACATCAATCCCATTTAACCATTTAAAACTATATACTGAATTGTAATTTTAAACCGGACATCATATGTAATAACCCATGAATCATCATGCTTGGATTCAATTAATTCAATCTGGAACCCAGCTAATAATTACGTAGACCTTCTTATGACAAAATCCATCTACTACAGAATTTTATTTCTTCCTCTTCTCAAGTCTTCACTCTACATTTGTTACTACAATTGAATTCCTTAAAAGGTTTACAAACATTCCCTTCATAATTGTTTATCATTAAGTGGGTTTTGCCTTAGAATATACCAAAAGATAATAAAAACACACAAATTGTACATCTATGATGATGCCAATTCTGTTACTTTTGCACATTTTCTTCTCTAATTGTATTCTGTAACTTTTTACTCTGTTCCTATTTTTGTAAGCTATGTGGTGCTGCATAGGCCAATGCTGACACCAAGGATTACCATATAAGCCTACCATGAGCTCAGGGAGGTGTGTGGGCTGAGCCTCAACTGATGCAAGCACACCATAAGAACATAAGAGTAGACCAATAGTCCATCTGGCCCAGTTTCCTGTTTTTTCAACAGTGGCCAATCCAGGTCACAGGTACCTGGCAGAAACCTAAATAGGTTTAGTTTAGTAAGCCTAATTATCTGAATGACTGGAGAATCCAGAGGAACCAGTGTGCGATGGGAGAATATCTGAGGGATACGTGACAGGAAAGTCTGTGGGGACCAGTGTACCGGTGGTATTGTGGCTCTGAGGGACCCATCTGCAGGGAATTCTTAGCATAATATGCAAATTATATGTATGCTATTCGTGCAGAGCAGCCCCAGTATCAAGGGGAGGAACCGTGCCTGGCACCTACTCAGAAGAGCAATAGCTAGGCACAATACCTAAGCTCCTACCCACCCCCCTAATTGCTCATGACAAAATTTAAAAAGTTTTGTTCTTCTACCCACTGCTGCTGCTCTCCCTGCTGGCTGAGCTGATCATGACAGGGAAATCCCCAATCAACTGAGCTGGCAGGATTTCCCAAAGCCCAATGTATATACACCAGCAGGGAAACTTATGTACATTTAAACGATTAGGAGATATTTGTTCAGTAAAATGAAATATGGGAACTAAGACTATTATAATTGTTTGAGCACTGGTCGCTAATCTGTGTTTGTTTAAACAAGTATTGTATGTGTATATGTGTTTTAAATACTGTGTATGTTTTCACTGTAAACCGCTTTGTATAAAGTTGGATATAAATGAATAAAATCAAAACAAACCAGCTTTGGTGGCTTCCCCTTTGCTCAGCAGGCAGGGAGACCAGGGAATGCCTTTTTTTTTAATGCAAAGCTATTGTTGGTAATTTGTAAAATTTTCTTTAAAATACAGCATGGTACCAAAGACTAGAGGGTGGCCAACGTGATGCTGATTTTTAAAAAGGGCTCCAGAAAATTATAGACCAATCAGTCTGACGTCAAGCAAGAAACAAATGGCCTCAACATTTATGGAGCTCAACCATTCCACTCTTGTAATTCTATATACAGGCTCTTCCAAGCTCAATAGTCTGACTAACAGTTAAGTCTTAACTATGGAGCTGACCATTAAGCATAAAACAGAAAGCAGGAGCGTCAGATAAATTGCTGAGCTCAGCATACCATCCCTATCTACTAGAAAAGATTATCAAGATAGGAACCTAATCTCTTTTCAGTGCTTTGCCCTCCAGCAAAGACTGCAGTCGGTGGACAACCAGACAAATAGCTCACAGTTCTAGCCTGTTGATAGACCACTTCCGCCGAGATGGAGACCACTGTCCTTGAACTGGATGACCATTACAATGAGCCCCCCCCTCCCCAGCTGAACAAGCTGGCATCCATCGTTAGGATGACCCAGGAATTGATCCAAAGCGGGATTCCCTTCACTAGATTGTGTGAGAAGCCAGTAGCTCATGCTGCTTCTGGCTACTGCTGCCCAAGGGAGTGGAATTTGCAGGGCCCATACCTAAGGCATTTAGTATAAATTTAAGTCATCTAGTTCCATTGATTCTTAATATATAATTTTTCTATATTTTATGAATCTCCTGCACACATCCTCCCACTGGGGTTAGGAGGGAGGGCTGAGATATATTACATTAGATATAAGATATATAATGTATTAGTATAAGGTTTTTTTATACAATTGTAAATATCAGATGTTTTTAAATGTTTTATTTCTCAATAAAAGAAAAAAATAAAAATAAATAAATTTAAGTCACCTATACAAAAGCATTGTTGAAATTTGACCATTGCTTCTCTTCAATCCAACTATCTGCTCACCCAGCCAAGGAAAATGATCAGAGTACTAGAATGTTAGGAATTATCAGAAAAGGAATACAAAACAATTATGAAAATATTATAATGCCCTTCTATTGCTCCACGGTGCAGCCACACCTCGAATACTGTGTGCAATTCTGATTTCCACCATCTCAAAAAAGATAACAGCAGAATTAGAAGAGATACAGAGAATGATGACAAAAATGAAATGGGATCATTTCCCTACATGGAAAAGCTAAAGCGATTAGGGCTCTTCAGCTTGGAGAAAAGATGGCTTGGGGAGATATGATTAAAGGTCCATAAAATACTGAGTGGAATAGAATGGGTAGATGTGGATCTCTTGTTTAATCATTCCAAAAAAATACTAGGACTAGGGGGCATGCAATTAAGTTATTAAGTTGACAGATTCAAAACAAACCAGAGAAAATATTTTTTCAGTTAATGTGGAATTAAACTGTGGAATTCTTTGCCAGAGAATGTTGTAAAAGCAGATAGTCTAGCAGGGTTTAGAAAAGGTTTGGATAACTTCCTAAAAGTCCATAAGCCATTATTAAAACTTGGGAAAATCCACTGTTTATTCCTAAAATAAGCAGCATAAAATCTGTTTTACTCCTCGGAGCTGGGTTGGCTACTGTCAGAAAAAGGATATTGGGCTTGAAGGACCTTTGGGCTGTCCCAGTATGGCAGCTATGTTCTTATGTAGAATAAGAACATAAGAATAGCCTTACTGGGTCAGACTAATGGTCCATCAAGCCAAGCAGCCAAGTACCTGGCCAAAACCTAAGATGTAGCAATATTCCTTGCTAGTGATCCAGGGTAAGCAGTGGCTTGCCCCAAGTCTTTCTCAATAACAGACTATGGACTTTTCCTCCAGGAACTTGTCCCAACCTTTCTTCAAACCAGCTACACTATCTGCTCTTACCACATCCTCTGGCAGTGCATTTCAGAGCTTAACTATTCTCTGAGTGAAAAAATATTTCCTCCTATTGGTTTTAAAAGTATTTCCCTGTAACTTCATGGAGTGTGTCCTAATTTTTGTAATTTTCTCCCCCCTCAGCCCTCTCTTTTCCAAGCCCTAACCTTAGATATTTATGTAGCTGAATTCATGTACTTACAAGTCATATACAGAAAGGAGAAAGAAAACCAGAAAGTTTGAGTGCCAGAAACAAACTAAGAACAGATGTCACCAAAAACTTGACTACAGACATCAGGCTTAGATCTTGGCAAAGGAGTTTGTTGCACATCAAAATACAGAAACGGAAACGACGAAGCCAACTTCTGTTGCTGTAGTAGCGCCACTAATCAAGAAACGGGCTTGGGAGCTCTCGGCTCATCGTGAAGACCCCCCCCCCCCCATCGCCCCATTTAGGTTCTTCCGAAGCGACGAGCCAGCGGCCTCGACGCGTCCACTTCTAAACAATGGGGAGAGAAGCCACCCGTTAGCCCAAGGCGAGCCAGGCCTCGCCGCCGCCGCCGCGCTTACCTTCATGGGCGAGGAGGGGGGTGCGCGGCCTGCGAAGCGGGACAGCCCCACCGCACGCTCAGCGCGCTCCAGCCGCGTCCGAGACGAGCCCGAGAGACGCCGCCCTCCGCCGGGGCGCTGAGGCACAACAGGGCGGCCCGGGCCCCGCGTCCCATGCTAGCTAGCGCGCGCGCTGTCGCTCCGGAGTCCGAGCCGCCGATGCACGAGCTCATCCGACGCTCGACAGCTCGGACATCGCGACGCCACGCCTAAACGTGGGGCCCAGAAGAGCGCGCATGCGCCCTGCCACCCAGTTGAAGGCTGACATTGCGCCCATGCCCGTTTGGAAAAGAGAGGGTACCGACAGACGTGCGCTTGCGCCGTAGCACGTCGTGCAGAACGTTCGGCGTACTACCGGGAGCTCAAATGGGAGCAGTACGCCTGCGCAGGATCTGCCCTGGTGTTGGTTCTTTTTCTTTCTTTCTAATAATTGTGGGAAGTGATAATATAGTGTTTTTACCAATATTTTTATAACACTTTTAGTATATTCTGGTGTTAATTATTGCATGTTGCAAATGCATACAGAAACAGTAGGGGGAGGGAGAGGAGAATTACTTGACAAATTGCTTGGGAAAAGGAAGGGGAGACATTCTTTGCAACCATCTGAGAAATTGTTTCAAAAAAACATGCTGCTTCAGCATTACAGAATGTAGACTTTGTAGCTAAAGGCCAGAGTCTGTGAAGGAAGAAATGGGTTCATAGATAACCCCGCGAAAGACAAAGGCGCACGCCGACAACTGAGTGCAAGACAGAGGCACGCGCCAAAGAAAATTACAGTTTTTAGGGGCTCCGATGGGGGGTTTTGTTGGGGAGCCCCCCCCCAGTTTACTTAATAGAGATCGCGCCGGCGTTGTGGGGGGTTGTAACCCTCCACATTTTACTGTAAACTTAACTTTTTCCCTAAAAACAGGGAAAAAGTGAAGTTTTCAGTAAAATGTGGGGGGTTATAACCCCCCCACCCCCCACAACGCGGCGCGATCTCTATTAAGTAAAGGGGGGTTCCCCCCGTCAGAGCCGTAAAAACAGTAATTTTGTGCGGTGCACGCCTCCGCACTGCGCTCAATTGTCTGGGCGCGCCTTGGTCCCAGCACGCTTTTGACCTCACACCAAGAAATGTGAGCTACCTCTACCCTGGACCAATGGGCACGTAGAAGGAGGGACTAGAAATGTGAGAACTAACTATATAATGCATAACCACAGTCAGCTTTGTGTGCTTACACTGTGTGTATGACACCCTTTCTTACAAGAGATTTGATTTGATTTCTTATATACCGCTATACCGTGAGGTTCAAAGCGGTTTACAATGAAGATAGATTAAAGATACATTAAAATAAAATAAATAAAAATGGTACTTTGGATTTCCCTAGCTGTCCCGAAGGCTCACAATCTAGCTAAAGTACCTGAGAAAACAATAAATAAAAATAAAATAAATGAAATAAAATAAAATAAATTCCAATCAGACAATAGGATCTGATGTTAGAAGTTCATAAAGACGATATGCCAAGGAGAGAAAGCTGGTATGCTCCTTGAGCCCTGACGTATGCAGCCAAGCCAACACACAATATTTCAGCCATGAGGTTTCCCAGGAAGTAGTAATGAGTGCCAAAATACAGGCTAGTCATTTAGATCAGTCAATGCAATGCTAAAATGCAGGCATGTCATTTGGATCAGATGACCTCTGCAACAGCCAGACAACTGAGAGCTACTTGCCTGTCACTGTGAACGCTGGAGGAGAACTTTGACGCCGCCCCGTGTAACCCACAGTAGCAGCAGAGCCCGCAGCTGTATCGGGCAGGCACTTTGGAAGACGGACCCCTGACGTCATTGGGTCCGTCCTCACTGCCTTTGATTTGCCTTTAAATTTCAGCCTGCTGCCGCAGAAAGACTGGGAGCCACTTGCTTGTCACTGTGGACGCTGGAGGAGAACTTTGATGACGCCCCGTGTAGCCCGCAGCTGTATCGGGCAGGCACTTTGGAAGACGGACCCCTGACGTCATTGGGTCCGTCCTCCCTGCCTTTGATTCGCCTTTAAATTTCAGCCTGCTGCCGCAGTTGCAGCCGAAGGGGCGTGCCCTAAGGGGCAGGTCACGCCCCTTGGGAGCAACGTGAAGCTGAGGAGCGGGAGTTGAGGTCGTACATAAGAACATAAGCAGTGCCTCCGCCGGGTCAGACCACAGGTCCATCCCGCACAGCAGTCCGCTCCCGCGTATAACTTTAACTTTGATACTATGGGTAAAAGGAAAGTTAAGCCAAAGAGCTCAACACCTGCTGTTTCTGGTCCTATGGACAGACATTTGACATTTCCTATAGAAACCCCAGCACAAACTTTACTTGATTCAAACTCTCCCATATCCAGAGCATTGTTGAGTCCCCTCGAAAGGACATCCCCTCTTCATCCAATAACTGGTGTTAGTGGGAATATAACTCCCACTATTTCTACTGGTTTTGTGGTACCATCTACTCAGATAAATAAATTGGCTTTCACTGAAATACCTAAACCACTTGATTTTACAGGTGTAGTAGAGGAGCAACCACAAGCAGCGGAAAAACAAGATATTAACCTTAAAGATTTGTGGTTAGGTATATCTAGAGTTGAAGGGTTTCTCAGAGAATCAATGAAACAAACGTTGGACTATTCACATTCTGTGGCTCAAAAGTTTGAGAATGTGGATTCTAATTTAAGCTGTTTGGAAAAAAGATTAGGAATGGTTGAAACTCAAAGTAATACACTGCAAGCTGTCTCAGTATCTGTGGTTAAGGATTCTACGCTGTTACATTCCAAAATGGAAATGCTGGAAAATACTCATAGGTTAATTTACCAGTAACTCATTTATTATCTCCAGAAATATTGTTAAGGAAATATTTCAAAGAAATACCCAATGCGGAAAACTTCCCAATAATTAATTGTTACTATATTCCCCAAAAGAAAACCGACCAGGAGGTGGACCACCTGGTAACAGATGAAATAAATCTGACAGACTTTTTGGAAGACACTCAAGATGTTATCCAGAGTAGGTCCACCATGGTAATAACATGTATGAGTGAAACAGATAAAATGTTGATAATGAAACTTTACTTTAAAAATAGGCTGACCAAATTTTGTGGAGATTTGGTTAGTATTTTTCCTGATGTCACAAGAGCTACGCAATTAAGAAGAAAATAATTTTTGAAATTAAGAACAAGAGTATTAGCTCTTGAGGCATCTTTTTATTTAAAATTCCCTTGCAAATGTCTTGTTAAGATTCAAGACATTGAATATGTTTTATGGGATCCCATTCAATTGCAACAATTTTTGTTAGCTTGTGAACAGAAGTGAGTTCTTTAATTTCTTTTTATTATAATGATTCAATGATGAGAAAATGGTAGGATGTCAGAGTCCTATATAGTAGGGAATGATTAGGATTCATATGAATTCAACCCATTTCTTTGTTTTCCTTTAAAATTATGGTAGAAAAATGCAAATGTGTCTCCCCAATATTGTGGGCTTGAAAAGGATTGTTTTGTATTACTTAACTGTTTTAAAAATTTTGTATAGAAACCTTTTTCTTTAATATCATCTGATATTGTTAAGCATTAAATTCATAAATTTAAAAAAAAAAAGATGAATCAAATAGGATTGAAGAAAATAGAAATTTGTTCAAAACAAAAAAAACTAATATGAACCAGAGAACAAATTCATATCAAGTTTATAGTGCATAAGCTGCTAGAGGAAGAAAAGCACTTATCTTTTGTGGGCACTTATGCACTTTATATTTATTTAAATTGATATTAAAAACATTTACAGCACAAATCACTTTACCAAGACCAATGATGAATTTACCACCCCAGTAAAGGCATGAAAGATTATTTAAGTAGTGCTTTGGGTATTTGAGGTCTGGTAATTCAATATAAACTTGATATGAATTTGTTCTCTGGTTCCTATTATTGATGCTTAAGATGGACAGCTTAAGATATACAAAAAGTCCAGGTGTACAGATAGCTAAGATTAATCAGAAACCATTGTTAGAGGCATACTGGAAATTACATTTGACTCCAGTCTGTAAGGGACAGATTCGCCCTCTATTCTTTTCCAGACTCTCACACCTCACTCACCTTCCTTATCAATTAAACTAACCATTGTTTCAAACAGTTTACAAAAGATAGGGGTACTTAACTTCAATAAATTATATTTTTTAGAATAAGACTCCAATCTATAAAAGCCCCCTCTCTACATCACCCCCTCTCTGCAACATCTCTTCTCTGTCTGGAACATCACCCCCCCCCCCCTCCTCTCTACCGCTCTCTTTTTCTTTGTCCTCACAGCACCTAAACCGGAAGCTGACTTTTCTCTCTCATTCATAAGAGCACAGACAATTGTAATGCTTGATGTATCTTTATAAATCTTTCTTTTCTGTAATATTAAGCTTATTTCTGCACAAAATTTATATTCTTTTGTAAGCCATCAGGTGCTATTTTACCCTGCAAACTCCAGACTGGTTAGGAACTAAAAGAAAGGGAATTTTCTGAAATGTGTATGACATATTTATGTATGATTCACCGATTGTACAGTTTTTGTTGATGTGAACCGCCTAGAACTAAATGGTGTGAAAGTATATAATAAAGTTATTATTATTATTCAGAGGCTCTTATGTGATCAGCAGGGCTTTAACCACACAAGGACATTTGAAATAAAATTCTTGGCATCTGTATGCTTAAAGATTGGCCGGGATATGACTTATAGTAGGCTTGAGCAGGTCAACAATGCTTATTAAAGAAATGGCAGGAATAAGTTCATATGACTGAAGTATCCAGCACAAAATACATAATCTGGTTAAAAGTATAAATCAAAAGCTTGTGTGGATATGCATATGAGTTTGTAATAACCTCAGGCCTTTTATCTCCAGGTTTATGGAGGAAGCAATGTTGATGACTGCTTGTTAGATAATGATCAATCACTTGTTCCCTTCCAAATGTTCCTCTATTTCCATAATATTTTAATGAGTATATGAAGCACAGTTTCTTTTCCATGTCACATCACACACAAAAAATGTTGACTCCTAATAGTGTCCAACTGGTTTCTTCTAGATATGAGTTGATGTTAGGTTACACAGAAACCCCCTGTAGCTCTTACCTAAGAGGATGCAATGCTGGGCATGAGTGAGGAAGGAAAAGTGGAGTATTCAGAGTTTCAGGAGTTTTCGTACACTGTGCTTACTGAAATACCAATTTGTTTAGTTTTAACATTTGTTTGGCAGCTCAATTTCTTGTGATATCTTTTTCTTCGATCTAGACTCTGCTAACGGACCAAAGACGTTTCCGTGAAATGCAGCAAGAGCTGGACCAGCTCACAATCATAGTCACAATCCTTTTGGTTATATACAATTCAGCTGGTACAGCAGTTTCCAGTTTAACAGGCCTTATGGACAAGATGAAAACAATAATCAGCTTCCGTGAGTAATTAGGTGAAAGAGATTAATATTTTTGGTCACATGCAGAGTTGCATATAATCCACCATTGTTATCACCTAAGGCAGTCTGTTTTCAGTTCTAAATTTTCCAGGGAGGTAAACTATACTTTATTCTTTCCATAATGCTTGTTTGTTTTACCCTGGCCTTTGAATAGTTTTCATTTTCTTCTCTATATTGAGCACTGATTTGATATTTATTTATTTAAAAATGTATATACTGCATACAACTATGCGATTTCCATATGACATACAGAGTATCTTGTTTCCCTCTGATTATCACGTATAACATAGACATATCAAGACATCGTTAATCATCCCTACAAAAGTCAGGCGCATGCAGCCACTGCACAAGCCTCCCCCTCCCCCGACATCAATTCTAACATCAGAGAGGAAGCTCCAGGCCAGCCAATCGGGGGGAGGGGAGAAAAGCTTGTGGGCCCGGTGCTTGTGCAGTGGCTGCATAGGCCTGGCTTTTGCAGCATTGGGAAAGCAGGGAGAACACAAAGGCAATGCGAGTCTATCTACGCTCTCTGCGCTAAAAACCGCTATCGCGGTTTAGTAAAAGGGGAGGGGTATATTTGTCTATTTTTGTATGGTTGTTACTGAGGTGACATTGTATAGAGTCATCTGCCTTGACCTCTTTGAAAACCCCCCCGAATATGAATGATAATTAACATTTTCTCAGTACACAGTGTGCTTTGTGTTTTTTGAATTTTATTGTTGGTAGATCATTTTGACTTGGTCATTTTAAAAGTAGCTCGCAAGCCAAAAAAGTGTGGGTACCCCTACCCTAGAGTAATAGAGCTCAGTCTAGTTTAGTGGCTAAATGAAAAGAGCTAATTGATTCAAGACTATTTTCTAGTACCCACTTGTTAACACTGCAAAATAATAATAATAAAAAAAAAAACAGCACAGTTCATTAACTACTATTAAATTCAAATTTGAGTTGGAAGATTTTTTTTCCACTAGAACAAAACTACCTGCTAGCATTTGGTTTATGACCCTGTAGGTATATATAGCATAAATTTAGTGTTATTATAATTTATTAACTGTCTTTATGAAGGTATATAGCTGGACATAAATTGACAATATAACGTAGACATAGACATGTGGTAATTGAATCCTAATTGGAATTTATTCTTTTGTTTTCGTTTTTAGTTCCTTTAATTTGACAGAAGCGCTGGCCCTGCTAGCTGAGAAGATCTGTGCTGAAATTAATGGCTGCCTCTCTCAACATAGTTTCCCACCTTTGACAACTGAAAAAGCAACTACTCTTAGTGGACAGATCCAAGCGGCAGTGAATGTGGAGAATCACATCCATAAGTTAATAGGTAATGATACTGCCTAAGTAGGAAAGGTGGGCTGATGAGTATATTAATAAACATAGCATTGACTGAGGTGCTGATTGCATGGCTTCGAACACAAAGTCCATACCCCCCTCCCTCCCTCAAAATAACTCCCAGAATGCTCTCTTCCTTGTCAGTGCATGAAGATAGGCTCACAAACTGGCTGTCTACATCAGCCCCATCCCTGGCAGTCTAGCAGTCCAAGCCAGCCTAACTGGGAGAAGATAAAGGATTGGATTGGGGATGAGTGGCGGGGTGTTTTATATAGGCGATTCATCAAATAATAAACTTGAACTTGAACTAACCTTCTTGGGGTTTGCGTGGGGGAGGGAGAATGATAAACCTAATTAAACTAGTGTTAGCCACCAAGATGACTTTTGGCCGAGAGTGGAAAAACATTTGGGGGGTAGGTTAGGACTTAAGGGGCTAAGTAAGGATTATCAAAAGCAGTGGGCTAATAGAAAGAAGTTTTAAAACCAATAGGAAGAAATATTTTTTCACTCAGAGAATAGTTAAGCTCTGGCACACATTGCTAGAGGTGGTGGTAAGAGCGGATAGTTTGGGGTTCTGATGGCAGGGGGTAATAGGAAGATGTCTTTGTTTACTATTCAGGGTGACAATGCCTGTGAGGTCCCCCTCTAAAGGGAGGTTAAGTGAGTCAGGTTCATGTTCATTTCTTATTTAATAGACTGCCCATTGACACAGGCATCTGAGTGGTTCACAGTCTAAGCAGGTCCTCAGTATTTTCCCTATCTGTCCTGGTGCACTCATAATAGTACCTTGGACAATGAAGGGTTAAGAGCAACTTGTCCAGGATCACAAGGAGTGGCACTGCCTCAGGGGGTGTCAGGTCAAAAGCGCGCCGGGACAAAGGCGTGCCCAGACAATTGAGCGCAGCTCACGCCGCCGCACCGCTCTAAATTACTGTTTTTAGTGCTCCGACGGGGGGGGCGTGGGGGGGAACCCCCCGCTTTACTTAATAGACATCGCGCCGTGTTGTGGGGGCGTTGTGGGGGGTGTGGGGGGTTGTAACCCCCCACATTTTACTGAAAACTTAACTTTTTCCCTGTTTTTAGGGAAAAAGTTCAGTTTACAGTAAAATGTGGAGGGTTACAACCCCCCAAACCCCCCATAACGCCGGCGCAATGTCTATTAAGTAAACTGGGGGGGTTCCCCAACAAAACCCCCCATCGGAGCCCCTAAAAACTGTAATTTACAGCGGTGCGTGCTGCGCTCAATTGTCAGCGCGCGCTTTTGTCTTTCACGCCGTTGTCTATGAACCGCCTCAGGGTGCTAAGGTCACGCCACACTTGGAATTGAAAGGGGTATATTATTTTCTTTCACATTTTTTGTGTCATTCATCTTATTTTCAGTTTAGACTGTTAATCTCATCATTATTAGTAACAACAGAATTTTGTTACCATTATTACAATTTTTGCTCCTGTTCATATTATCTAAGCTTTGGTTGCCAAAGTGATTTACTTATTAGACAGTTCTTGGTAATATAACTCTGTACTAACTGCCTTCCTCCTATCTAGAAAGTTTCAGTAAACTGCTTCAGGTTTCAAGACCCTTCTCCACCCCCTATTTGATTTCTTCCACCACTGGTTAAGAACCCCCTGAGTTACAGGTTAGCATCTGGTTACTTTTACCTGTGATTGATTTTTCAGATTCACAAATCCAGACCTTTTTAAAGAATTACCTTGCTTCGAGCTATCAAAAATCAGTTCCTGAACCTCCTGGAGGATTAGGTGCTGTTCAGAAAGAACTGGAAGAAATTGCTGTCAAGTATGTCCGCCTTGTCAACTGTAACAAGATAGTGTATAGTCATTACTATGATGCAATACTTGGAAATATACTGAAAAAGGAAGAATTTCAATTACCTGTTCAATCAGAGGAAGTCTAATAATGGCCTGTCTGTATACAGTCTGTAATGTCACTGTCTTCCATTGTAAACCGCTTAGAACTGTTTGTGGTATAGCGGTATATAAAAATAAAGTTATTATTATTATTACCTAATGCAAAAGCAGTTTGAAATGTACATTTGGGTATCAGTGAAATATAAAGGTACCAGTATGACCTGCTTTGTATCTTTTAATATTATGAAAATATTTGAAAGTGCTTTTATTAACTGTGGTGCAAATTGTAGAACAACAGATCAAGAGATAAAATAAACCAAACATGACAAATACAAAAATACTGTTATCTTTGAAAATTGCAAACTCGATTCATAAAGGAGTTGCTGTTTGGGTAATCTACTGAGTGTCCTCTTTGCTGTTTTAGCAACTTGGGTAATTCCATGTCAACTGGTCCAATTTCAGGGAGGGCCCCCCATGGATACAAAAAAAGGGGCCCCTAACTCTGCATCTAGTTGAAATTTCATCAGTTTCTGAGATAGTCAAGTGGGAGCTCTGGAACAGCGAGGCTTATTTAGAAATCAGAACAGAAAATCAGCCATATGCCCTGCTGTTTATTGGCCAGCAATAATTAAAACAGCCACCATACCACGTTAGGGCAGGCAACCTTGGTAATTTAAACATGCCTGATTATTGTAGCACTCATTTGCAATAAGCTGAGTTTCATACTAAGCACTTTAGCTGCTTATCTTTTTAGAAACTCTTTGACCCTTCCTCCTTCAATAAGATAAATGGAAGAAATTTTGCTGGTAAGACATGATGTTTAGTTCTCAAACTGTGACTCTTTGTACAGAAACCTTGAGTCAGGGCCAGTGTTAGACATGGAGGGGTCCCCAAATCTAACTTCAAGCTAGCTCTGTCACAGGAGCCAGAACAAGTGCTCTCTGCCTTTATTTTCTTTGATTTAGCAAATATTGATGAATAAGCCACCATCACACTTTGGCACTGAGTAGTTGTAGATTCAGGTTGATGAAATTGAAAACAATTACCATGTGAATAAAGGTGGCTGCCGTCTAGCTTAAAGCACTGTTTCTAGAATCAGGGCCTGAATCACTAACACAATTTACCTCAGTTTCAAGTAAAATTGATCTGCAATGAAAATTAATAGCAAACCTCATATTTTAGCACTTGAGGATCCAATAATGTCCCTCTAAAGCAGACCCACTGGATTTGCGTAAAGAATGCATGATCTAAACAGCAATGTTACTTACCGTAACAGTTGTTATCCAGGGACAGCAGGCAGCTATTCTCACTAGTGGGTGATGTCATCTGACAGAGCCCCGATACGGACATCTTGCAAGCATGTCTTGCTTGAAGAAACTCAGAAGTTTCGAGATGCCCGCACCGCGCATGCGCCAGTGCCTTCCCGCCCGATGGTCCGGGCGTGTCTCCTCAGTTCAGGTAGCTAGCAGAGAAGCCAACCCAGGGGAGGTGGGTGGGACGTGAGAATAGCTGCCTGCTGTCCCTGGATAACAACTGTTACGGTAAGTAACATTGCTTTATCCCAGGACAAGCAGGCAGGTATTCTCACTAGTGGGTGACCTCCAAGCTAACCTCAATGGGATGGAGGGAGAGTTGGCAACTTAGGAGAACAAATTTTGTAACACAGTTTGGCCAAACTGCCCATCCCGTCTGGAGAAAGTATCCAGACAATAATGAGAGGTGAACGTATGAACCGAGGACCAAGTGGCAGCCCTACAAATCTCCTCAATCGGTGTCGATCTGAGGAAGGCTACAGAGGCTGCCATTGCTCTGACCCTATGTGCTGTGACCTTACAGGGAAGGGGTAATCCAGCCTGGGCATAGCAGAAAGAGATACAAGCCGCCATCCAGTTGGAGATGGTGCGCTTCGATACAGGTCGTCCCAACTTGTTTGGATCAAAGGAGACGAAAAGTTGAGGTGTGGTTTGGTGCGATCCAAGTAGAAAGCCAAAGCACGTTTATAGTCCAGAGTGTGAAGAGCTGATTCTCCAGGATGAGAATGAGGCTTTGGAAAGAACACTGGAAGCACAATGGATTGGTTGAGGTGAAATTCAGAGACCACTTTAGGCAGGAATTTCGGGTGAGTGCGGAGGACCACCTTGTCATGATGGAATACTGTGAAAGGTGGGTCCGCCACCAAGGCCTGAAGCTCACTGACCCTGCGAGCAGATGTGAGGGCCACCAGAAAAACCACTTTCCAAGTGAGAAACTTTAGTGGAGCCTTGCTCAGAGGCTCAAAAGGAGGTTTCATAAGCTGAGAAAGGACAACATTTAGATCCCAAACCACTGGAGGCGGTTTGAGAGGAGGATTGACATGAAAAAGTCCTTTCATAAATCTGGAAACCACAGGATGAGAAGAGAGAGGTTACCCTTGTAGAGGCTGATGGAAAGCCGCAATAGCACTCAGGTGGACTCGTATAGATGTCGACTTGAGACCAGACTGAGACAGATGTAAAAGATAGTCCAAAACAGAGGATAGGGAGGCTCGCTGAGGCTCCTTAGAATTGGAAATACACCATGAAGAAAATCTAGTCCATTTTTGGGAGTAGCATTGACGAGTAGCAGGCTTCCTGGAAGCCTCCAAGACATCCCTCACCGCCTGGGAAAACTGGTGCGGAGTTACGTTGAGAGGAACCAAGCTGTCAGGTGGAGAGACTGCAGGTTGGGATGAAGCAGAGACCCCTGATGCTGAGTAAGCAGTGAAGGAAACACTGGAAGTAGGTACGGTTCCCTGCTACTGAGTTGAAGTAGAAGGGAGAACCAAGGTTGCCTGGGCCACCGAGGAGCTATCAGAATCATGGTGGCATGTTCGGACTTCAGTTTGACTAGAGTCTTTTGAATGAGAGGGAATGGCGGAAACGCATACAGAAAGCGATTCCCCCAATCCAGCAGAAAAGCATCTGCCTCGAGGCGATGAGGAGCGTAGATCCTGGAGCAAAACTGAGGCAGCTTGAAATTGTGGGGAGCCACAAAGAGGTCTATCTGAGGCGTTCCCCACTGAGCAAAGATCTGATGAAGGGGCTTGGAGTGGAGTGTCCATTCGTGAGGCTGGAGAAGACGACTCAGTTTGTCCGCCAAGACATTGTCCCTCCCCTGAATGTAGACAGCTTTGAGGAAGGTGTTGTGTCGAACCGCCCAATCCCAGACTCTGAGAGCTTCCTGGCAGAGGGAGGCTGAGCCCATGCCCCCTTGCTTGTTGACATAATACATGGCGACCTGATTGTCGGTGCGAATGAGGACCACCATGTCGTGAAGCAGATGTTGAAAAGCTTGAAGAGTATTGAAGATGGCTCTGAGCTCCAGAAGATTGATTTGATGGAGTCGGTCCGCACAGGTCCAGAATCCCTGAGTGCGAAGCCCATCCAGATGCGCTCCCCAGGCATAGGTCGAGGAATCGGTTGTGAGAACCTTCTGGTGGGGAGGAGAATGAAACAGCAAACCTCTGGATAGATTCGAAGAGGTCATCCACCAGAGCAGAGACTGCCGGAGCAGGAGTGACTGTGATGTGTCGAGTCAACAGATCCGACACCTGAGTCCACTGAGATGCCAGGGTCCACTGAGGAATTCTAAGGTGGAGTCTGGCAAACGGCGTCACATGAACAGTAGAGGCCATGTGGCCCAGGAGGACCATCATGTGTCTCGCTGAGATGGTCTGGCGAGAAGACACAGACTGGCAGAGATGAAGAAGAGCATCCATGCGCTGAGAAGGAAGGAATGCTCTGAGACGTACGGTATCCAGGACAGCCCCGATGAAGGGAAGAGACTGGGTCGGCTGTAGATGAGACTTGGGAAAGTTGATCTCGAATCCCAAACTCTGCAGGAACAGAATCGTTGACAGGGTCGCTGAAAGGACCCCCGAGGCCGAGGGAGCCTTGATCAGCCAGTCGTCGAGGTAGGGGAATACCTGAAGACCTTGGTTCCGGAGGGCCGCGGCCACCACCACCAGACATTTGGTGAAGACTCTGGGGGACGAAGACAGGCTGAATGGAAGCACTCGATACTGCAGATGGAGATGTCCCACCCGAAATCTGAGGAACTTGCAAGAGGCCGGATGAATGGGAATATGAGTGTAGGCCTCCTTGAGATCCAGAGAGTATAACCAGTCGTTCTGCTCGAGGAGGGGGTAGAGAGAAGCAAGTGTCAGCATGCGAAACCTCTCTTTGACTAAGAATTTGTTGAGGACCCTGAGGTCCAAAATGGGTCGCAGGTCGCCCGTCTTCTTCGGAACAAGGAAGTACCGGGAGTAAAACCCCTGGTTCAGTTGGTCCGTCGGAACCGGCTCCACGGCACGAAGCCGGAGCAAAGCCTGAGCTTCCTGAAGAAGAAGGGCGGTCTGAGTCAAGTTGGAAGGATACTCTCTTGGAGGGTGGTCCGGAGGGACCCGATGGAAATAAAGAGAGTATCCTTCCTTGATGATAGTAAGGACCCAGAGGTCGGTTGTTATGGCCTCCCAGCGATAATAAAAATGATGGAGGCGCCCTCCGATGGGAAAAACAGGGGGAGGCAGAACGAGGTTGGTTATGCCCTCGACGAGACAGTCAAAAAGGCTGAGTGGTCTTAGGGACAGCAGGCAACTGAGACTTAGGCTGACCCTTCTGGAGAGGCTGACGCTTCGCCGGTTGCCTCGCAGGTGGAGTTTGCCTCGGCTGATAACGCCTCTGATAAATCAACGGCGGACGAGAAGGTCGAGACTGCTGAGGCTTAGGCTTCGGCCGAAGGATAGATTGGAAGGACTTTTCGTGGTCAGACAACTTCTTCGTGACAGTCTCGATGGATTCGTCAAAAAGATCCGCCCCAGCACACGGGACGTTCGCCAGGCGGTCCTGAAGATTCGGGTCCATATCAATGGTCCGCAACCAGGCCAACCGGCGCATCGCCACCGAGCAGGCCACCGCTCGGGCTGAGAGCTCGAACGCATCATAGGCAGATTGCATTAACTGAAGCCGAAGTTGGGACAGCGAAGCAACCACTTCCTCAAACTCAAACCTAGCCTGGGACTCGATGTATGGTGTGAACTTCCGAAGCACAGGTAGAAAAAATTCCAAGTAGGCTGCAAAGTGGAAATTGTAATTCAGGACTCGAGATGCCATCATTGAATTCTGATAGATGCGTCGACCAAACTTATCCATGGTTCTGCCCTCGCGGCCCGGAGGCACTGAAGCATAGACCTGGCCAGGATGAGACCGCTTGAGCGAGGATTCGACCAGGAGGGACTGGTGAGAAAGCTGAGGACCCTCGAAGCCTTTATGATGCACCGTGCGGTACCGCGCATCCAATTTGCCAGGGACCGCAGGGATAGAATAAGGAGACTCGAAGCATCGCATGAAGGTCTGGTTGAGGAGCTTGTGCAGGGGAAGCCGCAAGGACTCTGCCAGAGGACGAGGCAAGTGCATGGTATCGAGGTACTCCTTGGAATATCGAGACCCAGAATCGAGAGTAATGTCCATGTCATCTGCCATCTGCCTGAGGAATGATGAAAAGGACAGTTGGTCCGCCGTCGCCGGTCTGCGAGACGGACTAGAAGAAGAAGAGGCTTCAGGCTCCAGAGAGGCCTGCGAGCAACAGGACGAGTAGAAAACCTCGGGGTCCTTGAACTCCGGGCCCGGAGGAGACCCAGTCGAAGCAGCATACCCCAACCGAGGCAATTTCTTCTGAGGCGAGACGGTCGAGTGCCGAGAGGAATGCTTCGAAGAATGTCTGGATCGATGCCTGGAAGGGGATCGAGCCCGTCTATGAGAAACTGGGTCAGACGCCTCCAAGGAGCAGATCGGACTCGATGCCGTCGATCGCAGAGGCGGAAGAGTCGGTGCCTCCCCTGACGCCGCCCAGGCTTGATAGGGGGTTCGGAAGAACTCGTCCTGCTTCCTGCTATGCCCAGGACTGGGTGGCCCCGAAGGTGGACGCCACACTGAGTCATGGGGCGGAGTAATCGGTTCCAAGGGAGGCAGGTCACTAAACGAGGCTTTCCTCGAGGGGATGGGCTCCAAGGGAGGCATATCACTAAGGGAGGCCCTCCTCGAGGGAATCGGTTCCAAAGGAGGCACAGCACTAACGGAGGACCTCCTCGAGGACCCGGACACCGCTCGCCGCTCTTCCTCGCCGAGCAACGAGGTCGTGCGGCGAGGAGGAGGAGGAGGAGGGGCGGTCCGCCCCTCGAAGCCGAAGCTGGGAGGTCACCCTGGATGGTGGCAATCAGTCGAGGCCCCATGGTCTGCATGAGCTCCATGAACTGAGCCTCCAGAAGGGACCGCAACGAAGCCGATATGGAGGGATCCGCACCAAAAGGGGGCCCTTCCGCACGGTCTCCGCGCTCCTTCGGTGCTGCGTGCTTCTGCTTGCCAGTCTTCGGCACCTTGAGCACCACCGGTGGAACTGTAGGGGTCGATACCTGCTCCGAGGAGACAGAGGAAGGCACCGGCACCGAAGCCGGGGCCGAAACTGGTGTGAACGATGCCGGTTTCAGGAAGCCCGAAGCAGCTGGGGAGGCAGAGGGCTTCGCTGAAGGAGTCGAAGCACCCGTCGATGTCGAAGCTGCAGGATCCGATGAAGCTTCCATCTTGAACATGGACTCCCACAGTAGACAGCGGCGCTTAAACGCTCTCGCCGTCAGAGTGGAGCAAGGCCGGCACGATTTCGGGAAGTGATCCGGTCCCAGACACTGTAAGCAGCGTCGATGAGGGTCCATGAACGAAATCGCGTGCTGGCACTTGCTACACTTTTTGAAACCGGTAATCGGCCGGGACATAGGCTGGAAAAGCTCCGCCGCAAGGTCGAAGGCGCGGGGCCCCAGCCACACAGCCGACCCGGTATCGGAAGGAAAAATTTTTTTTTTTTTTTTTTAAAGAAATCAAAGAAAGAAATAAATGCACAGGAGAGCCAAAAGAACTCAGCCCGCGGCAAAATAGAAGGCAAAAAAAGAGATTCAATGGGTGCAAATTGAAGATAGACTTCTCAGCTCCGCGGAAGAAAAAGAACTGAGGAGACACGCCCGGACCATCGGGCGGGAAGGCACTGGCGCATGCGCGGTGCGGGCATCTCGAAACTTCTGAGTTTCTTCAAGCAAGACATGCTTGCAAGATGTCCATATCAGGGCTCTGTCGGATGACATCACCCACTAGTGAGAATACCTGCCTGCTTGTCCTGGGATAACCGCAGTTACCCAGTTCTAGGAGGGAGACTTTCTTACTCAAATTAAGAAATTAAACAATGAAAACTATTTAACAAATTACACTTACAAGGCAATAGACTGGTTGGTGCACATCTTGTGGATACAAAGGTACTTGTAGTCTTTGTAGTTGAATCACAGATCAAAAATAATTAGAAATGATTTCAAAATGAGATTAACATGCAAATTTTTCTTTTGATCTACCTGCTCCCCTTTCTCCATGGGTAAAATGTGTGTTGTGAACCTTTGGAGAGAAGAGAAGCAATTTTCAAAAGGCATAAAAACATTTCTGGGCTCTTTTATTTTAAGGTACTCTTTGGCTCTCAGGGCAAAATATACTAAATGTAATTTAGTATTGATGGGTTTGATTTAAAAAAAACAAAAACCAACAGGTCAAATTTTTCTCCATTTTAAGTTAACAATTTTGATACGAGTGGCATGGATGCCATGGAGATAGTAACACCCTTCACAATTAAGTATCAGAAAGGTTTGAAAGAAGAAAAGTCAAGTCCTTGATACCCATTTATTTTCAGGAATGTTTCCCTTTGTAAACTACACAAACGGATCTCGTACATTCTGCCATAAATAGAAGAAAACAATAAGGCAGAACTCTACATGAGCAAACAGAGCACAAGAATTTTCCAGAAAACGTGAATTAAAAATGCTTCACAATTATAAGCCATCCAGTTTTTAAAATAAAACTGTTGAGAACCTGCAACACTTTGAGTAGTCTGTAATCACTTTCGTGAGGAACAAAATGCTGTCTAAGCATTTGACCTGTTTCCATATGTTTGAAAACCTAATTTTGCTCAAAGTTTTACAACCCAGCCATTCTTTTTTCCTTTTAATATGGAACCATATTTTATAAAGAGGCACCTTAGTAACCACAGTGTCTTGATTCTAAGATGTTTGTAAATCAGGTGGCTCAATGGCAAAAAAAATCTTTTTTAATACAAGTCTCTCGTAAACAGAACAGATTTTGACTCATCTCATCGAATCCTCTTTTGCTGTCGTGCTCTGTAGATGTCATGAATAGGAGGAAGCACGGATCCCTTTTCTTCATCCTCATCTGAATCTTCATTTGGCCTTTTGATAGCTTTATTGAGCATAGCATTATTTTCCAAAGGCCCATTGCCTTCCACTGTTAATTCAGGCTGGCCTCCAGTAATCAGTCTTACAGCTTCATCCACTGTTCAATTAAAAAAAAACAACAAATAAAACCATACCACCATCATGCACAAAGAAATTGCAAATGAACAACTGACCACGTCAACTTAACAACATATCTGTATTATCTTGCTGAGTCATACAATTTTAGATCTTTTTGCTTTGTTTAAAAATGTAATAAAAACATATTAGATGAAGTGGCATGGAAAAGATCCAGGGTACAGCATGTAAGCCAGCGATGCTTTTCATATGATGGACTTCTAGGGGTAGGATTCAATACACTGCCTGCTTCCCATCATTATTGGTGAGATCTTTTCCAGTAGCCTCTTATCATATAGTCATGAAATCATAAGCAATAAAAAAGCTGAACATATTTCTCCAAGGACCATTTTGTCCTCATCGAAAGGAGATCAGCATAGGAAAAAGAACACTTTTAAACTTCTAGTCCATTTTAAGAGTGTCAATTACATGTACACCATACTTCCTGCACCACCTCATTGCACACGTTTGCTCAGTTCTTGGGGGGGGGGGGGGGGCGGTTCCACAGAGCCGGCTCAAGACGTGCAAGACCCATCTAAGAACAGGTTTGGTGGAGTGGAGGTTTGGGGGGGGTTAGCGCCGGGGGGGTGCGTCTTCGGGCAGGAGGGATTGGGCACCCTCCTGCCAGCTATCGATATTGTCGGGGGGGGGGGGGGAATCGGTAATGTCGGGGGGGGGCAGTCGGTAGTGTCGGGGGGAGGCGGTCGGTAGTGTCGGGGGGGGGGGGGGTGCGTCTTCGGGCAGAGGGTTTGAGCACCCTCCTGGTCAGGGGGCTGCGGCCCGCTATACTTATAGCGGCAGAGAGATCCCTTGCTGGCCTACATTTTAAGCTTTTCCTCTACTAGGGAGACGCGTAGGGCCGCCTAGGTTCAGCCTAAGGCCCTTAGACGAGCTTAGGCATCTTGCGGGTCTCTCTAGGCTCCCGGAGGTGCCTTCAGGCTTGCCTGGGGAGCATTTTTTTTAAAAAAACATGCATCCCGATTGGCTGATTAGACAGCTGTAGGACGCCTAAAATCGGGATGCTCTTTGGAGAATCAGGGCCTAAGTGATTTATTGAAAGTCTATTTTTCTCTACATTTTATGTGAATGACTGACTAATTGTGTGTATGTCCCAGTTCGACTTCTGGAGCAGCATATTTTTGAGTCTTGAATCCAGTTTTATATAGAGGCATGCGCTTATCTTGCCATTAGCATGTAGCCAATACCAAAAATTAGGGCATAAGCCCCTACTGCCACCTGTTTTATAGGCTCATACGCAAATCCTGTGCTAATCAGTCAGCGTGTGGTAATGTTGCTGTCACACCCACCTCTGAGAAAAATAAAGACACATTTTTTAGTGCATGCCTCACGGTAAACCCTTTTAAGCTGAGGAAGTTCTTATCACAGCTTAATAAAAGAAACCCTTAGCGAGGATTTTGTGGCCATGAAGATTAAAAAGCACTGGAGGCTTTAGTCACCAAAAGTTCGAATGCATCTCCCTCGATGTCAAGAATCAACAGAGCCCTCTGAGATTGGACATCCACCAATATTCGCCAGAAGGAAGAGGCATTGACCCATAATTCCCAATGTCATGCATCAAGTGCAGGTGAAACGCATAGACATCAGTCCTCATTGGAACATGATGTTGAGAGCTGCCTTATCTGCCAGGCATTACCAAATTAAGGACTGCTCATGTTCCTCAAAGGTCAGTAGGGATACAGTGATCTCCAGTGGCCTTAGGATCAAGCCACCTATATTCCTCATTACTCAAGAGGACATGGCCTAACTACAATGTGCCATCTTTGATCTTGGTTCAGGAGCCTTCGAGAAGGAGTAAGACAATAGCTGAAATTAAATATCCATTCTACTAGAAACAGAGAAACATGATGGCAGATAAAGGCCAAATGGCCCATCCAGTCTGCTCATCCACAGTAACAATTAACTCTTTCTCTCTCCGAGAGATCCCGTGTGCCTATCCCAGGCCCTCTTGAATTCAGACACAGTCTCTGTCTCCACCACCTCTTCCACCCTTTCTGTAAAAAAGTATTTCCTTAGATTACGCCTGAGCCACCTATGCCCTCTCATTCTAGAGCTTCCTTCCAAATGAAAGATACTCGACTCATGCGCATTTACATCACATAGGTATTTAAACGTCTCAATCATATGTCCCCTCTCCCGCATTTCCTCCAAAGTATACTAGAAACTATTATTTAAATAACTTACACTCTGGCATCCTGCATCTTCGGAAAATCCCCATAAGTTCATCTACTTGCACAAAAGGACCCTGTTAAAAAAAAAGTTTTCTATTACTTTCTAAAAGTAACCTCATCTTATTCTTTTCTATTGTTACATTATATTGCATTAGTGATTTATATTCCGCCATTACCTTGCGGTTCAAGGCAGATTACATACGATTGTCAAGATGATACAGAATACATAAAGTGGATTCCATGAAAATTGTCAGGATGATATAGAATATTGTCAAGATGATACAGAATACATAAAGTGGATTCCCATGAGAATTGTCAAGATATTAGGAGATACATAAGGAGTGGTTTGAACATTGTTGATTTGCTAAGAAGTAGATCGTAATGTAGGTGATGCTTGGAAGGTTCTGTTTTTGTTATATAGGTTTTATGTGTTTTTTGAAGAGTAGGGTTTTTGTTTCTTTTTTGAAGGTTTTGTGTTCGAAAATAGCAGATCGGTGAACTGTCTGGTGGCCAGTAGGTTGTCATACATTTTTCTTCGTTTGACATTTTTGGTTGGCGGGTGTATGAATGGTGTGTGGGTTCTCCTGTGTCTGGTTGAGGTGGATTGAGTTGTTCCAGTAGGTTGGGCTGTCTCCGTTTATGGCTTTAAATAGTAGGCAGTGGAATTTGAAGTGTACTCTTGCTTGTATAGGGAGCCAATGAGTTGTAGTATGCCTCTGTGATGTGGTCGTATTTTTTCAGCGTGTAGATGAGTCTTAAGGCTGTGTTTTGTATTTTTTTAGTTGTTTTATCATGGTTGCTGGGCAGGGAAGATATAGTATGTTGCAATAGTCTATTATGCCTAGGATGAGTTTGAATTGTTTTCTGTCGAAGAATTTTTGAACTTCCCTTAGGTTTCTCATAGTTGTGAATGATGTTTTTCTTATTTTGTTGATTTGTGGTTGCATGGTGCAGCCTCTGCCAATTAGTATTCCAAGGAGTTTTAGCTTGGGTTGAATGGGGTATGAGACCGAGTTAATGACTAGGTTTGTTACGGTTGGGGTTTTGCTGTTTTCTATGGGAAATAACAAAAGGTAAACGTTTTTAGGGTTAAGGACTTCACTGATTTGAAGGGTGAGGAATGTGTGACAGTATTAGCAGGAAAACACACCTGGTAACATATGGGAGGAGGAAGAAGCTTCATTAAAACTACAGCAGCAGGAGGAACTGGGAAAACACCACCGGGCACAGGATGCATTCCTGGAGCTGTTGACAAAAGAACAATTGAAATTTTAAAAAACCCTCAAATGTAAGAGTGCATAGAATGCTTTTATCAGTTTTGGAGTCTATAAATATACTTTACATATAAAATCCGCTATAATAAAACCCTTAGCGCGCATGCGCACTTCAATCGCCGTGGTGCCATGTCCCCGCATGCGCAGTAGGAGCCTGTGGCAATTCATAACGTGTGCACTGGTTTCCTCAGTGGCAGTTTGCGACACTTGCAGCGGTTTCCACATCTGAAAAAGGAACCAGCTTAATAACAAGCCTGCGGGAAAGGGTGCTGCTGGACAGATGGGAGATAAAAGGAAGGGAGAAGGGCTACTGTGGGACAGGGGGGAGACACAGAAAGAAAGAAAGAAAGAGAAAGAAAAAAAAATGCCTAAGTCTACACATCTATTAGATTGTGAGCCTTCGGGACAGTAAGGGAATTTCTAAGTACCTATCTTACTTTTTAATTTTAATTGTTACTGTTACTGATTACTTAACCCTGGTTAATCTGACTCTGCATCTTCGCTGTAAATGTACAGTCTCTTCTCCTGTAAACCACTCTGAACTGTTTTATGGTATTGCGGTATACAAAAATAAAGTTATTATTATTATTCTAGCACCCGTTAATGTAATGGGCTAAAAAACTAGTCAAATAATAATGCGACAAATTAAAAGAATTATGTAGGAAAGACAAGGAAACAGCATATGATCATTAAGCAGTGCTTTAAGCAAAGCATGGAGTATAAAAAGTACTGGGGTTGCTAGATTTTAATACGACCATATTTCCGGTTACTGCACCCCTTACCTGGAACTCTTTACCTATCAGGGAGGAAAAAAAAACCTTGGCAAATTCAAAGGAATACTAAAAAGCTTTCTCTACAAAGATGCCTTTGAATTGTAATGATGATAATCAGCATCTCTTGCAGCCCAGGATCACCTCGAGTTCTATCAACCTCTATTTATTGTAGTTCATCCTTCTTCCCTTTTATTCCTAAGTATGTCATTTTATTCATGAGTTATATTTTTCATCTTTTTAAATTACATGTCCTCCCCATCTCTTATTGTACATCGTCTAGAAATTATGATAAGCGATCAATCAAATTTTGAATAAACTTGAAACTTGATGTAGATTGGAGAAGCTCATCTGTGGAACTAGAAAGCACAGTTACTTATCCAGAGACAGCAGGCAGCTATTCTCACATGTAGAACTCCCTAGCTGAATACAATGGGATGGAGGGCGAGTTGGCCATTAGACAGAAAATAAATTCTGTAATACTGCTTGGCTGAAATGACCATCTCGTCTGGAATAGGATTCTAGACAGTAGTGAGATGTGAATGTGTGAATTGAGCACTAAGTGGCTGCTTTGCAAATTTCATCAATAGAAGTGGAACAAAGAAAGCCACGGAAGTTGCCTTTGCTCGAACTTTATGTCCCTCGAGGTGCAACCCAGCCTGAGCATAGCAGAAGGAAATACAGGCTGCCAACCACACAGAAATACTTCTCTTGGTGACAGGACGGCCAAGCCTGTTGTGATCAAAGGACATGAACAGTTGAGATGAAATCCTGAGTGACTTAGTCCTTTGAAGATAGTCTGCCAGAGCACGCTTACAGGATGAGAATAAGGCTTTGGAAAAAAGACTGGAAGTACAATGGATTGATTCAGATGAAATTCTGTGATAACTTTTGGAAGGAATTTAGGATTAGTGCAAAGAACCACCTTTTCATGGTGAAATACTGTATATGGTGAATCAGAAACTAAAGCTTGAAGCTCACTGACTTGACGAGCAGAAGTAATAGCGATCAAAATACAACTTTCCAAGTGAGAAACTTGAGATAAGCAAACACTAGAGGCTCAAATGGAGGCTTCATTAACTCGGCAAGAACTACATTAAGATCCCAGACAACTGGAGGCAATTTCAGCAGAGGATTAGCGTTAAAAGTCCCTTCATAAACCTTGAAACCAGATGATGAGTTGCCAGAGATTTATCATTGATAGGAGCATGAAAAGCACTAATAGTGATTTTGAGTCCAGAAGTGGAAAAATGTAGAAGGTAATCCAAAACTGAAGGAAGTGAAGCGGATGAAGGTTCTTGATGATAAACAAAAAAACAAGGAAGCAAAACTGTCCAATTCTGTTGATAACATTGCTGTGTAGATGGTTTTTTGGATGTAGCAATAATAGCTCGAACTGAATCGGACAGATGAAAATCAGAGGAAGTTACACTGAAAGGTAGAGATTGTAGATTGGAAAATAATATGGATCCGTGACTTTGTGTGAGTAGAGACGGAAAGATCTGTAGAGCGATCAGATCCTTGACGGTCAGCTGAAGTAAAAGGGAGAACCAAGGTTGTCTGGGCCACTGAGAAGCTATTAGAATCATGGTGGCTGCTTCTCTCTTGAGCTTGACCAAGGTTTTCAGAATGAGAAGGATTGATAGATATGCATAAAGGAATTTGTTTGACCAATCCAGGAGAAATGCAAATACCTTGAGTCGTTGTAGCAAATACTGTCTGGAGCAAAATTGAGGCAATTTGTGATTGAGGGGAGACGCAAACAGGTTTATCTGTGAAGTTCCCCATAACTGAAAGATGTGATTAAGTACTTTGGAGTTCAGAGACCATGCGTGAGGCCAAAGAAATCTGCTGAGTTTGTCGGTCAAGATATTGTGATCCACTTGAACCTTTAGAAGCCTTTAGAAATATGTTGCGAGGAATCGCCCAATTCCAGATGCACTGGGCTTCTTGACAAAGGAGAAGAAAATCTGTTCCACCCTGTTTGTTGATGTAATACATCGCAACTTGGTTTTCCGGACTAGTACAATATGGTTGGAGAGAGCATTTTGAATGGCTTTTAATTCCAGCAAGTTGATGTGTAATAATTTATCTTGCGAATTCCAAAATCCTTGCATTTTGAGACTGTCCAGGTGAGCCCCCCAAGCATCCATGGACACATCTGTGGTGAGAACTTTTTGATCTAATCTAATCCCAGGAGCGAGAACAAAGGACATCGTTGACAAGATTGAGAGAATCTTGGAAGGAGCAGAGACGGAAGAGACAGCAGTGATAGTCCACGTCGGGACGAACGATGTCACCAGGAGGGACTACAGCAAGAATGCACTGACTGAACAATTCAAAATCTTAGGAAGGAAACTGAAGATGAGGACCCAGAGGATAGCCTTCTCAGAGATCCTGCCAGTACCGAGGGCAGAAACGAAGAGGCAGACGGAGCTACAATCAATTAACGCATGGATGAGAAAATGGTGTGAGGAAGAGGGATTTCTCTTCGTGAGGAACTGGACAACGTTCTGGGGAAAGAACAAGCTTTTCAAGAAGGATGGTCTACACCTGAGCAAGGCGGGAACCAGACAACTAGCAAATAACGTCAGAAGTGCGATAGAGCAAGCTTTAAACTAAGAAGAGGGGGAAAGCCGACAGTCGACCTGGTATCGACGGTTCGGGAAACAGTACCCAATGAGGGTACTGAGGGGAAAGATTTTGGGGATGACACAAGTGGCAAGCAACAGACTATGAACAAACAAGGGAGTCAGATGAAGCGAGAGGGGGCCAGGATGAACATACTGGAAGGGGAAGTCAAAACGGGATTGGATGTTGAGAGAGAACAAGAGGAGGACAATAGGAACATGCCACAAGGGGAAGGCAATAGGAATCTACCACAAAGAAAGGCCAAAAGAGACAATACTCAGGAGTTGGCAGGCCAGGAAGGGGACAAAATGAAGAATGAAATGCAAGGTGAAATAGAAAGGAAGAGAAAATGCCAGGACTTGAACTGCATGTATACAAATGCAAGGAGCCTAAAGAACAAAATGGGGGAACTAGAGGTCATGGCCAATAATGAGAAACTAGACATCATAGGGATCACGGAAACATGGTGGAACGAGGAAAACAAATGGGACATAGTACTGCCAGGATACAAACTCTACCGAAAAGACAGGACTTACCAGAAGGGGGGAGGAATAGCACTATACATAAGGGATACAATTCACTCAACCACTGTGGACACAGCAGAGACAAATGCCCAACTGGAGGCATTGTGGATCAAAGTACCAGGAAGCAACGGAGCCGAGATAAAGATGGGACTGTTCTACCGTCCACCTGGGCAAACTGAAGCTGAAGATACAGAAATGGTAGCCGAGCTGAGAAGGGAATGCAAGAACCCAAACACCATAGTTATGGGAGATTTCAACTATCCTGGGATAGACTGGTGTCTCGGAAACTCAAAATGTGCAAGGGAAACGGAGTTCCTGGAAGCAGTACAGGACTGCTTCATGGAACAACTAGTCGAGGCACCAACGAGAGGATCAGCGACTCTGGATCTGATCCTCAATGGGCTGAAAGGCCCCGCGAAGGATGTGGAGATCATAGGACCACTAGGAACCAGTGACCACAACATGATTCAGTTCAAAGTGCAAGTAGGACTACCTATGGGAAAGAGAACCAAGGCAACAACATTTAACTTCAAGAAAGGGAACTATGATGCCATGAGACAAATGGTGAGAAAAAAGCTCAGAAACAGCTCCAAGGAAACGCGGACTGTGGAGCAAGCCTGGTCCCTATTCAAGGACACAGTAAACAAGGCACAAAACCTATATATACCAAGATTTAGGAAAGGTTCCAAGAAAAATCAGACAAAGGACCCTGCATGGATAACCAGTGAAGTAAAGAAAGTGATAGGAGACAAGAAAAAATCATTTCGGAAGTGGAAAAAGGACAAAACTGAAGGAAACTGGAGAGAGCACAGGAAGCAACAAAAAGAATGTCACCGAGTAGTCAGGAAAGCCAAGAAAGAGTATGAGGAGAGACTAGCCAAGGAAGCAAAAAATTTCAAACCATTTTTCCGATATGTGAAAGGGAAACAGCCAGCGAGGGAGGAGGTGGGGCCCCTGGACGAGGGTGACCGGAAGGGAGTGGTGAAAGAGGAAAAAGAGGTGGCTGGTAGGCTAAACAAGTTCTTCTCGTCGGTCTTTACAATAGAGGACACATCCAGTGTGCCAGAACCGGAAAAAATCTTCAGGGGAGATCAGGAGGGGAAACTATCATGCATGGAGGTAAGCCTCGAAGACGTTCTCAGGCAGATAGATAGATTAAGAACGGACAAAGCTCCGGGCCCAGACGGGATCCACCCGAGAATACTAAAAGAGCTTAGAGACGAAACAGCAGAATTACTGCAGCATATTTGCAACCTGTCCTTGAGAACAGGGGTAATCCCGGAGGACTGGAGGATAGCGAATGTTACACCGATCTTCAAAAAAGGATCGAGAGGCGACCCGGGAAACTACAGACCGGTGAGTTTAACCTCTGTTCCGGGGAAGATGGTCGAATCAATGATCAGGGAAGGTATCAACGAGCATATAGAAAAAAATAATCTGATGAGATCGAGTCAGCATGGTTTCTGTAAAGGCCGATCATGCCAGACAAATCTACTGCATTTCTTTGAGGGGATAAGTAAGCAATTGGACCAAGGTGACCCAGTAGACATTATATATCTGGATTTCCAAAAAGCCTTTGACAAGGTGCCCCATGAACGCTTACTGAAGAAGCTGTGGAGTCACGGGGTGGAAGGAAACGTGTACAGATGGATCAAAAATTGGCTGGCGGACAGGAAACAGAGGGTAGGAGTAAAGGGGCACTACTCTGACTGGATAGGGGTCACAAGTGGTGTTCCGCAAGGGTCAGTGCTGGGACCATTGCTGTTCAATATATTTATTAATGATCTAGAAACGGGGACAAAGTGCGAAGTTATCAAATTCGCGGATGACACAAAACTCTCCAGCAGGGCCGGAACGGTTGAAGAATGCAAAGAACTGCAGAGCGACCTGAACAAACTGAGTGAGTGGGCAAAAAAATGGCAGATGAGCTTCAATGTGGAGAAATGTAAGGTCTTGCACATGGGGAAGGGGAACTACATGTACAGCTATACGATGGGAGGGAGGGTACTCGGGGAAGGAAGCCAAGAAAAAGATCTGGGGGTATTGGTGGATAACACAATGAAGCAGGCGGCGCAATGTGCAGCGGCCTCAAAAAAAGCGAACAGAATGCTGGGCATTATCAAAAAAGGTATCACTACCAGAACAAAAGAAGTTATCCTGCCACTGTATCGAGCAATGGTGCGCCCACATCTGGAATACTGCGTCCAATACTGGTCACCATACCTCAAGAAGGACATGGCAATACTCGAGAGGGTCCAGAGGAGGGCAACGAGGATGATAAAGGGTATGGAGAACCTTTCATATGCCGAACGGTTGGACAGGCTGGGGCTCTTTACCCTGGAGAAGCGGAGACTGAGAGGGGACATGATAGAAACCTATAAAATCATGAAAGGCATAGAGAAGGTGGAGAGGGACAGATTTTTTAGACTAGCAGGGACAACTAAAACAAGAGGTCATTCAGAAAAACTGAGAGGAGACAGATTCATAACAAATGCAAGGAGGTTCTTCTTCACTCAGAGGGTGGTGGACACCTGGAACGCGCTTCCCGGAGAGGTGATAGGACAGAGTACAATTCTGGGGTTCAAAAAGGGACTGGATGACTTCCTGGAAGCGAAAGGGATAACAGGGTACAGATAGAGATTTACCTTACAGGACATTGAGTGAACAGGGTATGGGTATTTTAAGTTAGGTAGGGAACACTTTCAGGTCATGGACCTGGGGGGCCGCCGCGGGAGCGGACTGCCGGGCACGATGGACCCCTGGTCTGACCCGGCAGAGGCAACGCTTATGTTCTTATGTTCTTATACCGCATCATCTCCACATTCGTAGAGCTCGACGCGGTTTACAGTAGAAGAAATAGGAAGGAATTACAACAGAGGGTTTGATGTGGAGTAATCTGGAAAAGAAGACCCCTGGAAAGATTGACTGGATTCATCCACCACTGAAGAGATTTTTAAAGTGATGGAGTGACTTTGATCTTCTTGGATAAAGGGTTGATGGCTTGGAACCACTGAGGCACTCTGAGATGTAGATGAGCAAATGGGGTAACATGAACTGTGGACGCCATCTGGCCTATGAGTCACATGATCTGTCTGGCTGGTAGCGTTTGCATAGTGGAGACTTGACTGCAAAGATGAATTATAGTACTATTATTACTACTATAAATTATTTCTATAGCGCTACCAGACGCATGCAGCACTGTACAGAGTCACAAAGAGTAAGAAAACAGTCCCTGCTCGAAAGAGCTTACAATCTAAACAGGCAAGACAGACAAACAAGATGTCATGGATACAGTTAAAAGGAACGGTTAATCAGCTGGCTGGGTTGGAGGAGTAGGGTTAAGGATTGAAAGCTATATATTATCTTTTCTCTGTTGAGGAAGATAAGCCCAAAGCTGATTCGTGTCCAGAATGGCTCCTATATATTGGATCCCCTAACACACTACTGGGTGATACTGAATCAAATGGGTGTCCCTAAAGATAAATCACTAAGTATATAACAATAAAGGAACACACAATCTATTTCAAGTAACTAACAAAGGAGCTCAGAACCATTGAAGGTATAGAAATCACAAACGGGGACAAGCCCTCAATCGTGTTTCAATGTCTATCATTGCTCTAAAAAGGAGCAATGATAGACTATCCGCCACTTCTTTTTCCTCCTTCACCACTCCTTTCCTATCTCTGTCATCTAGCGGTCTCACCTCTTCCCTTGCCAGCTGCTTCTCTTTAACATATCTGAAGAACGATTTGAAATTTCATGCTTCCCTGGCTAGCCTCTCTTCATATTCTCTTTTTGCTCTTCTAACCACGAGGTAACATTCTTTTTGATGCTTCCTGTGCTCTTTCCAGTTCTCCCCAGTTTTATTCTTTTTCCATTTCCAGAAAGAATTTTTCTTATCTCCTATCGCTTTCTTCACTTCTTTAGTTATCCACGCCAGTCTTTTGTTCGGCTCTTTTTGCATCCTTTTCTAAATCTGGGGATATACAGATTTTGCGCCTCGCTCACCGTGTCCTTGAATAAAGACCAGGCTTGCTTTACAGTCTGCGATTTCTTTGAGCTTTTCCTAAGTTTCTTCCTTACCATTACTCTCATCGCTTCGTAGTTTCCTTTCTTGAAGTTAAAAGTTGTCGCTGTGGTTCTCTTTCCCTTCGGTATTCCTACTTCAACTTTGAACTTGATCATATTGTGATCACTGTTTTCCAACGGTTCCACTACTTCCACTTCCTTTGCAGGTCCTCTTAGCCCATTAAGGATTAGATCCACAGTGGCATTCCCTCTCGTCGGTTCTCTGACAAGCTGCTCCATGAAGCAGTCCTGTATAGCCTCCAGAAATCTGGTCTCCCTATCACATTGTGAGTTTCCAAGACTCCAGTCTATCCCGGGATAGTTGAAGTCTCCCATAATAATTGTGTTACCGCTTTTGCATTCTCGTTTCATCTCAGCTTTCATGACTTCATCGTTTGCCCAGGTGCACGATAGTACAGGCCCATTTTTATCTCGGGCCTTTTCCTTCCCGGTTTCTTAGCCAATTAGTGACTCCATTTTGTTGGTCGTCGCTGCTGTGTCTACTCTAGTTGAGAGTATGTTTTCTTTTATGTATAGGGCTATTCCTCCTCCTTTCTGACCTGACCTGTCTTCGCAATAGAGTTTGTACCCCGGCAGTGCTATGTCCCATTTGTTTTCTTCTTTCCACCATGTTTCAGAGACCCCAATGATGTCTAGGTTCTTTTTTTTGGCCATGACTTCTAGTTCTCCCATTTTATTTCTTAGGCTTCTTGCATTAGTATACATGCTATTTAAGTCATGGTATTTGTTTGTCTTCATTTTCTTTTCCTGCGCTATGATCCTCGTATCATCTTCTTCTTGGTCTGTCAGCTCTTGTTTTTTGCCTGTTGTGTCTTCCCAGTGTTTTTCTCACTCATTTTCCTCACAGGATACCTTCTTCCAAATCGTCAACTCTTGGTCGACTGTCAGCTTTCCCCTTCTTATGAAGAAGAAGGGACATCTGTTGAAATGTAAGAGAGGACTCTCTTGGAGGGTAATTTGGAGGAATGGATTCAAAATAGAGAGTACCCTTCTTTTATGACTCTTAAGACCCACTGGTAGGCCCCCCTCCCCAGGCCTACGTTACAAATTCTGGTGGTCTAAGAAAATATTATCTTAGGGCTTCTTTCTTACAAATGGCACTACCAATTAGAATGTGGTAAATACAGTGAAGCCCAGGGGAACTGAATGGGCTTCTTCAGCGTGCAGCTAATCAGTGGTGCTGCTTTGTTAAAGGAACCCTTAGTTTGTAAGGGGGAAGGGCAGTGGTTGCTGGACTGTGGTACATGAGGTTGTCAACTTGTGTACTCTATCCTATCTTGATCTTTAATAATTGTAAACCATGCTGACAACCTCTATATGGTATGAAGTCTAAATAAACTCCTGTCATGTTTCTCACCTTGCTACTAGACTGTTTTTATTTCGACAATGGCCTACCTGTACGTTCAGGTGTTTAATCGCCCAGACCACCACTATGTGTACCTTTAAGCCCTATTCTCCAAAAAAAAAAAAAAAAATTGCTGAAGTCCCAAATGCTCAAAACAAGACCTTCGCCTAAAAGCACAATTTTCCAACCGGCATCTGTCATAAGCGTCAGTTAGAGAATCATGGAACCGGGTTCCCTCTGCCTCACATCATCAGAGATGCCCAATCTCTCCTATCTGGCACTTGCAGCAAACTACCCCCCCCCCAAAAAAAAAAAGATCATGGCAGGAGAGATGCCCAATTTCTCCTGCCTGGCACTCGCCACAACCCCCCCCCCCCCCCCCCGAATGATTGCGGCAGGAGAGATGCCCAATCTCTCCTGCCCAGGACCCTCCGTGACTCCCATCATAGGAGGGGCCTAGGGGATCTGGCCAATCAGAATCTTAGGCTACTCCCACCTCATCCCAGAATGCACTGGGAAATGGGCCTAAAATTCCGATTGGCCCAGGTGCCTAAGGACCCTTCTAAAATGCCTGACCTTGATAACTCCCAACAAGCCCCCCCTTTCCCCCAGGACTGCTACACCTTTTTATAGAGCAAAACAGATGGTGTAGGAGCCAAAGAAAAGAGGCTGTAGTTTCCATCAAGCTCCTCATGATTGCAGGTCCTGAGGGCCGGTCAGCCTTCCAGCACAGATTTCAAATATGTTCATTGGGGAAATCTGACTGGGATGTGGACTGAGAACTGACATTGAACACCCCTGCTCTAAGGAGAAGCAGTAATACAAGGATTTTAAGAAAATAATCACATTTGGGGCTGGGAAGAAATATTTTCTTTCCTGCAGAATTGGATAGAGAAACAATGTTTTTTTCTGCTTTGCCCTGGATTACCATAGGCAGCTGTGAGGTAACCAGCAGACTGGACTCAGTAAATATTTCTCCCGTTTCTTCTTTTAATTTTTACTATGTACTTTGTATGTATTTATAACCCACAAGAAAAGTTGACTTACGAGCTAGATGTCTTGGCTGATAAGGGATCATCTGGTTTGTGTCTGGCTTTGGATACTCTGGTTTTCTATCTAATTCATCCTTCATTGCAGGTACAATAGAAGGGGCTACTACAGGGTCTGGAATTATAGATGCTAGTTTGGCACGTGAAACATCCTGAAAAGAGAAAGAAAAATTCAATCTACTGTAATCTGGGATACCACATTTTAGGGAAAAAGTGCTGAGTATGTTATGATGGGATCTGGTACCATAAGCTTTCATTCACACTCTTACATCATGGTCATTCCAATGACAGCCCTTGGCCAAAGAACAGCGTGGACATGGGCATTCTCCCTGTGACACTCGAGCATCTCCTCATTTACTAACCCATATCAACCACTAAAGGAAAATGTTGCTCTTACTGCAAATAGTCTTTCCTTGAGTGCAACCAGATCAGGTTATCTGCATCTGTCAGGAGATGGAGAACAGGCCAATGAGCTGCAAAGCTCTGTGCTACAAAAGACACTGTGTAGCCACAGCGCGCCAGTATTTCTGTACCAAAGTGAATGCAGACCAATAACCCCCCCAAAAAAAGAACCACCTTAAACAAAAATATGGAGAAGAGAATTCAGGGCTCCAAATCCTTCTCCTGGGCAATGACTCCTAACATGGAAACAGGATACTGGGCTAGAGAGACCACTGGTCTGACCCAGTAGGGCTATTCTTATGTGGCACCTTGCATTGGGTTCCTCTACCCTATGTGCATGACTTTACACTTGATCGCATTAAATGCCATCTGCTATTTGGATGCCCAGTGTCCCAGTCTCATAAGGTTCTCTTGCAATTTTTCACAATCTTCTTGTAATTTAACAACTTTGAATAACTTTCTGCTTTCCCATTTCCAGATCATTTATAAATATATTAAAAAGCAGCAGGCCCAGGACAAACCCCTGTGGAATCCCTCTATTTACCCTTCTCCACTGAGAATACAGACCATTTAGATGTTTTCTATCTTTTAACCAATTCTCGTAACTTTTGAATTTCCTCAGGGGTCATTCATGAGGTACTTTGTCAAATGCCTTCTTAAAATCCAGATATACAATATCAACTGGCTGAACTTTATCCATATTTATTCACCCCTTAAAAGAAATTTAGCAGATTGATAAGGCAACAATTCCCTTGGCTAAATCCATTCTTATGTCATTTTGTTCTTAATCTCTACCATTTTGCCCACCGCCAACGGCAGGCTCGCTGTTCTATAATTTTCCGGGTCACCTCTAGAACTCGTTTTAAAAATTAGTGTTCACCAATCTTTTGATACCACACTTGATTTTAAACATAAATCACATATTACTAATAGCTCTGCAAGTTCAGGTGATTTGGTACTCTAGTTTGTCAAACTGTCTTGTCTCCCAGGTTTACAGAGAGATTTGTTTCAGTTCCTCCGACTTATCACCATTAAATACCATTTCTGGCATGGGTATTTCCCCCATTTGTCCTCATTGAAATCCAATTCAAATTATTCATTTAGTCTCCCCACTATGGCCTTGTCCTCCCTGAGAGTACCTTTTACCCCTTGATCATCTATTGGTCAACTGATTCTTTTATCTGCTTCTTGCTTTGTATGTATTGAAAAAAGTTTTTATTGTGTATTTTTGCCTCCAAGGCAAGGTTCTTTTCAAAGTCTCTTTGCCTTCTTTATCAGTGCTTTATATTTGACTTGCCATGACTTGTACTGTTTCCTATTCTTTTCAGTTAGATCCTTCTTTCACTTTCTGAAGTATATTCTTTAACTCCTTCACCTCACATTTTAACCTTGGCCTTCCTTTCTCCTTTTTTAATACATGGAATACATCTTTCTTTTAATAATTAATCTTTCATGTCACCCTTTATGTCTGGCCCATTTTCTCATCTGTTTTGATTCTGTGACATTGGAGAACTTCCTTGCATTATTTGTTTGCCACAATCAAAAGAAATTTTCAAGTAGATTATACTCATCTAATTTAATCTGAGATTTATGAGTCACACTATACCTAATTAGGTTCAAGGTGACTTACATTACAATTTAAAGAAATACCAAATTTTGTACAGTACAAAGATTACAAAACAGTTTGAGAGGTGGCAATACAAAGGAGGTGAAATTAGTATTGTTTAAAGAGAGGTGCTGTGAGGAAGAAAGCAGAGGTGGCCTATAGTCCAGAAAATTACAAAACCATTTCTAAACATTTTGGATTCTATCCACAAATGGAAAAAAAGTTGGAGACTACAGTGACTACTTGGGATGACAAGAACAGCACTGGAAAATGATCAGTGCACTCATTAAGAACCCCATATTAACATCTGAAGGTTTGCAGGTGGGAAAAAAAGTTGAAGACTACTTGGGATGCATTTCTTTGAGCATCTGACCTATTGTAAGGATTGAATCTTTCTGCCTTTGCTTTTATTTGTTCTGACCTGTTTCAATATTTTATATATGTAACTTTTTTGTAAACCATTTTGGAATAAAACGGTATAGAAATTTTAAAAATAGATAACATAACATTGTGCTTATTGACCGCATAACCAGATAAATCCCAAGAGCACATTCAAAAATGATCAGTGCACTCATTAATGAACCCCATGCAGATGACATGATGGATGTTAAATCAGAGATAGAATCAAAAATTGAGAATGAGTATCAAATTATTACAGAAAAAAAACAGAATGACAACTCATAGGTGAACATTTCTCAAAGGAAGACCCTTAACAGCATTACAATACAAATTCTTAAATGAAATTTCAGGTGCACTTTCGCTTTTGAACTATAAACTGTTAATGTTTCATCACCTTCACCCCTTTTCAATGAATTGTACCAAAATATGCAGACAACCTAAAGGCTAAATGAGTTTGCACTATTTCAATTGAATCTAACTGCATTGTCTTTTCACTGACCTAAAAAGAGGAATATCTCTCAAAAGCTTGTTCAATTAAAAGGTATCACATACAACTTGATTGTTGAAATTCTTCAAATTCTAGGAAACACTATTCTTAAGGTCTTTAAAACTTATTACTATTGTCTTTTTTTTTTTTAAAAGGAGGGAATGAAATGAACATTCTTGAAATATTTAACTGAGCTTCTGAAAAAGCAGCATGAGGTGAATTTGGTCTAGAACTTGGCCAGGCCAGGCTTCTACTTGTCTGCAAGTACAGAACGAGTCCCACTTCTGCTCAGTACATACCTTATAACCAAGAGCTTTAAGTTCACTTGCAGAACAGGGATACAAATCCATAAATTTGTACCTATCTACCAACAGAGCTGTTTCCTTTCCATCATACTCCTCTTTGAAGGCAGTGAACCTTCGCTTTTCCACTTTTAGTATACTAGCCAAATCACCAATATTACTTTCGAAAGCCAAGAATCTAGCCCAGATTTCACTGCAAAAGAGAACAAGTAAATATGGTAAGTGATTGGGGGAAAATATATATTTACTATTAGTCTCTGTTAAGCTACTGAACTAAAGAACTACCATAAAAACAATTCCTAGTATGCCACAGTGGCTCCAACTAAGCATATTGATTAGTATGCTTATTCTGCATTAAAAAGCAACTTCTAAATTTAGGCAATAATTACATATGTAATTGGTGCCACTAATTAAAAGTTGCATGCATAGGCGCTAGGCCCTATTCTATAACCAGTGTGCTAGCTATGGTTGTGTAGCGAGGTGATGCACACACTACCACTTGTGCATGTTGCATGGCACACATAATGGTGCCAACTTATGACTTAAGTTGTTCTGTAATGGCTTAACTGCACCCAGAAGCCATTATAGAATTAGCACTAAGTGCACCTCATTCTGGTGCCTCATCTTGGCACCGGTTTACAGAATTGCCCTTTAAAAGGGCAAATCTACCAAATAATCTAGGTGCCATCATAGGTAAATGGCTAAAATATTGCAAAGTTACTCACCTGTAGCAAGATGCTTATTCTGACTAATGACTGATGTCACTGACAGAGCCCCAACATTCTATTTCTAGAAGCATCTTATTGCATATGCACCCACTATCTAATACACAATGCAACTGCAGGGTGAAGTGTGCAGAGCACTACAAAAAAGCATACAGCTGACCTCAGAGAACACCTGCTAAGGGTGAGTAACTTTGCCTTCTCCAAGAACAAGCAGGATGCAGTATTCTATTGCAACAAGCAAGGTCTAATGAATAATGCAGGAACTATAAACAATAGTTGTAATGGGGGCAGTTGGGTTCTAGACCCCAAATTACAATAGCAAATTTTATTCCACCTTAACCTCGCAGTTCTAGGCGGATTACAAAAGAGGTAAGTTGGACATTTTCAGGTGAATTACAGGATCAGGTGTTATTTACAAGACTGAAATAAGGGATGCTGTTAGCTAGCTTAATTCTAAAGGACTGTCTGACCAAACTGACTCCTGTTCTAGGCAGCAATGTGATGGGAACACGTGGCTTCAGGACCACATTGCACCTTTGCACATCACTACAGATGATTACCAATTCCGCCATGGCTCTAACATTATAAATCATGACAGACCCTTCAATGTTGGCTCAGCTTGGGTATATTGCATAACACTTCTGGAAAATAAAAAAAAACCAACGGGTAGAATTATTTTAACTCAATCTCTGAAATTTCCTTCTCTTGACTCTGAATCACGTTCAAGCTACAGGTCAATAGCAAATAGTCCTCTTTATACAATACTTACTGAATCGATAGTAGCTAGGCAATTAACTGACTTTATGGAGAAACATTCTAAACTACTACTAGTAATCATTTCTATAGCACTGCTAGACGCTGTCTTGAAATAATTTCCATATGTGTTTTGCCTTTCACACAGTATGGAAACCCTACTGGTTGCACTGATGGCCAAGGAGATTAGCAAGTGAAAGCAAGTCATTCAGATATACTTTGATTTGTAAGCAGACTTTGACATGGTGGACAATGATATCCCTCCATTAATGTATCTTGGGATTAGACCGGTATAAGAAATGTTTACAGTTTTTATCTTATGCAATGAAAGTAGGAGAAATTTACTCACAAAGTACCACAAGACTCGCCCCATCTCCTATTTTGTTCAACATATATATGTGTTCTTTAGCTTTGGTAGAATTAGACAAAGGTGAGTTATTTTATACTTATGCTGATATTTTTATTCTTCAGGAAGTTCTTCCAAATATATAGGAAACTCTTGCAAGACTGCTTACCTATATTTCTAAAATTAAAGTATGATCTAACTGCTAACACCTGACGCTAAACTATTATGGCTTGGATTGCAAAATTTATTTACCACTTATAGTCTAAGTGGCTAACATTCAAGTATTCAAATATTTTCCCTATCTGTCCTGGTGGGCTCACACTCTATCTAATGTACCTTGGGTAATGGGGGATTAAGTGATTTGCCCAGGGTCACAAGGAGCACCACAGGATTTGAACCCACAACCTCAGGGTGCTGAGGCTGTAGCTCTAACCAATGTGCCACACACACTTTTCCAAACAAACTAGTCTTGAATAAGGGCAGTTCACTCTGTAGAATTTTCTTCTAAAATTCATTATTGACTTTCCAGCCACAGGTGAGTAACCTGGTGAAAAAGAGCTTTTTTCAACTAAGACAGTTAAGATTTCTTTCTTTAAATCATGAATATTTTGCACTTCTAGTTCTAGCTATGATTTTATTGCAGTTCAATTACTGTATCTTCCTGTATAGGGATGTGGCCAAGGGAACTCTGAGGAAATTGCAGATGGTCTAGAAAATAGCCAAATGTTTCTCACTGTGGACAACTTTGAAGACAGCTTGCTTTGTTTTTAAGATTTTAAATGGGTTAATTCCAGGAGAGCTTTTTTTATCTGGTGAACTTTCCCAAGGGAGTTATAGCAGATAAAACTATATGTAAGTTTTCCTTCTTTTAAAGCAATTTGTACTAAGAAAATTTTAGAAACATTTTCGCACAGAGCTGCACACATCTGGAATACACCACCCATGCCTATCAAGAACTGTAGTTCCTTTCTTTTGAAAAAAATCTTGAAGGCATATTTCAGAAAGCTTATTAATATTTAATTCAATTTTTGGTTGTTCTAATCTTATGTAAACTGCTTCAGGCCCTATGTTTAGGGAAAAGGTGGTTTAGAAATACCACAATTTGATCTGATTAGTTAGATGTGCATTCTACACTCCTGTTTTGCAGCGTTCTGCAGCCTTCTCTATGGATAAAATGTCTGCAAACTCTACCACACAGCATTCTACATAGTAACACAGTAAATTCAAGCAGATAAAGACCTCAATGGTCCATCCGGTCTGCCCAATAGTTACATGCATTATAAATTTTCCTTTTTCTTGGATAGTTCTAGGCCTTAAGTTCCAACTATTGGAGTTGTTGTTGAAGCTCACTCCAGCCTATCCAAACCATCTTGTCATTTGTGATATCCAGACCAGAAAAGTCTGCCCAGCACCATCCTCATGTTCCAAATTACTACAGTTCCCGTCAAAGCCCTCTCCAGTCCATCCTAAAAAGAATTGCCAAATACAGTCACAGAATATGTAAGCCTTCCCAGTACAGGCCTTGGTTCTTCAATTTATACCCTTCATTTTCTGATTAGATATACTCTGTGTTCATCTCATGCTCAGAAGATCTCTAATTCAGAAATAACTCTCCCAAAAGACTGTATTGTTTGAGCCTCCCTCTCCAGGAGTACCAAGGAATTCATCTTGAAGCTTTAGCACTTTTGAGAACAGATTAAACCACTATGGAATAGTGAGGATGCTGGAGCTTTTCCAGTTCAGAAGTCTTTTAGATTCTGGGAGTTGGCCTACTTGTGTACAGGATGTACAGAAAACAGATCTTCCACTGCTTCATTTTATATTTATGGGCACTGTCACAGCATCCTTTTTTTTTGAAGGGGAAGGGAGATGTCAGACTCTATGATGTCCAACATTTCGGTCCTGGGCTCACCCTCAGTTTCCAACTCAAATGGGATGAACTTGTCCTTCTCCTTGACAAAATCAGTAAAGGAAAGCTCCTTAGGGGAAGATTTTCTCTTTTTGTGAGGAGGGGAATGGTTGGAAGGTAGACTTCTGTGTTCTCCTCAGATACCCAAAAGTAGTCCGTATCGGACTCTTGAAAGCACTCCTCACTGGAGGTTCAAGTCAGCATCTGTTTCATTATGCTGACAGGATAGGTCAGACCTTGAGTTCAAGAACCGAGTTACAGGTGACCTCTGGTACCTGGAGGGTAGCCAGTGTTACGCTGATTTAAAAAAAAAGGCTTCTAGGGGAGATCCAAGAAATTACAGACCAGTAAGTCTGACTCCAGTGCTCGGCAAAATGGTGGAAACAATGATAAAATATAAAATTGTGGAACATGTAGACAAACATGATTTAATGAGACAGAGTCAGCATGGGTTCAACCAATGGAAATCTTGCCTCACTAATTTGCTTCACTTCTTTGAAGGTGTGAATAAACATGTGGATAAAGGTGAGCTAGTTGATATGGTGTATCTTGATTTTCAGAAAGCTTATAACAAAATTCCTCATGAGAGGCTCCTGAGAAAACTAAAGAGTCATGGGATAGGTGGCAAAGTTCACGTAAGGATTAAGAATTGGTTATCGGATAGGAAACAGAAGGAAGGGTTAAATGGTCATTTTTCTCAATGGAGGAGAGTAAACAGTGGCATGCCACAGAGATCTGTACTGGGATCGGTGCTATTTAACTTATTTATAAATGATTTAGGAATTGGAATGACGAGTGAGGTGATTAAATTTGCTAGCCGCGGGTAACCGCCACCGTGTCATTCTCTAATGTGTATGAAGAAGAACGATGATGAGCTAAATCTGACATCGCACCTAAAAACAAGCCCGCCGGCACCGAAGAAGGTTTTCGTTCTGGTGCCGAGGCAATAGACACTGGTTCTACAAAAAGTTGATGTCGACAGGAAAGGTTCAGACCTGACCGGTGCCGTAAGGGTCGATGCTGATAGCAAAGGCTCAGACCTGACCGGCACTGGAGGAGCAAGGGTTGATGCCAATAACAGAGGTTCAGACTGGACCGGCACCAGAGGAGCCGGTGTCTCCATGACAGGGAGTAAGAGTTGCAACTGCTCCCGCAATTGGACTTGCAGCATTGCTGCGATTTTCTCCTCAAGAGTTTGCACCGGTACTGCTGGTTTTTTTGCCGGTACCTTTGGTGCCACTTTGCGCTCCGGAGATGAGGAGGCCAATGACGAGGCACTCACCTCAATCGGAGCTGAGCGTTTCTTAGGACACATCAAGGTCTGCAGAACTTGGCTCACTGCTGAAGTGACCTGACAGCCTGAAGGGGTGGGGGAAGGCTTCTTAGCTGGCTTATCCACTGGCTGCGACAAAGAGGCGGAGTCCAGCGATGTCGAATGATGAGATGCCGACGTCGAATGATGTGACGTCGACTTTGATGTGAATTCCAATGTCAAAACTGATGTCAAATCTCCCACCATACCAGACCCGAAAAGTAAACGTTGTTGGATTTGATGATTCTTGAGGGTCTTCTTTTGAAGGGAAGAACAACGGGTGCACGAATCAGCCCTGTGGTCTGGCCCCAAACACTGGAGGCACCAGTGATGCGGATCAGTAAGGGAAATAGGGCGAGCACACCATTCACACTTTTTAAAACCTGTTTGCGGACGGGACAGGGATGGAAAGATGGCCTTGGCAAAATCAAAGGTCGAGGCTTGAATTGCGTAAGAGGCCCCGCCAGACCGTGACCGCGAAAGTGAAAAAGTAAAAAAAAATTATTATTTTTTTTACTTTAAACTAAAAGAAAAAGAAAATGAAAACTGACAAAAAAGTCAGAAAAAAAGCCGCGTGAACGGGAAGGCAGCAAAAAAATATCAACGACCGTTGAAAAGCGATTTCTTAGCTCTGTGGAAACTAAGAAACTGAAGGACTGCGCGCCTACATCAGGCGGGAAGGCACTCGCGCATTCGCGATGCGGACTATCGAGAACTTTCTAGGTTCTTAAAATGGCAATGCACTTTTAAATTGTCCGTACCGGGGCTCCTTTGGTGACGTCACCCATCAGTGAGAATATGCTGTCTGCTTGTCCTGGGATAATTGTTTTAATTGATGATAAATGACACAGTATTTGAAAACATAGTTTAAAACCAATTAAAAGGTCATTTTATTTTTTCCAAAAACATTTTTATTGAAAATTTGTCATAGCAATACAAGGCAGACACAATACAAGATATACAATATCATTGCCATGGACAAGATGCAACATATCTTTTTTTTTTTTTTTTTAATCTTTATTCATTTTAAAATCTTCCATCAAGTGTACAGGAATATATCATTAATAGCAACAATATAACACTTGACATTCTTTCTATTGTAATCATAATAACATAAAAATTATAACCCGTCCCAGCCACCCTTCCTCAATGAATACAATCAAACATATCATAAAAATAAAATAAACTCATTATTTAGTAAAATTTCCATAACCACTCCCCTCCCCCATGTGTAAATATATCTATCAAAGGAAAATGATGTTTACATATTACAATATCTTTCCAATGGCCCCCAGATCTTTATAAAATTATTATAATTCCATTTCTGCAAAGCAATTGCTCTTTCCATCTTAAAAATATGACATAGTGAATTCCACCAAAAAAGTATAATTAAGATTAGTATAATTTTTCCAATTATTAGTAATATGCTGAATGGATTTTAATAATTAGCTGCCACTATGCAACCTCCCCAGAATGGGGTGTGGTTAACTAAGGACTTCACTGTCACTATGCGCCGCTGACTGTGATTCTGACATGATCTTAGGGTCCCGTCAACCTGCGGTTCTGGAAGCAGCACATAGCAGGCGCCTGTTTTGTAAGTGCCAGGCGCTGCTTCCAGGACCAGCCCCTTATTGCACATTCTCAGGCTCTAGGGGTTGTTAACTTTTTCAGTTCCTGCACCCCTTTAACTCATCAAAGATACTCTCATACCTTCTTCTTAAACCAAATGTCCCTGAGTGACTAATGATAGCTACACTGCATGGAATGTTGCTTTTATTTGGGGTTTTGCTAGTTACTTGTGATCTGGATTGGCCACTGCTGGAAGCAGGATACTGAGCAAGATTGACCATTTATCTGCCCCAATATGGGTCTTCTTATGTTCTTAAATAAAGATATCTGTCCCCTATATGCTTGAGAAGATGAACTTTGAAACACTGTGCGAAGCTTGCAAGCTTCTGGATACTTTACCCATTTTCAAAGAGAAACTCCACACAGCATTTACCTCTATGGATAGGCACTTATGGGAAGTGTGATTTGCAAATGTAATAAGCATGTATACTTTCTATTTCTCTGCCTAATGCTGTCCACTTTTCTACCTGCTTGTGGAGGGGAGAAGATTAATTTTCCTAATGTTAATAGGGATGCATGTTTATATATTCTACATTTATTCATACAAATACAGGGTTCATTATAGGAATCTTACCCAGATTTCTCAGGAGCCAGACTTCCTGATGTTAGAACTCGTTCAAACAAAACTCGTGTATTATTGTCCTCTAAAACCAAATAATTAGGAATAGAAAAATAGTTTTAATAATTAAAATGACATCATTTTTAAATGCACACAGAAAATTATAAATCACATTTCAAAAATCAAAATAATGTCAGACCAGAGGTCCATCACACCCAGCAGTCCGCTCACGCGGCGGCCCATCAGGTCCAAGACCTGTATAGTAATCCTCTATCTATACCCTTCTATCCCCTTTTCCTTCAGGAAATCATCTAATCCCTTCTTGAACCCCAATACCATACTCTGTCCTTTCACATCCTCTGGAAGCGAATTCCTGGTGTCCACCACCCTTTGGGTGAAGAAGAACTTCCTAGCATTGGTTCTGAATCTGTCCCCTCTTAACTTTTCCGAATGCCCTCTCGTTCTTGTAGTTTTCGAAAGTTTGAAGAATTTGTCCCTCTCCACTTTCTCTATGCCCTTCATGATCTTGTAAGAGAAATCATGAGTCCATTCTTGATGTGTCAGCTTCTTTCAAATTTCACTTGGTGCCTTTCTCCATATTTCTCATATTTACTGAAGAACTCTTTCAGTTAGAGTGTTTTTAGAATGTTATTAAAAAAAATCAAGGAATTTTTGATTGTTTTTGGTATGACTGGCATTTTCATCCAGATATAGTTATTTCTGTGTATTGTGATTCTATGTTAATAAAAAGAGTTAAAGTTATGAGGATTCTACGTTTTACTGAAATATGTTATTTAATGTATATTATGTTAGAGTTACACGATCTCAAAAGAAAACTTAAACAACCTGATGGCTGTTGATATGTTTTGAAGGGCAGCAGTGAGAAGTATATTTTCTAGCTATATGTGACCTAAGACTCCTGAGGCAGGTGTCGGGTCATATGAATGTTTGTTTCATCTGGTTATCAATAAAGTCTACTTGCTTTAAAGCTTTGGTTTCTTCTGCCAGGCCGTTACTGTTACATAACACACTACAATTGTACAAGCAATTGAATGTGAATTACCACTACTCTCTTTCATATTTAGTATTATTTATTTATTGCGATTTATCCAGATTACTGAAAACCAAACATAAGTACATATTTTGTCTATAGCTTGTGTAATCCTACCATTAAGGTGAGACAGATAGTCAATGTATGCCAGTACATATTCAGGAATATCTCCATATTTCTTCAATCCCAGCTCAAAAATCTTAAAGGCCACAGATTTGTCCTGAAAAAGTGAAAGGAATTGTTTTAGTTGAAATAGCAAAATGAACACATCAGTCATAGCAAAAAAAACGACAAGTTTTTCACCTTGCTACAATAGTATTCCATTAATGCAGCAGACACATAAACATGATGGCGGGTTCGGATATCCTCCCTTGCTTTTTTGAATATCATTCTGCCAGATTTGATACCTTCTGCGCGTCTTGCAAATTTCATATACTGGATGTACACCTAAAATAAAGATCTGTATTTTAGATATAACCAAAATAAAAATCAGAAAATGTTCAAATTGCAATAGACAGAAAACCTAGACATTATATCGCATTAGAACAGGGTTTCCCAAGTCGGTTCTGGAGTACCCTTTGCCAGTCAGGTTTTCAGGATATCCATGATGAATATGCATGATTTGTATATACTGCCTCCATTGTATATAAATTGCTTTCCTGCATATTCATCATGGATATCCTGAAAACCTGACTGGCAAGGGAAACACTGTAGTAGTGCATTCACCAAAATAATGTGTTCTCTTTTTGATGGAATTCAATTTGTCATATATATAAAATGGAAAAAGTATTGGCATTACAACAAGGTTATATTAAAAAATTTAATAAAATATGGGGACCATTGACAAATTATTCTACTGATCAGATATAATAACACATGTATAGAACATATAGAAGGGGTAGGGAGGGAAAACTATTGTAATATTAATATGATATAAAATTCTGATAAAGGGTTTATTTAATTCACATTGTAAGAACTTTTAATAATAATTTCAAGTGTTTTTTCATAATTGAATGTATTACATGTATTTCACTTGATGTAAGAATTTAAAAAAAGAATAAAAAATATTAAAAAAAAAAAAAAAAAAAAAAAATGTGTTCTCTTTTTCTAAGAATGAGCACCAGGAAATTTCCATGAATAAATTACAATGGAACCAACTTGAGTCTAGTATGGTGTGAACCATGACTGTAACCTTGCAACAAAATCCCTGATATCCAAAATATATGGAAGTGTGCTATTAAGTCAGTTTGCTTCAACTTTCCTCTGTATTGGCATCTACTTGGTTTCTAAATGAAGTCTCCTAGATAATGGTAAAATTTAATTTATACTGTTCATTTCCTTTCCTTTAATCATGCTAGGCTAGCTGAGCCAAATGAGTTGTGTCCTCCTACCAGTAGAAAGATGTAGACACACTGAACTTTTTCAGTAACATCGCCAGTCTGAAAACCTTCAGTAGGCAAATGTAAAAACAGCTCGATGTAACCAATAAACTCACAAACTAGAATACCAAACTGCAGAAGAGACCATAGTTTTCCAGGTCAGGTCCTGGACTGATCTAGCAGGATTCAATGAAAAGAAATAAGTAGGAATTAATATCTTTTAGCTTCTTTTTCAAGTTCAGATGCAGTATATTGTGGGGCCCCTTGAATGGATGCCCTTTCCCTGAGTAGAACATTAATCTTGTAAGGAGGCTGTCTGTGAAGTTTCAGTGCTACAGCTTCTATCAAAGGACATAAATTGCCTTGATAGCAACCTTAATCCATTACTGAAATTAGATTAAAAGCTAGTACATCTTCCAAAAAGTATTTGTCACTACCTACCAGCTGTCATAAAAATATCCTGAGAACATCCAACTTATGGAGCTTCCAGGAAGAGTCACAGAACTTACACAGCAGGACTTGGAAACTCGCCGCTTAAATGGTCAACTCCCCAGGGCCCTGACAGGAGGAGGAGCTGTGCCTAGCGATTGCTCTTCTGAGCAGGTCATTCTCTCTTTTACCGGTGCTGCTCCACACAAATAGAATTTGCATGCTACTGAGTTGAGCATTACCAGTAAAAAAAAAAAAAAAAAATCACTCCCAACACAGTATTTCATACCGTTTTGTTGGAGCTCTGAGCATTAGCCCAATCTATACCAACTCAGCTCTTTTAATGTCACTGGAAGAGTGCCAGTTTCTCTACCTGCACACAACTTATTTGCCTAGACTGACCTAGCGGGTACACTGCTGTCATGAGTGGGGTGCCAATTCTAGCATAAACTCACATTGGCATATCTACATTTAGGTGTGACCATGCCCAGAGCCCACCTACATATACTCTCCTCTTGAAGTTCCGTACTACATAGCACAGTGTTTTTCAACCTTTTTACACTTATGGACTGGCGGAAATAAAAGAATTATTTTGTGGACCGACAAACTACTAAGACTGAAATTTTAAAAAAACATTTCCGCCCCGTCTCTGCGAGCTCGATCCCTGCAAACCATCTGATCCCATCCGCATAAGCCTGAGTTATGATTTTATATTGAACGTATTTTATTAAAGTATAAAAAGAAACAATATTCAGTACAATTATCATTTTATAAATACAAATAATACAGAGCAAGGATCAACAAAACCCGTCTCCCCTCCCCTTCACATATATCCCTTCTACTATCAAGAAAACTGAATAAGCCAAATTATTACAGAATGCTACACAGAAATATCATGCTAACAGAATACTGCAGTCACACATGACAGAAATAGTGTTAGGGGAGTGTCCCCTGGTCAGAGAGAGCCCTAAGCCAGCTGGAAGCTAAAGAAGCACTGCCTGGGCTTTGCAGTCCCCAGTTATGTCTCTAGCAGAATATATATTTCAAATCTGATATATTCTAATGACAAAATAGAAATAAAATTATTTTTTTCTACCTTTTGTTATCTCTGGTTTCTGTTTTCATCTTCTTTTCACTCTCTTCCTTACAGCGTCTGCCCTCTGTCTCTTCAATCCAGCATCTGCCCCTTCCATCCACTTTCCCCCTTCCATATGGTATGTGCCTTCTTTCTATGCCCCTCTCCCCTTTCCATCCAGCCTGTGCCCCCTCTCTCTTTTTACATGATTCATTCCAATCTCACTGCTCTCTTCATTTTGATCTCTCCTACACCAGATCTAGCATCTTTGTCCCTCTCTCATTTCTCTGCTGACCCCTTTCCAGCATCAATCTCTCTCCCCTTTCTCTCATCTGATCTTTCCATTCCACCCTGATCCCTTCCCCTCCTCTAATCTCTCTGCCAGCTGTTTCCTTCCTTTTTTCCTTCCCCCTTCCCTCCTCCCCCTATCCAACAGTAACTTTCTTCCCATCCCTTTCCCTCCTCCCCTCCCAGCAGCATCTCTCCTTCTATCTCCCTCCAGGTCCAGTAGCAGCTCTCCCTTTATCCAGCAGATTCCCAGTCTCCAACAGTGGCTTCCTCCCCTTCCTTCCCTCCATCTCTCAATGCTTGCTGGCAGCAGTGATTCACTTAGGCAGCTTTGAGTCCTTTGCCGCCTCTGAGGAAACAGAAACTTGCTGAAGTGAATCACTGCGCTGGCAAGTACGAGAGCTGCTGGGAGGGGAGACAGCCACTGTTGAAGGCTCCCCATGATCTCGCTCACTCCTGCTCCCAAACTCCCGTGTGCCCTGCACATTCGTGGCCCCCCTCCAAGCCGGCACAAACAGCATTGCACCACAGGCCCTGCTGCCCAAGATGAGCCGGAGGCCCCTATGCACTGCCCTGCCATCGAGTCACCACGAGTGAGTGGCCCGCCGACAGGAAAGCTCAGGGCCAGCGTCACACCACTCGCTCATCCGTGGACACTGTCAACAACCTGGCAGCAGCCAGCAAACACGGCATGACCCCACCGCATGGGCTTAACCCGCTGCACCCTCTCAACCGCTGGGTGCCTGCACGCATCCCGCACATGGGCGGACTCTCGCCGCACAAGCAAACCGTCGCGGAGGGAAGGCCCAGACACTGCCGATGGCCCCAATCCACATGTCGGCCCTGCGCACCACCTGGAGCCCGAGGCTGGGTGGAACAGCAGTCAGGGAGGCCAAGACTGGTACCGCACTGTTATTCACCCGGCAGGAATTTTCTGCGAACCAACACCAGTCCGCAGACTGGCGGTTGAAGAACACTGCTATAGCACTTAGGTGGAACCTTATAGAATAGCACCTAATGTGCTCACTTGCATAACCACTAATTTTGATGCCTCTGACACATAAGTGTAATCCCAAGTTATAGAACTGCCTTTTATGTGTTTAATTTGATTTTGATTTCATACCAAAAGGAGCAGCAAGGTTGTAAGTACTATGAAAATGAGAGAAACAAAAAACCATTTACCAGTGTAGGATCAATGTCATCTATGGTTAACAATCTATTGTAGATGCTGTGCACTTTTTCATGTTTCATTCGACTCTGAAAGAGAAAATCAATGTATATAATATCCTACTGAAGGCTTAGGATGAGCACACACATATTGTTAGTGTAAGAGAGACAGACTGGCCCTAACTGAGATCCTACCACTGGGCAAAAAGGTTACATCAGAAACTTAGTCAGAATCACTAGGAAATGTAAATAAAAGGATACCGTCAGAGAGCACACCCTGAAGAATTGTTTCATTTTCACAAGTATCATATCAGCTTTCACTAAGTAAAAAGCCAAACTTTAAACCTCTAGCTGAAAACCCTGTTCAATTCTCTTTTGGATGCAGATTTATTTCAAAAGCAAAAGGCTGCAACTGAAACCAGTCGATACCATCAGATGGGCTCTCTAACTAGATGACAGAAGGGCATTTTACTAAGCAGTGTAGTAGACCTTGGTGCAGTTCCGAGGTAAAACCCCTGCTCTAGTTGCCTAACACAGGAGTGTATGGAGAATTAACTAGCTGGGACTTCCAAAAGCGCAATTGCAGTTTGATAGTACAGCTAGAGCCCGAATGCAAATCCAAATGGTCAACATTTTCCTTTTTCTGATCTGAAGAAGGGTCACCTTCTTTTAATTCTATATATTATCTCAAACAATGGACTAACAGGGCTACCACACCATTTCACAATCATTTTTGAGATCTTGAAAACCTGACTGGCTTAGTCTGACTCCGGTCATTTGGTCTCTCTTGATTACCTCCTCATAATCGGCATACGCAAAGTAAAGCAGCATGTTCTTCTTCAATAAAGTGCTGATGGCTCTTTCATAAATGTTAGCAGCTTCGTCACTGAATAGTTTAGCATTGTTCATATCCTGCGAGTTAAGAAGTCAGAAAACCATGGTAATTTCGCATTCAAGTTTCACAGTTATTAAAATTTGATATCCTGCTTATCAAATTTCTAAGCGGCATACTAAAATATACGGTAGCACATACAAAACTCCTAAACAGACGTAAATTATCATACAATTGGTTAAGAGGGAGAAATATAATAATTGATAGGACAGAAAGACAAAAATGGTAAATACAATAGGGAGAGAGTAATTTCATTTACGTGCGGTGAAGAATTATTGAGTATTTATATGTCAAATGCATCTTTAAATAAAAAAGTTTTAAAGTTAGATTTAAATCTATCCAAAGAAGTGATGGCAATAAGTTCTATAATAAAGGGGTAGTTACAGATAAGATTGATTTGCTTGTGGTATCATAGACCAGTGTTCTTCAACCACCGGTCCATGGACCAGTGCCGGTCCACAGAAATTTCCTACCGGTCCACAGGGCCAGCACGTGCATCAGGCCCAAAACAAGTGTTCTTCAACTGCCAGTCCACGGTGCGATCGATGCAGCGTTATCTTCGAGCCAGCTCCCTCTTCCTAACTGATTCAGTGCACAAAGCCACAGGCAGTGGCTGCTCCTACGGGCATCCTGCGCCTGAACCGAAAGCCTTCTCTCTGACGTTGCAACATCAGAGGGAAGGCTTCCAGATGAGGCACGGGACGTGCAAGGTGCAATTAGTACTATTATGGGGCGGGGTCTGGGGTAGAGATGGGTGGGGTCTGGCCCACGACTTAGCCCTGTGTTCTTCAACCGCCGGTCCACGGACCGATGCCTGTCCACAGAATAATTCTTTTATTTCTGCCGGTCCATAGGTGTAAAAAGGTTGAAAAACACTGTCAAAGACAATTTGATGTAATGAAGGTATGGCTAAAAGATTTTGATTACTTGATCGCAGTAATTTAGATGAGTTATAGGGAATGATCAATCTATCGATAAATCCTGGGGAGTGAAAAATTATTGATTTGAATGTTAGAAGTAAAATGTTGTAAGTTATTCTGTGGGAAAGTGGTAACCATTGCTGACCAAGCCTACCGGTGACATCAGGGGTGAGCGCAGGGGTGAAAAGCAGAGCCAACACGCCGGACAGGAGATTTCTTCTGCCTTGAGCTGCTGAATAGAGTTTTGCCTACTTGCTCCGCCGGGACATTGCTAGCTACGCCTACCGGTGATGTCACTGGTAGCCCAGGGGTGAAAAGCGGAGCCAACACGCCGGACAGGATTGTGTTTCTGACAGGAGGGCTGACGGTGAGAGAGAAAGCCCAGAAAATGAAGGTGCTGTGCATCAGGAGGTCACTAAGTTTTTTTTTTTTGGGGGGGGGGGTTTGTTGGTTTTTTTTATAGATTCTTTATTCATTTTAAAACTTTCATCAAGTGTACAAAATTTATAATAAATAAAATAAATTTAAGCACTTGTACATCTTATCATTATATCTTATATTATAAATATAACCCTCCCCTTCCCATCCTCAAATCCCTCTACATTTTTTTTAATTTCTTTATTCTTTTTCAAACTTACATCAAGTGCACAAAAAGAACAACATGAAATACTATCATATAACACTTGAACATCATACGTTATATTCTTAATATGTATATTAATTAAAATCCCTCCCCCTCCCATCTTTCTATACAATCATTAAAACTATCATATTCCTTCAAAATTTCAATTTCGCTACATCTTATCTTCCAATCCCCCCACCCCCCTATGTATATTATCAAAGAAAAATGTTACTAAATTTTGATGTTCCAGTTGCTCTTGATTTATTGGGTGAAACTGTGCCGGTAATGCAGAAGGTGAAATTTCTAGGTGTTCTTGTGGACTCAGGGCTCACATTTAAGGGGCAGTTGCAGGCAGTAGTGCGGAAGGTGTTCTTTCAACTCCATCTGGTAAATGTCATCCCATTTGTTTCAAATAGTTCTGCAGCCAATTGTTCTTTTGGTTCTTGGTTACTGTAGTTTGGTACTCCTGGGTGTACAAAGGTCGGCACTGTGTGTGCTCCAGGTAGCCCAAAATTCAGTGGGGAGACGAGAACATATGATGGAACATTATGTGAAGTTGATAGATAAGATTCGCCTTAAGCTATTGCTAACCGTTTATATGTGTGCTTGCATAACTTGGCTCCTAAACATCTTGTTGAGAGCATTCTCCCATATGTTCTGTCTCGTCCACTTCGATCTGCAGAACAATTAGAACTGCTAATATTATCTAGGGATACTATATTCCATTGTATAGGGCCGAGGGAATGGAATAACCTCCCTGAATACATTCATCGGCAACAGAATATACAGGATTTTAAAAGATTGCTTAAATGGCATGTTTTTTGCCAGATGTGTGGTTTATGAGGAAGAGATGATGTCAGTGAGGTGCTGGCCTCCTATGTATTTTATTTTTTATATTTTTTGCTCTATTTGTAGGTGTATTTATTATCGATCTGGTATGTATTTTTGTATGTTAGTTTGTAACCCGCCCTGGGTAAGGGCGTGATATAAATAAATAAAGCAAACCAATGTGCATTTATCAGGAGTTGTGTTACATGGTCAAATTTTTTGGCCTTAGATAAGAGTTTAACCACAGTATTTTGAATTATTTGCAGTCTTTTGAGTTCTTTTTGGGTTATTCTCTTACATAACGCATTACAATAGTCTAGTCGAGAAATGACTAGCGAGTGTATTAAAATGTTTAAGAATGAAGTTTCCAGAAGATTGGTGATAGCATTTTTGTACTACAGAACCTATTTGTTGATGGTAAGTTAGTTTACTATAAAGTGTCATGCCTAGAAGTTTAATAGGCAAATAGGGGCGATCGAGCAGTCGATTTCATTGGCCATATAAGATACAAACTATTTACAATAGAGCTTCAGGACTTAGCTTGGAATGAGAAACAGTCAATTCTGTTTTTATACTTATTTTCAGCCACAAGAATGGCACAATTTTATTTACAAACATAAAGTGCTAAATCTTTGCTAGAGAATAATCCATACCTTTTAAGATTATACAGAATACAAATAGTGAGGTGTAGTCAAAATAAACTGTTTACCCCTTTTTCAGCCAAGAGCTTACTAGATTGCTCAAGATACTGTGCAGCCTCATACCAGATGTCCGGATGGTGGCCAAGAACCAACAGACACTGCTCGTAAGCAAACATAACTGTTGTAATGAAAAAGAAGAAAGTAAATCAGCAAAGGCAATCCAAGGGCTAACTCCCAAGCCCCAATGCTCTGAGAACTAACACAAGTGGAGAGAATGCAATAGCTCCAAAATAGCTGTTCCCTCTAAGCTGAGCAGGAGTCCTCCACCCACAGTCTCACCAATAGAGGGTGCTGTTTTACTGTCACATTTTTCAATTGTGAGGGACAGGCAAGTTCTGCAGGACTCCAGGGAACATACCTGTCCTTAGCGACTGAAAATATTCCACCCCCTAGTGGTAGCAATGCAGCTGGAGGACACCTGCTCAGCTTAGAGGGAACATTCTCTGTCCTCACACTACCCTCTTCATTCAGAATGATATGACCTAGGTCAGATCTCAAGTAGGAGGAAGAGTTATACTCAAAAGCTAATCAAAATCATGCTTCAATAAAAAAAGGTGTCATCTTATTTCTTCTGTTTAAAAGTGGACTAACACAGCTACCACACCATTTTAATCAAATTTGTAAACAAAAACAAGCAAAAAAAGTCATAAAATAATATAATAGAATATTAGAAAAATGAGTACAACTGAGATTTATGTGAAAGATCACATGAGAAATATTCACTTTCACTCTGATAGTATGAACTCGTATTGCTTATTGCAAGACTGTCTGTGCACCAATAATTACATTTGGATTCTTCTTTGTTAACATTAATAAATGATTGAGAAATGTATTCAACTAGTTAAAATCTCTAAAAACATTACCTCTTTTTGTTATAAGAGTTTGGTCTTCTGTACGGAGTGGATTACTCTTTTCCCACTGTATATATTTCTTCCACATCTCTACCTGTAGTGCTTCTTGGGGGGTATTTTGGGGAGGTACAGAGGGTGCATTACGATCAAGACCTTTCATCACAGTTTCATATTCCTGAAAAATAAATATTTTGGTATTTTCAGCAGCTTATTATGGAAAAGAATTAAAGGAAACCTGCAGTGAAGGATATTTAAAAGGAAAGAGAATTTGATATACTGCCTTTCTGTGCTCTTTTAGTACCTGGGGCAATAGAAGATTAAGTGACTTGCCCAGAGACACAAGGAGCTGCAAAAGGAATTGAGCCTGGTTCCTGTTTCTTAGGCCATGCAGACTAGCCACTACATATGCCCAAGTAAAACGTGGGTGAGATGTTAAAGAGAACAAAATATGTGCGCTAAGGAGGGAAGGCGCCCAAAAAGTATTGATAAAGGTTGAGCACACTTTATAGCATTGCACCGGCTTTGGAATGCTTCTGACATGCCCCATTTTCTCATCCACATGAATGAAGTTGGGCACAATTTGGGGGGAAAGACAATTAATAATTAGTTGCTAGCACCCAATTACTGATGTTCCATCTGATGTGGACACAAAGTTGGGCACCAATTTTTTAGCACCAAATATAGAATCCAGGGATAAACGGCAAAAAGAATGTTATTTAGCCAGTTTATTGCAAAGGGAGGGAGGGAGGGAGTGATCTAGGGGCAGCCGAGTCAGAAGGGCAGGGTTAATTGCCCTGAAGATGACTAGTTCAAGGAGGCCCCAAGGAAAAAGGTCTTTCCCCTCAAGTACTTTGCTATATTACACTCTTAAATTGCATATCCATAGACTGCCCATAGCAATTTATAACAACCTATCATTCACATCAAAATACAAGTAAAAATAGCTACAATCAAATTCAAAGTACAGTATCTAATTTCAAATATTTAGATAACGTTACTAAACTAGTAATTCTAGGATTATTTCTTTTTTACATGATTAAGTTGTTCAAATTCTGTTTAGGTTACCAAAAATATACATTTATTCATCTCCCTTTAACAATCCACTCTGGCATTCCAACAAATCAAAGGGCAACAGCTAACAGTTAAAGTCAAGAAATGGAGTACAGGAGCTGAAATCTCTACCTTGGCTACTCGTCTAGCATTCATATAGTCTCTACTACGATCTTCAATCATTTTCTTAGCAAGATGAACATTGATACCCTGTTGAAAGTGAAGAAAAATATGTTCATTCATAAATGCTGTAATATTTAATTTTTAAAAACACACTTTAAAATTACAGACTTATGCAAGTAAAACTAAACAGCACCTAATTATACCATGCACATTCTAATTATATATGCTAAGGTAACTATATCATCACAGATTACTATATTACAAACATGTGTGAAAAATCCTCAAATATGACCATTTTAATTCAAAATTCTTGAAAAATTGGAAATAACAATCTGTTCCATAAAAACAAAGGGAAGAAAGCTTGAGGAACATGGCTCATGCAATTTTTTTCAACCCTTTGTTCATGTCTGTCTTTATATATATATAAAAACATAAGAAGTTGCCTCCGCTGAGGCAGACCAGAGGTCCATCTCGCCCAGCAATCCACATTTTGCATTTAAAACACTGAGTGATATTGTACCAAAGGGACTGGCATTGCTGTATTTGTCTACCAGTAGGATGGTGTACACATAGCAACCAGTAGAAAACATTATATTTTAAGTCACTAGGTGTCAACACAGAATACAAATTTTAAGAAAGATATGCAGTTCAGAAATACACATTTCCATAAGAGTTCTCATCCTGGGACAGACCGAAGATCCATCAAGCTCAGTATCCTGTTTCCAACAGTGGCCAACCCAGGTTACAAGTACCTGGTAACATCCCAAAAGAGTAAAATGGATTTTATGCTACTTATCCTAAAAATAGGCAGTGAATTTTCCCAACTCCATCTTAATACTGGCTTATGAACTTTTCTTTCGAGACATTATCCAAACCTTTTTTAAACCCTGCTAACAGCATGGCACATGGGCTTGTCGTGCCACTCGGGCTTGTGCGCATCTGTGAAGGGCAGACAGGTTTCAGCTTCAGCGGAGATGTCAGACTAATGATGTACCACCCCATCTGAGCAGCAGCAGATGAGCAGTGTTGGAGACGGAGGATATGACAACATCGAACAGAAGAAAGGCCCGACAATCTAATTCTGTATGCTGCCATGAAAACTTGATGATATTATCAAGTCACTAGGACACAAACATGAGTCAATGGCACCTAACAACTGCTTTCACTACTTTTTCTGGCAACAAATTCCAGAGTTTAATTACATGTTAAGTGAAGAAGTATTTTCTTCAGTTTGTAGTAGCTTCATCACATGTCCCCTAGTCTAGTATTTTTTGAAAGAGTAAACAAATGATTCACATCTACCCATTCCACTCCACGCAGTATTTTATGGACCTCTATCATATCTTTTCTCAGCGGTCTTTCCTCCCAGTTGAAGTGCCCTAGCCTCTTTAGCTTGTCCTCAAAGGGAAGTTGTCCCATTCTCTTCATCATTTTTGTTGCCCTTCTCTGTACCTTTTCTAATTCAGTTACATCTTTTTTGAAATGCAGTGACCAGAATTGCACATGGTATTTGAGGTACAGCTGCATCATGGAGCAATTCAAAGACATTATATATTTTCATTTTTCTTTTCCATTCCTTTCCTGATAACTCCTAACATTCTATTTGTTTTCTTAGCCCAATGAGCAGAGACTTTCAACATATTATTTATGATGACACCTAGATCCTTTTCCTGGGTAGTGACGCCTAACGTGAAACCCTGCATAATGCAGCTATAGTTCAGGTTCCTCGTTCCCACATGCATCATTTTGCACTTGCTCATATTAAACGTCATCTACCATTTTGATGCCCAGTCTCCCAATATCCTCTTGCAAATTTTTCTGAGCGCTAATGAACGCAGAACGGGATGAAGGAGTAAACCTTCATTCTGAGTTAATAGAAATAACTGGAGTGGGATGGGATCCCAATTACTGAGTTATAGGAGGAGGGGAAACTAGGCTTGTTAAAAAGGGATGATTAACAAGACTAAGAATGTTATAATGCCCCTGTATCACTCCATGGTGTGACCTCACCTGGAGTACTGCGTTCAATTCTGGTCTCTTTATCTCAAGAAAGATATAGTGGCACTAGAAAAGGTTCAAAGAAGAGCGACCAAGATGATAAAGGGGATGAAACTCCTCTTGTATTAAGAAAGACTAAAAAGGTTAGGGCTCTTCAGCTTGGAAAAGAAACGGCTGAGGGCAGATATGACTGAAGTCTACAAAATCCTGAGTTGAGTAGAGCAGATACAAGTGGATTGATTTTTCACTCCGTCAAAAATTACAAAGACTAGGGGACATTTGGAACCTAGGACAATACCAGACTTTACAGTCCATGGCCCAGAAATATCAAGGAAGAGACAAGTTAATCTAATCATGTATTTTTTAATGAGTATAACTTTTGGGCAGACTGGATGGACCGTTCAGGTCTTTATCTGCTGTCATTTACTATGTTACTACTATGTTACTATGATGAAGTTATAGGGAAATACTTTTGAAACCAATAGGAGGAAAAATTTTTTCACTTAAAGTTTTAAGCTTTGGAACACATTGCCAGAGGTTGTGGTAAGAGCGGATAGCGTAGCTGGTTTTAAGAAAGGTTTGGACAATTTTCTGGAGGAAAAGTCCATAGTCTGTTATTGAGAAAGACATGGGGAAGCCACTGTTTGCTCTGGATCGGTAGCATGGAATGTTGCTACTCCTTGGGTTTTGGCCAGGTACTAGGGACCTGGATTGGCTACCGTGAGAACGGGCTACTGGGCTTGGTGGACCATTGGTCTGACCCAGTAAAGCTATTCTTATGTTCTGAAAGACTTTAGGTAAAAAGTCAGATAGAAATTATAGTTTACTATGCAGTTAGTGAGCAAGGATGACTGAAAAACCCATCTGCCAAATCTGTCCAAGGTTCTGCCTTCTCTCTCAGGAGGAGTGCTGGCATAAGCATGTGAGCTATGAGCACATTTCAAGACTGTCTCTACTCTAAGGAGTTGTGCTAGAAACATTGAGCTCAGACAAGTGGATGGAGAGATCTGAGTAGATGCCGGCGTCTATGGAGGAGGCTCCTGGGCTGATAATGGGTCTGTAGATATGATAGAAGCAAACCCAAACAGCTTCTCAAACAGAATTTGGCAAGCCTTTAGAGTCCTCTTTTGCATGCAAGCACAGATATTACAAGAAGTGCCCCAGTACTCAGGACCTAGACACTGCACACACCAGTTGTGAGAGTTTGAACCTGAGATGGTCATATAAACATAGAATATGATGGCAGAAAAGGGCCGACGGCCCAACAAGTCTGCCCACTCAAGAACCCTCCCTCCCAACTAGCCTGCCTACTCAAGAACCCTTCCATGTCCCGGAATGAGTATTCCGAACCCCCCCTTGTCTGTAGCTGAGGACCGAATCCTGGCGCTTCGCAGGTGAAGACTGAGCAGAAGTAGTTATTGAGTATTTCTGCTTTGTATGCATCCGAGTCTGGGCCTGTTACATTGAGAGCGCTGGGCGTCGGGGACATCGATGGGAAGACCACCAACACTAAGTCAAAGGACTCAATTGTAAGGGGGGGGGGGGAGGCGAGTAGAACCGTTCTCAAAAATGAGTCAAAGTTTCCAGCCTTGATGAAGGTGGAAAGCTACCCAAAGACCCCCAAAAAAGAAAATCACCAAAATGAGGAGAAAATTATATTAAATATATTAAAATGAAAAAATATGAGGAAAGGCACTTGAAGAGAAAAATTTACCACCCACAGGAGTGTGTTAAAAAATACAACTTGTTTGCTCCACAGAAAATGAAGAACTGAAGGTCCTATGAGCCAACGCAGGGCGAGAAGACACATATGTGATATAGACTGTGCTAATGTTTTAAAGTGACAGTATACTTTGTTACATGTCCATACTGGACTCCATGGATGACACTGCCTGCTTGTCCTTTGAGAATATAATTTAATTTAATACACATTTCTTAAGGAGAGAGAAATGAAATGTGAAGGAAAAAATGGAAAAGTGAATATTATGAATTTACCATTTAGGGGAAATATGTTAATTGGTGAACCAAAAATCAGTTATAATTTTCCCTATTTACCTCTTCATATTTATTATAGTCTCTCCATAATTGTTCAATATTGATCATTGGGTTTACACATCCTCGCTGATACACCCTTCGAACTGCTGTTATTCGCTGGTTCTCTGCATAAGATCCCACAGCTTCTCTAGAAAAGTAAAGTAACTATGAGTACCATTTCTATCTCAAAGACTGGCCAGTAAAAAGACAAGTATTGATTAGATGAAAAAAGGAAATGGGTAAAGCCCACTAGTCCATTTGTTACTAATGGCATAAACATGGATAGTAAAGCCCTCTTGGGAAAGGAATTCTGACTGTTCTGAGTGTTGCTTCACAAATGTTTATTGGCCTGTTCATGCAAATTTTGAATCCTCACTAAATAACTAGCTATCATGTCAACTATGGTGTTATCTGCCATGCTAAGTGAATAGTGAATAGCCCAAAGTTAATAGTATGAGGCATTTTTGTCTTTCTTCCTACTGGAGGCAAAGAAAATCAACCTTTCTCCAGCCCTCTGCCTCCACAATAACAATCCTTCGATCTACAGGAGATTTCTCCCTGCTTCCGCCACACTATAACGAATGCAATATCCTCCCATATTCTCCATTTGCCTTGATCCCCCAACTATAAGAAGAAAATTATTCTTTATAATTCCCAGGCAATCCTTTCACCTAGGCCTTTCTATGTCCCTTTGGAAGGTGAAGTTACCATTCTGGAAGGTCTGGGGGAATATAAAGCCCTTCTACCTACAGTGTTCCTTTTTGGTAAGATGCACCACTGGGGATGTTTAACCATGACCATAGTTTACCACTATCACTTGAATTTCTAAAGATGAGTGTTTCATTCAAGATGGCTTTGCTTTATTTTTGTTTGTGAAAACTTCAGACCCCCAAGAAAGATAATTGTACCTTCTAGACAAGTTTTTTTTGTTTGTTTGTTTGTTTTTTTGGGGGGGGAACCAGGATCTTTTTGGAGCAGAGGATGCCTGCCTTGGTGGAGAGACTGTATTGTACAGGGAAAGCCTGATCTGGGAAATTCCCTTCTCTGCTACAGGAGAGGAGTGTGGAGGAGAGTGTGGTGCAGTGGTTAAAGCTACAGCATCAACACCCTGGGGTTGTGGGTTCAAACCCCATGCTGCTCCTTGTGACCCTGGGCAAGTCACTCAGTTCTCCATAGCCTCAAGTATGTTAGATAGATTGTGAGTCCACCAGGACAGATAGGGAAAATACTTGAGTACCTGATTATAAACCACTTAGATAATCTTGATAGGTGGTATATAAAAGCCTAATAAACTTGAAAACTACAGGAAATAAGTAAGGATAGGGATGTCTCAGACAGAGCTTAGTCTTGCAGTGAGAGGTTAAAATATCTTTTAAACAGTCTTTTACTCTCAGCCTGTTAGAACTGGATATTTTAAATGAATATGGTAATTTTTTTTTTTTTGGGGGGGGGTTACCTGGTATACCACTGTCCCCCAAAGTTTACATGGTACATCAAATAGAGAAGAAACTAAATTTATTCAGCATGAGTTTAATGTTATATGCCTTTTTATTTAGGAAGTATTGTGCTGTAAATTGTTTAGAGTCCAGTAAAAGAAGCTAAGTTATAAAGCTTCTAAGCTACAAAAGTGCTGTTTGGAGAATGTTATTCACATTGTTATCAGAAGAAGAAAATAGTCAAATGATGGACTGGGAACTTATCTCACCAGATGTTACTGACATAAACTGTAAAATGCAAGTAGCAAAAAGAAATCATTGAAACTTACACTCCTTTCAGAAAATTGATGTAATCCACCCAAATCTGCAAAATGAAAGGAAAAATATTGCTTACACAGCCATGATTATTTCATTTACATTTGCTGACTGAGAAAGCTAGACGCAGGCAGAAATTCTTATTTCATCTGGGCCCTCAAGAAAATGGGATGGCTATCAAGGTACATATATGAAGTGTAAAACAGAAGAGTTACATAAATTATTTCTCAAAACCTCTATAAATACAATTTATCTAAACCAGTGGTCCTGGAGGCCCAACAGCTCAATCGGGTTTTCAGGCTAGCCCTAATGAATATGCATGGAGCAGATTTGCATGCCTGTCACTTCCATTATATGCAAATCTCTCTCATGTATATTCATTAGGGCTAGCCTGGGGGTCCTCTAGGACAGGGTTGGGAAACACTGATCTAAACCCTCTTCTTGCCAATTCATGCTTATACATGTTCAAGACAAGACATAAAATAAGCATTTAGACAGCCAACCGGCCAGTAGACCAAAACAAATTATCAAGGCTATTGTACATTCAAGTCCATTGGTAGGAGAATAATTTCATTTCATAATGCATATATTAAGTGAAGTATTCAACAACCCTTACCTGGTAGGACATAATTTCCATGCCGATTTTATCTAAAGCAAAGTCATATGCTTGAGCCATTTTTTCTCTAGAGTAAATGATTAATAAAACACAGTTTAGCAGATTATAATCCAAGGCATGTGTACATTTGAAAGCATTACTATTTGTTGAAAAATTGCTTAATATTTCTGTAAAGTCTACCTGATATACCAGCCTTTATAGTGTGCACTGTGCGACGTGAATGGTCTTTGTGGGAAATGTGAACCTGATCAAATCTTAGCCTTTGCAATGATAGAACTCATTATTTTGAAAGAGGATATAAAGAAACTCTTTTTCACTAAATATAAGCTAGCTAACACACACTGAAATGCAAGGAAGCAACTGTGAGAATGGGGACAACTCAGCACACACCCTCCTGCCCTCCCTCACCCCCAAGCAGCCCAATCCAGTCTCAACCCAAACCTAAAACTGCTCTCCCACCCCTACCCAGCCTTCAATTCTCTTCTAAGACTGCAGAAGTCCCTTTCATATGGGCTCACTGCCCACCAGCTCTGGAACGAAAGATTAGATTCTTACCTTTGCTAATCTTCTTTCTTGAAAATCCACACTCACCAGGACTTTATAGGAAGCCTCAAACTTCAAAGGCTTTAAACCCTCCCCCTCATACCTCATCACTGAGCATGCTTCTCATCTTACCAGTCAATAGCAAAGCATCCAGGAATATCTGTAGAGGATAAAAACAAAAGAAAGAGAGGTACGGGGACACTCCCTGAAAAGTACCATATTTTTCGGACCATAAGATGCACTTTTTCCACCCCCAAAAAGGGGGTCTTATGGACCGAATACACCGCGCACCCCCCCAGTGCCTTTCAGTGGCGATGGTCCAGCGCGGTCTCCTGCTGGATGGCTGCCTCTTTGCAGAACGATGCACAATGCAGGAGCACAACCTTTGCACTTCCTGCCTGGTCCTGTGCCGTTCTGTGACACCACACTGGACCACCGCTACTTAAAAAAGGTACTGGGGGGGGGGGGGGGTGGCTTTCGGCTACAGGCTGCTTCTTCGGGCTGTTTTGGGCTTTGAGCTGCAGGCTGCTTTGGGCTTCCCAGCACCAGACCACCAGATGTACCTATGTGTAGAGGAGTAAAAACCAAGAAGAAAAAAAATTCTGAATCAAATTTTTTTTCTTGATTTTTTCCTCCTCTACAGATGGGTGTGACTTATGGTCAGGTGCATCTTATGGTCCAAAAAATACGGTAAGAGTATTCTGCTCATAATTATAAATGCAAAACAGCAACAAGGAAACATAATCAAATCAGGATATCACACATCAGTAGCCTGAATGACAATAACAGTGAAAACAGTAGAAACAAAAAGCACTGACAGAAGGGGGCAGTGTAACTGTGGACCCCCCCAAACAGTGCTCCAAAAGATGTGGCATTCTTTTTACTTTGACCATTAACTTTGTTTCATATGTGTTGCTTCTTTCTATTCTGTTGCATTTTATGGGAATATTGTTTAAGTGATCCTAGTGTTGGTTGTTTGTAAAAACTTAATAACACTAGATGAGATAAATAAACCGCCAAATACACTGTAAATTTAATCTCCTTCTACTGGTGAGAGGGAAGCCAAATTGTCTTAAATAAATATGAAGAAGAAAAAGACCTCAATACTTACAAGGCGCTAAAAAATGAGGCTATTCAATTAATTCCAGCTGAATTTTTGACATCTTTGACCAAGATAGCATTGACTAAGAACTATTTTTTTGTATAAAGATCAATTTTTCTTCCAAAAGAAGAGTGTGGCGATAGGAGCAACCTTTACCCCCTCTATCGCCATTTGGAAGAACTGCTGATTTATCCTTTGGCAGCATTTCAGAAGGTGGTGGGGTGGTAGCGTAATATAAATGATATTCTGTTTTTGGGGGCTGGTGCAGAGGATGAATTGAAATGTTTTGTGGACCAGTTGAATCATATGCATATATCTATTAAATCTGAGCTAACCTATAGCAACACACAGATCTCCTTCTTAGACATCTTGATACAATTGAGAGATCGGGTGAAAACTTCTATATATCGCAAGGCCACTGACCGTAACACCATACTTAATTGTGACTGCATGCATCCCTATCATTCCAAAATGTTTAATGTGTTTGGATTTTTTTGGATCACCTCACGCTCATTAAGGAGTCTATATTGGATTACAAAGTTGTGCTCCAGATCCAGCCAAAAGAAGTGCGTGGTTTTTGATATGGACTTTATTTATTTAAGGCAATTTGGCTTCCCTCTCATCAGTAGAAGGAGATTAAATTTAGAGTGTATTTGGTTGTTTGTAAAACCCCTTTTTAAAGACCTCCCAAAATCTCTGATTCAAGCTGTTAGCTTGTGCTCACGGAAAACATGTGCTGACAGGAACACTGTGAAATGTGTTGAATGGAAAGACACCGCAGACAGAGCAGAAAACTGCTCCAAGGGAGATCATCTGCCTCAAAGACCTGGCAATCCGGATTTTACCTCTTCTGACTGCCCCACTGGCCTGACCCTCATGGCCGGAGACCTCCACCTCTCTCGGACACATCACGCAGATGCCTAGTGGAGGTACGCAGTCTGGCTCCGATCCTGGTCATGCCTCAACAGAACCGCTCAGCCTGCGCGCTACCCACTAGTGGCCGAACCTGGGGTAAGAAAACCCCAAAGGGAATGGTCCCTGAGTCCCGATCTGAAGTGCAGGCTGTCCAGGGAGCTTACTTTTTCCAAAGATCTGCGATCTCCCACAGTCAAGGATGTCCCCGCAGGGAAACTCTACAGCATGAGGACGAAAACTGCAAACAAAAAATACTAAAATTCCACAAAATTAAACAAGAGCAAAAAAGATAAGCTCCTACAGCCTGGCTTGTAGTAAGGAAAACTGGCAAGATAAGAAGCATGCTCAGTGATGAGGTATGAGGGGGAGGGGGAGGGGGGATAAAGCCTCTGAAGTTTGAGGCTTCCTACAAAGTCCTGGCGTATGGACGGAAATAACCCACTGGGTCCCGGAATAAAGTGGGATTGTACAAGAAAGAACACATTATACAGCAAACATCGTCCTCTAATGGCCAGATCCACAACAGCACAGGCAGACCCCGGGTTAAGAATGAGTCACGTTTTTAAAGCTGTTAAGTCAGATTTGTATGTAACTCAGAACTTGTAAATTTTAAGATTCTTGCTGCTTACCTCTGCTCCCAGCTGACAAAAGAACCAAAGTTCCCTCTAAGATACAGCATGTACAACCACACACTGTTCTTAATATGGCCATGCTTTATTCCTGAACGTGTTGCAGGAAAAGTGTAAGAATCCATGCCCCACTGGAAATACTGCTCAGTGAAATCAAATGAAGCCACGACCACATTCTTAAGTATGAGTCATACTTAAGTCAGACGTTTGTAACTTGGGGACTGCCTGTATTGAACAGTCTATCCAGTCTGACCAATATTTACACACATTATAAATTCATTATTACATTAAATTGTCTTTTTTCTTAGTTATTTCTGGACCTTTAACTATAGACTGGATAGACTGTTCAGGTCTTTATCTGCTGTCAAGTTACTATGTGGACAAATACAGAGTGATGCACATTAGGAAGAATAACCTGAATCACAGTTACCAGATGCTAGGGTCCACCTTGGGGATTAGCACCCAAGAAAAGGATCTGGGTGTCATCGTAGACAATACAATGAAACCTTCCGCCCAATGTGCTGCGGTGGCAGCCAAAAAAAGCAAATACAATGCTAGGAATTATTAAAAAAGGGATGGCTCAGGAAATTATTCCTGAATATGAGACAAGAAGTTATGGCATTGAAGGCTATTTTTTTGCTAAGTTACCCATGTAAATGTTTAGTTAAATATGTTGGCACAAAATATGTCTTATTTGCTCCTGAACAACTTAAGGCCTTTCTGGATACTAATAAGCTGGTCAAGGAAACTCAAGGATGATATAAAGAAAGACAGATGATGTAACCCGTTAAACTTATTCCTCAATACCTTATATACTCATTTATTGACGATCTCCTTATCATTTTTATTCCCCCTGGTGTTCTCTTTGTGGTCTGAGGAAGAGATAATAATTTGTTGGGATATTGTTAATTCCCTTTGTTTCTTCTTTTGTTTTAATGCCTTATTCTCTGTATTTCAAGAACAAGTGGATACTTGTAAAATTTGTTGATAAAATGAATAAATAATACAGTAATTTAAAAATTTAAAAAAGGATGGCTAATAAGACTAAGAATGTTATAATGCCTCTGTATCGCTCCATGGTGCGACCTCATCTGGAGTATTGCATTCAATTCTGGTCTCCTTATCTCAAGAAAGATATAGTGGTGCTAGAAAAAGTTCAAAGAAGAGCGACCAAGATGGTAAAGGGGATGGAACTCCTCTTGTATGAGGAAACACTAAAACAGTTAAGGCTCTTCAGCTTGGAAAAGAGACGGCTGAGGGGAGATATGACTGAAATCTACAAAATCCTGAGTGGAGTAGAACGGGTACAAGTGGATCGATTTTTCTCCCCATCTAAAATTACAAAGACTAGAGGACACTCAATGAAGTTACAGGGAAATACTTTTAAAACCAATAGGAGGAAATCTTTTTTCACTCAGAGAATAGTTAAGCTCTGAAACGCGTTGCCAGAGGATGTGGTAAGAGTGGATAGCATAGCTGGTTTTAAGAAAGGTTTGGACAAGTTCCTGTGACCCTGGGCAAGTCACTCAGTCCTCCATAGCCCCAGGTACATTAGATAGATTGTGAGCCCACCGGGACAGATAGGGAAAATGCTTGAGTACCTGATTGTAAAACCGCTTTGATAACCTTGATAGGCGGTATATAAAACCCTAATAAAACTTGACAAGTTCCTGGAGGAAGAGTCCATAGAAAGACACGGGGGAAGCCACTGCTTGCCCTGTATCGGTAGTATGGAATATTGCTACACCTTGGGTTTTGGCCAGGTACTAGTGACCTGGATTGGCCACCGTTAGAACAGGCTACTGGGCTTGATGGACCATTGGTCTGACCCAGTAAGTCTGTTCTTATGTTCTTAAACCCTGCTAAGCTAACTGATTTCATCACATTCTCCGACAATAAATTCCAGAATTTAATTACACGTTGTATGAAGAAATATTTTCTCTGATTTGTTTTAAATCTACTACTTAGTAGCTTCATCGCATGCCCCCTAGTCCTAGTATTTTTGGAAAGAGTGAACAATCCATTCACATCTACCCTTTCCACTCTACTCATTAATTTATAGACCTTTATCATATCACCCCTGAGATAGCTCTTCTCCAAGCTGAAGAGCCCTAGCCACTTTTAGCCTTTCCTCATAGGGAAGTTGTCCCATCCCTTTTATCATTTTTGTTGCCCTTCTCTGAACCTTTTCTAATTCCACCATATCTTTTTTGAGATATGGCAACCAGAACTGCACACAGCATTCAAGGTGTGGCCATACCATAGCGTGATACAAGGGCATTATAACATTTTCATCTTTGCTTCCCACTCCTTTCTTGATAATTCCTAACATTCTATTTGCTTTCTTAGCCGCTACCACCACACATTTATTTATTTAATTTGATTTATATCCCGTCCTCCCCAAGGAGCCCAGAACGGGTTACATGGTAACATACATAACAATTAACAACAGGGAACAGAAGACTAAGACAATAGAGTACTGTGAGGTGCGTATACTTCAATTGTTCTGGATTAGCAGACACTTGGAGCCTGGAGCCCGCACAGGGAGAGAGTCAGTTGGACATCTATTAAGGATACAGTGATTTGGGAGTAACATTGAGCTAAGGGTTTCAATGTATCCTCAACAATGACACCTAGATCTTTTTCCTGAGCAGTGACTCTTAACATAGAACCCAGCATCACATAGCTAATAGTTCAGAAGAAAGGGCGTCAAAATGGCAGATAACGTTTAATGTGAGCAAGTGCAATGGTTACTGTGGAAGAGCAGACTGGATGGGCCATTTGGCCTTTATCTGCCATCATGTTTCTATGTTTCTAAAGTGATGCATGTGGGAAAGAGGTAATGTGATTGGGGGCAAAAAGTCTGAAACAGAATTGTGAAAGTTTGCTTTTTCAAAGGGAAGTGAAGAGATCTATGTCTGGCATTCCACATCTAGAGAAAAACTGGACGCAAGATTATCATATTGAGAGATCATTTGTGAGACTGAAGAAGCCTGCTCAACTTGTCTGCAAACATATTCTGCTTCCCTACCAAGTAAACAGCCCTGAAAAGTATCCCACAAACAGTGACCCAGTTCCAAATCTTGACTGTCTCCAAATAAAGAGAATAAAATCCCATGCCTCCTTGTTTGTTCAAACAGAACATGGCAACCTGGCTGTTCATAAGGACGAGTACTACCTGTTGAAGGAGGCGGTTCTGGATTGATTTGAGAGCATTCTCTATTGTTCACAGCTTAGAAAATTGATATAGAGTCTCTGTTCATGACAAGATCACACTCCCTGAGTATGGAGATAGTCATGAACTCCTCAGCCTAGCACCAAAGCATCTCATTCCAGAGAAGCAGCCTTTCACACCTTAGACTGCAAATGTGCTCTGGCATACTACTTTTATCCACCACTGGAGAGAGTGCCGTAGATTTGGGGTAACAAACTGGAGCAGAGAGGGATCCCTTGGTTTGGAACCATTGTGTTGATAAGGTCCGCTATGGAATTCTGAAGTGACATAATCTGCAACGTGACATAATCAAGCTCGAGAAATGGGCATCATCATGGCAAATGAGGTTCAACGTGGATAAGTGTAAAATGATGCATGTAGTTAACAAAAATCTCATGCACGAATACAGGATGTCCAGGGCAGTACTTGGAGAGACCTCCCAGGAAAGGGACTTGGGAGTTCTGATCGACAAGTTGATGAAGCCATCCACGCAATGTGCGGCGGTGGCGGCGGCAAAACGGGTGAACAGAATGCTAGGAATGATAAAGAAGGGGATCACGAACAGATCAGAGAAGGTTATCATGCTGCTGTACCGGGCCATGGGGTGCCCTCACCTGGAGTACTGCATCCAGCATTGGTCACCATACATGAAAGGCTCGGTACTACTCAAAAGGGTCCAGAGAAGAGCGACTAAAATGGTTAAGGGGCTGGAGGAGTTGCCATTCAGCGAGAGATTAGAGAAACTGGGCCTCTTCTCCCTTGAAAAGAAGAGACAGAGGGGACATGATCGAAACATTCAAGATACTGAAGGGAATAGACTTAGTAGATAAAGACAGGTTGTTCACCCTCTCCAAGGTAGGGAGAACGAGAAGGCACTCTATAAAGTTGAAAGGGGATAGATTTTGTACAAATGTAAGGAAGTTCTTCTTCACCCAGAGAGTGGTAGAAAACTGGAACGCTCTTCTGGAGTCTTTTATAAGGGAAAACACCCTCCAGGGATTCAAGACAAAGTTGGACAAGTTCCTACTAAACTAGAACGTACGCAGGTTAGGCTGGACTCATTTAGAGCATTGGTCTTTGACCTAAGGGCCGCTGCATAAGTGGACTGCTGGGCACAATGGACCACTGGTCTGACCCAGCAGTGGCAATTCTTATATTCTTAAGGCATGCAAAGAGGGTCACATGAACTATTAAAGTCATGCGACTGAACATGTTTAACATCTGGCATGCAGAAGTGCGCTTGAAGGTGGAGATTGTCAACTCTCTGCTCAGGTAGAAAAGCCTGACCTTGAGTACTCCTATGAACCTCAAGATTAGAGATGGCTTTAGATGTGACTTTTGGTAGCTGACGGCAATCCCTAAAAGCTTGAGGAGATGAGATTATGGCATGCTGAACTACTTGGAATGATGAAACCTTGATCAACCAGTCATCTAAGTAGGGAAATAAATGAAACCCCATGAGCTTAGGGTTGCCACAACTACTACTAGGCATTTAGTGAAAACATGAAGAGCAGAGGCTAGCCCAAAGGGCAAGACCTTATATCAGAAGGTTCTAGGTCAGTAACCACTCAGACAATTTTTACTGGACAGTTCCCACTCACCAATTACCACCTGGAAAATTACCACCTAGGTCAATTTTCTCCAGACAATTCCCACCTACTCATAATGGACAATTCCCCTCCATGAGCGGTAATAATTAAAAAAAATACCCATTCCACAAAAAAAAAAAAAACCCTTACCCTAACACTCGGGACTGCACATACTTGGGAATCTCCCCTGAACCCTAATACTCAGGAGTTACACATACAGAGTCTCCTCCTAACCCTAACACTCGGGGGCAGCACATATTCGGGATCTCCCCTTAACCCTAAAACTCTGGGCCTGCACATACTCAGGGTCTCCCCCTAATCCTAAAACTCGAGAGCTGCACACAGCACAGTCCACACCAGAGCAGTACAGGACACATCCAGAAAATACTTGGAGTAGAACCCTCAACCCCTCTCTTTAAGAGGAAAAAGTTCTATTGCATCTAGCTGAAGAAGAGCCAAGAGTTCTTGGAAAAGGAGGATCTTCTGGAGGGAGTTGAAAAGAGATTCTCTTGGTAGGTGGTTAGGAGGCTTTTTGATCAGATGTAGGGCACAGTCCTGAGTAATAGCTTGAAACACTAACTGATCTGTGGTGAAAATAGAGCAATTTGCCTCCAATAGGGAGTAGGAGATAGAATGAGATTGTTGGCAATGCTCTCTAGAAAAGAGTGAAAAGGACAACTGCTGTTTGGACTGAAAATGAAGTTAAGACTTTTGTGTCTTTTGTTGTTTTGCATAGGAACACTGACTAGCAAGCCTAGAGGATGATGAAGATGGCTGACTATAATGATGTTTTGTGTTATAGTTGTATGAATGTCTACATAGAGCAGAGTATCTTCTAGAACAGGGATCTCAAAGTCCCTCCTTGAGGGCCGTAATCCAGTCGGGATTTCCCCAATGAATATGCATTGAAAGCAACGCATGTACATAGATCTCATGCATATTCATTGGGGAAATCCTGAAAACTCGAATGGGTTGCAGCCCTCAAGGAGGGACTTTGAGACCCCTGTTCTAGAAGAAGATGACTAAGAAGTTTTCAGCTTAGCCAAAGTTGACATGGTGTGTGTGTTTTTTTAAATTTTATCAGCCACTTCTTCAATCTTGTCCCCAAACAGATCACAACCCTTGCAAGGAACATCTGAAAGACACTCCTGGACTGAAATTTCCAGATCAGAGACTGTGAGACAAGATAAACGGTTGTGATCGGGCCAAGTGGTCATGACCTGTCACACCATCTGTCCCCAGGTACTTCTGGACTTCTTTCCTCTACTGGGCTCTGCTAAAACACCACTCGTAGTTGGTTAAAAATACATTCTGCTAATACATCTGACCAGGTCCCTCCAGTTCTTCCTAGTTGTCACTGGGTCCTCCCTGATCCTCTTTGGCCTCCGGGTCTTCTGGCAGCTTCCGGTTCCATTACCAGTCTCTCTGCCGATTACTCGCCAGTCACCTTTGGCCAATGCTCTCAGGGTCTACAGGCTGATTCCTATGGGGTCTTCTGAGAGCTCCCGGTACTGTCTCTCCGCCAGTCGTCACCGGTCCTGCCAGTCCCTCACCACTCTCCTTCAGCTTAAGACCTTGGACTCCTCTAACTCTTCTTGCTGCATTATGTAGGGCCACCAATGGTACCTCTGCTCCTGGCCTCTTGGGGTCCCCACGGGTCTTGGATACTTCACTGGTCCCACCATCGGTCATCAAGCTTAAGGCCTCGCTGGTCATTCCAAGCTCTACCGGGCCCTCCGGTTACTCCTTCTTCTAATCCCACTCCACACATGCCCTGAGGACTCTTCTGGTCCCTCAACTGCTCTATCAGGCCCTCTGCTGGTCATCAAGCTTGAACCCCTCTGGACTCCAAGCTCTACCAGATAAGCCAGTCTATCAGATTTGCCAAGGGTTAGGCCAAATCCAACATTCCTCCTCTTGAGAGTCACCTGGCTCCCGAAGAATCTCTTACCTTTCCCAATTTTTTGCTCTGGAACTGTCCTTTTCAGCACTCTACTTTACTCAGGGTGAATGGACAACTCCCAGGTACCTTTGCAGGATCTTGTGCAAGTTAGCTTCTTCTTTCTGCTGCTCAGTATTCCTCTGCTGGCCCTGTCACAACGGTGCATAGCAATTGCCACTGCTGACATTCTAAAAGATACATCAAACTCATCAAATATGCCTCCAGCTAGGAACTTTCTCATAGTGAACAAGTTCTTGGATAACTGTTGAAAATCTTTAAGTTTCTGCTGGAAATCTTTAAGCCTGTCCTGAGGGAGGAATCCCTCATACTTGAACAATTGTTTAAGCAAACATTTTAAATAAATTAAAGAATAGAACTAGTAGCCCATAATTCTATTTATGAGCATGGATGATTGAAAAATGCATTTGCCAAAGTAGTCTAGTTTTCTAGCTTCCCTTCATGGAGGAGTCAAAGCATAAGACTTTGAACTGCATGAGCACTTTAGAGCAGATTCCAAAACTAGAGAGTGATATTAAAGTTGTGTTCTCTCAAACCCTGGACCCTTTTGTATTCTTTACATTGTGTCAATTTTTTTAGGAGCTACCTGGACTGATAGAAGGTTCTCCCAGTCCTTAAATGGGTATGACTCTAGGTATCTTGAAATAGTCAGTTGGTGGTAATTCATAACAGAGAAGCTCATAAAGCTCTAAACGAGGTTCTTTTCTGTTATCATTTTAATAGGAAGAGCTTGATCCTGTTGCCTTATAAATACAGTAAAGGATATGCTCTTTGGTGGAGAAGGATTAGAAGTATGTCATAGACTTCTGCTGACAAATTTGGCAGATCCTCATCAGAGTAGTTTGAGATCTCTGAGTCAGACTCCTCAAAATACTCTCTCCTAGATGAATTGGAGTGTGCATCGAGAGGAGCATTGATTTTGCATCAAGGAGGAGGGATTGTGCGTCAAGAAGTATTGAGGCAGGAGTCAATGATCTTACCCAGGAGATAATTCATCTGCTGTTGACACATGTGGTGAATAGGTCCATGCTAACTTCAGTGTTGAGCAGGGGTACATGACCTTGTCCTCAATCAAAACCTTGATGTATCCTTGGGCTGGGCTGAGGCAGGTTTAAAGCCTGTGCAGACTGCATCTGTAGTAGCCCCAAAAGATTATGTTTGAGCATAGCCTAGATCTCCTCCTGGACAGTTGGCATCTACAACGGAAGACACATCGGCGTGGTAGCACCCTGTAGTGCATGTTGTTTGGGCGTGGGAGATCTTGATTAGAGAATGACACGGTGGTTGTTACCCGCGGCTAGCCGCGGGTAACCTGCCAAAACAGTGACCAAAAAAAAAGGTCACCGCGAGTTCGGGGACAAGGCCATTCACCACCCCGTGGAGCAGTAAATGGTAGCACGGGGCAGTGAACAAGTAGTGAACGCGCGGTGAACGAGCGTTCAATCCAGCAGCCCACTCTCTCCCATCGGCCGTCCATGCATCTCCCTCCCTCCCTCCTTTTCCCTTACCTTTTCTTCTTGAAACTGGCGATTTCTATAAGGCTACGAGCTGTATTACAGCCGGAGCCTTGAAGTCGCGTTGCGTGGACTGCTGGAAAAAGTCTCCTCTGACGCAACTTCCTGTTTCCGGTTGCATCGGAGGAGACTTTTCTAGCAGGCAACCCGATGCGACTTCAAGGCTCCGGCTGTAATACAGCTCGTAGCCTTATAGAAATCGCCAGTTTCAAGAAGAAAAGGTAAGGGAAAAGGAGGGAGGGAGGGAAATGCACGGCTGGCCGGCGGGAGGGAGCTGCTGGACCGCATGAAGGGTGCTGGGGATGGAGAGGAGAAGACGCTGAAGATGGGGACGGGGCGGTGAAAGAGACAGCAGGGATGGTGACGGGGTGGTGAAGGGGACGGCAGAGACAGGGACGGGTTGGTGAAAGGACCAGTGGGGAAGGGGCAGTGCAGAGGATGGTTGTACGGGGACGGGACTATGACGGGGACAGAATTTTTCCCCATGTCATTCTCTAATCTTGATGTCAAAGCACACTTGGGAGAAGACATAATCTACAATAGTCCTAGATTTCAAACGTACGGACTTTAATGAAATGGGAGAGCACCTGAGAAAAGAGCTGTTAGGATGGGAGAAGTGGAAAGACAGTGGTCTAAGCTGAAAGGAGCGATAAAAATGGCTATGGACCTTTATGTGAAGAAAATGAATAAAAACAAGAGAAAAAGGAAACCAATATGGTTCTCTAAACTAGTGACAGAGAAAATAAAGGTGAAAGAGTTGGCATTCGTGAAATATAAAAAACCCCAAGAAGAAGAGTGCAGAAAGGACTACAGGGTGAAACTGAAAGAAGCCAAGAGAGAGATATGTCTGGTGAAAGCACAGGCGGAAGAACAAATGGCTAAAAATGTAAAAAAGAGAGATAAAAAATTTCAGATATATATTAGTGAAAGGAGGAAGATGAAAAATGCAATTGCTAAACTAAAAGATGCTGGGAACCGATATGTGGAGAGTGATGAGGAAAAAGCAAATGTGCAGTAACAGAATGACCTAAGTGTGGGACTGGATTAGAAAATGGCTAAGGGATAGACAGTAAAGTATGGTAATACCGGAAATTCACACTGATGAAAGTAGGTAAGTGCAATGTCAGTTCTGGTCAAAATCATTAGAGAAACATTAGGAGGAAAGGTTTGCATTTTCAGATGACACTAAAATCTGCAACAGCAAATATGCCAGAGGGAGAAGATGATATGATCAGGGCCAGTATGTCCAGACAGTATGCTGTCTTAGGACAGCAAAGGCACAACAGAAGCTCATTGCTTTAAAACTGCTTTGAGCTTGGTGCTGGGCCTTTCAGCATGGGTCTGTGATCAAGCCCTACATCCTCCAACAGAAAATTCTACTGGAGGGAGCAGGGACATTGTAGGCCTTAATTGGAGGCCAATGCTAAGAGCCCCAAACTCTGCTGAATTTCATTTCATTACAGTCTGGGACCTGGGTGGAGGTGGGTTGTGCTAATGGTGGCAGGTCTAGAAGATAGAAGAGTAAAGGAGATGCTAGACACAGAAGTAGAGGAAGGAAAAGAAGGGAAGATGCTGGATTACAGGAGGGGGTTAGGGCCTTGGGTTGCCCTAAGTAGGGACACAACTGACAGTTCACCTAAAGCAGTGATTCTCAAACAAATCCAAGCCACTCCAATTATCCACAATGACTATACATGAGACAAATTTGTATGCACTACCTGTGTTATATGCAAATATCTCTCAATAATATTCATTGTGGATATCCTAAAAATCTGACTGGTTCGGCATGTCCTGAGGACTGGGTTGAGAACTTCTGGCCTAGAGCATCAGATATCATTGGACTAGCTCTAGGTATAATAATAGATTAAGAATGTTTGAGGATAGCTACTGTATATACTCAAATGTAAGATGAGATTTTTGGATCAAAAAAATGGCCCAAAAATGTGGGTCTCATCTTATATCAGGTCAGTGCCCACCCACCCCTCTGCCAGCCTGCAGTATGACCTGGTGGACTAGGACAGGAGGGATCCCTCCTTTCTCCTGTCCTAGTTGACTCTGACATATTTTTTTTACCTCGCTCCTGCCTCCTGGTAGTCTAGCAGGGATCCTCATGAGAGGCTCCTGAGAAAATTAAAGAGTCAAGGGATAGGTGGCAAAGTTCAGTTGTGGATTAGAAATTGATTATCAGATAGAAAACAGAGGGTAGGGTTAAATGGTAATTTTTCTCAATGAAGGAAACTAAACAGTGGAGTGCCGCAGGGGTTTGTACTGGGACCGGTGCTATTTAACTTATTTATAAATGATCTGGAACTTGGAATGACGAGTGAGGTGATTAGATTTGCAGATGACACTAAACTGTTCAAAGTTGTTAAAACTCATGCAGATTGAGAAACATTGCAGGCAGACCTTAAGAAATTGGAAGACTAGGCGTCCAAGTGGCAGATGAAATATAATGTGGACAAATGCAAAGTGATGCACATTGGGAAGAATAACCCAAAAGCAATGTTACTTACCGTAACAGTTGTTATCCAGGGACAGCAGACAGCTATTCTCACTAGTGGGTGATGTCATCAGACAGAGCCCCGGTACGGACGTCTCACAAGCACGTGTTGCTTGTAGAAACTTAAAGTTTCTAGATGCCCGCACCGCGCATGCGCCGGTGCCTTCCTACCCGGAGATCCGGGCGTGTCTCCTCAGTTCAGGTAGCTAGCCTGAGAAGCCAACCCAGGGGAGGTGGGTGGGACGTGAGAATAGCTGCCTGCTGTCCCTGGATAACAACTGTTACGGTAAGTAACATTGCTTTATCCCAGGACAAGCAGGCAGGTATTCTCACTAGTGGGTGACCTCCAAGCTAACCTCAGTGGGATGGAGGGGGAGTTGGCGACTTAAGAGAATAAATTTTTCAATACTGTTTGGCCAAACTGTCCATCCCGTCTGGAGAGAGTATCCAGACAATAATGTGAGGTGAATGTGTGAACCGAGGACCAGGTGGCAGCCTTACAAATTTCCTCGATTGGTGTTGATCTGAGGAATGCTACTGAGGCTGCCATTGCTCTGACCTTATGGGCTGTGACCTTACAAGGAAGTGATAATCCAGCCTGGGCATAGCAGAAAGAGATACAAGCCGCCATCCAATTAGAGATGGTGCGCTTTGATACGGGTCTTCCCAACTTGTTAGGATCGAAGGAGACAAAAAGTTGAGGAGTGGTTCTGTGTGGCTTGGTGCGATCCAGGTAGAAAGCCAAGGCACGTTTACAGTCTAGAGTGTGAAGGGCCGATTCTCCGTGGTGAGAATGGGGCTTAGGGAAGAATACTGGAAGTACAATGGATTGGTTGAGATGAAATTCGGAGACCACCTTAGGCAGGAATTTCGGGTGAGTGCGGAGGACCACCTTGTCATGATGGAATACTGTGAATGGTGGATCCGCCATCAATGCCTGGAGTTCGCTGACTCTGCGAGCGGATGTAAGGGCTACGAGAAAAAGCACTTTCCAGGTGAGATACTTAAGAGGGGCCCTGTTGAGTGGTTCAAACGGGGGCTTCATGAGATGGGAAAGGACTACATTGAGGTCCCAAACTACTGGGGGTGGTTTGAGAGGAGGGTTAACATGGAAGAGTCCTTTCATAAATCTGGCGACCACCGGATGGGCCGAGAGGGGTTTCCCTTGTAGGGGCTGGTGGAACGCCGCAATAGCGCTCAGGTGGACTCGTATGGATGTAGACTTGAGCCCAGATTGAGATAGGTGTAGGAGATAGTCCAGCACGGAGGATAAGGAAGCTCGCTGAGGTTCCTTTGATTTAGCAACACACCATGAGGAGAATCTAGTCCATTTCTGGGAGTAGCATTGTCGAGTGGCGGGCTTCCTGGAAGCCTCCAAGACCTCCCTCACTTCTTGTGAGAATTGGTGAGGGGTTACGTTGAGAGGAACCAAGCTGTCAGGTGGAGAGACTGCAGGTTGGGATGAAGTAGTGATCCTTGATGTTGAGTAAGTAATGAAGGAAACACTGGAAGTGGTACTGGTTCCCTGCTGCTGAGTTGAAGTAGGAGGGAGAACCAAGGTTGTCTGGGCCACCGAGGAGCTATTAGAATCATGGTGGCCTGTTCGAGTTTCAGCTTGACCAGAGTCTTCTGGATCAGCGGGAATGGTGGGAACGCATATAGAAATCGTTTCCCCCAGTTCAGTAGAAAAGCATCTGCCTCGAGGCGATGAGGAGTGTAGATCCTGGAGCAAAACTGAGGCAGTTTGGAGTTGTGGGGAGCCGCAAAGAGGTCTATCTGAGGCGTCCCCCATTGCGTGAAGATTTGGTGAAGGGGGCTGGAATGGAGAGTCCATTCGTGCGGTTGTAGCAGACGGCTTAGTTTGTCTGCTAAGACGTTGTTCTCCCCCTGGATGTATACTGCTCTGAGTAGGGCGTTGTGGCGCACCGCCCAGTCCCAGACTCGTAGAGCTTCCTGGCAAAGGAGGGCCGAGCCCGTGCCTCCTTGCTTGTTGATATAATACATGGCGGCCTGATTGTCTGTGCGAATGAGGATTACCATGTCGTGAAGTAGGTGTTGGAAAGCTTGGAGCGCATTGAAGATGGCTCTGAGTTCCAGTAGATTGATTTGGTGTAGTCTTTCCGCACTGGTCCAGAATCCTTGGGTGCGGAGACCATCCAGGTGGGCCCCCCATGCATAATTCGACAAATCGGTTGTGAGAACTTTCTGATGGGGGGGAGAGTGCATCAGCAAACCTCTGGATAGATTCGAAGAGGTCATCCACCAAAGTAGAGACTGCCGAAGAGCAGGTGTGACTAAGATGTGTTTGGATAGTGGATCGGACGTCTGATTCCACTGTGATGCCAGGGTCCACTGGGGGATCCTGAGGTGGAGTCTGGCAAAGGGTGTCACATGTACTGTGGAGGCCATATGGCCCAGGAGCACCATCAGTTGTCTCGCCGGTAGGGTTTGGCGAGTAGACACCGACTGGCAGAGATGAAGAAGAGACTCCATGCGTTGCAGAGGCAGGAATGTTCGGAGTCGGGTGGTGTCCAGGACCGCTCCGATGAAGGGGAGGGACTGGGTGGGTTGTAGATGAGACTTGGAAAAGTTGATCTCGAAGCCCAAATTCTGGAGGAAGTAGGTTGTAGCCAAGGTCGCCGAAGTGACCTCTGGGGCTGACGGGGCCTTGATGAGCCAGTCGTCGAGGTATGGGAACACCTGTAGACCCCTGTCCTGGAGTGCTGCGGCCACTACCACCAGGCACTTTGTGAAGACTCTGGGGGACGAAGATAGGCCGAATGGTAGCACTCGATACTGTAGGTGCAGATTTCCCACCCGAAATCTGAGGAACTTTCGGGAGGCCGGGTGAATGGGGATGTGAGTGTAGGCCTCCTTGAGATCCAGGGAGCATAACCAGTCGTTCTGCTCGAGGAGGGGGTATAGAGAAGCCAAAGTCAACATGCGAAACTTCTCTTTGACCAGGAACTTGTTGAGGGCCCGAAGGTCTAAAATGGGTCGCAGGTCGCCCGTTTTCTTCGGGACGAGGAAGTACCGGGAGTAAAACCCTCGGTTCAATTGGTCTGGCGGGACCGGCTCGACAGCCCGAAGCTGAAGTAAGGTTTGGACTTCCTGGAGAAGAAGGGCGGTCTGCGTCGAGCTTGAAGGATACTCTCTTGGAGGATGGTCCGGGGGGACCCGGTGGAATTGAAGAGAGTATCCTTCTCTTATGATGGTGAGGACCCATAGGTCCGTGGTTATGGCCTCCCATCGATGGTAAAAAAGATGGAGGCGGCCCCCTATGGGAGAGGCCGAGGTTATGCTCCCGGGAGGGGCGTCAAAAGGGCTGGGGAGCCTTAGGTGCAGCCGGTGGCTGAGGTTTTTGCTGAGACTTCTGGGGAGGTTGTCTCTTCGCAGGCTGTCTCGCAGCAGGCGTTTGTCTGGGCATGTAACGCCGCTGGTAAATCAGGGGTGGCCTGGAAGGTCGAGACTGTTGAGGTTTGGGTTTGGGCCGCAGGATGGATTGAAAAGATTTTTCATGATCCGACAGCTTCTTGGTAACAGTTTCGATAGACTCATCGAACAGGTCAGCTCCAGCACATGGTACGTTGGCGAGTCTGTCCTGGAGGTTGGGATCCATATCGATTGTACGGAGCCATGCCAGGCGACGCATAGCTACCGCGCTTGCGGCGGCGCGTGCCGAGAGTTCGAATGCATCGAAGGAGGATTGCATCAGCTGGAGGCGTAATTGGGAGAGGGAGGCTACCACTTCCTCGAACTCGAATCGAGCTTGGTTGTCTATGAACGGAGTGAACTTGCGGAGTACCGGCAAGAAGAACTCCAGATAGGAAGAGAAAAAGAAATTGTAGTTTAGCACCCGTGACGCCATCATGGAGTTTTGGTAGAATTTTCTACCAAATTTGTCCATCGTTCTCCCCTCTCGGCCCGGCGGTACAGAGGCGTAGACCTGGGAGGGATGAGAGCGTTTAAGGGAGGACTCGACCAGTAGGGATTGGTGGGAGAGTTGAGGGCCCTCAAACCCTTTATGGTGCACGATGCGGTATCGAGCATCGAGTTTGCTGGGGATCGCCGGTATGGAATACGGTGTTTCGAAGCACTGCATGAAGGTCTGGTCCAGTAATTTATGCAAGGGGAGCCGAAGCGACTCCGTTGGAGGGTTAGGTAAATGCATGGTGTCCAGATACTCTTTGGAGAATCGGGAGCCCGTGTCAAGGGTCACATCCAGATCATCCGCCATTTGTTGGAGGAATGATGAGAAGGATAATTGTTCCGCCAGCGTCGGTCTGTGGGACGGGCTGGAGGAGGAGGAGGCCTCCAGGTCCATGGACATCGGGGAGTGGCAAGGAGAATCGGGCACCGATGTCTCCTCGTACTCCGGGCCCCCCGGAGGGGACACCTCTGATGAGGAGTATCCCCTACGTTGCAGTTTTTTCTGCGGTGACACCTCCGAATGGCGTGAGGAGTGCCAGGATGAGTGTCTCGATCGGTGCCCGTCTCGGTGGCGGGACGGGGATCGGGATCGTCTGTGCATCGCATGGTCTCCCGAGGCCCCCAAGTGGATAGGGCTGGAAGCGGTGGATCGCAACTGGGTTTGCGATGCGGGTTCTTGCGATGCTACCCAAGTCTGGTAAGGAGTACGGAAGAACTCTTCCTGACTATGCCCAGGGCTTCGAGTATCGATCGGAGGTCTGGTCCCATGTTGGCGCGGAGGCGTAATGGGTTCTAATGGCGGCATATCGGTAAGCGAGGCTTGCCGCGTGGGCATCGCCGCCCTCCCCCGTTCGTCCTCGTCGGTTGTCGAGGTCGAACGGTGTGGGGGAGGGGGAGGGGGCGGACCGCCCCTTTGGACCGGTGCCGGGAGGTCACCCTGTATGGCAGCGATGAGCCCGGGTCCGATGGTCTGCATGAGCTCAACGAATTGAGCTTCCAGCACGGACCGTAGCGAAGCCGATAAGGAGGGATCCGCACCGAAAGGGGGTCCTCCTGCACGGACATCGCGCTCCTTCGAGGCCGAGTGCTTCTGCTTAGTAGCTTTCGGCACTTTGATGACCATTGGTGGCACTGTGGAAGGAAGAGGTACCTGAACCGAGGAGACCGGGGCAGGCACCGACGTCGAGCTCGTGGATGGTGTCGGGGTGAGCGATGCCGGTTTCACCACACTCGATGCAGGAGGGGTCGATACCGGTTTCGCCCGAACCGGGGAGGTAGCAGATGAAGTGGAGGCTGAGGGATCCTTAGCTGCGTCCATCTTGAACATCGACTCCCACAATAGGCAACGCCGCTTGAATGAGCGTGCCGTAAGGGTAGAGCAAGGCCTGCACGATTTCGGGATGTGGTCAGGGCCCAAACACTGCAAACAGCGCCAGTGAGGGTCCGTGAGTGAAATCGCGCGTTGGCACTTGCTGCACTTTTTAAACCCGGTGATTGGCCGGGACATAGGCCGGAAAATCTCCGCCGCGAGGTCGAAGCCAGTGGGCCTGAGCCACGTGGCCGGCCCGTTCGACCCGCCGGAGGAAATAATCTTCTTTTTTTTTTTTTTTTTTTTAACTGAAAAAGAAAAGTACTGTTAACTGTAATTAAAAGAAAGCGAAAACGCGGACAAGGAAGGCAAATTTAACTGAATTCAGCTAGCGCATGATGAAGTTGAACTTCTCAGCTCCGCGGAAAAGAAAGAACTGAGGAGACACGCCCGGATCTCCGGGTAGGAAGGCACCGGCGCATGCGCGGTGCGGGCATCTAGAAACTTTAAGTTTCTACAAGCAACACGTGCTTGTGAGACGTCCGTACCGGGGCTCTGTCTGATGACATCACCCACTAGTGAGAATACCTGCCTGCTTGTCCTGGGATAATCACAGTTACCGGATGCTAGGGTCCATACTTTAGGGGTTAGCGCCCAAGAAAAGGATCTGGGTGTCATCTTAGACAATATGATGAAACCTTCCGCCCAATGTATGGCGGCGGCCAAAAAAGCAAACAGGATGTTAGGAATTATTTAAAAAGGGATGGTTAACAAGACTAAGAATGTGATAATGCCTCTGTATCGCTCCATGGTGCGACTTCATCTAGAGTATTGTATTCAATTCTGGTCTCCATATCTCAAGAAAGATATAGCAGCACTAGAAAAGGTTCAAAGAAGAGTGACCAAGATGATAAAAGGGATGGAACTCTGAGGAAAGACTAAAAAGCTTAGGGCTCCAACTTGGAAAAGAGATGGCTGAGGGGAGATATGATTGAAGTCTACAAAATTCTGAGTGGAGTAGAATGGGTACAAGTGAATCGATTTTTCACACCGTCAAAAATTACAAAGATTAGGGGACACTCGATGAAGTTACACGGAAATATTTTTAAAACCAAAAGGAGAAAATATTTTTTCACTCAAGAGAATAGTTAAGCTCTGGAACACATTGCCAGAGGACGTGGTAAGAGCGGATAGCGTAGCTGGTTTTAAGAAAGGATTGGACAATTTTCTGGAGGAAAAGTCCATAGCCTGTTATTGAGAAAGACAAGGGGAAGCCACTGTTTGCCCTGGATCGGTAGCATGGAATATTGTTACTCCTTGGGTTTTGGCCAGGTACTAGGGACCTGGATTGGCCACCGTGAGAATGGGCTCGTGAGCTTGATGGACCATTGGTCTGACCTAGTAAGGTTATTCTTATGTTCCTAAGTAAAAGGCAGGAGCAAGCTTTCGGCACTTCTGCCCCACATTGAGCCCCTCTGAATGTCTGCTGAGAGTTCTTGTGATCCAGCGATGTACTGGGCAGGTGTGAGCTTTTTGAACTCCTGCCTGGCGCTGAGCCGTTCATTGAATGGCTGCCACCAGTTCCTGAGGGACTCTGCCACAAACAAATGATAATATATTGACATAAAACAAACCCAAAAAATATGTTGATACCTTTTATAATGGACCAACGTGCATTTTTATTAGTTTTCATAGGCTAGAAGTCAGTGAACTGTGAGCATAAGGTTCTGACTAGAGAGCTGCACGGGAAAGGGAACCCACGGGGATCCTGCAGGTTCCTCCTTCGGGTCACGGGGATCCCGTGGGGACGCCCCCTAGGGTCACAGGGATCCTGTGGGGACGCCCCCTAGGGTCGCGGGGATCCTGCGGGGTTGAAGCAACTCGAGCAACTTAAGCAAAGCGGGGTTGAAGCAACTTAAGCAAAGCCCTCCCTCCCTCTGACATCAACGCTGATATCGGGGAAGATTTCCGGTCGGCTGTGTGCTGCGGCAAAGCAGGTAGGAGAAAGAATGCAGAAGAAGTATAGCCCGATGTCACTCTCAATATGTCCTCTTTTTTTGTAGAGTCACATGGTAACCCTAGTTCATGCAGTTCCACCCATAAGAGGCTGTGATTCATTGTGCCCTCTTCTAAACCATCCATTCCTAGGCATAAGATGCTCTGTATCATAAGAAAAGCCATTCTGACTCGGACTAAGATGCACTGAGCTCAGCAACCTATCATGGACACTGGCCTATCTAGGTAAAAAAAAAATACTTAGCAGATCCCCAACAGTAAATTAGATGTATCATACATAACTCATTGCCAGGGATGAGCAATAGTTTTTTTTAAATACAAAATGTTCATGCAAAGTGTGACAAAAAATAAAAAATAGTAGCCTTTTGTGAAAAGGAGGAAAAAGCCTCAGAACCTTGTCCATAGCAGTATTTCTTCACTCTCAGCCTAGATAGGGTAGATAATTTCATAGGTTAAAAAAATCCCAAACCCTATCTTTTTTATTGTGTATCAACAATTTTCAAAAGATATGTTTACTTAAACGAATCCACAAGGAGAACTGGGGGAGGTGCAGGGATAAGATGGAATAGGTCATATAGAAATATATATTGAAGGAATGATAGAAATATGTATGTAAATATCATAATTTATTATAATTTGATTAATTACTTCAATACAATGTTAATAGAAGGGAGAAGGGGGAGGGGAGTGGGGGTTGACATGGGTCATAGGGAAATACATTTTGGAGAAATGATAGAAATATGTATGAAAATATAATTGTGAATTCAGTAGCATAATTAAATCAAATAACTATTCCTGAAGTTTATAGGGACGGGCGGGGATGGTTTCCTTGAGGAGACGGGTGGGATTTCTGTCCCCACGCAACTCTCTAGTTCTGACTTTGAAAGCTAATTAGAAAATGTGTTAAGTTGGTTTATTTATTTATTTTTTTTTAATTCATCTTTTTTCTTTTATTTCTATTACTTAAATACTTTGGAACATGGTGGAAACTGTTACACTGAAAATGGCATTAAGATCTTGTCAAAACAGAAGCAGAAAAACTACCAGGCTTGAGTTGGGGGGGGGAGAGTTATAATTTCACCAATGTAAACACTTTAAAATAAATACAATTAGGTAACTTACTTGTAACTTGGTAGTTTTCCTTTGGTTTCTCGTACATAGGCGAGGTAACATTTCCATAAGTCTATGTGTAAAACCTTCATAAGACATTTCTGAAACAACTGTTGGTAGTGACAAAATATAAAAATGTTCATGGTAGCAAGAAAAAAATATTGACTTTGAAATCACCTACTCATCACAAGAGTGACTTGTGACAATGTAAATACGCTAATATTAGTGAGCAGCTACTGTTTAAAGGGGCTACAAAGGTTGGCATCGCCCTGATGCTAATGATCATCCTCTTCATTGATGCCATAGAAGACGACGTTTACTACTGATCTACTCCGTTGTGGAGATTCTCATACCTAGCATGTGGCTTTATTTCCTGTACCTTCAATCTATTACCCACCCTTTTAATCCAGCTCTGGGTGGTTCTCCCATTTGAATATTGTTCAATCATCCCAAGAAGTAAGAAAATAAATTCCATCCCATTTAAACCTCTTTTTCAGGTTACAACTATGCAATGATTTAAAGATGACAACTTACCTTCTCTACTTTATCATAATTTTTAGCTTTTATCTGTAGATATAAAAAAAAAAGAATCCAGATATTTGAAAAGATAACAAGAGAAGTCTGTTTCTCTATTTTTCTTTGTATAATAATCTTCATTCGAAAAATCGGTCATTTCATATGCAGCAAGATGTTTATAAATTACTGAAGTGCTATCTTCTTTGAATGGTATCCAAAAAATGCTTGCTGATAAATTGTACTAAATGGAAAAAAAAAAAAAAATCTTTATAGAGATTCCAAATATGCTCTCTTTAGGCCAGTGTTTCTCAACTTCTTCAAGCCAAGTACCCCCCTAAGTCTAACAAATATCAACCAAGTACCCCCGCCCAAGCTCCGCCCCTGGCCCACCCCCATAGTACTAATTGTAATGCAATTTCTTCCATTTATTTTTCATATACAAACAATATAATCTTATAATGGTGACCACAAAATTTTAAAAAAATACAAAGCACACTGTACATAGAGAAATGTAAATTATCATTTATATTTGATTTGTTTTCAAAGAGGTCAAGGCAGATGACTTTAAAATATGCAATGTTACCTCAATAACAACTATAGAAAAATAGACAAATATAGTGCAAAATATAGACAGCATTTATAAAATCTCAAAACTGACACATTTCGATCATTAAATTGATCATAAAATCATTTTTCTACCTTTGTTGTCTGATGATTTCACGAGCCTCTGGTTGCACTTCCTTCCAACTGTGCATCCAATATTTATTTCTTTCTGACTTCTGCACGCTTCCTCTCCTCAACCAACATCTCTCTCTGTCCCTCCATGAGTCCAACTTTTCTTCCTCTCTCCTCCACCCCTATTGGCAACATGTCTCCCTCTCTCTCTCTCCCTGTCCATCTGTCTTTCTCTCATTCCTTCCCTTAATGCAAAGGGAATGGGGAAAGAGAGATCTAGGGTGCATCACTCCCATTCCTTCTACTAACACATCAATTTCTTCCTCTCTCATCCCCCGGATCATGTGCAGCATTTTTCACCACTGCCCAACAGCCCCATGCCCATTTCTCCTATCACCCCTCTCCAGCACCATGCCACATCTCTCCTTCCATCACTATATCCAACATTCCTCCCCCTTGCATCCCCTTCAATCTGTCCCTCTGCTCTCTCTCTCTACCACCATATCCAACATTTCTTCCTCTCATCCTTCTCTTCCCCATGCATCTCTAACTCTCTCTGCCCAATTTTCATTTCTTTGGATCCCCATGTGCACTATCTCTTTCTTTTACTCACACACTCATGCCCAATAATTCTCTCGCTAGTGCTGCTTTCCTACCTACCTTTTGTGTCCCTGTTCATGCCCCCTTCCTTCTTGTGTCCCGAGTTCATGCTCCCCTCCCTGCCTTTGTCACAAATCCACCCCCTCCTTTCTTCCTTTGTCCCAAGATCATGTCCCCTCTCTTCCTTACTTGCTACAATGTGCTCACTCCCTTCAGGGTTGTCCAGCTGGGCTGCTCCTGCCTTCAACTGCACAGGGATGCATTGCAGGCAGTGGCTCTTACATGCTGCATGTGGCTAACCCACAAGACTTCCCTCTGATGTCAGAGAGGCTTCCAGGTCAACCACGTGCAGCGTGCAAAAGCCACTACCCGCAACACATCCGTGGGGCTGAAGGTCAGAAGGAGCAGCTCTGAAGGAGATAACTGGGATCTCCTGCTGACACAGCTTTCCTCCAATGTCAGCTCTGACATCAGAGGGAAGCCTTTTCGGGTCAGCTTCGGCGGAGGGGGGAATGCAGGAAGGAGGGCATGGGATCCCCATCAGCGGCGGCGCTTCAGTGGAGGGGGGCTGGTAGGTAGGAGGGCATGGGATCCCCAGTGATCGGGGAAATTAAGGAAGAAGGGTGGCAGGAGACATGCGCAGTGCCGCATACCCCCAACAAGTGGCTTGTGTACCCTTACCGTATGTTGAGAAACTCTGTTTTAGGCTATGTTTCCACTGAAAAACAAATGACTTTTATACCACTCTAATATCACATTTAGACAATTGTAACATTATCTATAACAGACTTACCTGCATTCTATTACGTTATTTAAAATCAATACATAATACTGCTTTTTTGTGGATTTTCACACAAAACAGGAAATATGATCATGTTACTCCTCTTTCCATTCAAAACCATTGGCTGCCTATACCTTCATCATATCTTAACTTTTGTCTAAAAGGATCCCTCCATAACTCAATATACTCACCTCACGCCCATTGGCTTCCAATTGGCCATAGGATCACTTTTAAAACAATGTTGCTTATCTTTAAAACTCTAGCCTTCAATGAACCTCAATTTATATCTAGATTATTAATACCACACAGTACTCAACGCCCACTCCGTTCATCTGGTCAAAATCTCCTTACAGTTCCCTCTCTGAAAATTATAGGAACAAGAAGATCTGACATGTTCTCTGTGATGGGACCTCAATGGTAGAATGCCCTGCCACAATATATTAGAAACGAAAAAGACGTCACAATATTCAAAAAGCTTTTAAAATCTTATCTATTTAAAGATGCTTTTAATATTTAAATTTTTAGTGAGATTTTAAATCATGCTGTGGTTCAACTACCCCCTACCCTTTTGTTTTTTCCATTTTTTCTACCATAAATTGAAAATTGTAACTTTTACTCTTTCCTTCCCGACTCATGTTTGCATTCTATGAAAGTACATTGTTAAAATGTTTGTTTCTTTATATTATTCTCTATTTTGATTTTGTACATCGCTTAGTAATTCTATTAAGCGATTCATCAAATATATTAATAAACTTGAAACTTGAAACATATTACAGGACACTCAACATTCCCTCCCACTAAGTCTCTGCCTTGAACTATCCTTTCCAAAATTTAGGTTTGTCCTTAAGATGTATCTGTTTAGGTTAGCTTTGCCACTTGATGGGAGATAATGTAAATGCTGAATTGGCAAACTGTTCTGTATTATATGACTGAATGGAATTTTGTATCTTTAATCTCCAGTTTTGTATGATATCTGTTATGCTGCGAATGCTTTTTACTGTTCTATCACTGTTGGCATTCCCTTTCTGTTCTATTATTAACCTCGGAAACCCCTGTGTTATATATTAGTAACAGTGATAAACCTAAACTTACTTTCTGAATTTTTCCCATTTGAAAAACCATGGACTCCATGCATCCACATGTGTATACTTTTGTCACTATACAAAAAAATGAAGGTATGACTGATATTACTGGGCATCCAAAGAGCTCCATGTGAGCCATCAGTAGATTTGCCATTTGGACTGAGTAATCGGGTGCATATTACATGATGGTAGTTCCCCAACTAAGGGAGCATTTTATTCAGATGCAGAAAATATTTTAGTTGCTTTGCATGAGTCACAAAAATTAACTACTTCTGCATTAATTGCTGGGGTTGTGTTCATACAATACACTTAGTAGGCATCATATTCTATGCGACCTGATACTGCAAGCTGAGAGCCTACTCTATAATGGCATCCCAGCACCCAGATTCTAATATAGAATACTAGAATAATCCAGTATTAGTGTGACTGCTGCACCAACCATAGATCTCATGTAACTCAGAACCTACTGTAAATGCAGCAAAAACATGCATAACTTGCAGTATTCTGTATAGCCCATATGAGTAATTGGGGGTCCAGCTCTGGCCATTCTCATGCTCTGTCCTCATGTACGATTATGACAGAAATATAAGAATAGCCCTACTGGGTTAGACCAATGTTCCATCTAACCCAGTATCCCATCTTCACAGTTACCAACAAGTACCTGGCAAAAACCTAAATAGTACCAACATTCCATGCTACCAATTCAGGGCACACAGTGGCTTTCCCTCATGTCTTTCTCAACTGCACACTATGGACTTTACCTCCAGGAATTTGTCCAAACCTTTCTTTAAAACCAGCTACATTAGCAATGCATTCCAGAGCTTAACTATTCTCTGAGTGAAAAAATATTTCCCTGTAACTTCATTGAGTGTCCCCTAGTCTTTGTCATTTTTAAGTGAAAAATTGATCCACTCAAAAAATCAATCCACTTGTACACATTTTACACCACTCAGGATTTTGTAGACTTCATTCATATCTCCCCTCAGCCATCTCTTTTCCAAGCTGAAGAGCCCTAACCTCTTTAGTCTTTCCTCATACGAGTGGAGTTCCATCCCCTTTATCATTTTGGTCGCTCTTCTTTGAACCTTTTCTAGTTCGTTATATCTTTTTTGAGATAAGGTGACCAGAACTGAACACAATACACAAAGGAGAAGTCAGCTGATTTGGTACATGTAGGTACCAATGAAATAGGAAAATGTGGGAGGGGGGGGGTTCTGGAAGCCAAATTTAGGCTCTTAGATAGAAAGCTAAAATCCAGATCCTTCAGGGAAGCATTTTCAGAAATGTTCCCAGTTCCACTCAAGTTTCAAGTTTTTATTTATATTTGATGAATCGCTTATTCCAGTTACTAAGCGATTTACAACTTCATAGAACAGATTTATATAAGTAGTCAAAATAACTTAAAACTAATACTATTAAGACATACATGAAACGAGAAGGATAGAAGGGTAAAGTTACATCATCACTGCTTAAGAAAAGAGACAAAACAAGGAATGAAACAATAGGATGGGGTAATAAAACTGAGCCCTAATGTCTGCGTCTAATAGGAAAAAAGCTAGAGATTGAATGCATCTTTAAAAAGATAACTTTTTAGTAGTTTTTTGAATTGACTGAGGTCTTTTTCTTCTCTGATATATTGGGAAAGAGCGTTCCATAATTGGGGGGCCATTACTGGTGCCAATAATTTTTAAAGAAGGAACAGTTAGGAGATATTGGGCTGTCGATCGAAGAGACTGGGAAGTGTTGTGGGGGATAAGCATTCGGTTAATAAATAGAGGTTCTTTAAAAGTTAAGGTTTTGTATGTTAGAAGTAATATTTTGAAAGTAATACGATGGCTAATTGGGAGCCAATGGGAGTTAATCAATAAGGGGGTGACATGATCGTATTTTTTTCCATTATGTATGAGTTTAACCGCAGTGTTTTGTATTATTTGAAGGCGTCTTTTTTCCTTCTGCGTAATATTGATTAGTAAAGAGTTGCAGTAATCGAGCTTGGCAATGACCAGAGAGTGGATTAATATATTGATAGATCTGGGCTTGAGAAATTTTGAAATCGAACGTATCATACGTAATTTGAAAAAACATTGTTTAACTGTATTACTTATGTGATCATGGAACGAGAGTTTATCATCGATGACAACGCCTAATATTTTTAAGGAGGTCACTGACTCTATGTGGATATTGTTAAGAGAAAATAGGATGCTCAAATGTATGTCTTTTTTCCATGGGAAAAGCAGTGATTTTGTTTTTTGGATGTTTAAGGCTAGCTTGTTAGAGCAGAGCCAATTTTTTATTGTCTCTAGTTTCTTATTGATTTCGTGTATTTCCTCTATGTTCTCTGGGTTTAATGGATGTAAGAGTTGAATATCGTCAGCGTATGAGTATGTGGTGAAGCCTATTGATTGGCAAATGCTCAGTAGCGGAGATAGGAAAATATTAAACAATAAAGGGGAGAGAATAGAACCTTGAGGGATACCATAAGTTAAGGAGTAAGCTTTAGAGAACATATATATCATTGTATCTAACCATGGATGAACGGCTGGTAAGAAATGAGATGAACCAGTCTAAAACTTGATCTGCAACACCTATGGATTTTAATTTTTTAAGTAGTAGATCATGATCAATTGTGTCAAAAGCAGCAGACAAGTCTAATGAAAAAAGAATTATGGATTTATGATGATCTAGATAATAATGTGTATTCGTTATCAATCCTAACAGTGAGTATTCTGTGTTATGATATTTCCTGAATCCCATCTGATTCGGGTGAAGTACGTTTGTGGATTCGACAAAATCGGAGAGTTGTTCAAATACCAGCCTTTCCGTTAATTTGGCTAGGAAAGGCATATTGGCAATGGGACGATAATTTGATACTTCGTCCAGACTGATTTTGTGGTCTTTTGGTATTGGGGTGATTATTGCAGTTTTCCAGGATTGCGGAACCGTAACTTATAAGTAGGCTTTTTAGCATAAGGGAGTGAATGAATGGGCCGAAGCAAGAGAAGAATTTTTAAGAAAGAACGGGGGGATGGTTTCAGAACTGGATCCTTTTATATTGACTTTTTTGAAGAGGGCTTCAATATTTGTTAGGGTAGGAATCTTGAACTTGGCGCATTTGGCTGTAGGTAAGTATTCGATTTTGGAACTGTTGGTTGAGTTCCCTGATGTGGTAGAATCAAATGTATTGCGGATGTTACTAATTTTTTTACACAAGTAATCGGCCAGTTCTTGGGCCGTGAGTTGAGTCTTTTGTTTACTATTATCTCTATGGGTCATAGGAGCAATATAAAATAGATGGATTTTTTGCTTTAGATATTTTTTTTGAATAATAACTCCGTTTGGCACAGTTGATTTTCATTTTGTAGAGAGGCATATTCTTTGTAGCGTTTTAGGTTTAAGTCAGATTTAGTATGGCGCCATTTCCTTTCCAGTGACCGTAATTGTTTTTTAAGAAGGGAAAGTTCATTAGTGTACCAGGGATTCGATAATTTGCGGAGGGGAATTGATTTGGAGATTAATGGAACTTTATTGTCTAGAAAAGATAGTAAGGTTGAATTCCAAGTTAGCAGTTACTCTTCCAGCGAGTCAGTGTTGAGGGCTGGAGAGAGCGGATTAAATGAAAGGAGAACATCGGATAGTTCTAGTTTAGAATAATCATGAAATGAAATCTTTTTATGTTCTAAAGCTGTTTGTATAAGTGAGCCCTTATGTGAATAGATATTGCATGAAATAAAGTAATGATCAGACCAGGACACGGGTGAAATATTCGGGACCAAATAAGTGAGGATTTGAGATTTGGTAGCGAGAATCATGTCCAAAGTATGATTAGCAGAATGCGTTGGGTCCTGAATTATTGTTTGTAAATTTAACATCTCGATGTGAGTTAATATGTCTTTGGTAGTTGGATTAGTTATTTCATCGAAGTGAATATTAAAATCTCCTAATATCAAAGGATAGTTTGTAGCGGAACAGAAATCAAAAATTAGGTTTTGGAGAAGAGATAAATTATTTTGTCCTATGGGAGGGGGAATATAAAGTAAGAGAAGGTCAATTTTGAGATTAAAGTTAAGTTTGACGTGCAGATATTCGAGAGCTTCGTTTCCGGTAGACAAGCCACTGGTCTTAATTAAATTGTTATGATAAATTATGGCTAAGCCCCCACCTTTGCGGTTAAGGTGGGTTGAGGCAGGTTGAGCTCTGAAGTCTCAATATGTAGTTGAGACGATGGTACAGGGATGAGGGATTTAGATTTGTTAGGAACTGGGCAGTCTTCTGGGAAAGGGGGAACTTGTTCCGAAAAGTTGGACTCCACCTTAACCGGGATGGAACCAGGCTGCTGGTGCTAACATTTAAAAAGGAAATAGAACATCTTTTAAACTGAGATGGGGGTGGGGTGGGGGGTGAAGCTGACAGTTGCCCAGGAGTGGATGGTTTGGTGTGGAGAATCCTTGAAGGATACTATTGAAACAAGTTATTTGGGGAGTCCCAATAGAGAGATTTCAATAATGGTGAAAAAAAAATCCAGGAGTGTTTAAGAGGAAGGCACTGTAAAGGCTCAAATTATCCCTGTCATCTTCTCAGCAAGCTGTAGATACAAAAAAAAAAAAAAAAACAACACAATTTGAAGTGTCTGTATACAAATGCCAGAAGTCTAAAAAATAAAATAGGAGAGTTAGAGTATATAGCACTGAATGATGAAGTAGATATAATAGGCATCTCAGAGAACTGGTGGAAGGAGGACAATCAATGGGACACTCTTACCTGGGTATAAATTATATCGCAAGAATAGAGTAGATCAAATTGGAGGCGGGGGGGGGGAGGGGTGGCACTATATATTAAAGAAGGAATTGATTCAATCAAAATAAACATTCTGCATGACAGATAGCAGTGTAGAATCCATATGGATAAAATTACATGTATGAAGGGAAGGAATATACAGGTAGGATTATACTACCGTCCCCTGGGACAGATTGAACAGACAGATGAAATGTTTTCAGAGCTTCGGAAAGTTGGCAAACTGGGCAGCATTATCGTAACAGGTGACTTCAATAACCTCTTTCAAACACAGGAAATAAAGCATATTCATAAAATTCACATAAAAATATAACAAATACATACTATATATAACAAATATATACACAAATATAACAAATCCAACCAAAGCAGCACTTGCCAATTTATCTAGAATCCCTCAAAACCCAATTTTTCAAACAAAAATATAAGTGGAGAAAAAGACCTCAGTTAATCTTCATAGGTCTATAAAAATCTATACTCATTCCAATTCACTACAACTTCATAGAGATAATTTTCTTATACCTTTGTGAAGAAACATCATTTGTATTCTATAACAGTTCTTTTCACAAGGAAACTGGGAAAAAAAGGAGTAAAACAGTGCTGCTTTCTTCAGAAGTAGAAATAGTGAAAAAAAAACTAAGGACGCTTCTTTTATCAGTTACATGGTTTCTACAAGAAGATATAAGTATAAAATGGATGACTAGGATTTCCCCTTTTTTAAGATCATTTCATTCTGAAGATCTCCTGCTTCAGGAGTCTTAAAGATCGATTATATTACCTGAAGATTGGAAGGCAGTCAATGTTATGCTGATTTTTAAAAAGGGTTCCAAGGGAGATCTGGGAAATTACATATCGGTAAGTCTGACTTCAGTGCTGGGTAAAATAATGAAAACAATTATAAAAAATAAAATCATGGAACACATAGACAAGCATGATTTAATGGGACAGTCAGCATGGGTTCAGCCAAGGGAGATCATGCCTCACCAATTTGCTTGACTTCTTTGAAGGTGTGAATAAACATATGGATAAAGGTGAGCCGGTTGATGTAGTGTATCTAGATTTTCAGAAAACTTTTGATAAAGTTCCTCACGAGAGGCTCCTAAGAATATTAAAGAGTCATGGGATAGGAGGCAATGTTCAGTCATGAATTAGGAATTTGTTATGGAAATTGGAATGATGAATGAGGTGATTATATTTGCAATGACACTAAACATTTCAAAGTTGTTAAAAAGTATGCAGACTGTGAAAAATGGCAGGCAGACCTTAGAAATTGGAAGACTAGGCATCCAAATGGCAGATGAAATTTAATATAGACAAATGCAAAGTGATACACATTGGAAAGAATAACCCAAATCATAGTTATCACATACTAGGGTCCACCTTGGGGTTTAGCATCCATAAAAACCCCCAGGTGCCATTGTAGACAATACAATGAAATCTTCCGCCCAATGTGCGACAGTGGCCAAAAAAGCAAACAAGATGCTAGGATTAATTTAAAAAGGGATGGTTAACAAGACTAGGACTGTTGTAATGCTTCTGTATCACTCCTTGGTGCGACCTCATCTTCAGTATTACATGCAATCCTGGTCACCTTATCTCAAGAAATATAAAGCGGCACTAGAAAAGATTCAGAAAAGAGCAAAGATAATAAAAGGGGGATGGAACTCCTCTTGTATGAGGAAAGACTAAAAAGGTTAGGGCTCTTCAGCTTGAAAAAGAGACAGCTGATTTAAGTCTACAAAATCCTGAGTGGTGTAGAACGGGTACAAGTGGATCGATTTTTTTTTTTTTACTCCGTCAAAAATTGCAAAGACTAGGGGAAATATTTTTTCACTCAGAGAATAACCTCTGGAACACGTTGCCAGAGGTTGCAGTAAGAGTGGTTAACATAGCTGGTTTTAAGAAAGGTTTGGACAATTTCCTGGAGGAAAATTCCATAGTCTGTTATTGAGAAAGATATGGGGCAAGCCCTGGATCAGTAGCATGGAATGTTGCTACTCCTTGGGTTTTGGCCAGGTACCGGTGACCTGGATAGGCCACCGTGAAAATGGGCTACTGGGCTGAATGGATCATTGGTCTGACACAGTAAGGCTATTCTTATATTCTTCTGAGGTCACTCCATGCAGTGATACAGAGGCATTATAACATTATTGGCTTTACCATTCCTTTTCTAATAATTCTTAGCATTGTTTGTTTTTTTTGTCACCTCCACACATTGGGCGGAAAGTTTTAGCGCAGTATCTACAATGACACCTAGATCTTTTTCTTGGGCGCTGACCCCCAAGATGGACCCTAGCATCTGGTAAGTTTGATTTAGGTTATTCTTCCACATTAAATTTTATCTACTATTTAGATGCTGTTTTCCAATTTCTTAAGATCACTTTGCATTTAACATGCACCCTTATAGAATAGTTAAAATTACCCTTTTACAGTGTGTTAAATACAAGGCAGTTCACCCCACTGAACATTATGCAGGTACTGAAGAAATTAGCAGCACTATGTCATATTGTTTTGTTGTTAGTATGGCCATGCTCTAATCATCAGCGCATGCTAATTCCCACATTAACCGTACAGTGAACTCTTAACAATGGACTCTAGTACAAGGGAAACTAACATTTGGAAGAAACTATTCCTCCAGTGGGGCCAATGGTGTCAAGAAGTTTGCCCAGCACGGAAGAGGAAGAGAAATGAAGATGTAAACATAGGAGGATCAGGGGAAAGTGGATTTCTGACTATGGGGCTCATTTTCAAAGCACTTAGATTATTCATGAAATGCCTGGTTAAATAAAAAAAAGATAGCAGGAAAGCTGAGGCTTAGATGGAATTATAAGAACATAAAAATAGCCTTACTGGGTCAGACAATGGTCCATCAAGCCCAGTAGCCCATTCTCACGGTGGCCAATCCAGGTCACTAGTACCTGGCCAAAATCCAAGGAGTAGCCATATTCCATGCTACCGATCCAGATGCTTGATCAGAGCTCTCTCCTGTGTGGAAACTGTTTTAATGGCAACTGCTTACCTTAGCTGTTTCTGTTAAGGGAACACAGAAAGGTACTCCATGGGTTTGTCCTCCGCCATCAGTGGTGTCAAGGACTTGGTGCTGACAACCATTCCAGAAGTGATGACCTGACAAGCGACAGAGACTGTGCCGGTTTCGGGAGGAATGCTGAATACTTCGTTGAACCTTAGTGCTGACTGAGCTTCATTGAGCCCAGATCAGAGGGAGGATCTCCCTCAATTCAGAAGCACTATCCAAGCAGAAGTGGCTGATAGTATGCTTTCCAGAGAGGAGTTTTTGGCAGTCATCCATGGAGGACCAGCTGTGCAGCAACTAAGTGATGGGTTAATGGCTGAAGCAAGAAGATCTGTAATATGTTAGGAAGGGAGTGGAAGAGAGGATTCTCAAGGTAACAATTTGGTTTATGGGGAAATTAAAAGTTAATCCTGCAGTTGTTAATATGGAAGTCCTATGGCAAGCTATTATGGTAATTGAATCTAACCTTAAAAAGGCAATTTTTGTGCTAAGGTGTGATTATGGAAGGTGAGAGATTAGAGAAACATGAAGAACAGTTGGTACAACTGAAACTAGAGCTTAAAATTGAAAAATCTTTTATTTTCAAGAAGATGGAATATAAGGAGAATCTGAGGAAAAAAATTGAGATTCTTAAACTTTCCTAGTTCTCCAATATTGTCAGTGGTGGAAATGGTGTGGAAATATATTCATGACGAATTGATTCCATCTAAATCCACTCTGATCTGAAGCAGGATTACCTTTGAAAACTAATCTAACCATGCTATAGAAAAAGCTATCACTTGAATTCTTTTTATCTGAAAGTATGCCACCCATTTTGGGAGCACAATATCTCACTAAAAGATAGAAGTTGCTGGAGTTGTTTCTGCAGAGATGAATCACACTAACTTTTTAGAGAATTCTTTGGAAGTTATTATTGAGCAAAGTACTCTCATCATGATGTTTGCTCTGGAGTATGATAGGGATCTTATACTATGCACTTATTTCAGACATATAAATGAACAGTTCTTTGGTTCTACTTAAGTTTGTTTCCTGATATTTCACAGGTGTCAAAGAAAAGGAGAAAGGATTTCTTGGCACTTTGGCCATGTGTTGTGTTTCAATTAGTGGGAAAATTTCTTTGAACCAAAGCAACTGCTAGAGTTTAAAGAAACTAGGGAAGGTGTTGGAGTCATAGGTAGATCTGAGTCCTCTTCTGCAGGATAACTCGAACCAGATGCTAGTATTGTCTCCTATGCTGCTACCTTAGAATTTTTAAAATATCCTTAAGAATTTCTGTTTCTTTGGCCCCATATTTTATTGTGGACTAAATAATATTTAGTTTTCTTAATGGTGATCCATTAGGAAATATTACCTTATATTCTTTGATCTGTACTCATGTTTATTGATGCTTGTTTTTGCCTTTTAAAATGTATAAATAAAAACAAAATACATAAGAAAAAAAAATTGTTCTGTAATTTATGTTTTTACTTTTGCCCCTTTTACTTTTTTATTTTGTAAAGTCAGAGTCCCTTCTCTTTAGAACATTACACCTTCATAAAGGTGGTCTTCGTCATAAGGCATATGGGGACAGACTTAAAGATCTCAATATGTATACCTTGGAGGAAAGGCAGGAGAGGGAAGATATGAAAGAGACATTTAAATACCTACATGGCGTAAATGTGCATGAATCAAGTCTCTTTCATTTGAAAGGAAGCTCTGAAATGAGAGGGCATAGGATGAAGCTAAGAGGTGATAGGCTCAGGAGTAATCTAAGAAAATACTTTTTTACAGAAAGGGTCGTAGATGTGTGGAACAGTCTTTCTGAAGAAGTGGTGGAAACAGAGTCTGTGTCTGAATTCAAGAAAGCGTGGGACAGGCAAGTGGGATCTCTTAGAAAGAAGAGATAATGATCACTGCGGATGAGCAGACTGGATGTGCCATCATGTTTCTAAATAAATCTCAAATAGCACACACAGCTTCAGTATGTTTGAAAAAAAAAAACAACCAAAAAAACCCAGAAGCCTAATGTGTGTGAAAATTGTTGAACAAAAAGGTTGTGCAAAAATATTTAAGAAGGAACTCTAAAAAAATTGTTTTAAAATAATTTTCATTGCGCTGTCAATGAACTTAAACATTAATTTTCCATTGCTTCTCTCTTTTTCTTGAAAAAATATAAATGTTTACAGGTTTTGAACTTTCCCTAACCTCATCATTCTGATTCTAATTAAGATGGTATTAAAATTCCATGGCAACATCTGACAGGCAAATGAAATTACTCACCTGTAGCAGATGTTCTCCAAGAACACTGATGGATGATTTTATCAGATGGAGTCCTGCACAGGAATCACTTTCCAGCAACTTTGAGGGCAGCGCACTGTGCACACACATGCCTCTCACTACTATCACGTGGGACCAAGCCAATCTAATAAAATAGATGACAGAATAGAACTCCAAGGGGATGTGGGTGGGTAGTGCAGTGCGGATATTCATCCTTCTGTCTTCAGAGAGCACCTGTATAGGTGAGTAATTTCACTTTCTTCAAAGGCAAGTAGGATGAGAATCCCTAGCTACCAGGCTGTCGGAAATAATAAAATGAGAGAAGGCTTTCAACAAGCAAGACTTAACAGAGAACTGGACTAAGAAACAAAAGGACCTAGGGGAGTGGACCTGAATTCTAAATTCTGAAGGACTATCTGACCAAACCAGCAGTAAAATTAGGAGTCTTGTTCTAGGCAGTAGTGAGAAGTGAATGTATGGACTATAGAAGTTGATATCAGGTGGGCTACTAATGCAGCCATAAAAAAAAATGTTGGCTTAACAGTTAACTGGTTAAGATGGAACTCTGACGCTACCTTGGGAAGGATTTTGGATGCACAAGCAGAACTGCTCTGTGGTGGTGAAATTTGGGAAAAGTGAATCAGCCACTATAGCTTAGTGGCCATCACCAAAAACAAGATCTCCCAGGATAGGTACTTCAGATGACAAGTGTCACATGACTTGAAGGGAGCTTGCACCAACTAGATGAGAACAACCGCAAGAATTCACGAGAGCCATTCAGGAAGCCGTTTAGCGCCAACCAGCAGTGCCAAAGCATGCTCCCGTTCAGTACCACTCAGCAGCTGAAGCCGGAACTCACAGCATCGACCAACCGGGTTAGCAGCGCCCGCTACACCTCTGGATCACCAGGAATTCCAGTGGCAGAGGAGATAAGATGGACAGGGTGCAGAGCCTGGGAGGGAGGAGGAGCTAGGTGCAGATCCTGGCAGGGCACTTGAATATTAAGCCACCCGACTTATATTTGAGTCAACCATTTTTCCTTCTTTTTTGGGGGAAAATGGGGGTCTCAACTTATATTGACTTATATTGACTCTTATTCGAGTATATACGGTAACCCCATCTGAACAAAGTTAGTTTAAAAAAAAAAATTTGAAACCTTTACTTTTGAATGAGCCTCTTTACACCTGTCTTAATATTAAACCACACCATGTGGTGATCAATGGATGCCAGATGATCACCCAGGTACATCAGCTAGATTGTGAGCCCACCGGGACAGAGAGGGAAAATGCTTGAGTACCTGATTGTAAAAACTGCTTAGATAACCTTGATAGGCGGTATATAAAATCCTAATAAACTTGAAACTTGTAACATCAGAAACACTTTCCCCATTTGTAAGCACTAAGTCCAGTAGGGTTCCATTACCAACTGCTAGAACAGTTCACCTTGTAGAGAATTCAGGATCTCTCTACTTCTAGAAGACCCCACTGTAGGGATACCCTAATCAACATCTGGCATGTTAAAATCACCTATTAGTAATACTTTCCCTTTTACAGCTATATTCTGAATTTCTACTATTAAATCTCTGTCCAGTTCTGTCTGTGAAGGAGGCCTGTATATCATGCCAATGTAAATACATTTTCCATTTCATTCCAGTGCTACAAAGAGAAGGCAATTAGAGACTTTTGTCTGACTTTGCCTTGCTTAACTTACATTTTTATTTTTTTTGTATGATCAGACAATCTCCACAAGCACTCAAGCCTGTCTGCTACTGGACTGTGGGGTGAGGGGGAGAGGGTATATTTATTCAGAACTTACTATACTGCCTTAACTGCCTTGTATGACAAGGACGTGAATAGCGAGGCTCCCTCTCAGCACCCCCACGCTCTGAACCCCAGGACGCCGCACCCAGGGAGCGTGCCAGGGTCGAGGACCGACGGTGCCTTGAGGAACCCCTCGGGGAAGACCCCTGGGGTGCGAGGCACCGAAGACCTACGACGGCTCGGGGAGTGGTCCTCAGACTCCCTCGGAGAAGTCCGAGTACCTCGGCCTGGAGCCCCGGACCGAGGAGGAGTCAGCAGCAACTTGGGATTGGAGAGAGACAACTCCAACACCCGCAGAGGCCCCGTGGCCCGCACCGCTGGGGAACGGCCTCGTCTTGGGGGAGAATCCAGGGCACGCTTAGCCAGCCGCCGGAATGGGACTGAAGCAGGCTTTGACCGGCGCTTCGCCTCCCGGCGCCCTGAGGGCGAGGAACGCCTCGAGGCCCGGGGCGAGGAATCAGAGGAAGAAGAGAGACACCTGGAACAGCACACCTTGCCCCGAGGGGCCTTGACGCAAGGCTCAGGCTGGTCCGGCGCACGCGAGGTCGAGGCCGGTTGCAGGTGGGCCAACGCCGAGGAGTGCTCCGAGGATATCATCGCACGGAGCATGTCCTGAAAAATGGGTACCGACACCGCAGTGCACTCCACCGAGGACGACCTTGACATCGAGTATTGCCGCGTGGTGGAGGCATGCCACGAAGGATTGGAGGGCTTAGCCGGGGCTAGTGGCAAGGTACCCCCACCATGCCCGGCCGGCGCCCCCAAGGATGGCTTCTTCGCTGGTGTCGAACCTGAGGAAGGAAGAGGGGATTTACCCGGAGCCGAGAGCTTCGAGGCCGAGGCCAAAGCCGACACCAAAGCCGACACCGAAGGTAGCTCCACTGCAAAACTACGCAAACACAAAAGAAGCAGGAACAAAACAAAAAACCAACGCACAGCGACTCTATTGAAAAAACAACAAAGCCGCAGTGCTAGAAGGCACGTCGGAACAGAGTGACCAAGAACAGGACTTTCTGGCTCCGCAGAAACTATAGAACTGGAGACCACAAGGAGGGGATGCGCCCTCTAGTGGAGCAGGAAGGCACACATGCGTGGTGCAGCACAGCAAACTTGAATCTTCAATCAAGTTTGCTTGAAAAGCTGTCCGCGCGGGGCTCCGTAGATGACGTCACCCACATGTGAGAATATGCTGCCTGCTTGTCCTGGGATAATACAATTTCTGGCACTGGTATCTCCCCATCTTCCTCAATGAAAACCGAGGCAAATAATTCATCTAATCTCTCCGCTCTGTCCTTGTCTTCCCTGAGAGCTCATTTCATGTCTTGGTCGTCTAGCGGTCCAACTGATTCTCTTCCCGGCTTCTAGCTTTTAATATACCTTAAAAAGTTTTTATTGTGTGTTTTGCTTCCAGCACAATCTTCTTTTCAAGATCTCTGTTCGACTTCCTTATTAACGTCCTGCATTTCACTTGACATTCCTTGTGTTGCTTACAATTATTTTCAGTCGGATCCTTCTTCCACTTTCTGAAGGATTCTCTTTTAGCTCTAATAGCTTCCTTCACCTCAATCGCTAACCACGCCGACTGCCATTTGGTCTTCCTTCCTCCTTTTTTAATACATGGAATATATCTAGTCTCGGCTTCCAGGATAGAATTTTTAAATAACATCCATGCCTGATATATATTTTTGACCTCTGCAGCTGCACTTTTAAGTTTCCTTTTTACCATTCTCCTCCTGTTATCATAGTCTCCTTTTTTAAAATTAAGTGCAGTTGTATTGGATTTTCTGTGTAAACTTATTCCAGGGATTATATCAAATGTGATCATATTATGATCACTGTTAACAAGCGGCCCCGGCACCATTACCTCCCTCACCAATGCATCTGCTCCATTAAGAGCTAGATCTAGTATTGCTTCACCTCATGTTGGTTCGTGAACCAGCTGCTCCATAAAGCAGTCCTTGATTTCATCAAGGAATTTTATCTTCCTAGCATGCTCTGATGATACATTTACCCAGTCAATATTGGGGTAATTGAAATTACCCATTATAACTATGTTACCCAATTTGTTAACCTCCCTAATTTCTGATAACATTTCAGCATCTGTCTGTTCATCCTGGTCAGGTGGACAGTAATACACTATCACTATCCTTTCCCCCTTTATACACAGAATTTCTACCTATAGGGCATAGGTGTCAAACTCAAGGCCCACGAGCCGAATCCGGCCTGCGGTGTAATGTGGTGTTTTCATTGTCACTCCCGGTGTTATCTTCTGGCCAGCTCCCTCCTCCTCACTGCTGCAGCGTGCACAAAGCCTTGGGCGGTGGCTCCTACATGTGTCCCGCGCCTGAACCAGAAACCTTCCCTCTGCTATCGCAACATCAGAGGGAAGGCTTTCAGATGAGGTGTGGGATGTGTGAGGAGCCACCGCTCACGGCTTTGTGCATACTGCGGCAGTAAGGAAGAGAAAGCCAGCTAGAAGATAACACAGAGGGTGGTAATGAAAACGCACACCACGAGCCGCATAACACAGCCAGGCGGGAGCCAGCCAGAAGGTAAGACGACACCCACCGGAGGGAGGCATCTAGTTGAGGCACAGCATGGAGGGAGGGAGACAACAAAGGTAGGGGGGGAATGATTTTATTTTCAATTTAGTGATTGAATTGTGTCAATTTTGAAATTTTTCATCTGCTGTCTATATTTTGCACTGTTCAGGAAGAAATGCATTTGTTTCTATTTCTCTGGGGGTTGTACTGCATGCAGAGTCTTGAATCTTAGGGTTTCATTTGTATATATTAGTACTTTTAGTTTTCAGTTCCGTATTTGCATAGGGGTTATCTGTGTTCTGGCAGGAATGAATGTTGCGAAGCATAGTGTGCTTTGTGTAGTTTAATTTTGTGGTTAATCATTGTGTTGTTAATAAGATTATATTGTGTGTGTGTATATGAAAAATGAATGGAAAAAATGGTGTTACAATTAGTACTATTATGGGGGCATGGTCTGGGGTGGAGATTGGGTGGGGTCTGGCCCGCGACTTAGCCTGTGTTTTGGATTTCGGCCCCTTAATGTGATTGAGTGACACCCCTGCTATAGGGATTCCAAGGTGTTTCTGCCCTTGTAGAATTTTTAGTCCGTTTGATTCAAGGCCCTCCTTCATATAACACTACACCTCTGCCAATTTGATCCACCCTATCATATCACTACGATATAACTTGTACCCCGGTATGCCAGTGTCCCATTGGTTATCTTCCTTCCACAAGGTTTCAGAGATGCCTATTATATCTATCTTTTCATTTAGTGCAATATATTTTAACTCTCCCATCTTGTTTCTTAGGCTTCTTGCATTTGAATACAGACATTTCAAATAATGTTTGTCACATCTCTTAACAATTTGCTTAGCAGTTGGCATGGATAATTTGCAATCTTTAAAATCAATCTGCTCTGAATTTTAGGAAACCTGGTCAAGGCATTTTTCAAAAGAGAATATATTTTGAAATGTCGACCTCCTTGAGGATACACCCAATGAAAAGTTTGAAGACAGGCTGGTGTGGTGGATGTAATTGACATACACTAATCAATAGTGTTGAGGCCTTAACACTACTGATTAGTGTATGGTTCTCCTTCAGCTCCTTTAGATCTGAAGTGGCCCCCACTAAAAATTAGGGAAGACCACCCTTAAAGGGTGAATCACGAGGAACTATTTTGTTTCTCTGTCTATATCCACTAATCAGCAGACAACTACCCACAGAAGTGGTCTGGTAAAGACAAAATGGAAATGAACAGGATACAGCAGCTCTCATGCAGAAAATATGAATAGGTGTAATACAAAAGAAACCAGGCGTTTGTGAAAGACCACCCATCTGCCTGTTGGAAACAGAATACTGGCTGACCAGGAAGCTTACCATCCTTTAAGACGGAGCTCAGTTTGATTCTCTCTATCTCCACCTAAAGGTCATAACCCACAAACCTCCGGATGCATCTGCTGCTGATGACAAGGAAAGAGCTCTTTGAGGGTATATATCAGCTCTTAAATACTTTGTAAACAGAGGTTATTCAAGATTATCACTCGTTGCCTGAGTATAATGTATGTTATTACTGGCACTACCCATTTGGTCTTTCCATTGTCCTTGCCAATAAAATTGTTAAAGTTACTACGCCATTAGAAGTGCAGCAATTGCTGCAATAGGCTAATTTAATGGAAGACCAATCGTGTGAACAACCAGACTCTACCCCATCACAGTCAAGCATGATTCAGCAATGACAGTAGGGAAGACAGAAAAATAGACTGCAATATAATTTTGATACCACACAGAAAAATGGCAAACCTTGTAACTGAGGCATTGGAGACACCTTTACTTTTAACACTCATTCTAGTTACTGCTACAGTCCAGAATGGAAAGTTCTATACTTTTCTGCTTTTATTGGATTAGCAGAAGGGCTGTTATTAACATCAAATTATGCCACAAACAGTACAATATATATATATTTTTTGTTATATGCACTATATTTAAGCTTTTTATTCATTAGAATAATTCTGTACAAGAACTTGGGGTGGCAACCTTCTCTACCAGGCCCATAATAGGTGAGACCAAGATATTAATGGAAGTTAAAATTCTTAAAAATATGGGATGACTACATTAAATGGCAAGATCACACTTATAGTAATAGGTGATAATATTCCCTAATTAATATCAGTGCACAGAATATGCTTTTATGTCCCTAAATCCTTTGTCTTTCCATATATCAGGTGACCCTTCATTGTTAATTTATGAATGTTAAAAAGCAGCAGTTAACCCTAGTGTTTACCTTTCTCCACTAGGAATATTAACTATTTAACCCCACTCTCTAGTTTCTATTTTTTTACTGTTTTTTAATCTGCAACAGGACACTGCCTCCTGCTCCATGACTTTCATTTCCTCAGGAATTGTTCACGAGGTACTTCGTCAAATGTCTTCTGAAAATCCAAATATACAATGTGGTAGATTGGTGAGGCAAGATTTCCCTTGGCTAAATCCACATTAGCTTTATCCCATTAATCAATAGTTATTTGACCCGATGATGCGAGGAAGATATGCTGAAACCAGAGCAACTACTTTTTGAATAGCAGGCATTAAGCTGTGGAATTCACTGATGGGACAGCTACGGTTATATTCCGATTGGTTACGATTTAAAACTACTACTACTATCCATTCAGTCGTGTCTGACCCTTGGATACTCTGTAGGCCAGTCCTCATCATGCTTCCCTGTTTTCTACTTCTTTCAACTGCTTGATGTTCATTCCTGTGTTATTCTTGATGGTATCCAGCCAACAGGCTTTTGGTCTCCCCTAGAGGTCTGCACGGGAACGGGGATCGCGGGAATCCCTCCCTAACCCATGGGACTCGCACGGGGACCCCCCTCTGGCCAATGGGACTCCCACGGGGATGGAAGGCTTTAGAAGCAGGGTTCATCCATATAATATAATGGACACGTCAGCCTTAGTAAAAGAGGGGGTTTATAAGTTAATTACCTGAATAGAAAACAAAAAAAGGGTTCCACCCAAGAGATTCCACAAGGAAAACAGCAGCAGAAACACAAAAGAAACTGGAATTGATGATCCTGTCAGAAGTAATTGCTGCTTTTTATGGGGTTGGGCGGGGATTGAGGTAATTCCTTGCAGGGACGGGTGGGGATGGAGAGGATCCTGGTGGGGACGGGTGGGATTTCTGTTCCCGCACAACTCTCTAGTCTCCCCTGTGATTTAAAAAAAACTATTAAAAACTCGGCTGTTTGTTAAGGGGTTTCTGTGAGGTGTCTGGTTTTCCAGTAGTATAGTGGGTTTAATTTGAGTATTTGTTCTAAAATTTTGCTCTGTGATCTTTATTTTGAATGTTTTATGTTTGTATTTTTGAAACCGCCTAGTTGTAGGAGGAGGTATATATAATTTTAAAATAAATAAATCCATGCCTATGTATATGCTCACTAATTTTATTTGTTATAATAGTCTCCACCATTTTACCTGGCCTTGATGTCAGGCTTACTGGTCTATAAATTTCCTGAGTCAGTTTGGAACCCTTTTTAAAAGTTGATGTTACATAGGCCATCCTTCAATCTTCCAAACTATGCTTATTAATAAAAATAAATTACATATTAATAACAGCTCTGCAAGTTCATATTTTAGTTCTTTCAGTACTCTGGGATTTATACCATCTGATCCAGGTGATCTGTTACCTTTTAGTTTGTCAAATTGTTCTATTACATCTTCCATATTTACAAAAGTTTATTTCAGTTTCTTTGATTCATCACCATTAAATACCATTTCTGGCACGGTTATCTTTCCATATTTTCCTCAATAAAGATCAAAACAAAGAATTCATTTAGTCTATGGCCTTGTCCTCCCTTTATCCCTCAGTTATCTAGTGGTCCAACTGTTTCTACTATGAAAGGAGACAGATTCAGCGAATTTGGCATGCAGGAGGAGAGTGTGAATGTCTTAGTCGAGTTGACGACCGGAGACACTGGATTTGGGGCTTCCGGCTTGCTGACAAGGATCGGATGACATCTGGAGAAGTTTCGCAGCCAAAGCAGTGAAGTCATTTCAAGCTGGACTTTAGTCTTGACTGTTTTGTTTTCATTTTTTTTCACTTTCTTTTTAGTTTATATTTTATTTTTAAATCTCATTGTTTTGCCACTTGTTTTTGTTTCTTATTTAAATTTCATTTAAATTTCCCAAGAATTCTATAGTTTCAACGGTTCTCCCTTCTGCTTCTATTTCCTATCTCCCCTCTTTTTTCAACCTTTCAAAGTCCTTTAGATCATTATAGTCTTATTAGAATGTTTATTTTCTTATTTTTCTCATCTATCTCTATTTTATTTCTTCATTACTCTACTAATTGTCATTTTTCCAGGTACTTTAGTTAGATTGTGAGCCTTCGGGACAGCAAGGGAATTTCTAAGTACCTATTTTACTTATAATTTTAATGCACCCTATTGTCTATTTTCTGTAAACCGCTTAGAATCCTAACGGAGTTTAGCGGTATATAAGAAATAAATTACATTACATTACTACTGAATTCTTGCTTCTAATATACCTTATAAAAAGTTTTTATATTTTTGCTTCCAAAGCAATCATCTTTTCAAAGTCTCATTTGCTGTGTCATTCCTTGTGCTGTTTCTTATTATCTTCAGTCAGGTACTTCCATTATACTTTTTTCCCTTCGAGCTCAAAAGCCTCTTTACTTCAATTTGACAGTTCTAGTTCTTATTTGGCTTTCTAATGTGGAATATATCTGGTTTGGGCTCCCAGGATGGTATTTTTGTACATCCATGCCTGATATAAGTTGACCTTTTCAGCTGCTCCTCTTATTTTTTGTTAGTTTGTTGTTGTTTTTTAATCTCATTTTATGATAGGCTCTAGCTGAAGCATGTAAAGTGATCACAGAAGCTAAGAGGGAATGCCAATGTAGAGTACATTATGAGTTATTATGAAAATTTTATACTCAATGTAAGACCATATAGGCAGCCAATGATGAAACTTTAAAAGGGGAGAAATGTTGCCTCCTCTTTTAGCAAAACGAAGAATTCTCACTGCCAATACTGTAACATGCTTATATCCTCTTTTAGCTTTGCTCATTGAAAAGTAATAAGACTGCTGGTTCTTGTGAAGCTCATACATTGACATTTCTGAACCTGCAGTTAGACTGCCATACTGTTCTTCATTGTTGGGTCACAGCGAAAGGAAGAATTTTGTATATTTCATCATGGTAGATGAGTAGGATGTGTCTGTGAGAGTACATCAAAGGTATGTGAAAGAATTTTGTATTACATTGGAAAGAATGATAATGAAACTAGGGCTGTGGAATCGGAGTCAGAGGCAATTTTAGAGTTACTGGAATCTGAATCGGTGAAAATGTGCCAACTCCAACTCCTAACAGAGATTGCATGTCATGCAAATATTATACTACTTAAATTTCTTATTTCACAAGTAGTAATTTGATTAACTTATTTTTTCAGAGTATGTTTTACTTTTAGAATATATTTTGATATCAAGAACTATGATTACAAAATGTAATATATTTTATGATATTTATATTTGTGAAAATAGCACCTAGAGAATGACAAAAGGACAAAGATTGTCCCGCCCCGCCCCCACAAACTGTGTCTGATCCTATCTGCGCAAGCCTCGAACACCTATGATTTCACATTGAAATAATTTTATTAAAGTATAAAAAGAAACAATATTCTGTACAACTGTCATTTTATAAATCACAAATCCCCCTCCACTATAGACACAACCTAACAAGCCAAATTACTACAATGCTGCATAGAAACATCATGTTAACAGAATACCTGTCTCACACACAGAACATAAATGGCAAATTCATAACAGCTGACCAAAAATGATAAAATAAATTATGCCAAAATCTCAAAAAGTCACACCTTGCATGTAGTACCACACCTATATAAATACATAAAGGAATCAGAGTGGAAATAAAATAAATAAAGCAGTTTATAATTTTTTTAAAAGAAAGAATGGAGTCAAAGGTTTTATGTACTGTTGAGGAATTGTGGGATCTGCAGGTGCAACAAGTGATATGGAAGTTGAGATATTGGATTAAAACAATATCAGGCATCATGAAATAACTTTAAACCAAGTTGGAAATATTGAAATAGCACAGTTACTTACCCTAACAGCTGTTATCCAGGGACAGCAAGCAGATATTCTCACATGTGGGTGACGTCATCCATGGAGCCCCAGTATGGATACTTTAAAAGTGCATCGCCACTTTAAAGATTTTTAGAAAGTTCGCAATAGCCTGCACTGCTCATGCGCGAGCGCCTTCCCGCCCGACGTAGCTCGTGGCTTCTCAGTTCGTTAAGCAAGCTAAGAAGCCAACCAGGGGAGGTGGATGGGTTGTGAGAATATCTGCTTGCTGTCCCTGGATAACACCTGTTAGGGTAAGTAACTGTGCTTTATCCTAGGACAAATAGGCAGCATATTCTCACATGTGGGACTTCATAGCTTACTAGAATGGGATGTAGAGAGAGTTGACCAATTGAGATAATTAATTTTGCAATACTGCTTGGCCAAAGTGACCATACCGTCTGGAGCAAGATTCCAGACAGTAGTGTGATGTGAATATGTGAACTGAGGACGAAGTAGCAGCTTTACAGATTTCATCAATAGGAGTAGAGCAAAGAAAAGCTGTCATAGTTCTGACTTTATGGGCTGTGACTCCCCAGCTGTAGCCCAACCTGAGCATAACAGAAAGAGATACAAGAGGCCAACCATGTGGAAATCGTTTCCTTGGATACTGGATGTCCCAACTTGTTAGGATCAAAGGAAATGAAAAGTTGAGGAGATGATCTATGAGATTGAGTGTTCTGTAAATAGTAGGCCAATGCTCTTTTGCAGTCCAAAGTGTGAAGAACTGTTTCCCCAGGATGAGATTGAGGCTTAGGAAAAAATACTGGAAGTACAATAGATTGATTAAGGTAGAATTCAGTGATGACTTTTGAAAGGAACTTGGGGTGGGTGCAAAGCACCACCTTCTCATGGTGAAACATTGTGAAAGGAGGATCTGTTACCAGTGCTTGAAGTTCACTGACTCTTCGAGCTGAAGTAAGGGAGATAAGGAAGACCACCTTCCAATTAAGGTACTTGAGATGAGCCATAGCCAGTGGTTCAAAAGGAGGCTTCATTAATGCAGCAAGAACCACATTGAGATCCCAAACCATTGGAGGTGGTTTGACATTGAAAAGTCCTTTCATGAATCTAAACACAAGAGGATGAGCAGTGAGAAGTTCACCATCAACTGGTTCATGAAAAGCATTTATAGCACTGAGATGAACTCTAATTGAAGTGGTTTTGAGATCTGAATTGGATAAATAGAAACATGATAGCAGATAAAAGGCCAAATGGTGTCTTGAAGATGAAGGGAATTGAACGCTAAGCCCTTGGCAATACACTTGTGCCATAAAAGAACTCTGGAAGGGTGCAAATATTGAGAAGTACCCAAGAAAGGAAAAACCTCCAAAAGGAACAGAAGCCACAGGTGAAGACATCTGTATCGCCTGGATAAGAGAAGAAACAACCTGCTTCGCATAACCCTTACACGTCAGTCATGACTTTTCAAAAGCTAGGTTGCAATACCAAAGTAGTACGAATATCCATGTTGATCGGACCCTAGGTGAGCAAATCCGGAGATACCAGGAAACTCAACAGTCTGGCTGTCAAAAGACTCATCAGATCTGCTTAGCAAGGATGGCGCAGCCAATCCAGAGATTCTACTAATACTGTGCTCTGAAAGCGAACTTGAGATGGCAAATCCAAGCCATCATCAGCCAGGGGAAAACACTGAAAAAAGAGAAACCAGAGGCGAGAAAGAAGCCACGCTGCTATCCCCTCTGACTCCCACTCCCTGTGCCCACCGAAGAAGCTAGGAAGCTTAGAATTTTGAGAAGAGGCCATGAGGTCTAGTTCCAGAAGATCTCACTTCCATAAAAAGAGCTGGAATGCCTGAGCCAAAATTCCCAATATCCAGAATGTAGAAGATTTCACTATTACTAATATTTACACTTTCTAGAGCGTACACAGCGCTGTACACTGTAACATACAATAAATGGGCCATGCTCAGATTTCACGGAGAGAAAGTCTATCCAAACTCTTTTCCTGACCCATAAAATGATCTGCCAACAGAAGAGGAAGATGAGGGTCCACCCATTGAAGTAGAACCACAACTTTATTCGCCAACTGAGTACATCATCTACTGCCCAGGCTGTAGAGAAATACCCCCATCATAATAATGACTGAAAAGACCTTTAGCGTCATTCCGGAAGAATGGGCTGAAGCTCCAGAAACGGTAGCCTGACCATGCTCCAGAGTAGAAGAATGAACAAGTACTGAGTCACCTCTTAAGACCAGATTCCTGGAGCTGAGGATGGAAGGTACCGAGCCCCCCAACCCGACAGCCCGGGATGTTTGGTGGCCATAAGCTAGTCCAGCAAAGACCAAGGCATGCCTTTGAAAAGAGAAATCTCGCTGAGCCACCAAATCATACAGAGCGATGCTTGAGGAGCCTACCAAATAATTGGAGCCCTGAGATACTGGGAACCACCGGAACAAAAGCGACTGCTGTAGTGTTATAATGGGAAAGCAAGCCGAAGTTCCCAGTGGAGTCAGCACTGGATCCTAGAATCTGTACAGAATCCCATACTCTTGGTCATGGTGACCAAATAAGAATGCAAACCTGAGACTGTGACCCATCGCCTTAGTATCTGGGAAGAAACACATTTCTCTCCTATATGAATAAAAACATCTCCCCGATATACCTATAAATAGTACAGGAGAAAAGAGTGCTTTGCAAATTCGAAGATTCATGTCCAAAGAACTGAGGAAAAGAAACCACCCTTTTCGTGTCAGTCAAATGGCCCGACTGGAAGACGTCCGAATCAAGCAGTCAGTCAATAAGAAAGTAGGTGAATCGCCTGTACCACTGCCCACATTTTCTAAAATGTTCATGAAGCCTTGGGTAGGTGAAATGGCATGTGCCAAAACCGAAAGTGCTGCTCCAAGAGAGGCAAGCAAACCTAGTGCAGATTCGGAGTCCACAGTGAAAATGTAAATATTCTCCCAGTTTTTCTGCAGAAATGTGTAACCCTGAGAAACTAATTCAGCATAATGGGATTCAGCTGCCCAATGCCCCCGTCTCGGGCACCATGCAGTAAGTGGAACAACGTCCCTTAGTTCCCGAATAACTACAAGAACTGTCCTGAGGACCAGTAACACCGAAAAGGGAAACACAAAACATAGAGACTCTAAGAACGAACCGGAAACCTGAGGAGGATGCAAAGTTGCAAGCATCCTGAAAAATGTTCACAGCCCCCTGACCTGACATTATAGCGTCTTCTCCCTCATGAGAAAGCCTGAAGAGTCATTGGAAGAAGTCAAGATCCCCTCAGAATGAAGTGCAGGTCAGGGAACGGCAGGATAAGAACTGTAGGATCTGTAAGAAGAAAGAAATTCTCCTAGGAAAAATCAAGTTTCGCAATGTAAAGCACAGTTACCGTAACAGGTGTTATCCAGGGACAGCAGGCAGATATTAACTGATGGGTGACGGCACTGACGGAGCCCCGGTAAGGTCAATTTTAGAGTGATTGAACTCTAAGAACTTAGAAAGTTCTAGTTAGGCCGCACCGCGCATGTGCGAGTGCCTTCACGCCCGACGGAGGCGCGCGGTCCCGTTAGGATAAGCCAGCTAAGAAGCCAATCCGGGGAGGAGGGTGGGACGTAAGAATATCTGCCTGCTGTCCCTGGATAACACTTATTACGGTAAGTAACTGTGCTTTATCCCAGGACAAGCAGGCAGCATATTCTTAACTGATGGGTGACCTCCAAGCTAACAAAGAGGGACGGAGGGAAGGTTGGCCATTAGGAAAATAAATTTTGTAAAACAGATTGGCCGAATTGTCCATCCCGTCTGGAGAATGCATCCAGACAATAATGAGATGTGAAAGTATGAACTGAGGACCAAGTAGCAGCTTTGCAGATTTCCTCAATAGGAGTTGATCTGAGGAAAGTTACAGATGCTGCCATAGCTCTAACCTTATGGACTATGACAGAACCTTCCGGTGTCAGTCCGGTCTGAGCATAACAGAACGAGATGCAATCAGCAAACCAATTGGATAACATACGTTTAGAAACAGGATGTCCCAACTTATTAGGATCAAAGGATAGAAAAAGTTGGGGAGACGATCTGTGAGGCTTAGTGCACTCTAAATAGTAAGCCAAAGCACGCTTACAGTCCAAAGTATGCAAAGCTTGTTCTCCAGGATGAGAATGAGGTTTCGGGAAGAATACAGGCAGGACAATGGACTGGTTAAGATGAAATTCAGATACAACCTTAGGGAGGAACTTTGGATGTGTTCGTAGAACCACCTTGTCATGGTGAAAGACTGTGAAAGGTGGATCGGCAACTAGTGCATGTAACTCACTGACCCTCCTGGCAGAGGTGAGAGCAATAAGGAAGACCACTTTCCAAGTGAGAAATTTGAAATGAGCTGTGGCTAATGGTTCAAAAGGAGGTTTCATTAAAGCTGAAAGAACCACATTAAGATCCCAGACCACAGGAGGGGGCTTGAGAGGTGGTTTCACATTGAAAAGTCCCCACATAAATCTGGAAACCAAAGAATGAGCAGTAAGAGGTTTTCCGTGAACTGGCTCATGACAAGCAGTAATGGCACTGAGATGGACTCTATAGAAGTAGATTTGAGACCAGAGTTAGACAAAGACAGGAGATAATCCAACACTAGTTCTACTGCTAGCGAAGTTGGATCATGATGATGCAGAAGGCACCAGGAAGAAAATCGGGTCCAGTTCTGTTGATAGCATTGAAGAGTGGCTGGCTTCCTGGAAGCATCAAGAATAGAACGGACAGGCTGAGAAAGAAGTGAATGAGGCGAGGTCAGCCCGAGAGATACCAAGCTGTCAGGTGCAGAGACTGTAGGTTGGGATGTAGGAGGGATTGCTGATGCTGAATAAGCAGAGAAGGAAACAGTGGAAGAAGTATGGGCTCCCTGGAACTGAGTTGAAGTAGAAGGGAGAACCAATGCTGTCTGGGCCACCGTGGAGCGATGAGAATCATGGTGGCTTGTTCCCTCCGGAGCTTGAACAAGGTCCGCAACATGAGAGGCAGAGGAGGAAATGCATAAAGGAATAGATTGGTCCAATCCAGGAGAAACACATCTGCTGCCAGACGGTAAGGGGAGTAGAGTCTGGAGCAAAATTGGGGCAGTTGATGATTGTGAGGAGCTGCAAAAAGGTCCACTTGAGGAGTGCCCCATTGAGCGAAAATGGACTGGAGAGTTATGGGGGTCGAGAGTCCATTCGTGGGGTTGGAGAATCCTGCTGAGATTGTCTGCTAAGGAATTCTGCTCTCCCTGGATGCAGACAGCTTTCAGGAATAAATGGCGAGCTGTCGCCCAAGACCAAATCTTTTGGGCCTCCTGACACAACAGGCGAAAGCCTGTCCCACCCTGTTTGTTGATGTAGTACATTGCTACTTGATTGTCTGTGCAAAGTAGTAAAACTTGAGGAAAGAGGAGATGCTGAAAAGCCTTGAGGGCATAAAACATCGCTCTGAGTTCCAGGAAATTGATGTGATGTTTCTTTTCCTGGGCCGTCCAAAGACCTTGAGTTTGGAAATCGTTCAAGTGAGCTCCCCAGGCATAAGGGGATGCGTCTGTGGTGATGACTAGATGAGGAGGAGGCAGATGAACAGAAGGCCTCTGGAGAGATTGTAAGATTTCAACCACCATTGCAGAGACTGATGAAGAGACGATGTCACAGATATGTGTCGCGAAAAAGGATCCGTCGCCTGGGACCATTGGGTAGCTAGGGTTCACTGAGGAGTGCGCAGGTGAAGACGTGCGAAGGGGGTGACATGAACCGTTGAGGCCATGTGGCCCAAGAGGATCATCATTTGCTTGGCTGAGATGGAAAGCTGTGGAAGCACCTGCTGACAGAGATGAAGAAGAGTCTGAAGGCGGTCAGATGGAAGAAACGCCTTCATGAGAACAGTGTCCAAGATCGCTCAAATGAACTGAAGTCGCTGAGTGGGGATGAGATGTGACTTGGGCAGATTGATTTCGAAACCCAGAAGTTGGAGAAATAGAATGGTCTGGTTGGTGGCATGAAACACTTGCTGAGATGAAGGCGCCTTGATCAACGAGTTGTCCAAGTAAGGGAAGACTTGGAGATAGTGAGAGCGCAGAAAAGCGGCCACCACGATGAGACACTTGGTGAATACCCTGGGAGAGGAGGCAAGACCGAAGGGTAACACCTTGTACTGGTAATGGGAGCGATTGATCATGAAGCGGAGATACTGTCTGGAGGCCAGATTGATCGGGATGTGAGTGTAGGCCTCCTTGAGATCGAGGGAGCATAGCCAGTCGCCCTGAGTGAGAAGAGGATAAAGAGTGGCCAGAGAAAGCATTTTGAACTTTTCTTTGACCAAGCATTTGTTGAGATCTCGGAGATCTAGAATTGGTCTGAAGTCTCCGGTTTTTTGGGGGACCAGAAAATAGCGGGAGTAGAATCCTTGCCCTTTCTGGTCTAGAGGAACTTCCTCTATGGCGTTCAGAAGAAGGGACTGGACCTCCTGAAGGAGGAGGGAGGACTGAGGCGTGTTCAAAGCAGACTCTTTTGGAGGACTTGGGGTGGGAAGAGTCTGAAAATTGAGAGAATAGCCGTGGCGAATGATGTTTAGAACCCACTGATCTGAGGTGATGATCTCCCAACGGCTTAGGAAAATGGATAGACGACCTCCGATTGGTTGGGGCAGAAGAGAAGACGGAGGTAGACTGGATATGTCCTGGAGAAGAAAGTCAAAAGGGTTGAGTGGTTTTAGGTGATGTAGGTTGTTTCACCACCTGCTGTTGTTGAACCCTAGGTTGTTGGCGTTGTGGTTGACGTTGACGCCTAGGTTGTTGCTGAGCCAGAGGAAGAGGCCGAGCAGAGTAGCGACGTTGATAGGAGGACTGCTGACGAAAAGAACGAGAAGGTGGAGGCTTCTTCTTGTTCTTTAATAGTGTGTCCCAGCGAGTCTCATGGGCGGATAGCTTTTGAGTAGTAGAATCTAAAGAGTCCCCAAACAACTCGTCTCCCAAGCATGGAGTGTTGGCAAGGCGGTCCTGGTGGTTAACATCAAGTTCAGAGACTCTAAGCCAAGCCAGACGTCTCATTGCAACCGCCATGGCCATGGCCCTAGAAGTGAGCTCAAAGGTGTCGTATATCGAACGCACCATGAATTTGCGAAGTTGCAATAAACTAGAAGTGTACTGATGGAATAAGGGAAGCTTTCGATCAGGAAGGTATTTCTCAAACGAGGAAAGCTGTTGGATAAGATGCTTCAGGTAAAATGAAAAATGAAAGGCATAATTACCTGAGCGGTTAGCCAGCATAGCGTTTTGATAGAGACGCTTGCCAAACTTATCCATGGCTTTACCCTCTCTGCCAGGAGGGACAGATGCATAGACACTAGCGCCAGTAGACTTTTTCAAGGTGGATTCTACCAGCAATGATTCGTGTGGAAGTTGAGGCTTGTCAAAGCCCGGAATGGGAATAACCTTATATAAAGTGCCCAACTTTCGAGGAGCACCGGGGATGGTTAAAGGTGTCTCCAGGTTCTTATAGAAAGTCTCGCGTAATATATCATGCAGGAGTAGTTTGAGAAATTCCTTAGGAAGCTGATCAAAGTCCAAAGCTTCAAGAAAAGCTTTAGACTTTTTAGATTCAGCCTCCAAAGGAATAGAGAGAAACTTAAACATTTCCTTTAAGAAAGATGTAAAGGAGGATGAATCAGGCTTGGCAGAAGGATCTCGGCCAGCAGGGTCTTCCTCAGGGGATGATGCCTCTTCCCCGAACAACAGAGGTTCTTCTGAGTCATCCCAAAGATCTGGATCCCTGACTTGGGAAGCACGACCCCGGGATTCCGGGGTCGAAGACTCAGTATGTCTGGTTTTGCGCGCCGACTTCCCGGAGCGCAGAGAAGTGGTACCCGGGGAAGTAAGAGGTTGGCGGTGCCGAGAAGGATCAGACATCGGTGCGGGATCAGTTGTTTGGACCGCATGATGGAGGCCTCTCGGTTTGGCAGACAATACCGGCATGGAGGTCGAAGAAGTAGAATAAACCGGTACCGATAGAGCCGAAGCCGACAATAAGGGCTGCTCCATGGCCGGTATCGGAGGCTCAGACCGGACCGGAACTGGAAGGCTCGGTGCCAACAGAGCAGGAAGGAGCTGTTGCAACTGTTCTTTAAGTTGGACCTGAAGGACAGTCGCAATACAGTCATCCAAGGAAGGCACCGGTACCGCTTTCTTTTTTTGCGGTACCTATGGTGCCGCTCGAAGCCCAGAGGATGAGGAGGCCGAAGAGGATACACTCACCTCTATAGGGGCGGAGCGTTTACGAGGGCGCCTCGTGGTCGGCAGGACGACCGGAGGACGCTCCAGTGAGGAAGGCTTCTTAGCCAGCTTACCTGAAGGGTGCGATGCCGCTGCAGTGTCTAGCGGTGTCGATGAAGTCGTCGACGCCGGTGTGGACGCTGAGGGGGCTCAGTCATCGCGGTACTGAATAGAAGTTTCTGTTGGATTTGGCGATTTTTTAAGGTACGTTTTTTAAGTGTAGCACAACGGGTGCAGGTGGAAGCCCTGTGATCCGGACCCAGGCACTGAAGACACCAATTGTGTGGGTCGGTCAGAGAGATGGGGCGCGCACACCGCTGGCATTTTATAAAGCCTGGCTGAGGGGGCATTAATGTAAAAACGGCCTCCGCTAAATCGAAGGCAGAGGCTTCGATGGTGGCAACAGGCCCCGCCAGGGCGAACCGGAAAAAAGAAAGAAAATTATTATTTTTTTTTTTTAAATACAGAAGAAAGACAAGAAAAGGAAAAAAGGAAGAGAACTTCTGAGAAAAAAATCCGTGCGAGCGGGAAGGCAAGTAAAAGAATCTTCAACGGCCGTTGAAAAACACGTCTTCTTAGCTCCGCGGAAACTAAGAAACTGGGGACCGCGCGCCTCCGTCGGGCGGGAAGGCACTCGCACATGCTCGGTGAGGCCTAACTAGAACTTTCTAAGTTCTTAGAGTGCAATCACTCTAAAATTGTCCGTACCAGGGCTCCGTCGGTGCTGTCACCCATAAGAATATGCTGCCTGCTTATCCTGGGATAGAGGAGTATATCCTGAAAACAGTATTAACTCCATGCAACGTGAACGAAATACGTATGTTCTTTAAAGTGAATACGTACTAGACGCAATCAAGATGCTGCATCTACCGCCCCGTGGAAAACAACAGCATCCTAACAGATATCAGACAAAGCTTCAGGGATGAGGCTAACAGCCGCATAGCGCGCGCTCTTCCGCGGGTTTGATAGAATAGGTAATTGGCTCCTGGTTAGAAGGAGCTGCACAGCCCTTCCTATCTGGTCGGGGAGTCCGTCTAGCATGTGCCATGAGAAGATGGCAACAGGAGAAACCAGCGTGATAAGCATGGAAATCTGAAGTCCAGGCCCTCTCAGAAATAGAGAAAGAGAGTCCTGGCCACAGGAAGATGCGAAGTGTCATTATGCCCATAGAGACAGCCCGAACTTGGAAACTGTCTTTACTACCTTTAGGCATATATATCCAATGCCACTACTAGACACATGCAGTGCAGCACAGAGGTCCAAACTAGCAGCTTCCTTCAAGTGAATGCAGCACAAACACAGACATAGACATATAAATCTGCCCAAGCTTGTCCTAAAGCTGGTGAAACACGTATAACTTGTCTGAACCGGAAAGGAGAGAAGACGCGGCATACCCTGACCAAAGTCAGCTGTAAAATACTACCGGAACGCTGCAGCTCTCCTGCCATTGCCTGAGACCCAAGCACACGCCTGATTCTCGCTGACAGGTGGCTGCTGCATCAACGCTCCTAGAAACATAGTCGGATTCAAGCCTCGCAAAATTTACCCTGCCGCGGCCTGCATAGAAAAAAAATCAGATTCGGGGAATACAGAAGAATGGTGCAGTGCTTCCCACAGCGCCGGAAAAAACATGTCCCATCTCATGCGCGCTGCTATAAACTGGCACCTGCACAATCAGCTGCACATGGCCGTCACAAACACCGACAAAAGAAAGCCTCAGAATAAACAGGACTACTACTGCTGCACTGAAACCCAAGTGCGAGCATGAAATCGCACCGCTAATGCTGCGCTGTAATCAACAAGGAAACCAAGCGCGTGCATGCAAAGGGCGGGAAAGTCCCGGCTTCCTCCTCGGATTTCTAGTCATAAAACTTAGCCTCAATAAAATATCCATTCCTTAAACATACGTTGGCTGAACCCACAGTACTAAGACTCCCAAACAGAACCTGAAGTTCAAACAGTAAACAACACATACATTCTCACAAGCTTGTTGAAGCCAGTAAGAGCTGGTTGTGCAGCACTAACAGGACAGAATGTAGCAACTGTGGTCTCCCTTTTTTTAAAAAAACAGAGAAGGGAAAGAAGAAAAAATTGACATCCAGTCAGACCCTCTAGCAATGGAGGGAGGGTGAGGCAGGAACCTGGGGGGGCCCAGGTGTAACCCCTAAAGCTGGCACCATTCAGCCGGACACCCTTGTCTCACTGAAGAGAAAATCTCAACAGGAGAAACAGAATGGCAGTCTTACTGAAGAGAAACATAAACAGGAGAAAATAAAGTTCCAGTCACAGCCAGAATCCAGGAGCTATTCGAATAGCGACCATCACCTGCTGGGAGATAGAGCATACTGGAGATACAGGAGGAGTGCCAGCCAATAGGACCACCTGTTAATCAGTTTCTCTATCTCTGCCTGTGGTAGATGTGTGCTATCCCCATTGGTCTCTGGATTCATCTTCTGCTGTTGCTAAGGAATTGGATATATGTTCATCCCTTAAGACATCTTTTTGTTATATCATTTATTATTTTTATGCTTCTTTCTCTTGAAGGCTCCGATCATATGATTAATTATAACTAACATTGAATTTATGCTGAAACTTATGACCTAAATTACGACTGTAATTAAGCTCATTTGAGTAAAGTCAGGAAAATATGGTATTAAAAAAACATGAATAGATGTGCAAAAGATAAATTATTTTTTTGTTCCTATTAATTTTAGATTTTTTAAATTACATTTGGATGCATTATTTTAAAGAGTGCAAAGGTATTATTTTACCATAATATTATTAGTATTCTAAATGCATTAAATACACGAGACCATATATGCACAATCATGAATTGATATGTTTAAATCTTATGATTTTGAATAGATATGTAAACGTTTTTCTAAATGTTTTATTATCTATCTATATCTATATATATATACACACACATTTTTAAATGTACTTTTACATTTTTATTTGATAATATTTATACACAAAGATGATCATGGATGATGTGATTTATGATTTATTTGGATTTGTATATTTTTTTTGATAATTTTGTTTATATGTATTCATGATGTTCTGTTTTATGATGTTTTTATGTTTATTTTAAACTCCTGAGGCAGGCAAGAGGCGAAACACTGTCAGTGTCGGGTCATATATCTTGTTCAGAATCTATCCCCCTCTTCTACGAAACTGCGAAAGCAGTTTCTAGCACGGGGAGCTGCGCTGAATGGCCCACACTGCTCCCGAAGCTCATAGGAACTCAATGAGCATCGGGAGCAGCGCAGGCCTTCAGCGCGGCTCTCTGCACTAGAAACTGCTATCGCAGTTTCATAGAAGAGCGGGTATGCAATAAAGTACAAGTTTTATTCCAGGTCTGAAGGAAGTTTCACCTTTGTGGGTGTTGTTGTTTCTGGTTAACAAAATTTTAAACCATTAAGTTAAATAGAAATACAAAATAAATATGAAAAAAAGAATAGAGTAAAACAAATACAAAAAGGATCGATGATGATTTCCACAGTTTTCCATTAAAAAAATGAAGAATTACTGCTCTAAATTCCGATGATTCAAGAAGTTGTTATATGAACAGTTAAATGATTTATGAAGACACACACAATTGTGGTACCCTGTAGATTAACACACGATTAACAAAGGTCACATAGAAGTTATAAGGATAGAAAAAGTGAAATACTGCCATCTACTGGGCTTAATGTGCAAGTGATTGCAGGCTAGGTTACCTTATTCAGTGTTTTTCAACCTTTTTTGGGCAAAGGCACACTTGTTTCATGAAAAAAATCACGAGGCACACCACCATTAGAAAATGTTAAAAAATTTAACTCTCTGCCTATATTGACTATATATAAAGTAATTCTCTTGAATAGGAATCAAATAAACACAAAGAAAGTATTTTATAATTACTTTATTATGAAATAAAAATTATAAAATACTTTATTCAGTGCGAAACCTGGGCCTGTTTGGCTGAACACAAAGCTGATATTCTGGCTGGAATGGAAGAAAGACACACACGTACCTCTTCGTCAACAGCTCTCAGTCTCTCTCTGTATTTGGTTTTTATAGCATACAAAAATAGACAAATATACCCTCCATCCTTTTTATTAAACCACAATAGCAGTTTTTAGCGCAGGGAGCTGCGCTGAATGCCCAGCACTGCTCTTGACGCTCATAGGCTCCCTGCGCTAAAAACCACTATTGCGGTTTAGTAAAAGGGGACCATATTGTAAAATATAGACAGCAGATATAAATTCAGAACTGTGCATAGTAAGTGAAGGGAAGTTTTCATCTCTGGGAATTTACCCAGTTAACTATTAAGTTATTTGGGCAAATTCCTTTGAAAACTGTGGTAATACTGCCTCCACTTTGCTAAATTTAAAATAAAATCATTTTTCCTACCTTGTCTGGTGATTTCTGGTTGCACTTTCTTCTTCTGACTGTGCATCCAATCTTTCTTCCCTTCTATCAGCCTGTATGCTTTCTCTCCTCCACACCTCATTCCCTCCCCCAACTTTTTCTTCCTCTCTCCCTGACCTTTCTTTCTTTTTTTCTGTTTCTCTTCTTTCCTTCTGTTTCCCTGCCTGCCCCCTTTCTTTCTTTCTCCCAGCCTCCTGTCCAGCAGTAACTCTCTTCCCTTCCTCCCCTCCCAGCAGCATCTCTCCGTCTCCCTCTCCAGTAGCAGCTGTCCTTTTTTTCCTGGCCCAGCAGCTTCCCAGATTCCTTTCCCTCCTCCCCTCCCAGATGCATCTCTCCTTCTCCTTCTCCCTCTCCAGTAGCAGCTGTCCCTTTTTTTTCCTGGCCCAGCAGCTTCCCAGATTCCTTTCCCTCCTCCCCTCCCAGAAGCATCTCTCCTTCTTCTCCCCCTCCAGTAGCAGCTGTCCTTTTTTTTCCTGGCCCAGCAGCTTCCCAGATTCCTTTCCCTCCTCCCCTCCCAGATGCATCTCTCCTTCTCCTTCTCCCTCTCCAGTAGCAGCTGTCCCTTTTTTTTCCTGGCCCAGCAGCTTCCCAGATTCCTTTCCCTCCTCCCCTCCCAGATGCATCTCTCCTTCTCCTTCTCCCTCTCCAGTAGCAGCTGTCCCTTTTTTTTCCTGGCCCAGCAGCTTCCCAGATTCCTTTCCCTCCTCCCCTCCCAGAAGCATCTCTCCTTCTTCTCCCTCTCCAGTAGCAGCTGTCCTTTTTTTTCCTGGCCCAGCAGCTTCCCAGATTCCTTTCCCTCCTCCCCTCCCAGATGCATCTCTCCTTCTCCTTCTCCCTCTCCAGTAGCAGCTGTCCCTTTTTTTTCCTGGCCCAGCAGCTTCCCAGATTCCTTTCCCTCCTCCCCTCCCAGATGCATCTCTCCTTCTCCTTCTCCCTCTCCAGTAGCAGCTGTCCCTTTTTTCCCCTGCCCAGCAGCTTCCCAGACTGATAGTGGTTTTCTCCCCTGCCAGCAGCTCTTCTTACTTCCCAGCGCAGCGATTCACGAAGGCAGCCTCGGGTCCTTTGTTGGGTCGCGCCGCCTCTGAGGAAAGAGGAAGTTGCATCATCAGAGGCAGCCGCGACTCAGCAAAAGCCCCGAGGCTGCCTTCGTGAATCGCTGCGCTGGGAAGTAAAGGAGAGCTGCAGAGAGAGGAGAAAGCCACTGTCGGAGGCTCCCCAAGATCTCTCCGGCCCAGCGCACGCTTCCGATGCTGATCTTGCCGGTCCTGCGCGGACCGGCAGGAAGTTCAAATGAGTCAATCTTGCCGGTCCTGCGCGGACCGGCAAAAATTTCCTGCGGACCGGCGGTTGAAGAACTGTGGATTAGATCGCCAAGACAAAGTGAGTCCTGGGTGATCGACTCACTTTGCCTTGGCGAGCTACTGGCGCCCCTGCCTCGGGCCCCCTGTAAGCTCCGGGCCCGGCGGCCCTGCGGCACACCAGGCAACATCTCGCGGCACACTAGTGTGCCGCGGAACAGCGGTTGAAAAACACTGCCTTATATAATTCTTTTAATTTCAGAACATGAATAACCACCTTAGAAAAATATGCAGACATGAAAAAAAATATGTTTTTGTAATATACTACACAGGGCAGATGCAAAGAACTGTTTATCCCATGTTTTAGTTTTGTAGGCCCGGAAAGGTTGAATACGTGACCAGTTTTACCATTGTATGATAATTGAAACAGAATGATGTCAGGGGAAATATAAATGTTTCAACACTAACCCCCTCTTCTACATACTGCGATAGCAGTTTCTAGCTTGGGGGAGCCGCGCTGAATGGCCCACACTGCTCCCGATGCTCATAGGTACTCAATGAGCGTCGGGAGCAGCGCGGGCCATTCAGCGCAGCTCTCTGCGCTAAAATCTGCTAGCACGGTTTCGTAGAAGAGCGGGTAAAGCTCTCCTTCAGAGAGAATGTCAGGAGTTGTTAAAGTGCTTTTCTCTCCCTGGAAACAAAATAATGTTGTTATATTTTACTTGTGGACAGTTGAGGTCCAAGATGAAGACTTTATTAGAACAAATAGATAATCCACATGAAAATGTCTAGGACCTGAACCACTGTAAACATAAGGACCCAACATGGTCCATGTTTCAACACTATTGTTTTCCTCAGGGGTCCCTATAGGTCCTATATGCAAGCTTGTGGATTAAATAAAAACGAAAGCTCAATTCGCTATCGAGTGTATCTCACTAGTGCAAGAGCTTTCGTTTTTATTTAATCCACAAGCTTGCATATAGGACCTATAGGGACCCCTGAGGAAGACAATGGTGTCGAAACACGGATCGTGTTGGGTCCTTATGTTTCCAGTGGTTCACGTACTAGACATTTTCATGTGGATTATCTATTTGTTCTAATAAAGTCTTCATCTTTGACATCAACTCTCTACAAGTTTGTTTGGTTTTGGTTGCATCACCTTTTGTGGAGGGATCAGGGTCAATTTTCTTGTTTTATCATTATATTTTACTTGACATCTTTTATGATATATTTGAATATCTGCTTATTATAGTATACAGTGTTTTTGTTTCCAGCTTATTAAAAGTAGGATGAGAATCTTTTCTTATTCACAAGAGAGAAACTCTCATCCTGTTAAAACTTCTCCTGAACTAATATCCAAGAAATAGCAGCCTCCCCTGGATAGTACCAATTCCACAGCCCTGAATGAAATTCTTGAAATTTTATAGCAAAACATATGGTGGTGGAAGCGAGTGATTGACAAAGCATGTTCTGGGAGGTCATCTACCGCAAAAGAGTCTACTGCATATCTCTGCATTGTTTTTGAAATGCTGCAAAAATATATTGAAAGTGAAAGAATGAAAAATGATCAGATCCTGTGCAGTCATCTGATTCTGAATAAAAAACAGTCTTGTTACTTTTCAATTAGCCCTTGTACAAACACTAGATCTTACTTCACTCTAGGTTCAAAGTTCAACTTTATTTAATATATTACAACTCAGTGAAAATCTAAGAGGTCAACAAACAAGATTAAAACAAGAATGACATTCAAATATTAAGTACTGTACCTTAGATTCCAACACCCAAAATATACTCCATATTAATTAATACTATCTTCAAATAGCTTAAAGATCAAACTTAAATTGAACCCTCCTAACACCAAAGCCATTATCTTCTTTAGAAATACTGAACCTACACAGTCGAGTCACATTATTAAGACTACTATCCAGAATAGCCGCCTCTGGCAGCTAGATGCTGTGGGAGCTACTCAATAAGATGCTGGATGGCTGCTAGAGGTAGCTGGAACCATGCAGACTGCAGTGCGTTCGACAGTTGCTGATGGATGCATGGTGGTGGATCCAGTCGTCAAACATGTCAATTGAGGTAGTCCCAAATGTGATCGATTGGATTAAGGTCTGGGGAATTTTGAGGGTAGGGAAGTAACTGGAAGTCCTGATCATACTCTGAAAACTACTCGCAAAGAATTCTGGGCATATGACATGTCACATTGTCCTTTTGAAAGATCCCATCGCCTAAAGGGAAGAACTTCAACTAATCTTCTTAGCTATAGTTTTCAAAGCATCCATACTAGGGAAGTGCTAAAACTTATCTAGATGCTGCTGTTGATGGGCTTAAACTTGGCCCTGAAGGATTCTTTCCAGAATCTCCAACTCCACCAATATTGTTTGCAAGAGGAACAGAATAGAATATGCAACCCTTAGAGGGTCATAAGAAATTAAGAATAGCCATACTGGGTCAGACCAATGGTCCATCTAGCCCAGTAGCCCATCCTCATGGTGGCCAATCCAGGTCACTAGTACCTGGCAAAAACCCAAAGAGTAGCAACATTCCATGCAGGGCAGTGGCTCCCCCATGTCCATCTCAATAACAGGCTAAAGACTTTTCCTCCAAGAAATTGTCCACACCTTTCTTAAAACTAACTATGCTATCTGCTCTTACCACAAACTCTGGCCACGCATTCCACAGCTTAACTATTCTGAGTGAAAAATATTTCCTCCAATTGATTTGAAAAGTATTTCCTTGTAACATTATCGAGTGTGCCCTAGTCTTTGTAATTTTTTGACAGAGTAAAAATCGATCCACTTGTACCCGCCATTCTACACCACTCAGAATTTTGTAGACTTCAATCATCTCTCCCCTCAGCCAACTCTTTTCCAAGTTGAAGAGCCCTAACCTTTTTAGTCTTTCCATACGAGAGGAGTTCTATCCCCTTTATCATCTTGGTCACTCTTCTTTGAACCTTTTCTAGTTCATCTATATCTTTCCTGAGATAAGGCAACTAGAATTGAATGCAATACGCCAGGTGAGGTCGCACCATGGAGCGATACAGAGGCATTACAACATTCTTAGTCTTGTTAACCTTCCTTAATAATTCCTAGCATCGTGTTTGCTTTTTTTCGGCCGTCGACACACATTGGGTGGAAGATTTCATTGTATTATCTGACACGCATATCTTTTTTTTGGGTGCTAATCCCCAAGGTGGACCTAAACATTTAGTAACTATGATTTGGGTTATTCTGCCCAATGTGCATCACTTTGCATTTGTCCACATTAAATTTCATCTGCCACTTGGATGCCCAATCTTTCAATTTCCTAAGGTCTACCTGCAATTTTTCACAATTTGCATGCGTTTTAACAACTTTGAACAGTTTAGTGTCATCTGCAAATTTAATCACCTCGCTCATTGTTCCAATTTTGAGATCATTTATAAATAAGTTTAATAGCACCTGTCCTAGTACAGATCCCTGCAGCACTCCATCATTTACTCTCCTCCATTGAAAAAAATGGCCTTTTAATCCTACCCTCTATTTTCTATCCAATAACCAAGTCCTAATCCACAACCGACCTTTGACACCTATTCTCTTTAAATTTCTCAAGAGCCTCTCATGAGGAATTTTATCAAAAGCTTTCTGAAAATCTAGATACACTACATCAACTAGCTCTCCTTAATCCACATGTTTATTCATACATTCAAATAAGTCAAACAAATGGGTGAAGCAAGATCTCCCTTGGCTGAACTCATGATGACTGTCCCATTAAATGTTTGTCTATGTGTTCCACAATTTTAATTTTTATAATGGTTCCCACTATTTTGCCTGGCCCTGAAGTCGGGCTTACCAGTCTGTAATTTCCCGGATCTCTTCTAGAACCCTTTTTAAAAATTGGTGTAACATTGGCCACCCTCCAATCTTCATGTACTTCAGATTATTTTAGCAACAGGTTACAGATCACTAATAGCAGTTCAGCAATTCTTTTAGTACCCTGGGATGTATACCATCTGGTCCAAACTAAACTAAAGCTTGAATTTATAGATCATGTCATCTTTATGAGAATAAAGCTTGACTTGGTTTACAGTATGAGATGTTAAAGGAAGAGACAAAAAAGAGGAAAAATTTACAATTTGGTGAATAATCAAGTTTTTAAATGTTTACGGAAGATTTGAAGAGAGCCTATTTTTTTCAGGCACAATGGGATATTATTCCATAATTCAGTTAGTTTAAAGAAGAGAGACATTCCCAGTTTACTAGTAGAAACCATGCCTTTCAAAAATGGAAAATATAATTTAAGTTTTTGCATAGTTCTTACCAATCCATATATTTTGGAGTTCCAAGACAGAGGAATTAGTAGAGGACATATGCCGAATATGATTTTAAAGGCGAGACATGCACATTTAAAATATATTCTGGGGAATATTGGAAGCCAGTGTAGTTTAGCAAGGAGAGGCGACACATGCTCAAATTTACCTTTACCCAAAATCAGCCTAGCTGCAGTATTTTAGATCAGTTGAATTCTATGCAAGCTGTTCTTGGTTAGGCTAAGGTAGACAGTATTATAAAAGTCTAGAAGTGAGAGAATAATTGATTGGACGAGGACAGAAAAATGCTGCTGTTGAAAGCAGGACCTGACTTTTCTAAGCATGTGGAGGCTAAAAAAAACCACTTTTTTTTTACTAGGGAATTAATATGCTCACTAAATGAGTGATGAGTCAATAACCCCTAAGATTCTAGAGGAGAACTCAGTTTGTAAAGATGTGTGAAGAAAAAAATGCAAGGAAGTTTTTCTTCACCCAAAGGGTCGTGGACACTTGGAATGCGCTACCGGAGGAAGTGATCAGGCAGAGTACGGTACAGGGATTCAAACAAGGATTGGACGGATTCCTGAGGGATAGGGGGATCGTGGGATACTGAGAGAGGTGCTGGGATGTAACACAGGTATAGAAAGCAAACCAAGTAATAAGTATAGAAATCCGACCAGGTCGTGCATGTGCAAGACCGGAGGGTTAGGACTTCGATGGGAAGATAAAACTCAATGGGAAACCAAGGTGGCAAGGGGGCCCCTTCTGGTGTCTCAGACAGGCCGTGACCTGTTCGGGCCGCCGCGGGAGCGGACTGCTGGGCAGGATGGACCTGAGGTCTGACCCAGCGGAGGCACTGCTTATGTTCTTATGCTTATGTTCTTATGTCTCTGATGACAGAGAAACAGAAGAAGGAAGATGATCCAGCTTAGGCTCAAGCCATAACAATTTAATTTTGTTTTCATTTAATTTCATTTGCGCAGAAAGAGCCCAGGCTTGAAGTTTCTGTATACACTGGGTTATGTTTGTCAACAAATTAGAGAGGTTTGAGTTGACCTCAAGAAGGATAAAAATATAATCGGCGTAAGTATGCAAAGATTCAAGAGTGGTTGTTTCAAAAAATTTCAGAGTAGTCATGAAAATATTAAAAAGAATAGGGGAGAGAAGTGATCCCTAAGGGACTCCACATGACGGCTTCCAGGGAGAAGATTTTGTATCGTTCATATACAGTATAAGATCGAGATCTTAAGAACTTAGAGAACCAGTTTAGGACCGTGAGGTCAAGTCCAATTTCAGAGCTGGTGAATCAGAATGTCATGGTGAACGACATCGAAAGCTGCTGCCAAGTCAAATTGTAGGAGAATGGCAAATTTGTTTTTCAGGTGCAATTGCTGGACCTTTGAGATTAAAGAGACCAGTAAGATTTCTGTACTAAAATTGGGCCTAAAACCATGCTGACATGTAGAATGGAAAAGCTCTCTATGTAAGAGGAAAGCTGAACAGAAATTATGGACACCATCATTTTGGTAAGCAAAGGGATATTAGCTATAGGCTGATGATCCATCTATCCGGCTTAGTTAAGGTCAGCTTTTTTTAACAGAGGAGTAAGAGATATGTGACCCATGTTTGCAGAAAATAACCCAGTTTCTAATGCAGAGTTTAAAATCTCAGTTAAGAGTGCAATAGCTTGGGTGGGAATTCTTTCATATAAGTAAGAGGGAATAAGATCTAAAATACACTTACAAGATCTTAATTTATCACATAATTGTAAGATTTGAGCCTCAGTTAGTTTCAAAAGCGACCCAGATTAGATCTGCAGGGGTCCTGGAAGCATTGGAGATGGGAACTGAAGGAAAGTCGTAAGACACCAGTAACAGGAAATGAATCTCTTATCGTAGAAACTTTTTCATTTAAAAAATTTGCCAGAGTATCCGCATCGGGTAAAGAAGATTGAGATGACTTTTCACTAATAGAAGTTAAAGAATGCTAGATGTTAAAAAGAGTACTACTTTGTTTGATCTGACAATTTTATTTCCATAGAAGTTTTTCCTGGCCTTTTTCAATATGGAGTTATAATATCTGATATTAAGCCTCCATATCTGTTTATCAGCAGGAGATTTGGATTTTTTCCATTTGCATTCTAGCATTCTGCATTTTTGTTTCAGTTCTCTATGATATGGTAAATACCATGGTGATTTACATGTGTAGGAAATGATTTTAGATGATAGAGGAGCTAGAAAATTGTAAACAGACTCTGAGCTACTTACCCAGTTATTTCAATTACATTCTGTAAAGTCAATATTATGTGAATAAGTGAACTGATTTAAGAATTGAGACCAGAAATGTTTGCATACTTTCTTCTGGAAAGCGATAGTATTTTTCTGTTGAGATTGGTCCTAGAAGTGAGACATGAAAATAGGGAGACAAAATTCACCCAGGAAGTGATCCAACCAAGGTATTTGATGCCATCGTATATCACCTATTAGAGTTTTGTAGTTAGTGATATCTAGAACTTAAATAATATAAAGAGAGTGCTCTCTTTCATGGGTTGGAGAATCAGTGGGAAGAGAGAAGCCTAGAGACAGTAAGAAATTTTTAAATTCTGAAACATCTTTACTGGTATTATCCTCTAAGTGAAGGTTGATATCTTCAATGATCAATAATCTTTGTAATTTTAAGAAAGATTTCAATATAATCTCCAAAATTTGATTGGATGATCCATTCCAAGGTACTGAGGGACGATATAAAAGTAAGATACCGGTACATAATGGATAGCATAACTCATCATTAACAGTAGCGAGCATAAATTCTAAATATGGATCACTACCTTTCTCAAGTAACTATACATCGAAAAATGATTTAGAAAGGAGAGGCGGGCCTCCTGTAACCCTGAGAATAGAGTTCATTTTGAGTAAAAGTACCATCCCTTGTAATCCCTAATCCTAATGCACAACAGGCTAAGATCTAAGTCCACTAAAAGGTCTTTTATTATTTGGCGTTTGTTGCATACAGATCTTGCATTACAGTATACAATTGGATCTGGCATAAGAGAATCAAAGAATGAACCGGGAAGATTAGTATTTGAGAGAGATGTAAGAGAATTATAATTGCAAACTTCAGGTGATTTATCGCTTTTTAAGTTGTCGATTTGGCTTAGTATATCTTCCAGATTCAACAAGATTTCTTTCAGTTCCTCCACATCATCACCGTTGAAAATCATTTCTGATTCAGGTAGATCTCTTGCATCTTGTTCAGTAAAGACTGAAGTAAATAATTTTTTCAGTCTCTCTGCTATGGCATTATCCTCTTGCTCCTTGATCCAAGGGTCCCACAGATTCCCTCACGGGTTTACTGTTTCTGATGTACTTAAAAAATGAATACGAGTTTTTTACCTTTTTGGCAAGTTTCTCTTCATATACTTTCTTGGCTTTCTTTATCAATGCTTTGCATCTAACTTGCCAGGGTTTATGTCTTATTTTGTTCATTAAGATCCTTTTTCTATTCTTTAAAGGATGTTTTTTGGCTCTAACAGCCTCTTTCACTTCACCTTCTAACCATGCCGATTCTTGTTTCCTCTTAAGAACATAAGAATTGCCGCTGCTGAGAAAACACCAGTGGTCCATCGTGCCCAGCAGTCCGCTCACGCGGCAGCCCCCAGGTCAAAGATCAGTGCTCTAAATGAGTCCAGCTTCACCTGAGTACGTTCCAGTTTAGCAGGAACTTGTCTAACTTTGTTTTGAATCCATGGAGGGTGTTTTCCCCTATAACAGACTCCGGAAGAGCGTTCCAGTTTTCTTCAACTCTCTGGGTGAAGAAGAACTTCCTTACATTTGTACGGAATCTATCCCCTTTCAACTTTAGAGACTGCCCTCTCGTTCTCTCTACCTTGGAGAGGGTGAACAATCTGTCTTTATCGGCTAAGTCTATTCCTTTCAGTATTTTGAATGTTTTGATCATGTCCCCTCAGTCTCTTCTTTTCAAGGGAGAAGAGGCCCAGTTTGTCCAATCTCTCACTGTATGGCAACTCCTCCAGCCCCTTAACCATTTTAGTTGCTCTTCTCTGGACCTTTTCGAGTAGTACCGTGTCCTTCTTCATGTATGGCGACCAGTGCTGAACGCAGTAATCCAGGTGAGGGCGCACCATGGCCCGGTACAGCGGCATGATAACCTTCTCCGATCTGTTCGGGATCCTCTTCTTAATCATTCCTAGCATTCTGTTCACCCTTTTCACCGCCGCCGCATATTGTGCGGATGGCTTCATCAACTTGTCGATCAAAACTCTTCTTTCCACCTTTGTTAATATGTGGAATACACAGAAACATGATGACAGATAAAGGCCAAATTGCTCATCCAGTTTGTCCATCCTCGGTAATCATTTTCTCTTCCTCTCTCTAAGAGAACTCACATGCTATCCCCAGATTTCTTGAATTCAGACCCAATTTCTGTCTCCACCACCCTTTCCGGAAGACCGTTCCACGTATCTACCACCCTTTTTGTAAAAACATATTTCCTTAGATTACTCCTGAGCCTTTACTTCATCCTATGCCCTCATTTCAGAGCTTCCTTTCAAATGAAAGGGACTTGACTCATGCGCATTTATGCCATGTAGGTAAACGTCCCTATTATAACTCCCCTCTCATGCCTTTTCTCCAAAGTATACATCCTTTTTATATCTTTTTGTAGATGCAGTCTCCAGAATTGCACACAATATTCTAAATGAGGTCTCACCAAAGTCTTATACAACTGGTCTGGGCTTGCCTGTTGCCTCCTCTTTAAATGCAGCTAACTTGCCTGTTGCTGTATTTCTTACTATTACTTTTCAAAATTTTTTTGAAAAGTAATAGTAAGAAATACAGCAACAGGCAAGCAAACTGCATTTAAAGAGGAGGCAATTAGATTAGCCAAAGCTAGACTAATGGCTTTGTAAGCTCTCTTGCTATCCTGTAATTGACCCAAACAAGTGAAGGTTGTGATTGCTGTGGTTGTTTCCAGTTTGCCTCACTTTCTCATTTTCTGCATCCTTCTAGTGTCCTAATCATTGCCCCCAAGATCTTCTGATCTTGGAAAGGGTGACACTTCTATGGTTCCCATACTCAAGGGCTTTACATCTCTTCAAGCCATTCCAGATGTTGGCAGTATGGCAGCAAAACATCTGCTATTTTTACCACAACTGGACCTTCTGAAGCAGACATGGAAGCCTGCTGCCTGGCCTCAGTATCTTTCACTGACACCTTGTGTTGGCCTGGAACGGTCCCTAATGCCTCTAACCTAGTGTCTTATCACTAATGAGGCAACAAGATCCAGCTGTGCTTCAGACTCACTGCCTCTTGTATGTCTTACATAAGAATAGCCTTACTGGGTCAGACCACCGGTTTGACCCGTTCTCACAGTGGCCAATCCAGGTCCTTAGCATTTAGCCAATACCCAAGGAGTAGCAACATTCCATGCTACTGATCCAGGGAAAGCAGTGGCTTCCCACATGTATTTCTCAATAACAGACTACGGACTTTTCCTCCAGGAAATTGTCCAAACCTTTCTTAAAACCAGCTACATTAACCACTCTTACTACAACCTGTGGCAATGCATTCCAGAGCTTAATGATTCTGAGTGAAAAAATATATCCTCCTATTGGTTTTAAAAGTATTTCCCTGTAACTTCATCGAGTGTCCTCTAGTCTTTATAATTTTTGATGGAGTGAAAAATCAATCCACTTGTACCCGTTCTACTCCACTCAGGATTTTGTAGACTTCAATCATATCTCCATCTCTTTTCCAAGCTGAAGAGCCCTAACCTTTTTAGTCTTTTCTCCTACGCGAGGAGTTCCATCCCTTTTATCATCTTGGTTGCTCTTCTTTGAACCTTTTCTAGTGCTGCTATATCTTTCTTGAGATAAGGAGATCAGAATTAAATGAAATACTCCAGGTGAGGTTAATAATTCCTAGCATCCTGTTTGCTTTTCTGGCTGCCGCCACACAGTGATCTCAAACTCGCAGCCCGGGACCCACATGTGGCCCTCAGTATGTTTATCATAATCACAAAAGTAAAATAAAACAGTTTCTTGTCTCTTTAGCTATAAATTACAAAATTATTATTAAAACTTAGCCAAAAGGAAAGCCTCATGCAAAATTGTCATTTCTTTAATAAGATAGTAACTATTTTTTCTGAGGCCCTCCAAGTACATACAAATCCAAAATGTAGCCCTGCAAAGGGTTTGAGTTGGAGACCATTGATCTACAACATGCCATTCAGCATGAGCACTACTATAGTTGCTGTCAGAGTGCAGTTCCCCCACTAAGCAAAACAATCAAAGCAGACTCACTACCACCACTCAGGACTGCCAACTCACCCAGCTAAGTTAAAGCCAATTAGCAAGAACATAATAGCCATACTGGGTCAGACTGATGTTCCATCTAGCCCAGTATCTTGCTTCCAACCATTGCCAATCCAAGTCACGAATATCTAGCAGAATCTCAAACAGCGGCAAAATTCCATGCTACCAATCACAGAGAAAGAAGTGGCTTCCCCTTGTCTCTCTCAATAGCACACTATGGACTTTTCCTCCAGGAAACCATCCAATCCTTTTTCAAATCCAGATATTCTAACCACCATAATCACATCTTCTGGCAATAAGTTCCATGGCTTAACTATTTGTTGTATGAAAAAATATTTCCATTTATTTGAAAAGTATTACCATGTAAGTTCATTGAGTGTCCCCCTAGTCTTAGTCCTTTTTGCTTTATGTTTTAAAAAGATTCACTTCAACTCATTCTACATCACTCTGGATTTTGTAGACTTCTATCAAAACTCCTACCGACCTGCAGTACTTTTATGCAGCAGCTAAACAAATTTAAAAATGTACCTCTTTAAGTCTTAAAGAGGAGACCTCGTCAAACAGCCTCAAAAGCAAAGCCCATAGGCTAGAACTTGTGGCCATGGAAGGTCCAGAGGAAGGTCTATAGACCAGTCCCTAGGAACAAAATCAAGGCTCAACCTTGAGGGATGCAAACCATGGTCTATGCCCTAATGAAATGAGTTTAAACCAAAGAAAATCCTGCTGCATGAGTCCAACCTAAATAATATGCTGGAGGCAAAGAAATACCGAGATGTTCCAGGCTGCACTGCTCCCATATTGATGTCATTGAACAGTTTTGATTCTCTGTCTTCAGTTGCTGGTAGGGCAATGCAGTCAAACTGCATGACTAGCGAGTAACGTGGTTTACAAGTGTTTTGCAAGACGAGCAAAACATTTTATTAAATTTTAACTCAATAAACGAGCATTGTCTTGCAGTATGAGCACATATCACGCATCACATCATCAGTATCACGCATCACATCATCAGTACCCACAGTTGAAGAGCGCACATCTTACGCCAAGCACGACTGAATGTAATAAAAGTGTCACGCTCAATTTACCCACAGTTCAAGCACGCACTACATACGCGCCTCTTACGCCGAGTGCGACTGAATGTAATAGAAGTTTCACACCCAATTTACCTTTACCTCAAGTGCTCACAGAATACAATATTTTGTATTAAAATTTTTGAGTTGTGGAACATAAAAACATAGAAACATAGAAGATGACGGCAGAAAAGAGCTACAGCCCATCAAGTCTGCCCACTCTGCTTACCCACCCCCTGTCTATGCCCTAATGACCCAATTTCCTTATCTTGACCCTCATAGGGATCCCACATGGGTATCCCATTTATTCTTAAAGTCTGGCACGCTGTCTGCCTCGATCACCTGCACTGGAAGCTTGTTCCAATGATCAACCACTCTCTCTGTGAAGAAATACTTTCTGGTGTCGCCATGAAATTTTCCGCCCCTGAGTTTGAGCGGGTGCCCTCTTGTGGCCGAGGGTCCCTTGAGAAAGAAAATATCATCTTCCACTTCGACACGTCCTGTGAGGTACTTAAATGTTTCGATCATGTCTCCCCTCTCCCTACGTTCCTCGAGAGTGTAGAGCTGCAATTTGTTCAGTCTCTCTTCGTACGAGAGACCCTTGAGCCCCGAGATCATCCTGGTGGCCGTCCGCTGAACCGATTCAATTCTGTGCACATCTTTACTGTAATGTGGCCTCCAGAATTGCACACAGTACTCCAGATGAGGTCTCACCATGGCCCTGTACAACGGCATTATGAATTCAGGCTTTCGGCTGACGAAACTTCTATTGATACAACCCAATATCTGCCTTGGTCGTAATACTAAAATAGTATAAATATCCATGTTGATCGGACCCTAGGCGAGCAAAGCCGGAGATACCAGGAAACTTCTTAGTCCGGCTGTCGAAAGACTCATCAAATCCGCATAGTAAGGATGGCGCCGCCAATCCAGAGATTCTACAAATACTGTGCCCGGAAAGCGAGCTCGAGATGGCAAATCCAAGCCATCATCAGCCAGCGGAAAACACTGAAAAAGAGAAGGCAGAGGCGAGAAAGGAGCCATGCAGCTACCCCCTCTAACTTCCACTCCCTGGGCCCGCCAAAGAAGCTAGGAAGCTTAGAATTGAGAGACGAGGCCATGAGGTCTAGGTCAAGGAGATCTCACGTCCATAAAAAGAGCTAGAACGCCTGAGCCACAAATCTCAATATCCAGGATGCAGAAGATTACACTATTACTAACATGCACACTTTCCAGAGCGTACACAGCGCTGTACACTGTAACATACAAGAAATGGGCCATGCTCAGATTCCGCGGAGAGAAAGTCTATCCAAACTCTTATCCTGATCCATAAAAGGATCTGCCAACAGAAGACGAAGATGAGAGTCCACCCATTGAAGCAGACCAACTTCACCTGCCAACTGAGTACAACACCTACTGCCCAAGCTGTAGAGAAATACCCCCATCCTAATACTGACCAAAAGGACCCTCAGTGGCAATCCAGAAGAATGATCTGAAGCTCCAGAAAGGTAGCCTGACCCTGCTCAAGAGTAGAAGAATGAACAAGTACTGAGTCGCCTCTGAAGACCAGACTCCTGAAGCTGAGGATGGAAGCCACCGAGCCCCCCAACCCGACAGCCCAGGACGGTCGGTGGTCATGATCTAGTCCAGCAAAGATCGAGGCATGCATTGAAAAGAGAAATCGCGCTGAGCCACCAAATCATACAGAGCGATGCAGAAGAAGCATACCAAATAATTGGAGCCCTGAGATACTGGGAACCACCGGAACAAAAGCGACTGCTGTAGAGTAAGAAGGGGAAAGCAAGCCGAAGTTCCCAGTGGAATCAGCAATATGGATCCCAGAAACTGTACAGAATCCCATACTCTTGGTCATGGTAAGCGAAAAGAATATCAATCTGAGACCGAGACCCCACGCCCAAGTCTCCGGAAAGAAACACATGTCTCTCCTATATGAATAAAAACATTACCCTGATATACCTATAAATAGTACAGGAGAAAAGAGCGCTGTGCAAATTCGAAGATGTACGTGTAAAGAACTGAGGAAAAGATACCACCCTTTTCGTGTCAGTCAAAAGGCCCGACTGGAAGTCGTCCGAATCAAGCAGGCAGTCAAGAAGAAATTAGATGAATCGCCTGGTAGCGCCAAAACAGTACCACCGCCCACATCACCTAAAACGTTCGTGAAGCCTTGGGTAGGCGAAATGGCATGTGCCAAAACCGAAAGCGCTGCTCCGAGAGAGGCAGGCAAACCAAGTGCCGATTCGAAGTCCATAGAGAAAATGTAAACATACTCCCAGGTTGTCTGCAGAAATGTGTAACCCCGAGAAACTAATTCAGCATAATGGGATTCAGCCTGCCCAATGCCCCCGTCTCGGGCACCATGCAGTAAGTGGAACAACGTCCCTTAGTTCCCGAATAACTACAAGAACTGTCCTGAGAACCAGTAACACCGAAAAGGGAAACACAAAACATAGAGACTCTAAGAACGAACTGGAAACCGGAGGAGGATGCAAAGATGCAAGCATCCTGAAAAATCTTCACAGCCCCCTGACCTGACATTATAGCGTCTTCTCCCTCATGAGAAAGCCTGAAGAGTCATTGGAAGAAGTCAAGATCCCCTCAGAATGAAGTGCAGAAGGTCAGGGAATGGCAGGATGAGACTGTAGGATCTGCAAGAAGATTCTCCTAGGAAAAATCAAGTTTCACAATGTAAAGAGGAATATACTGGAACCATGAAAACAGTACTAACCCCATGCAACATGAGCGAAATACGTATGCCCTTTAAAGTGAATACGTACTAGACTCAATCAAGATGCTGCATCTACCGCCCCGTGGAAAACAACAGCATCCTTACAGGTATCAGACAAAGCTCACATTGCTAATGAGAGCTTCAGGGATGAGACTAACAGCCACATAGCGCGTGATCCTCCGCGGGTTTGATAGAATAGGTAACTGGCTCCTGGTTAAAAGGAGCTGTACAGCCCTTCCTGTCTGGTTGGGGGGCCTGTCTAGCATGTGCCATGAGAAAATGGTGACAAGAGAAACCAGTGTGATAAGCATGGAAATCTGAAGTCCAGGCCCTCTCAGAAATAGAGAAAGAGAGTCCTGGCCGCAGGAAGATGTGCAGTGTCATTATGCCCATAGAGACAGCTCGAACTTGGAAACTGTTTGTACTACCTTTAGGCATATATATCCTGTGCCACTACTAGACACATGCAGCTCAGCACAGAGGCCCAAATAAGGACAGTTACCAACAGACAAAGGCTCAATCTGCAGGGACCCCAAGAGAGACAATGAGATACCTGTGTGAAATACAGGGCACTATCTTACTGCTGATCTCACTGTGCCGTGAGTTGCCGTATGTCGCCCCAGTCCGGAGACAAACCGAGACTGGGTGACCTAGCACAGGTCAGAGTCTCTCTGGTAAACCCCTTGAGTGCTAACCCCAGCGTCCGATTAAACAAGCAGCTTCCTTCAAGGGAGTACAGCAGGAACACAGACATAGACATATAAATCTGCTCAAGCTTGTCCCAAAACTTGTGAAACACATACAACTTGTCTGTACCAGAAAGGAGAGAAGCCCCGGCATACCCTGACCAAAGTCAGCTGGAAACAAACTACCGGAACGCTGCAGCTCTCCTGCCATTGCCTGAGACCCAAGCGCACGCCTGATTCTCACTGACATGTGGTCGCTGCATCAACGCTCCTAGAAACATAGTCGGATTCGAGCCCCGCAAAATTTACCCTGCCGCGGCTTGCATAGAAAGAAAATCAGACTCGGGGAATAACCAGAAGAACGGCCCACAGCACCAGAAAAAATATGTCCCATCTCATGCACGCTGCTATAAACCGGCACCTGCACAATCAGCTACACGTGGCCGTGACAAACACTGATGAAAGAGAGCCTCAGAATAAACAGGTATACTGCTGCACTGAAACCCAACAATGAGAACAAGTACGAGCATGAAATCGCACCGCTATTGCCGCGCTGTAACCAACAAGGAAACCAAGCGCGTGCATGCAAAGGGCGGGAAATCCCGGCTCCCTCCACGGATTTCTAGTCATAAAACTTAGCCTCAATAAAATATCCATACCTTAAATGTATTATGACCAAACCCACAGTATTAAGACTCCCAAACAAAACCTGAAGTTCAAACAACCGTAAAAGCCAGACATACTCACAAGCTTGTTGTTAGGGCCGGTTGAAGTTAGTTTGCAGCAAAAGCATGGCAGAATGTAGCAACTGTGGTCTCTTTTTTTTTTTACAGAGAAGGGAAAGAAGAAAAAAATTGAGACCTAGTCAGACCCTCTAGCAATGGAGGGAGGGTGAGGCAGGGACCTGGGGGGGCCCAGGTGTAACCCCTAAAGCCGGCACCGTTCAGCCGGACACCCCTGTCTCACTGAAGAGAAAATCTCAACAGGAGAAACAGAATGGCAGTCTCACTGAAGAGAAACCTCAACAGAAGAAACAGAATGGCAGTCTCACTGAAGAGAAACCTCAACAGGAGAAAATAAAGTTCCAGTCACAGCCCGAATTCAGGAGCTAGTTGAATAGCGACCTTTTCCTGCTGGGAGATAGAGAATACTGGATAAACAGGAGGAGTGCCAGCCAATAGGACCACCTGTTAATCAGTTTCTCTATCTCCGCCTGCTGGTAGATGTGAGCTATCCCATTGGTCTCTGGATTCATCTGCTGCTGTTGCTAGGGAATATTTCTATTCTGTGTTCACGGCTGAAGCAGCTGGAGCGGGACAATAGACGACAAATGTGAATAGGGATGGAGGTGTAACAGACCCTGATCGATTTTCAGAGTTTTGTGTTTGTGAGGAACTACCTAAAATAAAGGTAGACAAAGCGATGGAGCCAAGGATGCTGTCATCCAAGGATGCTGAAGGAACTTAGGGATGTTCTGGTAGCAGTACTGGAGGACTGGAGAAGGGCAGATGTGGTCCCTCTCCACAAAAGTGGAAGTAAGGAAGAAGTAGGGAATTACAGGCCGGTAAGTTTGACCTCTATAGTAAGCAAATTAATGGAAACACTTTTAACACAGGGAATGGTCAAGTTTCTGGAATCCTGTGGTTTACAGGATCAGAGGCAACATGGATTCACTAGAGGCAGGTCTTGTCAGACAAATCTGATCAATTTGACTGGGTGACCAGAGAATTGGATAAAGGATATGCGCTAGATGTGGTGTATTTAGATTTTAGCAAAGCCTTTGACAGTGTACAACACAGACGTCTAATAAATAAACCAAGTGCCTTCGGGATGGGTCCCAAAGTGACGGGTTGGGTCAAGAACTGGTTGAGTGGAAGGCGACAGGTTAGTGATCAATGGAGATCGCTCTGAGAAAAGGGATGTTACCAGTGGTATGCCTCTAGATTCTGTTTTTGGGCCTGTTTTTTTTAACATTTTTATAAACGATATTGCTGAAGGGTTGTCAGGTAAGATTTGCCTCTTTGCAGATGATACCAAAATCTGCAATAGAGTAGACATGCTGGATAGTGTGAATAACATGAAGAAAAACCTGGCGAAGCATGAAGAATGGTCTGAAATTTGGCAGCTAAAATTTAATGCTAAGAAATGCAAGATCATGCATTTGGGCTACAAAAACCCGAGGGAACAGTACAATTTAGGGGGTGAAGAACTTATGTGCACAACGGAAGAGCGGGATTTGGGTGTGATTATATGTGATGATCTTAAGGTGGCCAAACAGGTTGAAAAGGCGACGGCGAAAGCTAGAAGGATGGTAGGTTGCATAGGGAGAGGTATGACTAGTAGGAAAAAGGAGGTATTGATGCCTTTATATAAGGCTCTGGTGAGACCTCACTTAGAATATTGTGTACAATTCTGGAGGCCGCACCTTCAAAAAGATATAAAAAGGATGGAGTCGGAGAAGAAGGCTACTAAAATGGTAAGGCATATGGGGACAGACTTAAAGATCTCAATCTGTTTACTTTGTAGGAAAGGCGGAAGAGGGGAGATATGATAGAGACGTTTAAATACCTACGTAATGTAAATGTGCATGAGTCAAGTCTCTTTCATTTGAAAGGAAACTCTGCAATGAGAAGGCACAGGATGAAATTAAGAGGTGATTTTTACAGAAAGGGTGGTAGATGCGTGGAACAGTCTCCCAGAAGAGGTGATGGAGACAGGCTGTGTCTGAATTCAAGAAGGCCTGGGATAGGCATGTAGGATCTCTCAGAGAGAGAAAGAGATGTTTACTGCAGATGGGCAGACTAGATGGGCCATTTGGCCTTTATCTGGCATCATGTTTCTATGTTTCCAGGATTTCAACATTTCAAAGCCAACATGCCCAGTCTCTACTGATATCTGTTTTTAAATGCATCAATTACAGATTGGAGTAGCAGCCTATTGATTAGACCAGTGGAATGAAACTATCTCTGATGTTCCTTATGACTGACAGGTCACTTCAACCTCCATTGCCATGGGCAAAAGTGTTAAGAGAAGCTCTCTGGAAGAGAAAAATACTTGCTGTTATCTAAATCTAAACTTGCCTTGAGCTTTAGTTTATAAAGACTGGTAATTAAACCTAAAAATAAAAAATAAAAAGTTCCACGAATGTCAAACAGTCATCAGCTACCTTTGAAGCTTTGCTGCTTACAAAAGTGTCAACGTTCTTTCTAATTTAATACTTGTCTGCATAGGAAAAATAGACTTTTAATACACTTAGAAGCATAGATCACTTGGAATCTAGGAAATGACTTGTGAGTGCTGTAAGTACATTTGTTATGCAGTGAAGCCTAGAAGACAGACCATCATATTAGCCACCAGACACAGGACAGATGGCAGACATTTACAGGCGTTACTTGATAGTTTTCCAATGTAACCTAGAAAAGATGAACCTCTGCCTATCTTCACTGCTGTTTAAGAACAGTAAAGTCGTGCTTATATTTGGATCATTCTTCTGGTTTTATTTTTGGATCTGTATGGTAGAGTGGTTCTTCAGAAGAAACATTTAACTCTAACTTTATGCTAGTAACATTAAAATCACTATTAAGGTTGATGCTCAGAAATAAATGTAAATGTGACTAGTTCCTGACTACATGCTCAGTTCATTCATGAAATCATGCATTTTCAGATATCGGAAATTATTGCAAAAATCTCAGATCTAAAACATTTTGGATACCATTCAAACTGGTTTGTAACAGTAAGTATGAACAAAATGAGCTCTAAATAAATGACACAGGAGGCAATAAATTGACACGACAAGTAAATAAAAGGCTAAAGCACTTCATACCATTAAAACTGTTTTAATGTTGTTGCAATTCCACAGTGCAACAATCATCAATGTTTGAAAAACCCAGAGTTCAAAAATCATTTTAATTGCTCCTTCAGACCTGTGTTACAAAGTAATGGCATGAAACACAAACCTAATGGTCTTTAACTATACTATTAGTATTTCTTATTTTAGCATTTTATCAAGTGAATTCCCATCTGTCTCATCCCTGTCCCCTCCCCCGTAAGAAAAACGTTAAAATATTAACCTCTGCTTCAATGAATAGTTTCCAGAATCTGCCAGAACTGGGGAACTGGGAAACAAGACGATCATAGGTCTTCCGTGCTTTGTCTATAGGTTGATTCTAAAAATTGAAAACCAATAAAAGCATTTACAGTAACATTAACTTCAAGTAAATGAAAATATTGGTATCTATTAGGAGAACCCCACAGAGTGACTAGCCCCATTCAGAATGAAATGTAATCCTATGTCACTAAACCTGTGCCTCTCGAATGAGAATGCTCCACGCGTCAAGATCGTATGGATTATCTTCTAATTTCTTTTCAGCTTTCTTCACTTTTTCTGGAACATACTCTGCAGCCTACACAAAATGAAAAGAAAATATATTTAAGCACACAAATTTCATCATGTGTTGGAAATATTGTACAATTCATACAACTTAATATAAACAAGAAATAAAATGGACAGTCTTCATAGTGGTATACAGTACTAGTCCTAAAGAGTTATCAGAAAGTTACCAGAGGTTAAGCATATTCATAGTAAGCCATAGTAAAACTACCTGTCTCATGACAGACTACTTAAAAGCAAGAATAGTAATTTTTTTTTCCAGAAAAGCCAGGAATAATTTTATTAGACATTATATTAAGAGCTCACATTGTCCAAACCTGAACTCAAGTTGAGTTAAATTTCAGGTCCAGTAATGTCTCTACCCATATGGGCTTACAATAGAGGGTGAAATGACTTGCCCAAGGAGCAGAAGTGGGAGAAGCAGAAGTGGAACCTTGATTTTTGGCCCTAGATGACAAATCTGGCTTTCATTCCTATCCCTGCCTTTTGCTCCCCATGCAAGAGGGATCACTGGATGGCATGAAAGCAGTGTCCATAAGAGGGGGTGTTAAAAGTTCTCAGCCCAACCAACTTCCTAAATTCTGAGCATTATTTTGCCACTGTGGCTGAAAAGAGTATTATTTTAGTTTGCAAAGTGCCAATTTGCAGAATCTTAATGTTATGATCATTGATTGAACCATGTCAACAATACGCGTGGAACTCCAAGCCATCATGAAGTTCCTATTCCTGCCAAAGAAAACGCCAAAGGAAATCCATTAATATATGATGCAGACATTGAGTGACAAATGCCCATCGTACTCCACAGTAAAGAGAGGTGTGCAAGCTTTCAGCACGGACACTAAGAGACCGAACTTGCAGCAGGGTCAGAGAGATCTCAACGGTGTCAACTCCTGAAATTGTTGACCATGTCCATGACCTGATTTTGGCAGATCAGTAAATATCAGCTAAAACAATTGCTGAGACACTACAGATATCCAGGGAATTTGTTGGGTGTATAATCCACGAGCAGCTGGGTATTCTGTCAGCCAAGTAAGTGTCCAAATATTTGAATGCCAATGAGAAATGATATCAAGTGTATACATCCAAGTTGATTTTGCAGCATGTTCAATGAACTATTAACAACCTTTTGGAATGACTAGTTATTGTTGATGAATCATGGTTACACCACTATGATCCTAAGACAAAACAATAGTAGCACTCAGGTTCTCCAAGGCCAAGGAAATTCAAGACCTAAAAGTCAGCAGGAAAGGTCAGACACAGTGTTTTGGGATTAAAAAAGATGTTGTAATGTCCATCTTCCATGGGGCCAAACAGTTAATACTACTGAAATTTGCTGTGCTGATTAGAGGAGGCATGGAAATAAAAAAGGAGAGGGAAGCTGCGGAAAGGAGTTCTCTTTTTGCAAGACAATGCTCACAAGGCTGGCAGAACAATGGAAGAGAGTTAACAGTGGAGTGCCGCAGGGGTCTGTACTGGGGACCGGTGCTATTTAACTTATTTATAAATGATCTGGAAATTGGAACGACGAGTGAGGTGATTAAATTTGCAGATGACACTAAACTGTTCAAAGTTGTTAAAACACATGCGGATTGTGAAAAATTGCAGGCGGACCTTAGGAAATTGGAAAACTAGGCATCCAAGTGGCAAATGAAATTTAATGTAGACAAATGCAAAGTGATGCACATTGGGAAGAATAACCTGAATCACAGTTACCGGATGCTAGGGTCCACTTTGGGGGTTAGTGCCCAAGAAAAGGATCTGGGTATCATTGTAGACAATATGATGAAACCTTCCGCCCAATGTGTGGCGGCAGCCAAAAAAGCAAACAGGATGCAGGGAATTATTAAAAAGGGATGGTTAACAAGACTAAGAATGTTATAATGCCCCTGAATCACTCTATGGTGCGACCTCATTTAGAGTATTGTGTTCAATTCTGGTCTCCTTATCTCAAGGGTCATTCCATGTCAAGTGGACCAGGAGCCCACCACGCTCGATCCCCTTGAAATCCAACCAAATTTTACAGGGATGTTGTCTAGGGTCTCAAATGAAACTCTGCAAAAGTTTTTGGATCTATCTCAATTTGGTCAGGAGCTAGGGGTGGTTGAACAAAAGCAATCGATCCACTCCCATGCCTCGTGTGACCTAAAACACCAACTTTGCTTAAGCACTGCGGCAGAAGGAAACTACCTAGGAGTCTGAAATTTTGCAGTTTGGTACAACACCTTGGGGCAAGTTTCTGTGCCAAGTTTGAAATCTTTTGCAAATGTGCTTACATTTCTACAGGTCAGCAAAATAGACAAAAAATTCATGAACAAAAATTTTTGGCAAAGTTTGGCTCCATACTGCTGCTGGTAGGCAAGTCAGCTGATGATACAACTTTACCAGCAGACATGTACCATGAGGTACTTCCAAGATTTGCAATACGAACCTTTACAGTGAAGTGAAGCTTAAGATATGATCATTCAAAAAATATGGCTTTATGTATTTATGCAAATTTTCACTGTTTTTCAGATTCAAATATCTCTAATGTGCCGTTTTTTTATATCATATGAAAGAGCATGTTTTTTTGCTACAGAAGCTGTCCTGTTTCATCTTGGACCTGACCTTTCTTTGGTGAGAATTAAAGCTTCAAAGATAAGCATTAGTTGTATATGCACACGAATGTTTAATATTGAAAAGAGGCATGTTTAACACAAACCATGTTGTATGCAAATGAACGAGGTACATGAAGTTTCACAGTTAAGTTCAGATTGTTACTGTTTTATGATCCCCTTCCCTGTATCCATGCATCTTCATATACCCACTGCCACTGGTCATGAAGATCATGACAAGTGCATTATACACTGAGACTACATATTTATCAGTTATTGATCCATTGTCTGAAAGACATTCCCAATAGTCAGATAATACCATATAAATTTCTAAGCTTTATTAAAGAAAAGTGCATAAGAACATAAGAAGTGCCATCTCCGGATCAGACCTACGGTCCATCAAGTCCGGCGATCCGCACACGCGGAGGCCCTCCCAGGTGTACACCTGGCATAATTTGTAGTCACCCATATCAAAGATCAGGAAATCGCATGAATTCAGCTTTTAACTCAGTTTCTTGCACATGGGTTTGAAAGTCTGGTCAATATTTGCCAAAATAGCTTACCATGCTAATGTAATTTTGAAAGTTTTTTGTAATATACAGTCTCTTCCTCTGTAAACCGCTCTGAACTGTTTGTGGTATTGCGGTATATGGAGAGACTGGAAGCCCTGAATATGTATACCCTAGAGGAAAGGAGAGACAGGGGAGATATGATTCAGACGTTCAAATACTTGAAGGGTATTAACGTAGAACATAATCTTTTCCAGAGAAAGGAAAATGGTAAAACCAGAGGACATAATTTGAGGTTGAGGGGTGGTAGATTCAAAGGCAATGTTAGGAAATTCTACTTTACGGAGAGGGTGGTGGATGCCTGGAATGCGCTCCAGAGAGAGGTGGTGGAGAGTAAAACTGTGACTGAGTTCAAAGAAGCGTGGGATGAACACAGAGGATCTAGAATCAGAAAATAATATTAAAAATTGAACTAAGGCCAGTACTGGGCAGACTTGCACAGTCTGTGTCTGTATATTGCCATTTGGTGGAGGATGGGCTGGGGAGGGCTTCAATGGCTGGGAGGGTGTAGATGGGCTGGAGTAGGTTTTAACGGAGATTTTGGCAGTTGGAACCCAAGCACAGTACCGGATAGAGCTTTGGATTCTTGCCCAGAAATAGCTAAGAAGAAAAAATAAAAAAAAATTTAAAATTGAATCAGGTTGGGCAGACTGGATGGACCATTCGGGTCTTTATCTGCCGTCATCTACTATGTTACTATCCTAAAAACCTGATCTGCCTGTGGCTCTCGAGGACCAGAATTACCTATCATCTAGCCTAGTATCCTGTCTTCACAGAGGTCAATCCAAGTACCTAGCAAAAAACCAAATAGTAGCAGCATTCCATGCTACCGATGCCAGGGCAAGCAGTGGTTCCCCTCATGTCTGTCTCCCTCTGCAGGAAGGTCAGGATGAAAGGCACTAGGACAACCTGCAGGGAGAGCTGCCACTCAGACCCAGTAACCTGGACTGCACATGCGGTTTGAGCAAGGTGGAAATCATCTGAGAAGAAAACCCCTTACCTTTCAAGCAGCACCACTCAAAGGCCTTGCCATAAGACAGAAGAAATCCAGATCCTCGATGAAGACTGGACCTCGCCGCATGATCCTCCTTCCTTTCAGAAGGGGATGTGGAGAACCCTCCAGAAGACCCATTGAATCTGTGAAGCACAGATGAAACCAGTATGGGGCCAGGAGTATCTCCAGGAAGGGGTGGTTTAGTATCTGACAGAGGACCCTGCCAATCAACAGCTAGCATTCTAACATATATAGAGACATTTTGTCTGGGCCGGGGCTGCAATAGGGCATCGATCCCTGCCAAACTGGCTTCCCTTGGGGAATTGTAAAAGAAAGGACCATTTTGTGTTTCACCCTAAAGCCAACAGATCTAGACAGGGCGTCGTCCAGTGCTCAACCACAAGCTGAAAAATCTCTGGACTCCATTCCCAATCCTCTGGGTCCAAGGTTTGGCAACTCAGGAAGTCTGCCTGTATATTCTCTGTTCCTGTAATATGTGCCAAAGAGCAGAACCTCAGATGGCACTCCATTTGCAAATCTGGGCTGCCTCTTGCGCCACTAATGCACTCCTGGTTCCTCCTTGCCACTATGCTGGCATTGTCCAATATCACCTGGAACTCTTCCCCTAAGAGAAAAGGGAAAGAAAAATTAAGTCTTACCTGACATTTTTCTTTCCTTTAGTCACTGCAGATGAATCCAGAGATGTGCGAGTTATGTCCATCTACCAGTGCAAGTTATATCCATCTACCAGCACGCAGAAATAGAGAACCAAACTAAGCTCTGTCATATAGGATGGTAAGCTCCCTGGTTATCCAGTATTTCTCATAACAAAGCAGTAGGACAATCAAGAAACACCTTGAGGCAAAGAGTCACCCCCCTTCCCCCCCTAACAGCCCTCGAAAATGAATCCAACAAGAATCCATTTCAGAGCAGCCACAAAGTCCCAGACCTACGGAAGAAAAGAGAAAATGAGTAGTAAGAATGGGAAACTGAACCAAATGAGTCAGAGCAGAGAGTCTAAGTAAGTTGCAAAGATGGCATGCAACTGCATGGCAGATGACATCCCACCAGAGAATGTGTGCCATTAGCCATACTGTATCTAGGTCATGCTGCCAAGCCCAAAGTAAGGCTCAAACTGCCACAAGCCCTGAAGGCCTGCTCTTTCTGTGCAGATGGAACCATGCTGCACATACAGGTGGAACCAAGCAATACAGACGGAAGTGTTTGTGCTATATACCCAGAGATGGAGCCATGCTGATAAAGAGAGGCAGCGATGCATTCTACATCTAGACCTGGAGCCGTGATGTATAAAGATGCAGAGGTACGCTCTATATCCAGAGATATGCTGTACTGCCTAGAAAGGTGGAATTGTGCTCTATTGCCTGAGCAAGCACTGCACCAAGAGGCAAATTCAAAGTCACACTCTACAATCAGATATGGAAGTGTTGTACAGAGAAAAATGGAACCATGCCATGCAGCCAGGTGGATTCACACACTACCTCTAGAGATAGAACCACAAGAGGAATCACAATCTACATTCAGTATCATAGCCAAGCTGCTCACCAGGTGGAGTTGGGTCTTACAGATAGATGGAGATGTACTCCAGAACCAAAGACAAAACCGTGCTGCATCATATGAAGCACTCCACAGTAAAAACAGAGCTATATCAGACATAAAAGGCAGCAATGCGCTTCCCAATAAGAACTAGGAAAAGCCATGGAAAGATGCCCTTCCCAGCATTTTTGGAGTTGTACTGCAGAGATAGAGATAAAGGTGCACCATGGATCCAGCAGATAGTGGAGACAAATGCCACAAAAAATGATGGAGCTAAGGTACCGTACACACCTAAAGAGGAACTGTGCCCTACAATCAGAGAGGTGAATGAGCTCGACATGCAAAGACTGAGTAGCATCCCACACCCAGAGATGAATTTGCATCTAACGTTCAGACACAAAATTCCATCCCCTAGAGACACTCCATTAAATCCCTTTTCCGAGCGTGGATCCCAAGGCAATACCCACCAGTATTGTGAGCAATATGCTGCAAGACAACCAGGAGATTCTCTCCGCCCTAAGAGATGGATTACGCTGCCTAAACAGAGAAAGATGGACCTAGCACAGGCCATTCTGTCACAGTGTACCTTCAACGAGGGAGCTGTGCACCAACAACAGAAATACAGACGTGCACTATGATCCTAGAGGAAGCCGAATAAGCTTGATAGAGGAAGTGTGCAGTCTCATCCAGAATGGGCTGAAGCCCTCTTGGAACAGCCTCAGCCCATACCACTGAGCCACACATCCCAAATGGCACTGTGCATTACATGCAAGGCTGGAGAGCCAGAGGCATACAATGAAGCTTCTTCCAGCACAGTGAGGGGAAGGGAGGCCAGCCATCTCCCTCACTGCACTGAGAACAGCAAAGTTCTACTTTTTCTTCAGCAAGAAGCCCTGCCCCTTCTTGCTTCAGCAGCCATTTCCTGCCAACTGAAAGGTTTTCCAGAGAACAGCAAGACAAAAGAAGGCTCCCTCCATCATGTCCCTCCTTCCTGCGCCCAATGCCGCTCGACACGAGGATCGGGCTTGGCTCCGCCCACTACTGAGTTCCTGCTCCTCTTCAGTCCCAGTTAAAGGTTGCTGAAAGGTTTTTCCAGAGAACAGCACCCGACGCTGCTCCAGACGCGAGGATTGGGCTTGGCTCTGCCAACTGCAAAGTTCCTGCTCTTCTTCAGCCCTATTTGAGGGCCACCAGCGGGCCCTTTGTATGGCCCAAGACACCAAACTATACAAAAAACAACCCAAAACACAGTAAAAGACCCCCCTACAACAAAATAATCCTCTCCCTACCACAAAAATCACCAGTGTAAACACCAAAAGAAACACAGTTCACTCCACCCAAATCCACAAAAATGAAGACAATAAAACAGAAACAAATGGTTATAGCCCTACTACTCTTGATCCTAACATTCTGGAAAGCAAAGGAAACTATAACTCACCAATTCCAGTTATAGTAACAAGCACTAAAAACCACCACCCAGCAGGGAGAAACCATATAAACGTGGTTGACTGCTCCACCTGCATGCACCACAGCATCCCTCAGACCTGGGGGAGAAGACCTACAAATACCTTCCGAAACCATCCCAGGGTCAACATAAGAACATAAGAACTGCCATCTCCGGATCAGACATTCGGTCCATCAAGTCCGGTGAGCCGCACATGCGGGAGGCCCAGCCAGGTGTACACCTGGCGTAATTTTAGTCACCCATATCCCTATATGCCTCTCGTAAGGAGATGTGCATCTAGTTTGCTTTTAAATCCTAGAACGGTGGATTCCGCAAAAACCTCCTCAGGGACAGCATTCCAGGTGTCCACCACTCGTTGTGTCAAAATGGATGAGAGACCACAAATTAAAGCTGAACGAAGACAAAACCAAATTCTTATTTCTAAAAAGAATCAAAACCCCAACCATAACAGACCTAGAAATAAACTCCATCACATATCCCTTACAACCCAATCTAAAACTGCTGGGAATAATGATAGACAAAGGCTGCATCATGCAACTTCAAATCAGCAAAATGGTTCAGAAGACATACACAATTTAAGACAAATCCGAAAATACTTTAACAATGAACAATTCAAACTCAAAGTATAAGCGCTAATCCTAAGACTCCTGGAGTACTATAACATACTTTACCTGTCATGCCAAGCCAACATGCTAAAACAATTACAAAGGTCCAAAATACAGCTCTAAGACTGATATACTCGCTGAAAAAATACAAACACATTACCTGACCTTTCCAAGACTCACACTGGCTCCCAGTATAACATATATAAGAAATCATGTTATGTTATGTTACAAATTCTACTGCACCCTATTCAAAGCCCTAAATGGAAATGGACTAAGCTATCTGAACAACCACCTAATCAGGAAAAACTCATCCAGCTCTAGGAGAACTCAAGCATACTTTACCCACCCCCCAATCAAAGGCATGGAAAGCAAAAAAATATGATATACTACTAACCACCAAAGCAGCGAGAATAGACCGCCACCTCTCAAATCTGCTGACCACGACGCCCAACTACAAAACATTCAGGAAAGAACTGAAAACTATACTATTCAAGAAATTTGTCAAATGATCTAACTAAACCATATCAACCCTCCCCAGATCCCGACACATACTATAGCTATTAACCTTGTAATCTCCCTGGGAATGCCCAGGCCAATTCTTGTTGTAAACCGCCTAGAACTGAAAGGTATTGGTGGGATAAAAGACACCAATGTAATGTAATGAAGTGCACCACAGGGAAGGAGAGTAGTGGCCATTGACTACAAAGTGATGGAGCTATGCGCTACATCTGGAACTTAGGTCCACAGCTGTGCTCTACATCCATTAATGAAGCCCTGAGTAAGATCCAGTGCTGGATCAGAGCTCCATATCAGGAACCATTTCCCACAGCTGTGCTCCACATTTAGAAATGGAGCAAAGAATGACATGCAGGGTTGGAGCAATGCGCCACTTCCAGTGCGGGAACTGTGATCGCCATCCAGAGGTGAGCTCCACTTCTGCAGAAAGAGCAAGACAGAGCCATGCTCTATAGCAGAGTCTGAGGGTAGTGCTATGGATGAAAAAGGCCAAGGCCTAGAGCACACATGTCAAACACAAGGCCCGCCTGGCCATTTTATGTTGCCCGTAGTGACTGTGCCACATCCAAGAGCCTGACCACGCAGCCCCAGTTATGATCCAAGTGCCTGAACACGCAGCCACAGTCCCAGCAGCATTCCAAGCACCTCACCATGCTGCCTCAGTACCCATTTGCAGGCAGCTCGGGCGCTCCACACAAGTGCCTGACTGTGGCTTGTTGTTATTTTCAGAGCATGATTAATGTATGAGGATGGCACTCTTTTAAGGTCTAGCAAAAGTAACTCAGATATCATTAAAAACTATATATATATATATATATACTAGTCTTTAAGCCCGTTACATTAACGGGTTCTAGAACATATGTGTGTGTGTCTGTCTTTATTTCTTTCTCTCTCTCTCCTTAGCCGCTTTTTTTCTTTCTGCCTTTCTTTTTCCTTGGCTGTCCATCACCACCCCTTGCCTGCTCCCCCTGTCCATTTTCCCTTCCTTTTACCTCCCCTGTGTCCACCACCACCCCTTCACTGCTCTCCTTATGCAGCAGCAGCCCTTCTCCCTTTGTTTTACCTCCCCCCTGTCCAGCAGCACCTGTTTCCTTCTCCCCCTGTCCAACATTAGTCCTCCGTTCCTTTTTTCTTCACCCCCCCTGACCATCAGCATCTCTTTCGTTCTCCCCCCTGTCCAACGGGTGCTAGAGTAGACTGTTTTTTTTTCCTTTCTCTCTCTGTGCTAGGATGCTGTCTGTCTGTCTGTCATTCTTTCTGTCTGTGTCTCTGCCTTGTGCCCTGACTTCCTGTATTTCTCCATTGCGCCATGCCTGCCTATCTCTTGGTGTGTGCCCCCAGCACACCCTTCCCCCCAAAAGAGCCCCGTTTTCCAATGCCCCTGCCCCCTTTTGTGCCATGCCTGCCTGCTCCGTGGCCCCCTTCTGTTTCCCCCCTATGATTGCTGCTGGCCCAGCAAACCCCTCACCTCAAAGCAGCCCCCTTTCCCTCTCCCCTTGTTGAGCCATGCCTGCCTGCTCAGTGATCCCCTGCCCATGATTGCTGTGTGCCCCCAACACACCCCTACCCCCAAAGCAGCCCCTTTCCCTCTCCCCCTGTTTGCCTGCCATGCCTGCCTGCTCCCTGTGCATCAGCATCAGCATTTCCCTCCCCTTCACCTGTTCCTTCGTAGCAGCATGCAGATAAAACGGCTCCCTTTGTTATTTGCTGGATTTTTTTTTTTTTAAAGTTTAAAGATGCCGACGCGGCTCCTCTCACGATCCCGCCTGCGTCGGAAGCCTTCTCTGACACAGGCCGGGATCGTGAGAGGAGCCACGGCGGCAGCGTTAAACTTTAAAAAAAAATCAAACAAAGAACTAAGGGAGCTGTTTTCAAAGCCGCCGCCGCAGCTTAAGGGACAGGATTGTACAGCTGGACTTGCTCCTGGGCCCGCGTCTGCCCTCCTCCGACATCCGGCTCCCTCGAAGCCCTCCTCCCCTCCCCCTTTCCCTTCCCGCGGTCCGTCTGGCTGCGGTCCGGCCTGTGGAGGCGATTGGCTGGTGACGTGCAACCCGCGCATGCGCACTAAAAAAAACGGGACAGCTCAGGGAACACTATTTTTTTAGTGCGCATGCGCATCCTACCATTTTATTATATTAGATATATATATATATATAGTATATATATGAAAAACTATATATTTAAATATATATATATATATAAATATATAGTTTTTTATGATATATACTAGTATCCTATATAATAAAAGGTTAGTGGCGCATGTGCTTTTAAAAAACCGTGATTACTGCAGCTGTGGTGTGTGATCCGTGGCCGTGTTCCATTTTAGAATCCAGCCAATGATCACTCTGGCCACGCCCCTCCTCCCGCCCTCACCAACCCGAAGGAAGCTCAGCAGACCTCCCGCCCTCACCTCACCAAGCTGGAACCATACCTCCTGCCCTCGCTCACCGCTGCTGTCACTGCCGCTGATCCTCCTCTTCTGGCCAGCCTGCGATCGTGGCCGTCTTTGGCGGGCCGCTTTCCGGCCTCGGTGGCACGTTCCCTCTGACGCACGGGATCGCATCGGGGGGAGCGTGCTTCCGGGTTGGGGAGCGGTCTGCGAAGGTCGCTGGGGCCGGCCACCACGATCGCAGCCTGCTTTGAAGAGGAGCAGGCCAGGTAAGCAGGGGGATTAATTCAGGGGGCCAGAGGGAGAGGGAAAGGGGCCATGGAGAGATAGGGAGAGGGAAAGGGGGCTTCTTTGGGGGGGAGGTGTGCTGGGGACAGACAGTTTTACTCTGGGGGGAAGACAGAAGGGGCCATGGAGAGGGAAAGGGGGCTGCTTTGGGGGAGGGGTGTGCTGGGGAGAGACAGAAGGGGCCATGGAGAGACAGGGAGAGGGAAAGGGGGCTGCTTTGGGGGAGGTGTGTGCTGGGGGCAGGCAGCTTTGCTTGGGGGGGGGGGGGGAGACAGAAGGACACAGACAGCAGCCAAGGAGAGAGAGATAAAGAACCAGACAGACACTCTATTCTAGCACCCGTTAATGTAACGGGCTTAAAGACTAGTGTATATATATATATACATATACACTATAGTTATGTTATATATATATATATATACACTAGTCTTTAAGCCCGTTACATTAACGGGTGTATATATGTGTGTATATATATATATATATATATATATATATACATATACACATACACATACACACACTAGTGTTTAAGCTCGTTACACTAACGGGTGCTAGAGTAGATGGGGATCATGAACAGATCAGAGAAGGTTATCATGCCGCTGTACCGGGCCATGGTACGCCCTCACATTGGCACAAACGACACTGCTAAGAATACCCCGGAGAACATAACTAGAGACTTTGGAGCCCTGGGTGAGAGGCTGAAGCAGACAGGAGCGCAGGTGGTCTTCTCCTCGATCCTCCCAGTTAGAAGCAAAGGAAGTGCCAGGGATGAGCGTATACTGAGGACTAACGAGTGGCTTCAAGGATGGTGCCGGGAAATGAACTTCGGATTCCTGAACCATGGAGAGGCGTTGCAAGGACTTCAGGGACCAGACGGACTCCATCTGACCAGCAGGGGTAAGCACATCTTTGGACATCAACTAGCCCGCCTGCTTCATAGGGCTTTAAACTAGGTAAGTCGGGGGGAGGGTACCCATTCAGATACAAATGCAGTAAGGAACGATCCTGACGAGGTGAGTCGAAACTTCAATTCTAAGTCCAAAGTAAGTGCCCCCATTGCAAACAATTCTCTAGGAGTCACACTACCCCAGGTGGGAAACTCCCAACAGGGACTTAGCAATCACGG